>NC_054753.1:26240461-26922961 GCF_018143015.1 Lytechinus variegatus | reverse complement strand
TCTTTCTTTTTCTTTCTTTCTTTTTCTTTCTTTCTTTCTTTTTTCTCCCTTCCTTCCTTCCTTCCTTTCTTTCTTTCTTTCTTTCTTTCCTTCTTTCTTTCTTTCTTTCCTTCTTTCTTTCTTTCTTTTTTCTTTCTTTCTTTCTTTCTTTCTTTCTTTCTTTCTTCCTTCCTTCCTTCCTTCCTTCCTTTCTTTCTTTCTTTTTTCTTTCTTTCTTTCTTTCTTTCTCTCTTCCATACACACACTCTCTCCCCCTTTCTTCTCTCTTTTTTTTTATTTCTCTTTTTATTTTTCTTTCTCTATGTCTCTCTAATCGCTCTCGAATAATGAAGGCGAGAGATACAGTTGGCTGCCGTATTATAACAACTTTTGTTTACACAAAATGTATTTCGGGTTCTCAAAATGTTTTCATTTTCTAAAACGGCCATCTTGGCAGGTCTGAATGGTTGAAATTCATAAATACGGACTGCACACTAAGAGACAGGGTTTTTGCACAATGGGGGGACATCACATATCGCAGAATAGAATAATTGTTCGTAATCTTCCTTGTTCCGCAATATAACGGATTTTTTTTGCGCAAGGATGGGGAACGAATTCACGAACAGAGCATGCATATTGATGATACCCGTCAAATGACAATGAACAGCTGAGAGGGCTTTGTCGGACATTGGTGAACAGAAACATCAGTTCATCGTAAGATTCGGAGCTAACGACATAAATTCAAATAGTCCAGGCGGATGTTTCACAAAGATTTAAGTATGACTTAGAGTCGCACTTAAATGCCTAGTTGCGCGCAGTATAAAAGGCATGACAGCATTGGTCAGATCATGCCAAGAGGACGCACACTACTGCGTATTGATCAATAAGATTGCGCGTTGCATATCATGTACGCGTCGACATTTAAGTGCGACCTAAGTCATACTTAAATCTTTGTGAAACACCCCCCAGGACGAACTTGCTTTTTGGATTCACCAAAAGTCGACAAAGACCTCTTGGATACCCTTTGTCATGATCGAAGGGCATCTGTTCTTAAAAGCTTCCTGCTTCCTGTTAAAAAACTTCCAAACATGCCAAATGAGATCTCAAAAGTCCACACCTGCTTCGCCATCAATGGAAATTGCATGCGGGAAACTGCCGAAAATCGTATAATAATACAAATGGTTATAATCATATATCGCTTAAAGGGGAAGTTCACCCTGCAGAAAAGTTTGAAGTAAAAATTGAAAAAATAGTCTTAAAAAGATATTGGTGAAGGTTTGAGAAAAATCCGTCAAAGACTTAAGAAAGTTATGGACATTTTAAATTTTTGATTTGTGACGTCTTAAATGAGCAGCTGCCCCATATTATTTGTAATATAAAATGCATGAATTTCATTGTTTAATGGTTCCTGACGACTTATTTTTGCTTTATTTGTGAAATGATTTGTTTATTGATATACAAAAGGTACAAAATAAACCATTTATTGAATTTATACATATCCAAACTAATTAGATGAATAAAAATACTGTACAAACTTCCATTAAATGAAACACATACATTTATCAATAAACTCCAGTGAAGGAGTTCAAAATTTAGGCACATCTAAAATATTTCACTCCATTCTATCTCATGGAGTGCTGCAGGTCAATTTTAAGTCCCAAATTAATCACAAGTCTTGCAATTTATCACACATTTTCACATGTTCGGTGCTCTGTTTCTTGTATTAACAAGTATGAACAGATTTGCCATAGTTGAAATGGCAAATCAATTGAGTCGTGTGGTCCAGTGGTTAGAGCATACGACTCATAATCGCAAGGTTGTGAGTTCGAATACCCACTCTGCCATTGTCTCCACTTTAGTGAAGAGGCCCAAGAGTAATATATGTCGTCTATAAAGTCAGCCATTAAGACTGATGAACCAAAGACGTAAAATGTTTCCTAGGTAATTGGATATATACCAGCTTGGCGTTTACCAGCAAAATGCTGTCCTGTCGAGTTCATACGGGAGTTACCATAAACAGAAACAGAAATTAATCTACACCTGTAAATTTTCAACTGAAATTTGCAATTGATTGCAACTATTTTCTAGCAGCACCCCCTTAGAACAAAAAAATCTGCCTCCGATGTTTTACGGCCACAGATCACTACCGATTGCTCTGCATGCGACACGATTTTGGAATAAAAAATATTAGAATTTGGTGCTTATATTGAAACATGACATACCTATGTTCAAATCTGTGACTATGCAAGCATCCTTATTAGAATGAAATCGAATTTAATTTCTAGTCGTAATGACATCATAGCAATCGTATGATTGTCTACAATTTGAAACTACCTTTGCCTTTACTCCAAAATACATTATTGCAATCATCCGAAATGGTTATATTAGTGTTCCTTCATTTAATTTGAACCTCAAATAAAAAGATACATTTTTATTCACATTTTCAGATAATGAGAAAAAGACAATTTGTTCCAAGAATCGGGTCACGGACCAATCGTAAGGTTTGCGATGGCCTTTAGTCATACTGGTGAAATCAACCCCAGATCGACCTAGTTTATTATATTCCTGTTTAATGACTTGACATCAGTCGGGTTGGAGAGCGGTTTCATTGGTGTCACTGTAACATGTCTCATTATTACAAACTCTATTTGGGTTGAAAATGTTCACTATGAACCAATATTGATCGAGTTCTCTCCATTGTTTTCTCAGGGAATTGTTAGTACAACTATTATTGTCACATTCACAATACTGTCATAAATAAATCACGTGATAATAACTAAATATTATTTTCATCAATAACCCAAATAAAAGATGTGTTGGTCTATGGGTAAACACTTCACTCTAGTTAAGAGTCTGAATGTGCACCCTAATTTGAATCATCAAGTTTTCTATGTACTAGTCTTCGCGTGGAGACCAACTTGTTGATCAAAGCCAGGGTTTGTGCACGCACACTAATACCTTGGTCACATTTGTTCTACGGCGGCCGTACGGCGAGTCGAAACCAGCCGTTTTAACAATTTTTTGTACCAGCTACAAGTCGGTGGTTAAAATAAAAGTGAATAAAACGACTGTTTCCGACTCGCCGTACGGCCGCCGTAGAGCAAATGTGACCATGGTATAATTGTTGATCGCTTCAGAGCGTAGACAGGATGGTGACACGCAATCGTTATTTTGTACGTGATCCCAATAGTGACCTTTCGCTTTCACAGCGCACGACGAATTTGAGAACATATAAAATGTGTCATCAAATTCCCTCCATGACAATGAACAACCAAGCCTCTTGTCGAGGCCCAGGCGGCTGCTCTTGGATTAGCGATTATATTCCGAGCTAAGCGAGGGGTCTAGCGAGCAGAGCAAGTTAGGGTTGGCCTAGTCCAGAATGTAAAGGATATTCAGTATAAAACAGGTTCACCCGTTTCTACTAAAGAATCACACAAAGACTTGAGGAGTTGTTGGGTTCGCTTCTCTCCCAATGTCCAGCTCCATCCATCGCGAACGCCATACCGCCGTTTATTTGTGCCGTTCTACCGCCGTCAACGACGTCATTTCCGCCGTTCCCGTTATTGTTCGGCATCGCACTCGTGGATTTCGAAGATTTTCTTTCGTCGCCATTATCCGTTTCTGAGTCGCTCTCGCTACCGGATCCAGAGCTCGAACTGCTGTCACTATCCGAGTCGGTAGTACCCGATCCGGATGAACTGGAATCGGAGTCAGAATTTGAATCCGAATCAGAACTGGAATCACTAGAGCTTGAAGTCGAATCTCCGACCGACGATCTTAACCGAAATGAAAGGATGGAGAAAAGAAGAAAAAAAATCTTGATGATAATATTATGATGTGCATGGAACTGACATTTTAATCTTGGTAGGCCTAACAATGAACTGATAAAGTTGACATACTACAAAACAATGGCTTACTTACAAAGTGCAAACAACATAATTTTACTCAGCATGAAGAACGCATGCTACTATTGAAAGTAATTTTTATTTATATCTTATATTTGAGGGTCTACTCACGATTTTTCTCACGATGTTTTAAATTTAACCTTAATAGAGAAATGAACATCACATTGAGATGCGTTGCGTTGGAATAGAATATTATGGCCTTTTATCTATCCAAATTCTTACTGTAACATATTATGCTCAACAGATAGCACATAAGGAAAAACAAAGAATATACAAAGCCTTTGGAACACGTGTTTTCAATCTGAAAATTAAAATGGTTGTTCCTTTTTCTCCCTACTAAAATGAAATGTAAAGTAATTTGTGTGATAATGAAAATCACTTATCATGGGGGGGGGGGGGGGGGTTCAAATAAAAGTTGGTCATGTATTTTTGTCTACCTTCTTCTGCTACTCGTAGATCGTCTCCTGCTACCCTTGGATGACCTCCTGCTGTGCGATGAGTTCCTTCTGCTCATAATCAACGACCTCTCCCATTCCTTCAGTTCGCTCGAAACCCTCGACAATCTTCGCATAATCTCGGCACCTTCGATTCCATTCGGATTAACGATGGACACCCGAGGTTCATCATGGTACGATACTCGGCTGGTTGTACTGGGCCGCCGAGAGCCGCTTGCAACCGAAGATCGCCGACTCGACACCGAAGCTCTCCGACCTGGTACGGATGGCCTTCTACCATACCGACTAGAAGATGATTTCTTACGATGTTCGCGCGAAGAACGGCGTCCACCGTCGAAATCGTCGTAGCCACGACTCACCGAAGATGATCGTCTTCCTTGTCTATCATCATATTCTTTCATAGAGTGTGCAGTGATATGAGATTCACGATCGATGGAATGCCTAGGTTTGTAGCGTCCACTCCATGAGTTACCGTGTCCATATGCAGCCATGATATCTTCAACCGTTGAGAACCTAACACTCGGAGTCATCGAGTCATTACTTCGGATTGATGAGCCTTTTCGTTTGATAATCGGGGGCGTCGGTGGACGGATATCCGAGTCTTTCCGGATCACACTAACTCGCCGGACCCTCGGGTAGCCTTCGTAGGCACCTGAATCACTCAAGGTCGAACTCCTCTTCGTAAGCCCGCGATCCAGAGAACGGGACAGACGTCGATGTTCGAGGTTCGAGTTGTACCCTGATTCTGACGAAGTCCTGCTGATGCCTTTCTGGTTGATCTCGAGCTGACCGCTGCTGTCCGCTCGCCTCACCGGAGGAGGATAACTCTTCGAGGTTGGCCCAAGGTGTGTATACGAATTATGGCGTCGCATCCGTCGTAAGGACCTGGACACCAAGTCTTGCTCTTGAGTCGCCACTGCAGCATTGTAAAGCTGCATGAACCGTAAATGTTGCTCGTATTCTATAGGATTCATGGTCGATTAACCGTCGTAATGGAGATTAAAGAATCGTAACAAACTTTTAAATAGAACAGATTTCACTAAAGTAAAGCACAAAAGACCACTTCCACTCAGTTTAGTATAAAAAAGCCATCGCAAAAAAGAGTTGATTTACTTGGCTCGCTCAGTTTATCCTGAGGCTTCTAATCTTGATGCTCCTATGTTTTCAGTTCAAGAGGATTTTCACAAAATTTTAATGGTGAAAACGACAAAATGTGAACAAAAAAGTGTAAAGTCTACTCGCGAATTTTCAGCTTTAAATCTTTATCCACTCATTCCGTTTCCTAAAATCATCCTCGGTCATATCTTGAAATGAAACGTCACATATATTGATTGGTTGTGTATTTTGTTCCGCGTCAGGTGAAAGGCATCGACTTGATCTGAAGTACGTTGTTGAAGTACTCCCTTATTGATTATTCGATCAAGATCTTCCACACGCTAAAATGAACGTATGGGGCCTATGTCGTTGGTTGATGTTTGTACGGTTGTGACGGGAATATGAATTCCTGTGAAAAGAAGAAAATAATAAAGAAATTAGAAACAGGAGACATTATTAACATTATACCATGGTATTCGCATGAGATAGATAGGTACCCTATAGAAAACAAACTGTACAAGTAGATGACTTCATAATAAAATTGATTAATTCATGGATTATGAATTTTAGGGGTATTAAGGGTATCAAATTAATTTGTAGACAGTTATAAACAATATTGTTATGAAACGTTGTATTTTTCATCTGTGTGTATACTTATTGTTAAAGCCATTGGAAATCACATTTCTTTTCATGCGTACATTGATCAATAAAAGATTCTTGAATAAATGACTATATAAACAACAAAAAGGACAAATGTATAAATAATTGAACATAAACAATATAGATAAGCATATAAATGGATAATGATTAATGAATGACATAAATGGCTTGACGATTTGACAACAGTATATACCAGGATGCATTATTAATCACATCAGTGTATTTATTGTTCTTAAAATCATTTTATTGTAATTTTTTAGCAAAAAAAAATCAGACAAACTTGATAGGTAGTACTCTCTTTGAGAAAAAGGCTACTTATAGATATCAAAGAAAGAAATATCAAATTTTGTTTACAAAAACAGTAGGCCCTATATTTAAATATAGTTGGCTGATTTTCAAGTTGTCTTAAGCTGTTAAACATTTATGTATTATATGGTATGAACATAAGCTGTCTGTTAATTGATAAATGCTTCTTTAATTAAACGAATATTCACTAGTTGTGAATTAGTCTTTCCAATAGCCAATACTATATAGGGGGTTCTGTTATAAAAGGTTCTACTAAAAAGTGAAATTAGAAATCGACGAAATAACTGTACATATTGAAAAAAAAGGGAAGTGCAGAATATTTAAGCAAATAAATCATTATGGCAAACTTGACGATCGAAATCATTATAAACTGGAAATTGCCATTGATTGGCGATTAGTCTGCAGGCACAGACCCTCATTGGAACTTTGATCAACAAGCGTGTCTCCACGCAAAGACTAGCACATACAAAACTTGCTGTTCCTGAGCGAGAGAGCCTTCAGTACACAAGGCATGAGTAGGCTGCACATTCAGACCCCTATTTCGAGTGAAGGGTTTGCCCAGTAGACTAATTGGCGATGGTGAATCCGAATTGCAATGAATGATACATTCTGCCGTTCAGTTACTTAGACCACGGTCTAATACCTCAGTCACATTTCTCCTATGGCGGCTGTACGGCGAGTCGAAAACAGCCGTTTTAAAGCATTTTTGTACCAGCTACATTATAGGTGGCTTGAATAAATGATTAAAATGGTTGTTTTCGACACGCCTTATGGACGCCGGAGATGAAATGTGACTGAGGTATTACTCTGTACTAAAATTACGGGAATTAAAATATTTCAAGACTTCGTTAACATTGTATGTTTCTATGTCTCTTATGTTTACCGTGTTCTTTTCAATTCTTTCCTCGTGGTGAGATCGTGAAGAAAATTTTTTCAAGTAAAATTAAGTTTAGTTTTGACTGCATCGAGAACCATTATGTAATGCCAACTGCTAATAGAGATTTTATTCCCAATTGGCTATCTAAGTATATAGTTGAACCACAATAAGAACAGTTTGAATCAAATCCGAGTTCAGAATACTTTTTAGATGAATATTGATAATTCTGAGAATGAATTAGTATAAAATTATATTTGTGTAGAGAAACTAAATTATTTTTTTTCAGAGGAAAGTTACCTGTTCTCATTTGCTATACTTGGTAACATTTTTTTTGCGATATGAATGTATTGAGTAGTAATATAGTGTGTTATTTTTCAAGTGGGTCTACATTACAAGACTACCCTTCATAGAATATTGCATTATGGGTTATGAAGTTGGCCAGATATGAGGAGTCGAGGACTTGAGGTCCCTTGAGGTGGGGCTATTAAGGTTTGCTCAAACGACATACTGATGGACCTACTATAGGTCCATGATGTACTGTGTCAGGTCCAATAATGCCTCATTAGGCTCCATTGTTCATATAATCACTCCTCTTTCAAAAGGGGTGGTGATGGTCCCAGGTTCAAGATCGGATTATAGAACCGTAATAATCCACTCCATTATGCTATGTTTATCAGAATGTATTATAACCTTTCTGTCCAAAGTTCAATAGCATTGTTATAATAAGCCCCAATGTACCCCCCCCCCCCACTAAGGGGGTCACCATGCAATACCACATTCCTTAAATATTTTAAAGTGGTTGGCGCTTCGATTTTGTGTTTCTCTATTCTCTCTAGAAATATATTTTAAAACCCCTTGATAAAATTAGGGGGGGTGATTAATTATTAGGAATAAACATTCGGAAAGGGTGACTCGGCATATAAACCTATCTATGGGACGTGTTTAAATCTTTCACATTTCTTTTTAATAAGTAAATGTTTTATAGAATTATTTTGTTGTAAGGTGTGGCCAAGTTTGGGCCAAACCCTTGTGGAAGTAATTGTTATGCCTATCTCTAACAAGCATATACATAGACCAGCCAAAACATGCCAAAATAGATGCAATTTAAGCACATGGTCATCGTCGTTTCATTATGAAAAATCTACTCCTTAATTGGGATTTGAATTATCCCTTTAATCATTAATAAGCAAAAATTGAAATACATTACCGGATTGATAAGTATGGAGTCAACTTCAATTCGTAAATTATTTTACTTTCTGAGTAAGATCCAAGTTGAACAAACATTCCAAATTATTGTATTTAATCACTGCCGGGCCTCGATCCTTGAAAAAAAAAAATCATGTATGCATTTTTGCTGCAAAGAATACTTTTCAATAATTGTGTGAAAATGAACTTCAATACTTGTTTCCCAGCATCGTCATATGTAGCTTTGTTTTTTATCAGTTATTTGGAATAATTTCAAACTTGATAATTCATAGTCGAACACTTCGCCATATCATACGCGCATAGCAACAGCCGCACGTCCACCCCATTATACCCTAGCAACGCATGCAGTTAATCTACGTCCCCAACTAAAATTGTTCAAGATCTACCTACAAGTAATAAACATACAAACATGTCGTCAACACAATTAACACATTGCCAAACATTATAATCTACGCTTGCTGATGAAATGAAAATGAACATAGCTAACTTGACCCGAATTTCGTGACTAATTGACTTTGTTTACTTAGCCTATTTTCACATCGATAAACACTTCACAGCCGAGTGCTTAGTATGCACGAACCGCATACTTACCCTTTTCGATCTCCTTTGATAAACCAATTGTTATTATCCTGGTTAAATTGTCCCTCTTCTCATAAAATTAGGCAATCAACCATCTAAATGAGCATTTACAATTATTCACCAATTGCTACCAGTCCACATTAAACTCAAATTAGTGGAGACTCTCCGTCGTAAAGTCATTTTACTGTCCAAGTGGCGGCACGGCCCTCTACTCCTTCAGCATGTTGTTAAGGAATGCTGGGTAATAAAGAATCACTTTCGATTATTATTGGTGTAGCGAAGAGTAGCGAGACATGAAAAGAAAAGCAATAACAATGCCTTCCCGATATTCACAGCCTTGCGATATTAAATGCTACACTGCACAGCTGAAAGTAAGGACAGATAAATACAGTTCCACAAATTGCTTTAAAGTGAAAAAGGGGAAATAAGAATGGGCTCATTCATTTATGGTCAAATGATACCATTCTTTCAAAAAATAAAAATTTCAATGAAATTATGTACACATGCATTTATTTTGACACAAAATAGAATATAATTTAGCTCAACGTTCGGAGCATTTTGTGTTAAAAGTAGATAGGCCTATCTCTATTTCTTGAGATTCATTTGTTTATTTATTTATTCATTTATTTATCTATTTATTCATTCATTGTATTTATTCATTCATCTATTTATTCAATTATCTATCTATTTATTTGTTTTACTTATTTATTTATTGATTTATTTACTTATATATGTATCTATGTATAGATTTATTTATTCATCTATTTAATTGTTTCGGTATAAAGCTATTGCACATAGCAGCCTTACGGCTGAATTGCTTACAATCTACAGTAAAGAAATGTTGCAATGGAATTCGGCCAGAGGCTCTTGATATCGTCTTTTCGAAGACCACTCGACATAATATGACGCATTGGGAGCGCGTCATTTTCTAGGCGTCATACCATACTCCGTCGAGTACTTGCACATCCGCGTTATTTCAAACTGTTACATCCCCTAAATAACTTTGGTTTGTAAACAATATCGAAATAACTATCAGGACAGAGTGTCCTCAACAAGCCTATGAAGGTGATCAAGAGATTGAGCAAATAATGTAGAGTACATGCTGTAACGAGTGCCCATTGTGTTGAATATAAACTCTACTTCTGGCGATGACGGTGTTTTTATAGATTTTCGTATATTCAATACGCTCAAGTGTTGTGTCATCGGTATAACTGTACTGGTCGTTGAGTCGTGGATAGAAAGTCGATGCCGTCTATTGTGTAAGGACAATTGGATTTCCACCAAATGACATAGAACTGGAACTCCGTTTTTCGTCCACCCACCACTATTATACCTTATCAGAATTTCACCTTATACCTTGGTCACATTTGCTCTACGGCGGCCGTACGGCGAGTCGAAAACAGCCGTTTTAACATTTTTTGTCCAACTACATATACATGATTAGGTGGTTTGAATTAAAATAAGCAAACACGGCTGTTTTCGACTAGCCGTAGGGCCGCCGTAGAGCAATTGTGACCAAGGTATTAGTCACATACAGCGAGTCGAAATCAGCCGTTTGAGCATTTTTTGTATCAGCTACATTATAGGTGGTTTGAATAAAACGACTGTTTTTTACTCACCGTACGGCAGCCGTAGGAAAAAAATGTTACTGTGCCACTAAATATTCCATTCATTTGCTTCGTTCTGCATTTTATCATTATCACCCTGGATTCAGTATAATCTCTCACTCATTGAGAAATGTGCTTTACTAAACTTTACCACCTAATATCGACCAGAAGCAAACTAATAAAGAGAAAAAAACTATTGCTCGTAAAATATTTCATTTCATATTTCATTGCAATTTGATGTATCAGTTTGTTCATCTTCTAAAGTGAATTGTTCTTTACCCTTCTTCAATCAATCAATCAATCAATCGATAAATCACATCTATCAATCAACAAATCAATCAATTAATCGATAAATCACATCTATCAACAAATCAATCAATTAATCGATAAATCATATCAATCAATCAATCAATCAATCAATCAACGAATGAACGAATGAATGAAAAGACATTATAAAAATTTTGTTTTAAGCAGTCACGTTGTTTATACCCATCACTCTAATAAGAATTGTTTTCATAAAAAAGTTTTTTAAGCTTTTGTACAAGTTGTTTCAAATATTTCAAACAGCCCACTAGCGTACCTATAAGGGGGCAGAGGGGGAAGTCTGCCCCCCTTGACGAGCCACAACCCATACAAAAGACATATACTTGCCCCCCCCCCCTGACGAGCTTGAAAGACCTATTTTGCCCCCCCCCCCCTGACGAGCTTGAAGACCTTTTTTTTCGTTTTTTTTTTGCTTGTCAAGTTTTTGGATGGACGATTTTGCCCCCCCCTGTGGAAAATCCTAGGTACGAACGATAGTTTTTTGAGTGACAAGAATAAACAACGCGCTTGAAATTTTAACAGCGGTTTATAGTGAATCAATCATTACAATCAATGGTTAAAGTTGGATTTATAAAACGCCTTTTCCAGAAGATACAATCTACCAATCAAATAAATCTTTCGTGATGCTCATTGTTAATGTGAATTGAAGGAATAATTCTGTTGAAAATCGCATAGTATTACGCATTTAAAATTTGTTCTATAGTCTAATCATTATGACCAGAGAGAGAAAAATACATTAAGAGTTCATTTCAAATCTCTTTAAAGTGCTTTTAACGTGTAATCCACTCCAAACAAATCAAGAATTTAAAATGAACCCAGATCGGCTGTAAATAGTAACCAGTCGAATATTTTAGTCAGATTTAAACCTTATCGATTAAGATATAAATCTAAAAGATTTGATTTCAAATCTTTTGAGATTGGAAAGCTAATCCTAAAGATTTAAAATGAATCCAACATTCGGCTGGTCACTAACCGTAACCAATCTGGATTTACTTTAAATCCTTGATTTTTAGAGTGTAGTATCGAGACTGAGGGATTGAAGTGACCAAGCTTATTTATGACAAGGGCATTTTGTTCTATCCATCTTTTTTTCAAGTCAATGTGTGTGTGTGTGTTTGGGTTTTGTCAGACGTGTATCAATCAGAAGTGATTATTTACGTCTGGGACCGACCTTTAACGTCACCATCCGAAAGACGCGACCAGGGCTCGAACCTCTGCATCAATTTGTAACTCCCCACAGCTTGGAATACAGGCGCACGCCACAACGCCCAGATGCTCGGAAAAGATTATTTATGAATACATGCATGGAATAGGTGGCGCTATACTATTTCAATTACGAAACAGATTGAGGACATACATATTACGGTATTTGTTTTCGTAAAATCCTTTTTTTCTGTGTAGTTCATTGGGAGTTAATTGCTTTAAAAGTTCATATGATAGGTGAGTAGTCTTCCGCATCAGACATAATGCCAATGATTCGCAAAACATCAAAATCGAAAAGACATAACAAGCAGTCTCCGCCTTGATTATAGGCTTTAAACATCAATGTGGCGCCCCATTATTCGAATGTCTAATCGGTTAAAGATTGCCCACAAATTGCCACCCCCCATGTTGCTATTGGTGAAGGTCATACCGGATATCATTTTTTTTGTTTTTTGAAAAATCCATATATATATATCGTCTAATGATCTGAAAAAATATAAAAATTTGAGTCAACATGCATTTACACATTCCATACGTTCAATATCGAAATGATCTCTAGGTGTTATAAAGATTTATGGACTGTATTATTCGTAAAGTTATGTTAAAAATATGAATGTCAACTCCTCTGGAGCACTAGTTTAACTAGACCGATAAATAGATATATTTCTGTCAGGGATATGCTCTGCTGAGACTTCGTCTGGCTCCGCGGGTCCCCTCCGCCATAAGACCGATGACGGCTCGTAATGGTGGAGCAAACAACCGCCGCTTAATGAAGAAAAGGTGCGATTTTGCACCCTCCTCGATTACTCCACTCCTAAATGATTTTTTTTTTTGGGGGGGGGGCAAAATTTTGCATATGTTTCAGAAAGGTGGTAAGCTGATTGTATTTGGTATAAATTTATCTTTATCATTTCTTCCTTTTCCCCCTGTCAAAAAGCAAAATTTAGGGGGAAAGGGGCACTCGAGGAGGGTGCAGGAGCGCACCCTTTCTCCATAGACGTTTAGTAAAGCGGCGGTTGTTTCCTGTCATCCTTCTGTGTATAGGAGGGAAAAAAATCAGACAATACCCGAAACAGCGGATTTGTTGGTCTATATCTGAACTTACCCATGGCCCTGGGAAGCGGGGGGGGGGGGGTGCTGGGCATGGGTGCGGCTGCGAGTATTATTCGCCATAGGAAGCACCCCCTGGAATAATGAGATAATGGAGAAATGTAACCAACATGACCTATACATTTTCTATATACAGAAACCTTTTTTTTTTTGCTTGTCAGATTTCTCGGGACCATAATGACCTTCATTTTGTAGTGAAACCCCCTCTTTTTTTTTGCTTGTCGAATTTCTCGGGAGTTAAATTATTTTCATTTTGTAGCCCCCCCCCCCCTTTCTTGCTTTTCAAATGTCTCGGGACCAAAATGACCGTCACTTTGTAGTGAAACCCCTTTTTTTATATATTTTGCTCGTCAAATTTTTCGGGAGCAAAATGACCTTCATTTTTTTTTTATATTTTCGCTTGTCAAATTTACATTTGTTCCCCCCCCCTGAAAAAAATCTCCCCCATGCAGGGCCGTGAACTTATGGAGTTTTACTTTGATTTGATAGCAGTGACTGCCGATTACTATGACATATATAGTGTGAAGTATGTCAAATGGTGACACTTGCCACTTCATGAATGTTGTCACGTAGTCATGGAACTAATGTTTTTATCAGTCATATAGTCACCCCACTTAGTACTTGAACAGTAATGACTGGAAATAGCTATACATTTTCGTATTCACGTACACTGGTACAGGCGAAATAGGTCGACAGACGACATTGGACCTTTCTTCTTTCCGCTGCGCCGTCACGCAGTGAGTATACTCAATTTCGAATTCGATGAGCCGTTTATTCGATCCCCAAATTCAAGTTGATTTTTAGATGCTCGGCTAATTGCAACATTGTAAATTCATACAATGTTGACATATTATATTTTTCTTTCATATATATATACATATTTGAAGATCTACACCTTTGATGAAAGTGACTGTAAAGTATTAAAGTCGGCCTATACGTCGAACAGATTTTTACAAAGTGGGAAAAGAGCCGAACCACTCTCCAAACCTTTCTGCAGCCTTTTATCTGCAGAATCATGTTCCCATTGAATAAAAAGTTATAAAATAAATATATCTTACAAAAAACATATTTCAAATAAATCTAAAAATCTGGCGACTATCCTTGTTATTTGTAACTTTCACCCACAATTACCCCCACTCGTCTTAATTTTGCGTATAGAAATCTCCAAAACCCAAAGATGACATCTCCGATCGAAGCAGGCAGCGGAAGTAGGACCATCCTCTGGTGCGTGCCGCGGGCAATCTCTACGGCTTTTGCCAAGTGTCTGAGCTACATCGAGGACACCGAAGTGTGGTTCGAACCCTACACCTTCAGCTACGCAGCAAGGGTACAGTACGAGCTGCACACCAAGCTCACTATCCCGAAGGAGTATGAGGGCAACGAGGAGATATTCCAGACAGTCAAGGAATACACTGATAAAGTCATCAACACTAAATCTGAGCCAGATCGTCTTCCGTAAGTTACTTGTTGGTGATTGTTTTTTTGTTACATATTTAACAGGGGCGGACCCTAGACTGCAAATGACGTTTTGTTATATTACGCAATAATAATTTACCTACTCGCATTAATCGTGGCTTACTCCCGAAATATGATCAATTTCCAGCGTAATATTCATTATGTTGTCCCCATTCACCAAGGCAAGTTGTTAATGGGCCGGTGGACATGGATTTAGAACATATTTCATTTCCAGTACGGTAACCCAATTAATAATATTTCTTGCTAATTAACATAATCTAATACCGTGCATTTTTTATCGACACAGATATGGATCTGTAAAACGCAGTCTTGAGAATTCTACTGCCAAACACGTGTTTGTCAAAGATATGGCCTTCGGTGTACCTGACGGATATCGAGAGTACTTGCCAGAGGGTTACCGACATACCATGCTCATTAGGGACCCGGAGCGTTTTCTCATGTCTTACAGAAGGACCATCTTTAACCATTACTCGGATGTGGGTGCCTTAAAAGGTGAGTTATAGTAAACTGATGCTAGATTAATAGTACATGTATTTAATTGAGGTTTAACTTTTCTTCATGCTCAAAAGTTCATGGACACCTTCACGAAATGCAACCACCCGGGGGGGGGGCACTTACATTAACGAGTGGATACCATGCGCGACCAAAAAACATGTAAAAAGGATATCTTTTTCAAGATAGGGCTGCGTAAATAATGGTGTAAAAAACGCTAAAGTAATAAAAAAGGGGTATCTATTTTTGCTAGGAAAGCTAAGACTAAAATGTTTTAAAAAGGATGTACTTTTTGCCCCAAGAGTCAACACTACGTGTTTAAAATACGGTTTGCGAGAGGTGTGGGAGGTGGGGCTGTACTAAACCCAATGATGTATTAAAAGGTAAAACGACCGACGTCCGTGACAAATAACATTTGAAATATCGCCATACTTGTTTAGGGGTTCAATTCAGGGAATACGTGCCAAGAGTATCTTGTTTCCAATAGTTGTTAAGGGAATGGTTTTACACGCCGATACATGTTGAAGGGTGCATTTTCAGAATATGGAAAATACGTGTTTAGGGTGCTTTTTGAGATCTCATGGTCGCGCATGGTATCCACTCGTGAATGGAAGTGCCTTCGGGGGGGGGGGGGGGGGGGGTCTTGACACCAAATTTGTGATCTTTGAAATGATACCGAAGCTTGGGAGCCGTTTTGTGTAGAAGATAGTGTCTTGGTGAAAATGAATTTATCTGATTGATACCTACGTATTTCATAATTTCTTGTCATTATTGAGTCCATTGGGTCACCGGGTCTTTATCTTATACAGATACGTGGTCCTAACCGAAAGGGTGCTCTTACTGAAGCTTGGAAGCCATACTGTTTATGAGCTAGGGTCTGGGTGAAAAAGGAATCCGACTTAAACCTACCATACTTCATGGTGTAATTTATTTATTTTTTCATGAAACACTCACACTCGGTCTTGATCTTGTAACAGATCGGGTGGTCTTTACCGAATAAGTGGTCTTTGAAATTATACTGAATCGTGGAAACCATAAAAATACGAATGAAAGACGTATCCGATTTGATTAGACCTACACATCTCACGGTGCCTTGTCATTTGTTCATTTCAAACTATTATAGGAGAAGCTGCGGATGAGAAGACATTTGACTTACAGCGTCATGACGATTTCATTGCAAACTCTCAAGGATGGTACATGAAGGATCTCTACGACCTCTGGAAGTATCTCCAAGACTCTGGGATTGATCCTAACCCTCTCATCATTGACGGTGATGATCTACTCACCAAACCAGCTGAGACGCTTTCAGCTTATTGTGCTGCAGTGGGGTTGCCTTATAACGATAGCTTACTCCAATGGGATGCATCAGTAGAAACCTTCAAGAAGATGAAAGCTTGTGGCGACAATCTTCTGATGGACATCGTGAATTTTTATGGAACGGCCATGAAAAGTAGCTGTTTTCTGCCTCCAAGTAAAAAACCACCACGTGATCAACTACCCGCTGACGTCATCAAAGGTTCTGACGAAGTCATGAAATACTTTCAAGAAATGTATGAAGCACGTCTGAGAATTTGAATCTGCTTAAAGGTTGTATTAATACACTCTAAAAAAGGTTTACCCAATATTGGGTAAAATGGGAACAGGCATGTTTGTTGGGTAAAAAGACACCGAATTTTTTGTAAATTTTACGCAATGTTCTGTTGAAATTCAACCTTCAAACAAGCATTTTGCCTAATTTTGAGGGGGAAAATAACTCAGCAAACATGCATGTTCCCTTTCTAAACAATATTGGGGAAAATTTTGATATCTGTAGAGGTACGGAAGCTGTAAAGTGCCATCTACCCAACGAGATAGCGACATATTTTACTTTCCCCGTCGACTTAACAACCTTACCATGTCGACGAAGTCACATCGTCTCATGAAAAATGTCTTGTCGATCTGTCGAGATACGTTGTCTTGCCAATGTCGATACATATCTCGTCATCATAGCATATTGTTTTATTTTGTTATTTCGACTTCTAACCTTTTTTTAATCGACTTTGAAAGATAACATGTCGACTCCATGTCGACATACAACTGATTTTTTACAAGTCGACTTGGCAAGATGAAATTTCTCGCCATCGCGTAATGTTGCTCACATTTTAAAGCTTCCGTATAGTTGATTTATTTTGTTAATAAAAAATACCCCCGTTTCATTTCTATGATTTTACAGATATATTGTGCGTGCGGAAAAAAATCTTATTATTCCCGGCCATGCTAGTGTAAATTTTCCTTTTCCGTGTTCAATGTGTAAGCGATTCAAACGAGTGCTGATTTATTATGGTGTTTTGTTTGACTCTTAACCATGTTAACAATAATTGTTATGGTATGCCATTATCTCTAATAGCAAAGTTCATCCTTTTGGACTAAAAATACATCCTGAGCCAAGTGTTTATTTAGTAGGTACCTTGCACGTACCTCTATCGTGACAAAACTATATTTTTCTTTAAACCCCTCCCCCATTGTTTTAAATGTAATGATTTAATTGCATGGTATGAAACTTACGAACCACATACGCGTAGTTCTGGTGTTAATGGGATGGGGGGGTCTATGATAGTTCCACGACGTAGAAAAACAGACGAAGGACTAAAAATGATAAAAATTTATACCATTTTCTGAATATCATGTCAAAATCTGTAAAATCTATCAAAATTTTCGCTCGTCAAACAATTAGTCAGTCAGTCAGTCAATCGATCAATCAATCAATCAGTCAATTTTCTGAATATCATGTCAAAATCTGTAAAATCTATCAAAATTTTCGCTCGTCAAACAATTAGTCAGTCAATCGATCAATCAATCAATCAGTCAATTTACTAATCAACCAACTAATCAAACACTCAATCATTTTTTCTTGGTTGATTAAAGGGATGGTCCAGGCTGAAAGTAGTTATAGCTTAATAAACAGAGTAGAATTCACTGAGCAAAATGCCAAAAATTTCATCAAAATCGGATAACAAATAACAAAGCTATTGAATTTTACAATTTAGCAATATTTTTTAAAAACGGTTCTCATGAATATTCATTAGGTGGGCTGATGATGGCACATCCCCACTTGTTCTTTTGTATTTTATTATATGAAATTAGGTTTATTCACATCTTCCTCCAAGAACAAGAAAAATTGGATTGACAACTGATTTAGTGCATTATATATTTACTGCTGCAACTTATTTCATTATAAGGGAGACATAATATTCACACAAGTATGAAATAATGAAAAAAAAATCATAATTTTATGTAATAAACATAAGAAAATAGAAAGTGGAGAAGTGACATCATCAGCCTAAATTCTAAACTTCAATAACTTTATTATTTGTTATCCGATTTTGATGAAATTTTCGGCGTTTTGCTCAGTGAATTTTACTCTATATATTAGACTATAAAAATTTTCTGCCCGGACCATCCCTTTAATTAAGAAATATAGAAGCTATATTAGTTTCATATTGCTTTCTTAGTCATCTAAAGTCATATCTTATATTGTTTTTATTTTTGTAAACTTGTCTGTACTATGTTTTTTTAGTAACTATATCAGCTATGTATAAGAAAGATGAATTTCTACTACAAAGCAAATGTAGTGTCACTTTTAAACCATTGCCGGTGACGTTACATTCCTATTTTCTTATACAGTGATGTCTTTTATATGCATTTGATGTGTTCATTGATTTGATTTTTTAGCTTACCTTATATACTTTTTGATAATACAATCACAATGTCTGATAAATCTATGTGAGATGAAAATTTCGCTTTTTTATTTAACAATGTATATGAAGAGTTTCTTTGCGAAAGGGGTTAGATCCACTCTCGACCATTCCAAGAAAATCAAGCTTTTTTTTCTTCCCTATTGCAAAATTCTTATGAGAAACGAAATTGTCATGATATACTACCTTGCCATTTGAACATAAAACTGGGTATAAAAGAAATTTGACTGTCTTAACATTTAAAAAATATCATTAAAAAAACTACCATTGTGGATATAGCCCCTTTTGCAAACAAACTGAAAATGATCAATCCCTTTCTTAAGAAACATATTTATTTTTCTTGTACATTTTTATTAACTTTTTAATGGAAATTTCATTTTTTTTGTATCATCAGAGCGACTAAAATCTATACATTGAGACCGAAAAATCAAATTTTATGAAAAATGGATCTAACCCATTCTGCAAATGTCAGAAGAGAAAAATCTGTTTTGTTATTCTCCCATATTTTAATATGCTCATGTGAAACAAAATCTTCATGACACCCTACCCTGTAAACATGAAATTTGGTAATTAAAAAATCTGCCTGTCTTCTTGTTTTTTAAATATTTCTTTCCCCAAAATACCCTTTCTTTGATATCATCATTCACAAAGAGCTACTAAAAATCTTTACATTGGGACAACAAATTCAAATTTGATTAAAAATGGATCCAACCCCTTTTGTAAATGAGCTCTTCATGTATATATTTGATTGATTGCATTTATTCTTTTTTATTCCAAAATTCTTTTTTATTCCAAAATTTAACAAAGGTTACAATGTAAGGCATAACACATGAATATCATATACATAAATGAAAAAAGGGAACCCCCTGGAAAGCAAAGCTTGTTAGTATGGGTTACCTGTAATAATTAAAGTATATATTTGATCAATGAAACTTAATTCGTAAATAAAAAGGTTTGAACAATGAAAAAGAACACCAGTGGGGTCAAGCTTTTTATGTTTACTCACTACAATTTACAGAAAAAATATTATATCATACCTCAACTGAATAAAAAAAAACCTGAGTTCAGACGTGTGTGAACAGACAATCACTTGGACAAGACAGGACGAAAACTAAAAACAAAACAAAAACAAAAAACGGCACACACACACAAACAAAAACAAGACAGAAAAAAAGGAAACAAAACAAAACACACTACAAAACATAGACGGACAGAAAGATTATAAAAGCAATAGAACTAGACATTAAGATGATAGGAAGAGAGAGAGAGAAAAAAGAAATGTGAGAGGAGAGGGGGAAAGAGAAGAAGAAAATAGGAAGGGATGAAGAACAAAAGAGGTGGTAGCTGCTGACACAGAAATTTTTGAATTCTGGGGTTTATACCCAAGGATAAGAATTTTCTTTAACCCTCGACTGAAACTTAAATGTGTTGGTTTGTTACGTAATGATTCTATGAGGGATTTCCCTAGTTTGATACCTGTAAAAATAAATGTTTTATTCAAGAGGATGGTTCTAGCTCTTGGTTTATAAAAGAGCCCGGTGGACCTAGTAGGATAATGATGAATATCGACATTTTTAGTAAACATGGAATAAAAAACATTTGGAAGTTCATTTTTATCTAAACTAGACATGAGTTTTCCGAGATTGTATCGATACAAGTCACCAATCTTCAAAATATTATATTTACAGAAAAGTTCGTCAGTGTGTGAACGAGAATCAGCATGACAAATAATACGAATAGCCTTTTTTCAAATGGTATAAGCTTATACCATTTGGTATGTATTACGTGTACATTGTAGAGTATCATACAGGTATAAGCTTATCCCTTTTGATCTGTATCACCTCATACATTCTAGAGTATCATAGAGGTATAAGCTTATCCCATTTGATTTGTATAACTACGTATATCGCAGAGTACCCTACAGGTATAAGCTTATCCCATTTGATTTATATTACTCGTACATGCAGAGTATCGTACAGGGATAAGCTTATCCCATTTGATTTGTATTGCCTCATATATTGCAGAGTATCATTCAGGTATAAGCTTATACCATTTGATATGTATTACATGTACATTACAGAGTATCATACAGGTATAAGCTTATCCCGTTTGATTCATATTACCTCATACGTTGCAGAGTATCGTACTGGTATAAGCTTATCCCTTTTGATTTGTATCGCCTCATACATTACAGAGTATCATTCAGGTATAAGCTTATACCATTTGATATGTATTACGTGTACATTGCAGAGTATCGTACTGGTATAAGCTTATCCCATTTGATATGTATTACTTGTACATTGCAGAGAATCATACAGGTATAAGCTTATCCCATTTGATTTGGATTGCCTCATACATTGCAGAGTATCATTCAGGTATAAGCTTATACCATTTGATATGTATTACGTGTACATGGCAGAGTATCGTACAGGTATAAGCTTATCCCTTTTGATTTGTATTGCCTAATACATTGCAGAGTATCATTCAGGTATAAGCTTATACCATTTTATTTGTATAACTACGTACATGTATATCGCAGAGTACCCTACAGGTATAAGCTTATCCCATTTGCTATGTATTACCTCATACATTACAGAGTATCATACAGGTATAAACTTATCCCATTTGATATGTATTACTTGTACATTGCAGAGTATCGTACAGGTATAAGCTTATCCCATTTGATTTGTATCGCCTCATACATTCTAGAGTATCCTACAGGTATAAGCTTATCCACGTACATCGCAGAGTGTCGTATTGGTATAAGCTTATCCCTTTTGATTTATATTGCCTAATACATTGCAGAGTATCATTCAGGTATAAGCTTACACCATTTTATTTGTATAACTACGTACATGTATATTGCAGAGTACCCTACAGGTATAAGCTTATCCCATTTGATTTATATTACTCGTACATTGCAGAGTATCATACAGGTATAAGCTTATCCCATTTGATATGTATTACTTGTACATTGCAGAGTATCGTACAGGTATAAGCTTATCCCATTTGATATGTATTGCCTCTTACATTGCAGAGTATCATTCAGGTATAAGCTTATACCATTTGATATGTATTACGTGTACATTGCAGAGTATCGTACTGGTATAAGCTTATCCCATTTGATATGTATTACTTGTACATTGCAGAGTATCATACAGGTATAAGCTTATCCCATTTGATTTGTATTACATGTACTTGTACATTGCAGAGTATCGTACAGGTATAATACACCAGTCGGTGGACTGTACTTTATCAGAAGAAGAAGAAGAAGGAGGTATAAGCTTATCCCATTTGATTTGTATTACATGTACTTGTACATTGCAGAGTATCATTCAGGTATAAGCTTATACCATTTGATATGTATTACGTGTACATTGCAGAGTATCATACAGGTATGAGCTTATCCCATTTGATTTGGATTGCCTCATACATTGTAGAGTATCATTCAGGTATAAGCTTATACCATTTGATATGTAATACGTGTACATTGCAGAGTATCGTACAGGTATAAGCTTATCCCATTTGATTTTGATTGCCTCATACATTGCAGAGTATCATTCAGGTATATTAAAGCTTATACCGTTTGATATGTATTACGTGTACATTGCAGAGTATCATACAGGTATAAGCTTATCCCATTTGACATGTATTACATGTACTTGTACATTGCAGAGTATCGTACAGGTATAAGCTTATCCCTTTTGATTTGTATTGCCTCATGCATTGCAGAGTATCATTCAGGTATAAGCTTATACCATTTCATTTGTATAAATACGTACATGTATACCGCAGAGTACCCTACAGGTATAAGCTTATCCCATTTGCTATGTATTACCTCATACATTACAGAGTATCATATAGGTTTAAGCTTATCCCATTTGATTCGTATTACCTCATGCATTACAGAGTAATGTACAGTGATAAGCTAATCCTTCTCTATTTGTATTACTTCATACATTAGCTTATCCCTTTTAGGTGATTTGTACTACCTCATGCAGTGCAGAGTATGATACAGATATAAGCTAATCCCTTAAACCGTCTGGCTTTCATGTCGCGGTATAAGCTTATACCCTAATTATCCAGTTTCAATTTTGTGAGTTTATATGTCATACTGGCTACATGACGAGGTATAAGCTTATCCCTAAAGCTATTCGGGTTTAAATGTCCAGGTTTATTATTTATACCAATCCGAACACCTTAATGAAGGTATAAGCTTATACATTTTTTCAACCAATGTTGTTTGCTCAATGATATTCAATCGTATTCATTGTTGAATAATTGTAAAGTTCGCTTTTGGATTTGTTTTGTGAAATAAATCGTATATCTTTAACCGCTTTAGCTCTGTTCTTTCCCAATTTATTTGATGTCTGAATTTCAAGTGTGAATTGTTAGAGTGATTCTTCATGAGTCGACTGAGTGTGAATGATTGAAATTTAAAATGTCACTTTTTTACATGAATGATGTGTTGTAAAATGTTTTTTTATTCTTTTTGATATGTCTGAAAAGAAAAAGATATTATTATCATCGTATTTGTTAAGTAAAATACAATTTGGCATAATATTTTGACAAAATCTGGATTTGTCCAGTCCAGATTGAAATAATTTATTGTTAATAAATTATAGATATATGCCGAGGGTTTAAAAATGGTATTACAATTCTTTTTTAACAAAATGTTACTGATGCCATCATGCCCTGAGCTTTGCTTATTTTTAAGCCATGAATTATATCAGCAATTTCAGCCTCATCTGTAGGAGAAAAATATATTGAATTTGGGTTGGGGTCATGAAGAAAATCAGTAAAGTGTTTTGTAGAGTCTGGAATGAGTCCGGCAAGATTTGGGCCTATACTGGAAAAATAATCATTAAAAGTGTTTGCCAAAGTAAGTGGATTTTCTATAATTTCGCCATCGACATTTATTTTTGAAACAAAAGACTTTTTTGAATTACCATGCAAAACATTAATTATTTTCCACGTGTTTTGTATATCATTTTTGAATAATTGAAACTGAAACTGATTACAAAAATACTTTTTTTTTTTACTTCTCCTAAGTATACCAGTAAGAATGTTCTTGTAATCTTTGCACTTTTTCTTGTTCTTATCACATGGTTTAACAATTGATTTCAAATAAAGATTATTCTTCCCATTAATGGATCGTAAAATACCCTTGGAGACCCATGGGGACCTTGGAATCCTTTTGTAGTTAGATCTTTTTTTTCGAATTAAAGGAAAACAATGATCCATCTTTGAAGATGTTATGCTCATGAATGATTCAAAAGCATCATTTGCATTTTCTATAGTGTAGTTTCCAGACCAGTCTGTGTTTTTTAGCTCTTGCATAAAGTGTTCTATATTGTTTTCAGAAAAATCGCGTTGTATGTGAAAATAAACCTAGTTCGCCGAAAAATCATTATTGAGCTGGTAATGGAGGAATATTGAAAAATGATCAGATAGATCGGAGAAAATTATGCCATTATCAATAAGACTGGTGGATGAGTTGGCAGAAATTCTGGTAGGTTTAGTAATTGCTGGTAAATCATTTTGTATATATATATATATATATATATATATATATGTGACTGTGTGTGTGTGTGTGTGTAAAGTTATACAGGTACAACGGCTTTTGGCAACCCTTTTTTATTTAAATATTGTAAAGAAATGGATGGAGAGAACAATGGTAGGCGTAGCTTAAATCAAGGTCCCCCAGAGCTATCTACCCTTTGGAAAAACCTACCTAACTTTTTTTCCAAAGGGTAGATAGCTCTGGGGAACCTTGATTTAAGCTACACCTACCATTGTTCTCTCCATCCATTTCTTTACAATATATATATATATATATATATACAAAATGATTATCAAATATATTATGTCAATACTAAAATATGAATGAATAAATGTATCTCTTGTTTTTTACAAAGTTAGAGTTCGGATCAAATATTAAAAAAAAAAAGAACTTATTTTGTAGTGGGTGTTCAGAAGCCTTGTTTCCGAGAAAGGGCGCCAAATGATATGAAATAAAAAAAAATCTATTATTCTCGTTGTGGTAGCATATTGATGAAACAAAAAATGAAATCAAACGTACACTTTTGTAATTTTGGAAGTTTCGATAATACTCTTATATAATTCGCATTATTGAACTTTTGATCGATAGTCAAATGTAAAGAGAAAAAAATAAAAAAACAGGAAGGAAAATGGAAAGAATAAAATAAAGATCGAAATAATTTGGGAAGGGAAAAAAGCTTTTATTAAAATCTTTTCCCCATCATCCAACAGCGGCTGGTATGGAAATTACATTAGATCATGGTACAGCAGGGCGATCCGAGGGGGGGGGGACACAGTGCCCCTACACTTTTTGAAGCTCTGAGAAAATGCCCTTTTTACGCCGCAAGAAAAATGCCCCGTCACGAAGGTACAAATCCTCTTTCACCTGAGGACCCGTATTAGGTGTTACAAAGTGCCCCTTCGCGTATGACGAGGATTTTATGTGTTATCAAGTGCCCTTTTTCGCATAAGTGCCAATTTTTACCAAAAATTCCTCTCTCGAACGTGCTCTGTGCCCCTTCCACATGAGAAGGACCTGTCTTATGTGTTAGCAAGTATCAGTTCTCGTATATCAGTGCCAATTCTTAAAAACACAAAATGCCCCCTCACGAACGGGTTCAATGCCCATTTCACCTGAGAATGACCCTTTTTATGCCAATAGCAAGTGACTCTTTGCCTTCTTACAGGCGCCCTTTCTCGTATAGGTGACCCATTTTTACTTAGGAAAAGTTCCCCTTTCACCTGAGAAGGACCCGTTTTATGTGTTAAGAAGTGCCCCTTTAAAACAAGAAAACCATATGCCCATTATTATGTTACTACTTATAAAGGACAAACAAAACATGTAAGATTAAACCTAATATCGCACAAATTTGGATTTTCATTATAAAAGTGTCAAAACGTTTGCTCCCTCGCTTCGCTGACTCGCATCTTCTTATGAATTTTACATGATGCGACATGGACCCTCTCAAAATCTTATGAACTTTCATTATTAAAGTGTCAAATTTTCATTATACAGTGTCTTTTACTTTGCTCGCTCGCAACTTCTTATGAATTTCACGTGATGCGAAATAATTATCTAGCCCTCTCAAATTTTTGGCCCCATCATGCCACTGTAGTTAAGTCATTATTTCTTTAAGAATTTCGAAGAACTACCCTTTTTCTTTGTGCCCCCTTTCAACTTCGCTCCGCCGCCTCAGTGGTACTATTACAACTAGCAAGATCTACTACGTCGACATTTCCTGTAAACTTTCTTCTATTATTTTTGCCACAAATAAATGATTATTTAAATCTATAGGGAAAGCATGGGGAATTTCGAACAACGAAATATGAACCTTAACCGTGTTTACACGTATTGCTATGGTCAATATAATTGAGTTGCATGTAGTTTCCATTTAAAAGTTGCGGCCTGTATTTCCAGGTCTTGAAATCCTTAATGTATACCATTTACAAATTTCGTAAATTAATTCCCAAATTTATCCCCAAATGTGGGTCCTAAAACATGTTCACTATCAAAGGCCTTCTTTTCTACATTCATATTTTCTGTATATATAGTGTAGGCCTATATGAAAAAAATTCATATTTTGGGTGTTTTTCGCTTTCAAACTAGATCGTATATATGTAGTTTCCATGTGTGAAAATTATGGTGCAAAAAATTACTCTAATCTATTTATATCTTAAAGTGATATTACATGCAATCCTAAGAGTAAAAGGCTATTTTCTTTCATGCTCGAACACATGCCTTTTTCTCGTACGTGTGGTTGACATCTACCGTATTCAAGATGTCTTCACAATCCCCATCATTAATTGATCATTGCCATGGACCTTTACCATCGAGTGTTAGGTTCATGGTATGATCGATAACCCTTTCGTCATTTACTAGAATAGCGCCATCCAGACACAAACAAATGCAATTAGATAAAGTTCACTTTTAATATGAAGACCAAAGTACAGCTATTCTTTATTTCCGAGACCAAAGAAACAGACGAAAACCCGGCAGACATCAATTCACGTGACGTAAACGTGTAGGCCTACATTTACCAAAATTGATGCGGACAACGTTATTTTTTCTGCTACTTGAACCTATTTTTTTATTTTTCTTCATATCAATAACAAAAAGATAGCCAAGAATTTGGATTGGACTACATTCATAACTTCAGTAATTGAAAATTTTATGTGGATTGCTATCATCAAGTTTGCCAAATCACTGAAGTCACTGACCTTGAGATCTGCTTTTATCTAGGGTCGTGAACTTAAAATTTTGGAATTCGTCGACAGGGATAGCAATACTTTGCCAGAGTGTTTTTAGCAGCCGGTGGAAGTGTGATGGTGTTTTATTTCTCCTCATCGTGAGCCTTGGTTTGGCAGCCGTAACGTCACCTTCCCTAAAACTTTCCTCCGCCTGATGTTCTCACGCCTCTCTATCATTTGAGTCTAATTAAAAAGTTTTTTAATTGTCGCGAACTAAAAGAAGATCCATCAGGGCTTACAACAAAGGTTTGATCATCATCGACTCTAAAATCACAAGATGGCATCATCGGGCAGAAGTGATGGCCGGACTAGGACGATTCTTTGGTGCGTACCGCGGGCAATCTCTACTGCTTTTGCGAAGTGCCTGAGCTACATCGAGGGCACCGAAGTGTGGTTCGAACCCTACACCTACAGCCATGTCAATAAAGTAGAGTACCGTATGAACACCAATCTCGATATTCCCATGGAGTATGAGGGGAATGAGGAGATATTCGCCACGGCGAAAGAGATTCTTGATAAAATTACGAACACCAAGAATGAAGCAGATCGCTTACCGTAAGTGTTTTTTTTTCGTCATTCATATCTTCACTTTTTCTATTCTGTTTAGAGTCGTAATCTTTTTCGAATAATACTAAATATTACTTTAAAAAATGGACGTGAAATCAACGAAAATTTTTACAAACACACAGGGCCTACATGTATTTCTATTCGGAAATGGTCAAGCGTCAAAAATGTTCAACCTTATGACGTCCTGAAAATATATTTGTGCAAGGGAGCGCAGCTATCGAGCTAAAAAAAATGGTATCTTTTCCCTGTCAAAGTTTCATTTCTGTGGCGTATTTTTTAAAACAAAGATAGGATCATGATGTTTTTTTATTCACTTTCAATTTTCGTTTTCTCTTAAAAGTTCTCTGTCCAACTAAATATACCACCCTCAGTGGTATGTTTCTTTGCAAACGGTGTAAAGTCTGCACACCATTCAAGACATAATAAACAATAATTTCATAATGATTACGATATTATGTGATTCTGAGGGGAATCGCGCAGGGGAATAAAACAATCAAGCATGACAAGTTTTATCTAAAGATAACACCAAATCACGCTCCCTTTGATCCATGCAAGTTTCCACTATCCTTGTTCTCTCTTGTCTCTCTCTCTTTTCTTATGTTTTTCCCTCCCATTTTCTCTCTTTATCCATATGTAGGTAAGTGCGTGTGTGTGTGTGTGTGTGCAAGAGTGAGTGTGTCTGGATCTCCCTACTTGTCTTTATCCCTTCTCTCTCTCTCTTTCTCTCTTTATTTATGTTATTCCTCCTCCTCTCTCCTCTATTCTTCATCATGCATGTCATGTCTCTGTTTTATTTTGTGTTTATACTATCGTCTTTTTAAGGTTCTGTCATCTTATTATTACCATTATTTCTCGCAATTTCTAATTAAAAAAATGGAACTTGAACATGATAGTATGTAGAGTTGTAGAGTGGACGCAGTACTATCTTCTTTATTTCTTTTACGTGCTTCTGACACCGATGCGACGTTTCAAAGTGCGATAAATAACTATACGACCTTTTAGCGTATCGTGTCTGTATCAGATCAACATAAACAAGTCATTCGTTTTTTTTTTTCTTTATCCCAACAGGTACGGATCCGTAAAGCGAAGTCTCGAAGCCAGTACTGCCAAACATGTCTTCGTCAAGGATATGGCTTTTGCAGTAGCTGATGGGTTTCGAGGTTTCCTACCAAATGGTTACAGGCATACCTTCCTCATCCGGAGTCCTGATCGATCTATCGCGTCCTACAGGAGATCTATCTACAATCATTACTCCAATCTGGGAGTATTGCAAGGTACACTCTTAAAATAGTTGGACAAAAAATGCCCAACATTTAACCAACCCTTAGCAACATATACATATACTGTCTACACAACTATTGGTTAAAATTGGGTAATAGAAACTAATAATTGGGTAACAAATTTATTTAATTGGATAAGAATTGCCAAGAATATATATACTTATATACATATGTACCAACATGTATTGCCCAACACAGTGGACGGTATGTTGCCCAACATTATATATGTAAGTTTGTAACAACATACACGAGGAAAGTCGACTCAAATCATCAGTGTGTCATTATTAAGTCGCTCCAATCTTGCTAATCTTTCGTGATTTCGTCTGAGGTAACTCATGAAGTTAACTTAATATTCTTAATCATGTTAATTGACTGTAATGTTCTTCAACCGTTTCAACGGATTGCGTGGAAAGACGGCGAGTCTCTTCGCAGAAGTCTATAGCCAGACTGCAGAGCCCTAATACGCAAGATTTCTTATAACCCTCTCGTGGCTGAAATCACCTCCTTGCAAAATCTCGTGAATCGTGAGACTTTGTTTCTAAAAGAATTTATCCATTTTATCTTCCACTTTAAACATTAAGAAATAAAGGTTCGAAATTGAACCCCGAAAGGTTGATGCAAAATCAGCACCCTATGGGTTCAAAATTTAAACCTTTGATTTGGGGTTCAAAAATTGAACCCTGCGGTTGGGGTTCATTTTTGCACCCTGTACAGTGGGTTCAAAACTGCACCCCTAAATTTTAGATTGAACCCCTAGGGGTGCAGTTTTTAACCCGCAGGGTGCAAAAATGAACCCCAACCGCAGAGTTCAATTTTTGAACCCTAAATCAGGGATTCAATTTTTTAACCCATAGGGTGCTGATTTTGCATCAACCTTTTGGGGTTCAATTTTGAACTTTTATTTCTTAGAGTGTATCTTCAAATGAAATCAAATATTGTTGCATCCTTGGAAAAAAAATAAATGCTACTCCTTATAATGGCCATTTATTTTAAATGAAATATTTTGATAAATAAGTAGATCGTTGGCCTGAAAGAGATGTCTCAAAACGAAATTTTCTACCTCGGTTTCTCTTGCGAATTGTGCAAAAGGTTATTATTTTAGCTCAAATAATATCTATGTCATCGTAAATCTCATTCTCTGTACTTTCTCATAATGTCACTTTTGATATACAAACAACAAGATACAAGACGAGATTTCTGACATTTCTAAGTTGCATGAAATCCAGAGTTCTGATTGGCTGGATAATGTTTCAAAACAACATGCCCGGGTAATTTGAAGAGATTACCAAAGGAGGTCCGTCTGCGCCAGCCCGAGTTTTCAAATAATCACGCTATTTTTAATTTCTTTTTTGGGATCCTTAATTGACATTTGGATACACCCTTTCCCCATTTTCAATATACACACTTAGAAATAAAGGTTCAAAATTGAACATCGAAAGGTTGATGCAAATTCAGCACCCTATGGGTTCAAAAATTGAACCCTTCGGTTGGGGTTCATTTTTGCACCCTGCGGGTTCAAAACTGCACCCCTAGGGGTTCAATTTAAAATTTAGGGGTACAGTTTTGAACCCACAGTGTGCAAAAATGAACCCCAAGCGCAGGGTTAAATTTTTGAACCCCAAATCAGAGGTTCAATTTTTGAACCCATAGGGTGCTGATTTTGCATCAACCTTTCGGGATTCAATTTTGAACCTTTATTTCTTAGTGTGTAACAAGTTATGCTTCTAGTAATATAACAAGTAACGCTTCGCTATGTCTGATCCACCAAATTATCCCGACCCTGACCCTGGAGGGGGCCAAGCTTGACATTTTGGTGGGTGGTTGGTCTGTCCTCCCAGCGGGTCCTATATCATTAGTCCGGCCTGAGCTGGACCTATACGAGGAACCAAGCGCAATTCACACTAAATTTAATGATAGACCAGTTGATTATGATTATTAATATCTGACACTCTATTGAATGACGATAATGAAAAAACATTCAGTTCTAAGATAATTATGTATTGTCTTGATAATGCTTCCCGCCCATGCTTAACTTTCAACAACCAGGGGAAGCTGCTAACGAGAAGACGTTCGAAGTACAGAGGGACGATCCCATATTTCCTAAAGGCTGGCACACGAAAGAAGTCTACGACCTCTGGAAGTATCTCCAAGACTCTGGGATTGATCCTAACCCTATCATCATTGACGGTGATGATCTACTCACCAAACCAGCTGAGACGCTTTCAGCTTACTGTGCTGCTGTGGGGTTGCCTTTTAACGATAGCTTACTCCAATGGGATGCATCGGTAGAAGCCTTCAAGAAGATGAAAGCTTCCGGCGACAATCTTCTGATGGACATCGTGGATTTCTACGGAACGGCCATGAAAAGTAGCTGCTTTCTGCCTCCAAGTAAACCCATACCACGTGATCAACTACCCGCTGATGTCATCAAAGGTTCCGACGAAGTCATGAAATATTTCGAAGAAATGTATGAAGCGCGCCTTCGAGTATAATTCTTCGAATAACTGAAAATATGGGAAAAAGAGTTTCCGCATATTGATTGGACAAACTTAAAAGCAAGTCCACCGCAACAACAATGAAGAATAAAAAGATTTTAAATATCTAACAAGCATAATACTGAAAATTTGATCAAAATTGGATGTAAAATAATAAAATTATGACATTTTAAAGTTTTGCTCAATTTCATGAAACAGTTTTATGCACATGGTCAATATGCAAATGAGTGACTTATGACGTCATCCACTCACAATATCTTATGTATTCTATTAAATGAAATATTCTCATATCCTCCTCAGTGTACTCCCTGAACATGTGGAATAAGCATTGTTTGATACTATATGGTAAGTCAAGTTGGTCCTTATTGTTGAATCTGTAAAATATGATACATTGTACACTGTAAATACTGTGGTGTTAAAACTGACACCAATTGGTGTTAATAGAGGACCACACACTTAGGTGTTAAAATTACACCCTAAAGATGAAACATAACACGAAGAGTGTAAATGTAACAACCAAAGGTGTTGTAATAACACCTATAGGTGTAAAACTTCTCAAAACTTCACCGTCAATTTAACACCAGTGTAAAAAAAAACTGGTGTGGTCCTCTATGTACACCGGTTAACAGCACAGTTTTTGCTGCGTACTACAATCCAAACAATAAAAAGCAAAAGGAATGGTGAGTGAGGGACATCATCGGCTGTCTTATTTTAAATTCACCCAGGTTTGCATATCACTGCTCTGTGAAAAAAATAAGCGAAACTTTTAAACGTCATAACTTTCTTATTTTACATCCGATTTTAATGGAATTTTTAGCGTTATACTTTTCTCTACTTGTTCAAATCAACATTTTTTTTCCTGGGGTGGACTTGACCTTTACTTTACACATCCTCTTAATTAATACAGAGGAGATGGATAAACTTTTAATGACTGATGTAATCAGCTGTGAATAGTATGAGAATCATGCAGTCTAATGCTTGTCACCAAAATATGACAATTTGGCATTTTTTATAATATCGATTTTGATCTCTAATGGGTGAGGAAATCCTTATCGATCACGCTCATGAGTCAGGTAGCCCTTTTTGCAATCAACTTTGTCTGAAATAGAAAGTAGTCCAACTTTCAAATAGCGTTTAATATACACACTATGAGAAATAAAGGTTCAAAATTGAACCCCGTAAGATTGATGCAAAATCAGCACCCTGTGGGTTCAAAAATTTAACCCCTGATTTGGGGTTCAAAAATTAAACCCTGCGGTTGGGGTTCATTTTTGCACCCCGCGGGTTCAAAACTGCACCCCTAAAATTTAAATTGAAACCCTACATGCCCTAGGGGCGCAGTTTTGAACCAATAAGTTGCTGATTTGCGTCAACCTTTCGGGGTTCAATTTTGAACTTTTATTTCTCAGTGTGTATATGTTGAAAATCACAACAGTAGTTAATCAATATATCGAACAATTTTGGGGGGATGAAAACATCAGACTAAAACCATATTTAATCATTTATTTACTTTGGACCAATCACGCGATGATAATAAATGGAACACGAAGACGACAGGGTCCCGTTTCACAAAGACCGGTTAAAGTAAGATGAATACACCATTTCTATTATAAGGTTGCCATCAGCCAATCATCTTGGATGATTTCAGTAGCTTTAAACTGTTAGTGCAAATTTGTCATAATAACAAGTTTAGTGAAACAGGCCCCCAGAGTATACTGATATCCATCTATAATATCAGGTCTTAATTGAAATGGAATTTTATGTTTTAAATTCAGTATTCACACTGAGAAATAAAGGTTCAAAATTGATCCCTGAAAGGTTGTTGCAAAATCAGCACCCTATGCCTTCAAAAATTGAACCCTGCGGTTTGGGTTCATTTTTGCACCCCTAGGGGTTCAATTTAAAATTTAGGAGTGTAGTTTTGAACCCATATTTTGAATCCATATGGTGCTGATTTTGCATCAACCTTTCGGGGTTCAGTTTTGAACCTTTATTTCTTACTTTGTTGATAAACAAAATGGTTTTACTATTGATGTCATTGCTGGATGCTTCGTTTGAAATATTTTATTAACACTACCTTGACTACATTACCTCATATTATGTTTGCAATTACTTAACAAAATCATGAGTTTATTGTGTCTATAATTGTTTTCTTAGTCATTTTGTCATGATCTTCATCTGCTCGCTTGAGTATCCTTCTCCTATCAATCATTTATGCTTTCCCTATTTTTAAGAAAAGTGAGATTTTAGATATCCGTCTGCATGCGCAGAACGCCGCTCTATCAACGCTTGCGCCATCGCTAGTCTAACGCTCGCTAGTACCGTTAAACCAACGCTAATGGAGCACCGGCTTCAGCGTTGCACCGCTAAGGCAACGCACGTGTTTTAGATTCCCCCCCCCCATTTTGTGCGCGGTGATGAGCCTTGTCGAAATTCGGCCCCCTCTCCCTACCGCTCAAGGACCGCTCCAACAAAGTTCGGGCGGTGTGACCAGGCCTTAAAGGCCTAGTCACACCACCCGAGCGTTGTTGGAGCGGTCGTGGAGCGGTAGGGAGAGAGGGTCGAATTTCGCTCACAAAATTGGGGGAAAAAAAAAAACGAAATCGAAAATGGTGAATGGTAGAGAGCGGTGATGATTTTTTCTTATCTATCCGCTCAACGACCGCTCCAACAACGCTCGGGCGGTGTGACCAGGCCTTTAACAGTCATACCAAAGAAACTGCCTTTAGCACTGTTCCGACTGCCCGGTTGTATATTCATTAAAAGAAACGCAATATTTTTGATCTGTCGGAAGTCGATCAATTTCCGATAAAGTGACTGTAAGTCGTCGCTTAATATATTTTTTTTATTTACTATTATGATTTCATAATCACGCATTCATTTTCCTTTGTACTGATATTTTGTTGACTTGAATTTATTTCAGGACCTGGGTTCTGTTTCATAAGACTTTTTATAATAAAAAAATACTTAATCTTTCATAACAAATGTTCTATCACCCAATAAATCAAATGATTTCCAAAGCTTTATACCGTTATTGCAAATTTGTGATAACAACCTGTATAAGACGGACCCATGGCTAGTACTTTGTGTGTGTGTTTTCTGTACTACTTGAACAACAAGATGAAATACATAAATAAATCACCTTGTGATAAGAAAACGAAATCATCGACATTTCCCGTTTATGTAGTTGAAATGTGCAATTTAGTGGTATTACTGACGTACATGCAGCGATGATGTTGGATGTTGATGTTTTGATAATGCCGACGATAATGGTGATGATGACGACGATGATGATGATGTCCATGATGATTAGCAGGCTCTTGAGATGAAGGTGATGATAAAGATGATGATAATGGTGTTGATGAACTTCAAAGAAGCTGATGAAGACGATGATGATGATAGTTAAGAAGTTAATGACGATGATAATAATGATGATGACAGTTAGGAAGTGAGTGAGTGATGATGATGATGATAGTTAGGAAGTTAATGATGATGATAATGGTGATAGCTAGGAAGTTAATGACGATGATGATGATGATGATAGTCAAGAAGTTAATTACGATGGTGATGATTCCAATATTAAGTTGGTGAAAATGAAATACGGTGGAGGAAGTTGTTATCATGATTACTACGTCAGTCACATTTGTTCTACGCCGGCAGCCGTACAACGAGTCGAAACAGCCGTTTTAATATTTTTTGTACCAGCTATATATAGGTGGTTTGAATAAAATCAATGAAACGGCTGTTTCCGACTCACCTTACGGCCGCCGTAGAGTAAATATGAATGAGGGTTATAAAGGTCAAGTCCATCCAAAAAAAAGTTGTTTTGAATCAAAAGAGAATATAACGCACACAGTGCTCAAATTTTCATCAAAATCGAATGTAACATAAGAAAGTTGTGACATTTTAAACTTCGCCTATTTTTTTTATCTGAAAAAAATTAAATGCACATTAATTTAGGGGTCCCTTTTCTCTAAAATGGTCGGGTCTTGCGATTGCCCGACCCGACGAAATAATAATGATAATAATAATAATAGGCATTTATATAGCGCCATCTATCTAGAAAAATTATATTCCGAGGCGCGTTGTTATTATTATTATTACCCCTGCTTTAGCTCGAGCTGCCTTTCAGCGCTCGTGCATTCAAGGAATTAATCATGCCGGGTACCCATTCACCTCACCAGGGTCGAGTGCAGCACGATGTGGATAAATTTCTTGCTGAAGGAAATTATGCCATGGCTGGGATTCGAACCCACGACCCTCTGTTTCAAAGTCAGAAGACTTATCCAGTGGGCCACAACGCTCCATAATCCGATGTGTGGGCACAAGCTCAATCAATCAATCAATCAATTAATAATATAGGATATTTATATTGCGCACATTTCCACCTTGTTAGGTGCTCAAGGCGCTCCTCTATTACCCGGCTAAGCTAGGCGTTCATAGCGCACACAGCTTCTTAAGGAATTACTTCCTACCGGTACCCATTTACCTCACCTGTTTCGAGTGCAGCACATCGTGGATCAGTTTCTTGCTGAATGAAATTACGCCATGGCTGCCATGGGATTCGAACCCACGACCCTCTGTTTCAAAATCCGAAGACTAATCCACTGGGCCACAACGCTCCACATTAATTAGTCAATAAATCAATCACTAACTCAATCAATCAATGCAGGATGATAATATGATAATGTATTGTCAATTTGTTTTTTTTTCTTTTGAAAGTGTTAAAAAATCACAAATTCAGCATATTTTCAACATCTCTGTCTAATCAACCCTTACTTACCCGTGACATCCCACACATGGGAGAGATCCAGGATTTTCCAAGGGGGAGGGGACATTTTCCCTAAAAAAAAAAGAAACCAGAAAAAAGGTCTTTAGTAAAAAATGAAGAACAGGTTGTCCTGCATCAAATTTGAGGAGCAAAAAGAGAAAAGTCTCCACTTGTGTTTGAACGGCATATTCCCATAATAAAAATTTGCTATGACTTTCAAAAGTGGGGATCACACTTGTGTACTATGACTTTCTAAGGGGGGGGGGCGGGCCAGATGTGCCCCCCCCCCCAGATCCGCCACATCAATGGGTTAGCAGAGAAAAGTCCTTGGCGTTATCAATATGAGGCGGACCTTGGCCTCTTACCATGACCTGAGGTGGAATTGACACTGATAAAGATTTGTTTGTATATCAAGTCATAATCATCTGACTAGGCCTAAAACAACCGAGATAGGAAAAAGAGGTGCTCAGAAACCCGCGACTTTGAGAACGACTGGAATTAACATAAAGGCCTAATAATCCAACCATAATTGTTGTGAACAAACCAACATTCCGTTACATTTTGCTGAATGCGCGTCCACGCAAAATGTTAAAAATAATATTTTACCGCAGTAGAGTAAAAAGTGTGGTGTAGACTACAGTGCGTATCAAAAAAAACGGGACAGATTTGAAAAGTCTATAACATTTTAGTTTCAAATTATTATGTCTATATTTTGGTGTTAATAGGTGCTCTAAGGTCTTGTCTTTCAAATGCTATCAAAAAAATTTAGTTTCGTTCATGCTTGAGCGAACACGGGACGTTTTTGTTGGGGGTTCAAAAAGAGGCTTGCGCCAGAATTGCAGAATATAAGTGATATGATGTTCGGACTTCTTGCTAATTAGCAGACTTCCTCTTAACCTTTTCATTATCTTTGCCATAATTTTCAAATCATGCGGTCAAAATTCATTTTCAGATCTATTTATTTGCTTGAATTATTATGTTATTTCTTTTTAATATGCTCTCTGTTAGCTTTGAATATTCCTTCTTCAAGCTAAAATTATTTTTTTTCAACCGAATTATGGGAGAGCATGGATTTTTTTTCAAATCCTTTCATTATGTGCTACAAAGGTTATGGTGCCTTTTGAACAAAGCCACACAGATGGGCGGGCGCTAGGTTGCTGCCCCCCCCCCTCAATTAAAAAAATCATGACCAAGAAAAAAAGTGGACAGGAAATAAGGAAAGATAGAAAGTAAAATATGATATCATTTTCTGAATATTATGTCAAAATCTATCACAAAATTTGATATTGTAATTAAAAAAAGTGGGAATATTTGCGTGCTCACTTCGCTCGCTCACAACTTTTTAATACATTTTACCCGATCTGCCATATCTAGCTCCCTCAAAATTGACTCAATACACCATTGTCATTGAAAACATGAATCCCTTCCTGTGTTTCCTGTCAAGCAATTAAATTTTTTTAATGACCCCTTGAAAAATATATTCATGTCTTTTAAAGGTACATTACATTATTTGTTTCACATGATAAAACGATTTGAATAAGTTACAATAATACAATAAGTTACAATAATCACAAGTTTTCCCAATTAATAATTAAAATCTTCTTGCGTGGGTTGACAAAAAAATAATCTTCTTTTCTCAGTTACTTATGAAGTAAAATTAAAAGGTAAGAGAAGTTTAAATGAAAAAACAAAATAATTCAATTAAATAAATAACTTTGTAAATGAAGTTTGACAGCATAATTCGAAAATTGTGGCACAGATAATGAAAAGGTCAAGAGGAAGTCTCCTGATTAGCAAGAAGTCTGATCATTGTATTACACATATTCTGCAATTCTGGCGCAAGCCTCTTTTTGAACCCCCAACAAAAACGTCCCGTGTTCGCTCAAGCATGAATAAAATTTATTTTTTTAAATTGCATTTCAAAGATAAGACCTTAGAGCATCTATTAACACCAAAATATAGACATCATTATTTGAAACAAAAATTTTATAGACTTTTCAAATCTGTCCCGTTTTTTTGATACGCACTGTATATTAGTGCAGGCCTGGTGGGGACCCCCAAAATAATGAGTTAATGAAAACGGTGTATATTGGCTAAACATACCTAAATTATTTGTAAAACCATGCACAACTTTATAAATATATTTCATCTTTATGACCTTATTAATGAATTTGATTTCACAATTTATTTTACTCATTGTTTATAGTACAAACAAATGAAACACAGATATGAATTACAGACGTTAAAGACGAATATGATTTCTGAAAAAGCGACTCTCTGTGTTCTCTTTGTCTTATTTCTGCACAGTATGATAATGAAAAATTCCATAAATGTATGATAATTTCCTTCGCCCCCTTTTTTGTGGGGGGATCATGGACGGAGTTCGTGCTTGCTATAGCATTCCGTCGTTTGTGATTCGTCAGGTCATTTACAATCTGATATCCAAGTTTACGCGGGGTGAATCTGACCTCGGTACAATAAATACAGCTACGTGCACTGGCGTAAATCAGGTCCGAGCAGGGAGGGGGGGGGGGGGTGATAGTATTATATTGATCTGAAAATTTACAATTTGGGGAAACCCCCACACCAAGGGCTGTTTATACTGGGGCGACAGTAGTCAATAATGACTAATCGCCACTCAAACCAACAGAAGAAGGGGTATATTACCATTTACTTTACAGTTAATATTAATATGCGAGGGACCGAGAGATCAAATTTTCAGGAATTGGAAGACAAAATGATGTCCAAAAACCTCTTTCAAATTGTGTGTAATTATCACATTTCAGCTTATGTATACGTATGCATATACTGTAAATGTTTAAATTATATACTGCTATCTTTCAGTTAAATGCCTATCATGAATTTGTTCAATGAAGCGTGGGAGCGGAGCGACCGCGAGAGAAAATTTACATTTTTCGAATGCAAAATTGGCCAAATTTAAGCACTTTCGCATTAACAGTAGTATTAATCATTTGATGATTAAAATATATTGCTTCTTCCTTGAAAAATGGGGGGGGGGAGAGACGGGGGTGATTATACATGCCACCCCCTCCGAAAAGTGTGGGGATGTATTCGATCCCCATCCTCCCCCCCAGGTTTTTCGCCAGTAGCTAGTACAATTTCTTCCTGTCTTTCCCAAGTGACAAGGAGGTCAACTCTTTTAAAGAACATTGATTGTAATATGCAGTGTCCTCGTTCTGTTCTTGATAACATAAAAAACGAGCCAACTCCCCGGACTACTGCAGCCTTTTAGTAACAAATTTAATGTAGGCATTATTCTACACACCGACACACACCGCGCCTGAAATAACCTGGAGTATCCGAGTTAACTGTGGTCAAACATCCAAACTTATTCACTTAGGCCTATTTATACAGAAGACTTTTCATCATACATTCGTGTAAAAGATCTAAGTCAGTCTGTGGACTTTAGAAACTTGAATGTGTGCATTAATTGATTTCAAATACGAATATCTTCTTTATAAACATAGTTGTTATTTGCCTACCACACATCTAGAAAACTTCAACTCTATTTGCACAGATATACGCACAAAAGGAAACCCTGTAACGCAATTTGAAATCTTTATTTTTCGATAACCATGTCTTCTCCTTTTAAAAATGGCGACGAGAGTAGGACGGTTCTTTGGTGCGTTCCGCGGGCAATCTCTACTGCTTTTGCGAAGTGCCTGAGCTACATCGAGGACACCGAAGTGTGGTTCGAACCCTACGTCTACACATACATGGCAAGAGTCGAGTATGAGCTGCACAGCAAACTTGTTATCCCGAAGGAGTATGAGGGAAATGAGGAAACCTTCCAGAAGGTTAAAGAGATGGTCGATTTGATTCTTCAATCAAAAACAGAAGCTGATCGTCTACCGTGAGTACCTTAATCCCTTTTGATTCATTCTAAGTGATACCCCCTACACACACACACACACCCACACCCACACCCCCTCCCACATACACACACACCCTCACATACACACACAGGATTTACATATAATTTTCACAAGAAAGATATGATGACTTGTATATTATATTTATTTTGAACTTCAACAAGTACGATATGATTTGCATATTATATACAGATATATATTGTTTTTTTTGCATTAATATGTCTTATTTATTGAAGGAAACCTTCGATAACAAGCTTTGCTTTCCAGAAGGTTCCTATTTCATTTCAAAATGTTATATTATATATTGCTTTACTTTGTAACTTTGTTAAAATTTTGGAATGAATAAATTCGTTATCAATCAATCAATGAAAATGTTGATTTTCAATTAACACCTTGTCTATCGTATGGCAAGCTCATGCCGGTCGCACACTATACGGTCTGACTGCGATCTGATTTTCTTGTTTTTGTCACTAAACTTTTCTTAAATATGTGAAAACTATATAATCGACTTGGGGTTATATTAGGAGTCATTGGATAAAATCAGGTCACCTTCCCGGCTTCCGGTGATCCTTAGCAAAAAGCTAGATCATCTACTGATTTCAAAGGGGTACTCCAGCCTAAAAAATAATATGATTCAAACAGGCAAAGAAAAAAATCAAACAAACGCAACACTGAAAATTTCATCAAAATCGTACACGTAATAACGAATTTAAGTCATTTAAAGATTTACATTATTTCGGAGATAGAGTTCTAACATGTCTTCATGAATATTCGAGAATATTCGATGAACAAATTGTTAATGCCATATCCGCACTTGCTCATTTGTATTTTATAACATGAAATTGGGTTCATTCAATTATTTCCTCTAAGAGGTAAACAGATTGGATTGGCAACTGTTTCAATGCATAAGATATTCATTGCTTAAACTTATTTTATCATAGGAGAGACATAATAACATAATATTCATGATAAAATAAAAAATAAAGAGGAAATATGATATCGTAGCCCACCCCCTAATGAATATTCACGACGACGTGCATAACGTTTTCACATGATATTGCTACACTTTAAAATTCCAATAGCTTCGTTATTTCTTATCATAATTATGATGAAATTCACTATTTTGCTTCATTTATGTAGATATAATAATTTTTTAAGCCTGGAGAGTATCCCTTTATATAATATTAACATTAACATCTACATATTTAATAACCATCAATCACAGATACGGATCGGTAAAGCGTCGCCTTGAAGCCTCTACTGCTAAACACGTGTTTGTCAAGGATATGGCTTTTGGAGTTCCTGACGGTTATCGTCAGTTTCTACCCAAGGGTTATCGGCATACATTTCTAATCAGGAATCCTCTCAGATCCATCTACTCGTACCGGAAGTCAATGTTTAAACAATTTTCTGAGTTAGGGTTGCTAGAAGGTGAGGTTCAAGGAGTTGATCTCCTAGGCAATTGCGACATGTGGGCGTGGGGCTTATGAAAAGGACCATTGAGTCGGGGTCCTGTGATCAGACCCCTTTTCGGACACTAAAAGAATAAAGTATTGTTCACCAAATATTCGCTGATGTGGTTTACGGTACACCATGTGGAGTGTTATAGATGCAGTGGATAGAAGAAGAAAAGGAATGGACAGGCGAGAAAGTGGAGATTTGAGAGTAGAGTATTCTATCTTGGAAGTAGTCCTGAAAAGGACTGTAAACCAGAAGAGATTGATGGGTTGAAAAATCAGCTTGAGTAGTAGGACCATGGACCTACCAGCAAAGTAGGTCCATGGTAGGACGGACATCTCTCTACTGCTTCTACTCCTCATCGCTACTCGCCGACTCATGCCAGCATCTCCTCATCCGTCCTACTACCCAAGCTGATTTTTCAACTCATCAATCTCTTCTGGATTACAGTCCTTTTCAGGACTACTTCCAAGAAAGAATACTCTACTCTCAATTCCCCTCTTTCTCGCCTATCCATTCCTTTTCTTCTTCTTTCCACTGCTTTTATACATGGTGTACCGAAAACCACATCAGCGATTGTACATGACACCATGCAAACCTTCAAACAACATCCAAACCCTATATTGTTAGTGTATCATCAAAGACAGTATAGAGAGACGAGGGACATTGTAACACTTTTATTTCCTAATTTGACTTATCAACGTTATTAAGCCTAAATACTTGCTTGAACCTAACTAAAACAAAATATGCATATCTTGGCTTGGCATATGAATAGGTTTTTGTTCAGTTGAACAATTAATTTAGGAGCTAATATCATTTCAAAATAAGAGATTTGTTTCTTCTATGGATTGGAAAGCGCTGTTTAGTTACATTTACCCCTGTTACAATTGTCCCCGGTCTCTCCTATTAGATACATGTACACTAGTTGTATAGACCTACCTTGTAATGTTAGATTGAACATCTTCTGATATGAAAAATCTTGACTTTTATGGGTTTTTTTTTAATCCTGATACGTTCCCAACTTGGTGTGTGGTTTAGAGTAATGTATGCTGATTAATAATTTTTGGCAAGTTCCTTTTCTATCTTCATATATATATCTTGCGGTTCGCCTGACAACATGAGGCCATAGAATAATAATCAACAGTGTCGTAGCTTTTTATACTCTTAACTTTGAAATTTCTTGTATCGGATTTCAAGAATATAGGTAGGCAATTTTGACGATCCTTATAAAAATCTCGAAGGTGTAATATTTCTTGTAAAATTCATGATCTTGTTTCATTTGGATTACTAGGTGATGCAGCCGATGAAAGTACGTATGATCTCGAGCGCCATGATCGTTATTTCGCTCCAGGATACTTCGTAAAGGAAGTCTACGACCTCTGGAAGTATCTTCAAGACTCTGGGATTGATCCTAACCCTCTCATTATTGACGGTGATGATCTACTCACCAAACCAGCTGAGACGCTTTCAGCTTACTGTGCTGCAGTGGGGTTGCCTTATAACGACAGCTTACTCCAATGGGATGAATCGGTAGAAGCCTTCAAGAAGATGAAAGCTTCCGGCGACAATGTTCTCATGGATGTTGTGAATTTCTACGGAACTGCCATGAAAAGCAGTTGCTTTTTTCCTGCAAGTAAACCTGTACCACGTGATCAGCTACCGGCTGACGTCATTAGGTGCTCTGAAAAAGTGATGGCCTACTTTGATGAAATGTATGAAGCTCGAATAAAAGTTTAGATGTCATCATTGGTATAACCACCAATGTTAATGCACAAGGCCTTGAAATGGAGTTCCACAAGGTTACATATTTGAACCATTACTCGATCTATTTGCTGAAGAGATAGGGTATGGAGTAACAAAATGATCGTTTTCAGTGTATCCATTATTCCAATTAACCTTTCTGTCATCATTCATTTCACTTATTCTCAGCATTTCCATGTATCTATAGGGTCCTCTAACTTTGGTAAAAGAATTTAATTGTTGCGACAGGAGAAAATGAGAAACAAAAGTGGCTGAAACCTACAACGAATAAACAAGTTATGACTGTAATAGTAAAATGATTTAAATCTAAATTGGGTAATTCGAAGGGTTGATTTGATAAAGTGCATGGTTAAGAACATCCTCACATTTTGTCATTAATTGCTTGTCATGTATTTTTCCTACAGGCACCCATTCTATTTAGCGTATATGAGTTTTATATGTAGTAAAAAGGGAAATGTTAAACTTTTGAAATTTTTGTTGAATTTTTGTCATTTTGTGTAATGCTACGAAAGGAAGCACTCGATCAATCAATTTCGATATTCTATTTTCAAAGAATTTTCTAATTTAATTGGATTCATCCTGAAACTGAAAATGATGAGAGAATTAGATCTAACATAACTTAGAAAAGGGAAATATTTTACATGACAAGAAATAAAATACAAATAAAATATCGAATGTGTTACATCATCCTTTCCCTCAATGTTTGGTGGGTGTGTGTGCGTATGCATGCGTGCATATCCGTGCGTGTGTGAACTTGGATGTGTGTATTGGTGTGAATGAGAGTTTGGGTGGGTGTATGTGCGTGTGTTGCGTGGTTGCATGTATATTCAGTCAGTATTTCCGATTTATTTGATATCATGTTCCATGCATTTGTAATCTTGTGCTTGTATTTAATCTACAATATACTGTCCAATGAGTATATTTAAGTAATTTGTTGTAAATTATAAAGTAATACCTTTCAACTTGCTGGTGATAAAAACTAAAGAAAATCATTATACTTATATATGTACGTACAATATGCTTGAATGCTTATTACATGAATGTTTGAACCTAAAAGAGACACAATCATGTCGGATTATTTTGTCTTTCAATCTCATGACGTAGTTGACATCGGCATAATGTCTTATTGCAAGGCATGATTCATTTTTACAGGAAATTAAACGGCGACAATTGCACCGATGGAAAATCTCCACATGAAGCTCAACATAGAACCTTACCTCAAGAAATAAATAAACCCTGATCCTTATCTTCACATTATTCTCAACCAAAACATGAATACAATCCTAACTCTAACCCTATGCCCGCTGAGATATTAAGACCTGGGGTCCGTTGCAGAAAGAGTTGCGTTTGAACGCAAGTCAAAAAATCAATCGCAAGTCCATAATGTGCGCTGTTGATTGGTTGAAAATCAAGTTGCGCGTGATCTTTACAGTTGCGTTTGATTGCAACTCTTTCTGCAACGGGCCCCAGAGCAGATGGTGCAAAAACAAATGTCATGTCACCATCAAAACATACCATCAGTGAACTTGCTAAGTATAACATAAAAATAGAACATTATATTGAAGAGATTGATACCATTGGTGGAGGAACGACTTGGAAGATGTGAATATGCATCGAATCACAATTTGGTGGTCATTTTCACGTTTTCGTACAAGTTGAATGAAAAAGGGTGAGAGTGGGGAAGGCTGACGCCCCCTACCCACGGCATTGACGTCATCGCCCGACGTCATCATAATTAACGCCCTTCCCCCATCATTATTTTGAAGTTTAATGATTAACCATACATCCTAAAATGAATGGTCATTAAAAACAACCGAAAAAGTAACAACAATAAACCAATATTCTACTTTAATGACTCCTTAGTAGAAAAGACGATTTGATCAGCAATTCCAAATCTACCCTCAGGAATACAAGACATACAAAAATCAGCGCAGTTAATTGCTGAATTTGTTTAAATCGGAGTAATTTCATAGTTGATATTGGTCCATTCTGTTTTTTTTTCAATATTAGCACAGCCCTATAAACCTATACGCACCCTGGAAATAAGTCTTGAGCCATTAAAGCAGAAGTTTAACCTGGTAGGTGTTTCATAAAGCTCTTCGTAATTAAAGATCGACTTTAAAGGTCAAGTCCACCTCAGAAAAATTTTGATTTGAATCAATAGAAAAAAAATCAAACAAGCACAATGCTGAAAATTTCTTTAAAATCGGATGTAAAGTAAGAAAGTTATGACATTTCAAAGTTTCGCTTATTTTCAACAAAATAGTTATACGAACGAGACAGTTACATCCAAATAAGAGAGTCGATGATGTCACTCACTCACTATTTCTTTTTTTATTTATTGTTTGAATTATGCAATATTTAAATTTTTTTCAAAATTTGACGATTAGGACCTCCTTGCCTGAAGCACAAAATGTTAAAATAATGGAATTCTACGTGTTCAGGGAGGAATGAAACTTCATTTCACATGACAATGACGAGAAAAAAAATCATATTTCATATAATGAAATGCGAAAGAAATAGTGAGTGATTGATGTCATCAACTCTCATTTGGATGTAACTGGCTCGTTCATATAACTATTTTGTTGAAAATAAGCGAAACTTTAAAATGCTATAAATTTCTTATTTCACATCCGATTTTGATGAAATTTTCAGTGTTAAGCTTGTTGAATGTTATCTTTTTATTCAAATCAAGTTTTGTTGGGGTGGACTTGTCCTTTAAGAACGACTGGTGAACCTTTCTTGAGGTAAATTGTATATGCATTGCCGGGATGCATTGGCGATGGATAAGCGTGTAAGAAAGGTTCACCGGTCGCTCTTAAAGTCGCTCTTAACTTACGAACAGCTTTATGAAACGCTCCCTTGTCTGTATCGACACTATTATCATGGACCTTCTACCTCTAGACTTCATTGGAGAGTTGAGAATTTGACCTACATTTCTGTCCCTATATTGGCCGAGGGATGGCAATGACCTCATTCACGATCAAGATGTGGCATTGATCACGAATCTTGTTTGTGTTCAGGCCGAATCTCATTGAAGGGCAACTAGCTAAAGGCCACCGCACTGCTCCACGATCCGATTTTGGAACAAATGGCCCATTGCTTATTTTCTGAAATTGTGAATGAAAAGTATCTTCTTATTTGACGTTCAAATTTAAAAATGTTAGATGATTGGAAGCGTTTATTTTGGAGTAAAAAAAACCAAATTAGTTATAAATCGTAGCCAATCGTACAATTGCTATGACGCCAATATAAAAGACATATTTTAGATTTATGATAGGTATTAATTATTCATTTTATATATGTGTTTGTGAAGTTATACATGTACATGTACAACAGCTTTGGCAACTCTTTTATTTAAATATTGTGATAATATATACACATATATACATATATATATACACACACACACGATTACAAACAAAAGAGGGTCAAAGACTGAATCCTTTGAACCCCAACGTCTCGATTTTTTTCAGTTGACGTTTTGTTGGAAATTCATCTTACAATTAGGTATTTTCGCAGTTAATGATGAAATTCATGTGAAAAGTCTTTCAATAGCCTGAAGAACAGCTCAACGAAACAGTCGAGGTTAAGTCGACATAATTCAATCTCGTTATTACCGCTCTTAACAACAAAAACGTTAAAGATCGTTTCACGAAAATGGGGAAAAAACACTAACGTCGGCAAAGTAAACACTCGTATATGTGTCAGATTGAGTCAGCCTCATAAACACCTCCTTCTCACAATAATATTATACAGATATTGCCTACCAATAGTTTGAATATAACATTTCCTCTCCCCGATGGAGTTGTATTTTTCCCAAGGGATTATATTTTGCCCGAAGCGCGCAGCGCTGAGGGAAAATATTATCCCGAGGGGAAAATATAGCGTCTGAAGGGAGTTGAAATGTTATTTATAAAACGATAGACCTGATAGACCAGGCATTATCTGTTATACTTTATAGTATATGTGGATTCGCCATCAGAAATTGCATTCATCATCTGGCTCAGACCCGAAATTCTTGCTACAACTCTGATCCATCTACGTCATAATAATTTTTTTTTGGAAAATACACCAAACGCGTTCTTCATGCAATCGACGCGTTAACATTATAGCGCGTACATCAAATAATCAAGGCATGTATATATATATATATATATACATACCTTGTTACGCAACTTGTATGCAGCGAGTGACGTCACCTTAGTGAATATAACGCCGCAATTGAAAATACAACGCAGTATATTCCCTGAGGTGACGTCAAAACCTAGAATTTAACAAATGCGATCCTCGCCGATATGGTCACGTGATGGCGTATTGACCTATCACTGATTCGAATCTACATAACCTATGTAATATATTATTTCATAGCATACATTAACCATAAAACATATAGGCCTATACAACACATAAATACCATATCTTGTGATTTCTTTGACCTTTAGTCCGGCCTTTAGTCAACCACTGCATTTTATAGGTCAATGGGTAAAATTCCTAGGCACCCGGCCAAACTGGGATGTTGATATAAAGTCACCTGCAGTATATAAGCAGGTCATTTTCGCGGTGAAACAGGAGCTTCATCGAGTACTTAGTAATAGAAATTCATCTCTATAATTCTCCTTAAACAGCGGGCTGAACTAACACTGTCTTTCCAAAATATGGAGGCATTCTGACACGTGGCATCAATATCGTTCCCAAACAAAAGTGAAAGGAGCAATCAAATTGTTATTTGTACACGTTGAAACTTAGTGCAGAATCTTTGACAGACACAGATTTGGAACTTTGATGACACAAACGACTTTGAATTACAAGGTGAATCGTTCAAGAGCTGGTTATTCAGAACTTTTACCAATGACTTCGAGTTAACATTGTCCAGATTATTGCATTAGGTTATCATCAATGCGTCAACTTGACGTACTTTTTCAGGAGAGATTGAAATCTGATCTGCTATTCGCGCACTGAAATAATCTTCCATGTGTTACTTTTTATCATAATTGAAAGTTTTTCATCAAGATGTCTTCTACCGAAAATGGCCATGCTAGTAAGGATGGAAGTAAGACCATTCTTTGGTGCGTACCGCGGGCAATCTCTACTGCTTTTGCCAAGTGTCTGAGCAACATCGAGGACACCGAAGTGTGGTTCGAACCCTACACCTACAGCTATGTGACACGAGTGGAGTACGAGCTGCAGACCAAGCTCGCTATTCCAACAGAGTATGAGGGAAATGAGGAAACCTTCCAGAAGGCCAAAGAGATGCTTGATTTATTATCTCAAACTAAGAATGAAGCTCATCGCCTCCCGTAAGTGTTTCCTTTTAATCTAAAGCAAAATCATATTTATTCTGCCAACCCATGTACGGTTTCATTTCACGACATTTTACTAAACCAATTGTGATTATTTTATCCCTTGTATGCCGAAGCAGACTTATACAGTGCGTAACCAAAAAAAGGTTTACACTTAGAAAAAAATCCTGTCAGATTATACATTAAAAACCTGAAGATATTTCCATATTTTGATATTGGTACATATCCAAAGCAAATGACGATTAAACTGGCGGAAAATATTTACGCTTGAGTGAGCACCACTTACTTTTGAAAAGTTAGTAAAAAAATGATTTGCGCAGAACTTTGAAATAGTTATGTGAATAAAAGTAGACCTTAATCATGAAGAACACGTGGAATTTAGCCAGTAAAATTGATTTGAAGATATCTTTTACCTTTTTTAAAACTTTTCCTTGCCCAAATCACTTCGAAGAATGCACTGCGTCCAAAGAGGTGTGATTTACGTGAATGGCTTTGGCTTGATTTTCATTGTTAATCATTGTCAAACTTGCGGAAAGTGTGGATAAACAAGAATTAAATGAAAAACAAAATGTGAACCCACTTTAAGTGATAATTTTTTGTGAAAGAATGCTGGAGATGTCTGATATAAACTTTGTTCAGATTCAGTTGTCCGCAGATCCAGCTGGAACAAAAAAAGGGTAAATTTTGTATTGACTAAGTGTTAAAATTTCAATTTAGGTGGCGAAATTTTTACAAAATGCTTGAATGTATCCCTTTTATTTCAATTGACTAAAAGTGCAAGGGAAATGTATGAGAAATGTTTCGCTGGATAAGTTTGATTTCGCCCTTTTCCCTTGACACAGGGTGAAAATGAGTATTCTGCGCATACAGATTTCTGCGAGCTTTACAAAAATGGACAGTGCTCACTCAAATGTAACATTCTGACAAAACTTTTACTTTCCGATAGATGAGACCCAAACCCAAGAATATATGTGAAAAATTACCCACATGTTGTATATTTTTCAATTCCCATGGCCTTTTCAAAGTGTAAACTTTATTTGATACGCACTGTATATGTTGTGATCCCAAGTTTATGTTTCTAATAATAATAATAGACAGTTCTTGTATAGCGCATAACACATTATAAATAACGTCTCTATGTGCTTCCAAAGGACTTGGATATTATTACCCTGGCTTTAGCCTCGCAGCCTTTTACAGCGCGCTGGCATTTCAAGGAATAAATTCCTGCCAGGTACCCATTTACCTCACCTGGGTTGAGTGCAGCACAATGTGGATAAATTTCTTGCTGAAGGAAACTACGCCATGGCTGGGATTTGAACCCACGACCCTCTGTTTCAAAGTCCGGAGACTAATCCACTGGGCCACAACGCTCCACTATTTTATAATGGGCACATATTGGTTTAGTAACATGCAGTAGAAATAAATTCGTGGATTTTAAAAGGAGCGTTCTAAAGCATGAAAGGTAAAGTCACACTCTTCGTCGGTGCCCATGATGCGACCATGATGAATACATATACAGTGCGTCCGAGAAAAAAAAGAAATTGTAATTCAGTGTATTTTCTGCCTTCGTAATCATAAGTTTGCTTCACTTATCATTGGACTATCATGCTGCTCAATGCATTTTCTTTGCATTGCATTGTGGGTTATCACTCGGGCCAGATCGGGTGCATGTAGATGAGGATTAATTTGAGATGGTGCCTATACAAGCCTGCTGGTTCAATGCAGTTTCTGATCCATGAGGGGGGGGGGGTCACATCCGGCCTGTGCCCCCCCCCCCCCATTTTGAGAGCCATCAATATTTTAATGCAAACATATATAATTTATATGTATTTCATTTGATTTAATTTTTTGCTTCTCAAATTTACCTCAGGAAAATGTGCACCCCCCCCCTTGCAAAATGTTGGATCCGCCCCAGACTGATTTGTATTGGCTTTGAGATCTTTGTGTCCTTGGCAGAATACACGGTATATCTCCAATACAGAGGAGAGACTCTTCGGTTAAACTTAACATTCAATTTCAATATTAACATTAATAGCAATAATAACGCTACATCAATTATCATAGATTAACATTCTAATTTCTTACCATTTACAGATACGGATCGGTAAAGCATCGCCTTGAGGCCTCTACTGCTAAACACGTGTTTGTCAAGGATATGGCTTTTGGAGTTCCTGATGGGTATCGTCAGTTTCTACCCAAGGGTTATCGGCATACATTTCTCATCAGGAATCCTCACAGATCCATCTACTCGTACCGGAAGTCAATGTTTAAACAGTTTTCTGAATTAGGGTTGCTAGAAGGTGAGGTCATTTTTAACTCACTTACGAAGGGCAACGATTAAAATCAATGGTCCAAGAATTTTGAGGGGACCGGGCTTAACGTATAAAAGCGAGCAAGATTTCTTTAGCCTTTGAAATAATTGGGAAAAATTATAAATTTTAACAATTATTCACAAAACGATATCATATTCTAGTTCACCATTTTCCTTTCCTTTCATCAAAACATAGGCAATGATCTTTTAGGGGTGTGGTTGAACGGCCAAAAGATGAAATCACCCCCCCCCCCCATCACAAATTATCGGTTTAGTAGGTCACATGACCCAGACCTTTTTCCCTCCGGCCAATCCCTAGCTGGTTTCTTTTTTTCTTTCTCTTTCCACCTTTTTTTGCCTGTGCTCGGACTCTGACAAGACGAAACCTCCAAGTCTAAATCAGGGGCGGATCCGGAATTTTTTTAGAAAGAGGGCACATTTTTCCCCGATGAAAAATTTGGTCCAAGAAAAAAAATTAACAAGCAAAAAAAGGGGGCTTCACTTTCAAAGGGGGGGGGGGGCACACTTCTGTTTTAACGGCATTTTTACATTACAAATTTCAATTGTGCCTCTCAAGGGGGACACGGGCAGAGTGCCCCCCCCCCTGGATCCGGGAGAGGTCTAAACAGCTGGTCTTGAAAAAATAATTTACCTTTCGAGATATTGTAAAAAGGTAAGCCTATTTATTTGTATAGATAAGAAAGAACTAAATTGTTTTGAGAAGAAGATGTTTCGCTTATAATTATTGCGGTATAAATCTATATATTAACATGATTAGAATGTAAGAAGTCAATTGGAAGTAGAATATAGCACAGTGGCGTCATTAGCTCCCCAAAAGTGAAGGGGGCTAGATATGGCGTATCGGGCAGAACTTATATTTTTAATAAAAGTTGAGAGCGAGCAAAGCAAGCCAGCAGAAGAGTTTAGACATTTTTATTACAAAAATCAAATTTTGTGATACATTGTGACACAATGTTCAGAAAATAATATTATATTTCACCCTGCTCTCTTTCCTTTTTCTCTTTTTTTTTCTTGGTCGTTTATGCCACTGGTACAACACTACACTGCTCAAGAAGTTGCATTATGGGTCAGGGAAGCGGCCATATTTGGGTTAGGTGATGCTATTAAACACCTGCTGGCTCGTATCTGCTTCAAAATCTTACTTTGAATATTTTTATTGGTAGGTGAAGCAGCGGACGAAAAAACGTATGATGTTGAGCGTCATGATCGTTTCTTTGCTCCTGGGTGCTTCGTAAAGGAAGTCTACGACCTCTGGAAGTATCTCCAAGACTCTGGGATTGATCCTAACCCTCTCATCATTGACGGTGATGATCTACTTACCAAACCAGCTGAGACGCTTTCAGCTTACTGTGCTGCCGTGGGGTTGCCTTATAACGATAGCTTACTCCAATGGGATGCATCGGTAGAAGCTTTCAACAAGATGAAAGCTTGTGGCGACAATCTTCTAATGGACATCGTGAATTTTTATGGAACGGCCATGAAAAGTAGCTGCTTTCTGCCTCCAAGTAAATTTTTATCACGTGATCAGCTACCGGCTGACGTCATTAGGTGCTCTGATAAGGTTATGCCCTATTTTGATGAAATGTATGAAGCTAGATTGAAAGTTTAGATGTCGATCTTTTTTTTGTATTACCACCAATGCCTTTGAATGGAGTTCCACAAGGTTCACTATTAGAACCTTGCGTACTTATGGATGATCTATTGAGTACAACCATCGGCCCTCTATCATGATTTTTTTTTCAGAACATCTATATAAGGCCATGTGATTGTTTCATAAAGCTGTTCGTAAGTTAAGAGAGACTTTAGGAATGACCGGTGAACCTCTCTTACGCGCTAAAATCACAAATGAACATTTCATTTATAGAAAGGTAAAATAGCTTCATGAAATGACCCCCAGGCCATTTTCCCTCATCAATTTTCGTAATGGTCAGGGCTTACTTCAAATTGTGAATAATTCGACTAACATTAGTCATACCGCCAACTCAATTCATGAATCAAATTTGCACTTTTTAATATACATTAGCCATTCCATCAAAAAATAATGTTTTCATAGTGTTTTAACTAGAATCCCCGAGCTTTGACTATCATAATTTCCTGATCTTCTTTGAATAGGCCTAACATATTTTTTTCTGGATGTAGGCCTACAACATAAACCAAGGGATGTTTTACAAAAAATAAACAAAAAAATATAAAAATGTATTTATAAGAGTGACTAATATACTCCCACCCCAAAAATGATAAATAAATAAAAATTAAGAGAGGATTGAATCGATAAAAAAACTCTGAGTAGAGGTGCCGTAGCCGGGTGGTCTAAGGCGCCTGGCTATACATGGAAAGTCCGGGGTTCGATCCCCGGCCGCGACACTTATGAAAATCCATAATTTATTGTTCGAAATAGACATGAAATGAAATACTCCGAAAATTTGCTTTTCCCAATTGATCGTGGGCCGTGCAGCCAGATCGACGAGGCTCTATCCCTTTAATTGTTGAACGCCAAACAGGGTAGCAGCAACTCCCATCTTTTAACGTCTTTTGGTCTGACGCGGCCGGGGATTGAACCCCTGACTTCCCGGTTGTGAGACGGACTCTCTACCAACTGAGCCAACACAACGGTTGACATGCCCGTGAGCAAGGCATTTAATGTACACTGCTCTTTTATCCTGCTTTCAAATAAATGGAAATGCTATATTGGTAACTTGGAGTGCACTTGTTTTAAAGAAAATAATGAATGAAAGTATTTATGAATAACTGCAAAATATAAAAGAAATAAGATATATCAATGAATATAAATAGGTAAATAGATAAATGGATATTGATAAATTATAAGAGGCAATAATTAAGATGGACCAAAAAGGTAAAAAAATTACGGTCTGATTCGAATTATTTTGGGGGTTTCTGTTTTCTTTACCCGTTTTCTATAAAGACTTAGGCAGAGTTTTCACGTATTTAAGCTCAATGCTTAACAGCATGTAAAGTGGACAATTGACATTGTTACGCATTAACGGGATTATTATTTATGATTGTTTGTATGATCATGGGCGGAAATCCAAGGTGGGGACGCGCCCCCCTCCCCACCCAAACTAGTAGGGGGACACAATATCAAATGTCCCCCTACTATTTTGGGTCTTTTATGATGGAAAGAAATATATCATTCAAAATCGAAATAAAACATTATTTTGGACGAGATGACCTTACTTTTTTGGTCATAACCTTCTTTTTTTTGCTTATCAAATTTATTTATTTATTTTGGTGGAAATGACCTTACGTTTGGGGTGATAGCCTTATTTTTTTCCTTCTCAAATTTTCCAGCCTTGGTCCCCCTATCTTTGGGGAGATTGTATATGATCGCATGATACTCGATTACAAGTCAATCACTCAAATAAAAAAATGGTGATTACTTATTACATGCTTTAAACATCCACGTTCAACCGACGGAGGTGTTTATGATTTTTTTCTTTTTAAACAGAAGAACAATACAATATAAAAACAATGTAAAAGAAAAGGAAATATTTATTTTATAGCAATATATTCAAAGAAAGTGGAACTGTGTTGTAATATTATTGATTTCGAATCATCGATGAATATCACATTTCGTGTACTTAATCTTTAATCAGAATTTGCTGTATTACACACTCTTTGCGTACTGTTTTGTTTATATATTGAGAAAAGGAAGAATATTTATGTAATACATGTAATGATGATAATAATAACGTCATATTTTACCCGGGGTAGCCACTTCAATTCCGAAAACTGTTTTCCAGCCGAGAATGTATCCTCATAATTGCATTGTATTCATGATCGTCTTTACTGGAAGTATCTATAAACTACATGCATATATTATTGATATATTAAAGAAATGTAACACAAACTTATGCGGTTGACCGGTGGTATTTCTTTACGATTTATTACATTGAAATTTGTTTACAAAATAATTGTACAATCGTCTCAAAGGTGTTTCATATTAAAGCCCCGTCGTAAGTTTCGAGCGGCATTACGAAAGACTGGTATCTTTTCTCTTGGTGAATGACACACATTAGATTTTCATTTTTTTATTTGGTTCCTAAGAAAGGGCCACCAGTATAACTTATTGTGTGTGTCTGTGTGTGCGGGTATGTGTGTATAGAGAGGGGGGGGGGGGGCATCAGCTCCAAGAGCCAGCTGTTTTTTTTTTTAATAATATTCAGACATTTTTTTTTTTTAATATTCAGACGTGATGCACGTGTATTCATGACGAGGATGAGTCTGTCACTAAAAAAAAAAAAACTAAGCACGAATAGTAAAAAAAAATCAATTTTAAATATTTTCTTGAAAATTGAATATTCAAATCGCCAGGTAGTCCTTATTTGCAAGAAAAACGAGCACCGAACGCCAGTTTATTTCATTTCCCCCCCCCCCCCCCTATTTCTTTTGTAATTGCTCTTTCTTAACCCTTTTCACATTTCTTATCCTTCTCTTTATTTTCTTGTACTACATTTTCTGTTTTTTTTTTCTTCGTTTTCTCTTCCTTCTCCTTTTTTTTGCGAAGAGACTTCCCCTTCAGATCCGTATTATACTCACGTAAGCATATTGTGTCACGTGACCGCGTCTTTCAATATGAAAATACACAGATCAAACATGAAACTCAATTCATATCTGTACGTGAAACCATGTGCTTGAATTCGTAAGTACGTCGTGTACGTGGCCGAAAATGTCCTGTAAATGATAGGGCAATTCATGTTCCGTTAAACGTACAGGAAACTGAATTTTACTCGGAGCTTTTTATGCTGGTAAGTATATCAATTATTTTGAATTTCAGCGTCCTTTTATCATCATATAATCATATACTATCGTGTGCATAATGATGCATCGTATGTTATCTTTGTAAGTTTGGAGTGTCGTTTCTATCAAAATTGTGACGTCAGAAGCAGGTATAATGATAGGATTTTGGTTTCGACCGACTTGGGGCGTTAATCCAAGGGGGGGGGGGTGATATCCTTCACATTCCACTTTTTTCGGAGAGGGCTTGCCTGTACTAGCATCCCCCAATTTTCCAGAAAAAAAATTACATTAATATTTTATTCATTAGATCTTTAATTTTCAAGCAGTCCATGAGTAAGCATGCATTGGCATTTTTATGTACGAATCAACAAAACATATATCATTATAATGTTCAATTAACTATCATCAGAAAAAATGGGGCGTTGCGTGAAACTTACGGTTAGACTCGAAATCAAACAAAGGAGATTAGATTAAAAACAAATGTGTAATTGAATTGCGTTCAATTGCTACTCAACAAAGAGATTTTGCACAGCGGCCTACGGAGAATTCGCAATCAGAGAAAATATATTCTTAAATGCCGTCACCCGACAAAGAGCAATTTAGATATCTTTGTCAAAAATTGGTGAACCGGAAAACAGTTTCGTCCTATAATGTCAGAGCTGACGAAACGCTGCAAATGTGATGTTTGTGCTGAATCAAAGACTAAATTGTTCTTTTGATTCACCAATTTTGACAAATGCTTCTTTGCTCTTCTTTGTCATGACGAACATCAAACTAAAAACATGACAACTAAAACCTCGGGCCCGTTGCATAAAACTTTTTACCTGAGAAAACTCATGTTGTTTTTACCGGAGTTTTTGCCCCGTGTTAAAGTCAATGGCAAAAATCAATTTTAAATATTTTCTTGAAAATTGAATATTCAAATCGCCAGGTAGTCCTTATTTGCAAGAAAAACGAGCACCGAACGCCAGTTTATTTCATTTTTTTTTGCCTATTTCTTTTGTAATTTCTCTTTCTTAACCCTTTTCACATTTCTTATCCTTCTTTTTATTTTCTTGTAGTACATTTTCTGTTTTTTTCTCTTCGTTTTCTCTTCCTTCTCCTTTTTTGCGAAGAGACTTCCCCTTCAGATCCGTATTATACTCACGTAAGCATATTGTGTCACGTGACCGCGTCTTTCAATATGAAAATACACAGATCAAACATGAAACTCAATTCATATCTGTACGTGAAACCATGTGCTTGAATTCGTAAGTACGTCGTGTACGTGGCCGAAAATGTCCTGTAAATGATAGGGCGATTCATGTTCCGTTGAACGTACAGGAAAGTGATTTTTACTCGGATTTTTTTATGCTGGTAAGTATATCAATTATTTTGAATTTCAGCGTCCTTTTATCATCATATAATCATATGCTATCGTGTGCATAATGATGCATCGTATGTTATCTTTGTAAGATTGGAGTGTCGTTTCTATCAAAATTGTGACGTCGGAAGCAGGTATAATGATAGGATTTTGGTTTCGACCGACTTGGGGCGTTAATCCGAAGGGGGGGGGGTGATATCCTTCACATTCCACTTTTTTCGGAGAGGGCTTGCCTGTACTAGCATCCCCCAATTTTCCCGGAAAAAAATTAAATTAATATTTTATTCATTAGATCTTTAATTTTCAAGCAGTCCATGAGTAAGCATGCATTGGCATTTTTATGTACGAATCAACAAAACATATATCATTATAATGTTCAATTAACTATCATCAGAAAAAATGGGGCGTTGCGTGAAACTTACGGTTAGACTCGAAATCAAACAAAGGAGATTAGATTAAAAACAAATGTGTAATTGAATTGCGTTCAATTGCTACTCAACAAAGAGATTTTGCACAGCGGCCTACGGAGAATTCGCATTCAGAGAAAATATATTCTTAAATGCCGTCACCCGACAAAGAGCAATTTAGATATCTTTGTCAAAAATTGGCGAACCGGAAAACAGTTTCGTCCTATAATGTCAGAGCTGACGAAACGCTGCAAATGTGATGTTTGTGCTGAATCAAAGACTAAATTGTTCTTTTGATTCACCAATTTTGACAAATGCTTCTTTGCTCTTCTTTGTCATGACGAACATCAGACTAAAAACATGACAACTAAAACCTGGGGCCCATTGCATAAAACTGTTTACCTGATAAAACTCAGGTTGTTTTTACCGGAGTCTTTTCCCCGTACTAAAGACAATGGCAGAAATCAGACTATATAACCTTAGTTTTCAGTTTTTACCAGAGTTGTCTCAGGTAAAAAGTTTTATGCAACAGCCCTTTGGGGTCTTTGCCGAAAAGTGACGGACTTGGAAAGCTGATCGATCTATGGTTTGGAGCTGGCATTTTTTTTTTTTAAAAGTCGTTTGTCCAAAGTCACGGAGAACACTGCTGTTCTGGGGAGCGTTTCATGAAAGGACTTGTCGGACGTTTTAATCGACAAGTCCCATTTTATCTGACAGTTACTATAGTAACAGTGCCTCTCAGCCAATCAGAACCAAGGAAATATGTCAGATCTGACAACTTGTCAGATAAAAAATGTTGATGAAACGGTCCCCTGATTCCCCGATTTTCGACAAAGACTGCTTTGCCATGAAGGGCTTTTGACAATAGATTATCTACGTCACAGAAAGCGTCTGCTAACCCTAACCCAATCTTCCTAATGTAAACGTAAAGATGTTCGGTAACGTACGTTGCGTGTAACATGAGTTTCTTGCAACGTACGCCCCATACATGCCATATCCCATTTTGCAAACAATCCACAGAATGAAAGAACACAACCAGAAGACGAGCCCCAATCAACTGCAGGAAACTTTGAAATGTGTTCTACAAAAGGTGACGATACGAGCAGGACGATCCTTTGGTGTGCACCACGTGCCATCTCGACTGCTGTGGCCAAATGCCTGAGCTTCATCGAGGATTGTGAGGTATGGTTCGAACTTTACAGCTACGCTAGAGCCGCAAGGGTGGAATACAAGTACCAAACCCAACTTGACATCCCGATGGAGTACCTGGGAAACGAAGAGATCTTCCAGAAGGTCAAAGGAATGATAGACATCTTGGCAAACACCCCGTTTGAAGCCGATCGACTCCCGTAAGTTTTGTGGCCGTCGATTTCTTTGTAAACGGTATAAGATTATATATTTGCATGTTCGTTAATATCAGTGCAGTGCTTCAGTTGTTGATATTTCTTGAGCATTGGGGCCAGCCTCGATCAGGGTCAGATATGAGCCATTGACCTTGTTCTTGCTCTTGGACGTCTAGTCACTGACATTGGCCTTAGATGTGTAAAGTCATTGGCTTTGGCCTTTCGGTAGTTCATCACACCAGGCCGGGATAGGACTACTAGTAACCATATATTCCTACATTTATATTTTTAACGTACAATCATTTGTAAGGTTTTGAAGACGGTCCTTGTGCTCGGCCTCGAGGAAAATCATGTCGCTCTGGAACTGTTATTAACCTCGACTTCCAGCCCTATGTAGAACGTATTATTCCGACCATCTTCACTATACCAGCTAAAGATATATGACGACAAGGTGCTATTTAGTATTAAATGCAGGGCGCTGAGAACGTTTTTTTTTAATCAGGGGGTGAGAGCTCAAATTTGACAAACACCCCCTCCCCCTCACCACCAAAAAAAAAATACAAACTGAAGGTAATTTTCGTCCCGGTATAATTTTACAAGGAACAAAAAAAGGGGGATTCACTACCAATAAATGTAGGTCATTTTGGTTACAGTTTTGCTACCAGATTTTCACGGGGTACCTCCTTTGGAGAACAGCACATGCAGCAACCCAGCTTCCCAAGGCCATGTTAAAATGTCAGTCCATCAAGGATTTTTTGTTTACCTGACTCAACAAACAGTTAATGCAACAACTTGGGAAATTATAATCGGGATCAGATGGGTTCAAACCAACACCCCTCCTTGTGGAAGATTTGACGAATCAGAACGTTAAATATTCAAATTAGTCAATGACCACCATAGGGGAGCATGTTATCAATATGAATGAAAATGGGGTTCCTGGCATTTACGCTTTTTCCTTTCTCTCCAAAGAAATGTTGTCGTTTCTTTGTTTTTCTTTTGCAGATATGGATCAATAAAGCGTCTCCTTGAAGATTCTACCGCTAAACACGTTTTTGCCAAAGATATGGGAATGGCTATGACAGAGGGGTATAGGGACTACCTACCGAAGGGGTATCGACACACCTTTCTTATAAGACACCCATACCGTGCCTTACTATCTTATCGCAAGATGATATACAACCACTTCTCTGGTCTTGGACTTTTTGAAGGTAGGCTATTTATGTTCGCCGTGCGCCTGTAATCCAAGCTACGTGGGGGAAGTTCCAAATTGATGCAGAAGGTTTGAGGTTCGAGCCCTGGTCACGTCTTTCGGATAGTGACCCAAGCATAGATATTCATATCTGATCGATTCCCACCCGGAAAGGCTCAATTACACACACACACACAAGCCCCTGATTTTAGGGAACTACGCCTTCTTCTGCTAACAAATCTTTTTTAAATTTCAACATTTATATTCCTTCATGAAATATGTTATTTTGTAAAAATTCAAGAAATTCATTTTGAGGTAACAACTTAGTATGAAATTAATTTGAATTGGAAAAAGAAATTTGATTAAGACGAAGTAGGTCATTCCTAACAAGTTGTCTTTCTCCGACAGATATGGCCCTAGAAGCGACAGATGCCGATAAATGCCACCAAATGAATAAAAAAAGGGATTCAAGAAATCATAAAGTAATAATGATTTTTTTAATCACTATCATCATTACCATTCATTCCTGTTGACAGGTGACGCAGCCGACGAAAATAAGTTCGATATCGAGCGCGATGACCGATTCTTGCCATCTGGTTACTTCCTCAAGGAACTCTACGATTTCTGGAGGTATCTCCAAGATACAAATATCGATCGCAATCCGATCGTCATCGACGCTGATGATCTGTTATCAAACCCTCGTGGGGTTCTCTCAGCTTACTGTCATGCCGTGGGGCTGCCGTACGGCGACCGTTTATTAACATGGGACGCCTCAACCGAGGCATTTACCAAGATGGTGGCTCCAGGTGACAGGCTTATAATGGATATGGTTCATTTCTACGGGACTGCTATGAAAAGCACGTGTTTCCTCCCGCCCAAAACGATGCCGTCACGTGACGAACTGCCTCCTGACGTCATCAGGTGCTCTGACAAGGTTGTGAAATATTACGATGAAATGTACGATAGGCGACTCAAGATTTAAGGGAATAGTGAAGAAAGAAGTTCCATTACAATCTTCTTTGATTTGCCTTGTAAAAATATGCAAGGAAATTCTTCCTGTCCGACATCATACAAACGATTAATGTCCATCAAAACCAATTCTCCATCTTGTATTTTAGACCGACCAGCACCTGTTCTAGGCCAAGAGCATTAGGCCGAGATGGGCTTAAGAATGAAAATTTCAGGTAACAATCTGACTTTTTTCAGGAAAGTTCCAGGAATATGTCTCGAATAACATACTAAAAGTCTTCACAAATCCTCCTTGGAGATTTTCTGTAATCCAAGATGGTATCCACTATAGAAATCCAATGTTGGTGTTCATTTCATTCTTTAAATGGTGAAAATGTTTATTGATAAATAATGTCAAGTCTATGAAATGTGAAAGATTGTATAATTCAAACAATAAACAGCGAATGAAATAGTGAGTGATGGACATCATCGACTCTCTCGTTTGCATGTCATTGTCTTGTGCATGAAAAATTGGTTTGTGAAATAAGCGAAACTTTAAAATGTCATAACTTTCTTGTTTTACATCCGATTTTGATGAAATTTTCAGCGTTATGCTTGTTTGATTTTTGTATATTGATTCAAATGAACATTTTTCTGGGAGTGGACTTGACCTTTAAAAGATGGGAGTTTTTGTAACCTGTTTGGCGTTCAACGATTTGAGGGATAGAGCAACGTCGATCAGGCTCTGTACAGTGGCTGCCGGGTTCATATAAATTTGGCAAAAATGAATTTTCGGAATATTTCTATTATATATTCTCAAATTTCTGTTTTATTTGTAAATAAAAAAGCCTTAATTACCATGATTGCCTATTGCGGTTTAAATAAATGCCTATTTCATAAAACACGTTAAGATTAAGGGACAGAGAGAAGAGAGTGAGAAAGGGGAAGAGAGGGAAAGAGTGGAAGGAAGACAAAGACTGGTGGATGGAGAGAGAGAAAGAAAGAAAGAAATAAAGAAAGAAAGAAATAAAGAAAGAAAGAAAGAAAGTAAGAAAGAAAAAGAAAGAAAGAAAGTTAGAAAGTTAGAAAGAAAAAGAAAGAATGAAAGAAAGAAGAAAGAAAGAAAGAAAGAAAGAAAGAAGAAAGAAAGAAAGAAAGAAAGGAAGGAAGGAAGAAAGAAAGAAAGAAGAAAGGAAGGAAGAAAGAAAAAAAGAAAGAAAGAGAGAGAGAGGGGATGAAGAGAGAAAGAAAGAGGGGGTGAAGACATGGACTTGCGAATGCAATCATGGCAATGGGGACGGATTCTACAACATAGAAATTCTATTGATATTGCCCGTCAAGTTACCATGAACGGCATAGATGTCTTTGTCGGAAATTGGTGCACCGGGACAGCAGATTCGGGGCTGAAGAAACATTCCACATACACTGTTAAAAAAACCCTGATTTTACAGAAAAATAAAAGAAGATTTTGCAGAAAGCAATACCAGAATCATTCTTTAAATTCATGAAACAGGAATTTTTCTGCAATTTAACAGAACAGGTCTGTTAGAAAAAGGGGAAAAGAGTGTTTTATTTAAGGAAATTTGTAAGATTACACACACCAAATACCAATTTCCTGTAAGATTACGCAATCTGGTAAGATTACAGGTGTTCTCGAGACTCTGCTGCAGGAACTTCACTGTTAGAAAAAATAGAAGAAGTTCCTGCAGCAGAGTCTCGAGAACACCTGTAATCTTACCGAATTGCGTAATCTTACAGGAAATTGGTATTTGATGTATGGAATCTTACAAATTTCCTTGAATAAAACACTCTTTTCCCCTTTTTTAAACAGACCTGTTCTGTTAAGTTGCAGAAAAATTCTCGTTTTATGAATTTACAGAATGATTATTACGCAATTCGGTAAGATTACAGGTGTTCTCGAGACTCTGCTGCAGGAACTTCTTTTATTTTTTCTAACAGTGTTCTTTTAGTTTAAGGATAAATTTTCTAACAGTGTATGAAGTTTGTCCAGGACGACACCGCTGTTTTGCTTTCCCGACTTCCGACAAAGACTGCTTTGTCATGAAGGTTTTTTGACGATGGATTCTCTACGTTCCAAAGAGCGTCTGCGTAGTGGTTGCAAAAATTACTTCTCAAACGGACATTCACAATGGGGAAAGTATAAATAGGAGTATACAGCAAAAACTGTGGTGTTAACCGGTGTACATAGAGGACCACACCAGTTATTTTACACCGGTGTTTAATTGGTGGTGTTAGTTTTACACATATAGGTGTTATTGCAACACATATGGTTGTTTCGTTTACACTCTTTGGTATTATGTTCAATCTCTAGGGTGTTATTTTAACACCTCAGGTGTGGTCCTCTATCAACACCCATTGGTGTCAGTTTTAACACCACAGTTTTTAGCTTTCCGCATCATCCATGCATTCCAAAGATTAAAAAGAAGGAAAGTTACCGATTCCTTCTAGGTTTTTGTATTCGAACTTTATCAAATAAAAATGAATAAAACAGCGAAAAAATGACTCCTGTATCGAAATTATTCCCTTCTTGAAAAACGAAGCAGATTCCCACCTGTCAAGGTCACTGTGAGGTCTTGTATTCATCGCCCAATGGACCTACATATCAACTTTCATGTCTACCCTTCAACCTTTACACAGGGGGGGGGGGGGGCTACTCAATCTCTGGGTCGTCAATTATATGTCGTTACATATTTCAGGTCTTCTTTTGTATATACATGTATATTGGAATCCTGATAAATTTATCGTCGTCGTTGTCGTTATTACTAGCATCATCATCGCCATTATTGTTTGTCATCATAACTATAAAGATCCTTTTTTCATTATTGTCATGACATATAATCATTGATCATGTTGATGGTATCGTTATCATTACTTTTTATATACGTATACTCGTATCGACTTTGACGGGTCTATGAATAAAATAATGGATAAATTGAACATTATGAATGACGGAATCTCTAACTTGAGAGCGGAATTAGGAGCTGTTCGAAAAACTACCACGGATCTACAAAAATTTGCAGAGGATACGTCGGCGAGAATCGCGCATTTGGAGAATGTGGTGCTACCTAAAATGGATGAGAACGCCCATGAGTCAGAGACCAAGCTAACAGATGCAATTACTAGTCTTGAAATACATGAGCGGAAACTCAACTTGCTGTTCTACGGAATCAAATCAACACCCGGAGCGCCCAAGACATCAAAGAATGCTTTACATGATGTTCGCGTCGCCATTTCTACGCTAGGATTCTCTCAAGAGAAGGTGAATGCAATGTATTTTGTGAACGCGCATCAACTCCCACGCAAGCCCTACCCAGGAAGCAGCCAAGAACGCCAAACGCCGGACCCGATAATTGCTAGGTTTGGATCAATGTTTGACCGCGACGAAGTCCTACAAGCTTTCGAGAGCAAGGTTCGCGACAAAAATTCTCGTCCTGGATTCACTATCCGCACGGATCTGCCCCCACATCTCAAGGCCAAGCGATTTCAACTTGAGAAATTAGCTTATTCACTACGCAAAGACAAGGGTAAATCTACCAGAATTCGCCTCATCGGTACAAAGCTTCAACTAGAAACACGGGACAAGGGTAAAGCCGCAGCTCCGTGGGACATATACACAGAGTAAGCTCCGTGAAACTGGTGAGAAATCTATGCCTTCAATCACTATATTGTATTTTACTCACCACTATGCCTTGTGTATCCATCTACAAACGTATAAACTATAAGTTAAAGTACAAAAATATTTCATGATGGCACTTGTTTTCGCTTTATAACAGCGACTGGTGAGAAGTCAACGCTTTTTCTCCGATTAACATATCTACTTTCATATTCCGTATGATTTTTCTATGTATAAAATATTACTTACAAAACAAACTATAGGCCTACCGGACCATGATGACATTTTCTTTGCTCTGTAATGACTCTTTGCCAAACTAGTGAATCCCTGCTTCACATATCTCTGAGTCATATCATGGAATCAGCATGATTACTCTGACCATAGGTCCATGCTCTGACATGCTGGATGTGACCATGCTGATTCTATATTACACCTGTCAAAATGGCTCTTTGTACAAGTTTCTTTGTTGTTGATATTAACCATAGCAACATAAAAGTGTGAAAAGAAATTCAGCAATCAAATTCCAAAAAAAGAAAACCATTTTTCCAAAAGGTATATTCATAACCTCTTTTTTTGCTCGCATATCGGATTTTATAATTCAATTTCTGGTGATTAAGTTCTGTAACCAATCATATGTTGTACACATACAGAATGTGGAGCTGACATTAAATGATCCACTGTTTACAGATGTTTTAACAAAATCACACTTAAATTTATCTGTACAGCTTTGGCCGTTGCTCTGTGTTGTTTGTTTCTCAGTGTTGTTTACATTGAAAATTTATTAAACATGTAAAGAATAAACAATGTAAAATGATAAAATGATAAATTTTTTGAGAAATGCAATTCTGAGAAACACCTGTACAGCTTTGGCCTTTGCTTAATTCTTTAGCATGGAATTAGCATGGTTACTTTGGATGTGAGGGGTAATGATTCTCTGTTACATCTGTGGCTCTATGTACAGGTTTTTTTTTTTCCTACTGATATAAATCATAACATCAACAAAGGCATTAACAAATGTGAAAAGAAAGATGAAATAATAACTTTCTGATTTTTTTTTTCTCTCTAACAGCAAAACCATATCCCTTTGTTCTTGCATACTATATATTGACACTTTCTAGTGAAACTCTGTCTCCAACCAATCTGTTATTTTGTTTACATAACAGAATTCAATTCTTTCTTTCAATTCATTTCAGCAGGTGAACATTTGTATTTAATAAGACTCAAATGCATGTTCCTACCAAAAATAACCTTGGTTTTTGTAAGTCTGTGCCTAAATATTCCAGGCATTTTGAAAGAAAAAGGAAATAAAAACCAACGGACTCAATGCAAATATTAGTTTGTATCGGATATGCAGGTTCTTTTACAGTGATGGACACATCTGATATTGGAACAAGTACAATGCACACTATTCAGAAAAATCCTGGTCATTATCACTATTTTACATCTTGCTAGTTAGTTACCCATGATGTATCAAATTAAGTAAAACAATATTGAAAGGAAATAGGTCACCACCATTGATTTCAGATTTACTATATTTCTTATGGTGATTGCTAAAACTCAATATTTTAGATGGACCTGACATTGAATGCTCAATTGTTTAAAAATAGTCTGAACAGAATCACACTTAAATTTATCTGTACAGCACTGGCCGTTGCTCTGTAGTGATTATTTCTTAGTATTGTTGACATTGAAGATTTATCTTATATTTCATAGTAAATTCCATCTTACATATAAAGAATAAACAAAATACAATAACAACTATGAATAAGAACAGATAAATACAATTCTGAAAACTAAAGCTAAAGCAATATGTATTTTGTACAGCTTAGGCCAGTGCTTGATTTCTTAGCATGGAATTTGCATAATTACATTAAAGTGTGGTCATGGTGTTTTTATGATCATCATCACTATCCTATATCTTGCTAGTTAGTTACCTTTGACGTATAAAACAAGGTAAAAACAGTACTGAAAGGAAAAGATCACCATCATTGGATGATTTTAGATTTATAATATTCCTTATGGTGATTGCTAAAACACAATATTTTAGGTGGACCTGACATTGAATGCTCAATTGTTTAAAAATAGTCTGAACAGAATCACACTTAAATTTATCTATACAGCATTGGCCGTTGCTCTTTAGTGATTATTTCTCAGGATTGTTGACATTGAAGATTTATCTTATATTTCATAGTAAATTTCATCTTACATATAAAGAATAAACAAAATATAATAACAAATATGAATAAGAACAGATAAATACAATTCTGAGAACTAAAGCTAATGAAATATGTATTTTGTACAGCTTAGGCCATTGCTTGATTCCTTAACATGGGATTTTCATAATTACTTTAAAGTGTGGTCATGATGATTTTATGATCATCAACACTATTTTACTTCCTGTAAGTTAGTTTACCCCTTAGTTATCAAACAAGGTGAAAACAATATTGAAAGGAAAATGTTCACCTCCATTGGACGATTTCAGATTTACAATACTTATCATGCATGTTACATGTATGTCTATGGCATTAAGTATGAACATGGAGCTATTAATGAATATGATGAGTGCAAACAGTCTATATATTATTATAGGTTGAACTGACTCTGAATGCCTGTCAGTTTACAAATGTCTGAATTGAAACACCTAAATTTATCTGTACAGCTCTGGCCATTGTTCTTCAGTGATTGTTTCTCAGGATTGTTGTCATTCAAGTTTTACTTTTATTTCATAGTAAAATTACTTTTCATCTAACATGTAATGAATAAGCAAATATAACAACAACCATGAATAATTCTGAGAAATAAAGCTATATAATTTTCATTATGTACAGCTTAGGCCTTTGCTTGATTAATTAGCATTGAATCAGCATGATTGCTCTGGATGTGACAAAATCATATTTTGTATACATGAAATAGAATATGGAGCTGACATTGAATGATACGTTGTTTACAGACGTTTGAATCAAAATCACACTTAATTTATCTGTACAGCTTTGGCCATTGCTATGTGGTGATTGCTTCTCAGTATTGTTGACATTGAAAATTTTCTCTGTTTTCCATAGCAAACGACCTTTCATTAAATATATAAAGAACATACAATACAAAATTATAAATTTATAGATGAAATACAATTCTGAGAAAAAGCTGTACAGCTTTTGGCCTTTGCTTGATTCCTTAGCATGGAATTAGCATGATTGCTTTGGATGTGGTCGTGATGATTCAGTGTTATACATGTGGCGTTATGCACTGATATATTTTTTTTCCTTTTTCCTTTTTCCCCTGCTGATAATTATAACATAATCAACAATAGACAGTGACAGATGGGAAAAGAAAGTTATAAAATAATGACTTTATGTTATGTTTTTCTCAAGTATATTGATACTCATTTTGTGCTTGCATACTGGATTTTACATCTCACTTTTGGTGAAAGTATGCCTCCAACCAATGATACTTTGGACATAATGAAACTTAATTGAGTTGCCTTCTTTTTATTTACTTTGAAAATTTGTATCTAGCAAATCTTAATTACTTTGTAATATAAATTACAAATTATATCTTTGTGAAAATATTCCATTCATATTTAAAGAGGAAAAAATGTTAATTAATTGGACTCTATGCAAATATAGATTTCCTTTTTTGGTAATCTTATTCCAATCATTCATAATACAAATACCAGCCAGTATACCAGTTTTCTTTTTTGCTTTTTGTGATGCTTTACTGCCTTTAATCCAGGCTCAGCATATATTAATTTTAACGTATAATAAAAAAAAAAGAAAGATAAATACTCATGAAAATGTAAGTTTTATCTTGTTCAATTGCTTTTAACTTCCAAAAAGTGAATTCTGTCTTGTTTTGTGACAAGACAATCTAAACAGATTGTAACATGTTCTTTCGATTCGTATACTTATAAATTGAACTTCAGAAGGAAAATAGTGAAAGCATTCAAAGCCCTATATTTTATTTTACTTATTATTTAACTTATTACATTTGATGCAGACGCATCCACTTAATTTCCATTTGCTTTACTATGGCTCCTTTTTGTGTTATATATGATGAATTTTGTTGTTGGATTAAGACGCACAATGTTATTAATTTTGTATCAAATTAATATAATTACAAGGGCGAACTGTTCTTCTTTACATAACTTTCCATTTTCTGTCAACATCATTCTCTTTTACCAACCTTCTAGTGGGCGTGATGTTGCTTTGTATACAAATAGACGTACAACTCACTTTCAATATCTTCTCATTCTGTTCGTGCTCATTCAATATGCAACAACAATGCACATATGTTATTACGTAATCTATCCGAAAGCTACAGCTACAATATACATAAAATGCAACCTAAAAGATCTTAATAATAGTTGTCAAAGGTATCTGTCAGGGTGTAAATTCCTACATGATAAAACGTTGCATTCTCATGACGATGATGGGTGAACCCATACAAGAATTTCAAGACTTGTTACATAGTCAACAATATTGTTACATGTGTAAGCAAATATGTCTAAATCACGACTGGAACAATTATTTTTCCTGTTGTAAACGCTGTTTTGAACACCTATTCCCTTTTAACCAATTAAATAACAATGAGCTTGATGATGTAATATCGGCTGACGAACCCCCAGAAAACAATTTTGACAGGCTTTCTCATTTACATTTTGATCCTTTTTTAGCACATGAAAGTATTATCCAAAACAATGATGTTGACCCTGACTTCCAATTCTTTACTGAAAGTTCAAATGACTCTCGTTACTACAGCTCTGAGGAATTCAATGAAATATTTGGGAATGTTGATGTTCCGAGCAGTGGAAAATTTTCCAGCGTTCACTTCAATGCTAGAAGTCTTTTAAATTCTTTTGATGACATTACAACCTGTCTTAAATCTTTGGACTTTACATTTGATATAATTGCCATTTCCGAAACCTGGCTAAGATTCGAAAGTCCCCTTGTATATATGCCCAACTATACTTTCGTTTGTAACAATAGAAAATATTCCAGAGGCGGTGGAGTTGGAATGTATGTACATGAATCTTTTAATTTCTTAGAACGCAATGACCTTAACTTAAGCGAAACAACATGTGATTCTCTATTTGTCGAACTGGAACAGTGCGCAGGGAAAAATATAATTGTTGGAACCTTGTACAGAGCCCCATCTTTAGACATTAATGAATTTATCGAGGAGTTCGATAGCCTTTTGATTCGTCTTTCCAGGGAAAACAAACGGATATTTTTGATGGGTGATCTAAATATAGATATTTTAAAGCATAATTCTAGTTCTCAAATTAAAAACTTTGTAAACTGTCTTTTTAGTAATTTTTTTCTCCCTATAATTCATCGGCCCACCAGAATTACACAAACAAGTGCTACCCTTTTAGATAATGTTTTGACTAATCAATTTGATTTACATACTTTAGGTGGATTGTTATACTCAGACGTGTCAGATCACTTACCAATATTTCACGTAACCGACATGAATGTTATTAAAACTAAATCGAAAGATCACGCGGTACCTCGTAGGGCTTTTACGGCATGCAATATTGCGAAATTTAAAAATGAAATTGAAAATTCAAATTGGGGTGACATTTTAGATATGCAAGATACGAATCAAGCATATGAAACATTCATAACCAAATTCCGTGCAATGTATGATAGTAATTTTCCATTGAAAAAAACATCTAGAAAGAAAATTAAACTTAAATGCTGGATGACCGATGGATTGCTTCAAACTATTCGTTATAAAAACAGTCTTTATAAAAAATATATCCATAAACCAACAGTTCGAAACGAAACTAAATACAAAGACTCTCTTAAAAACGTTAACTTTTTGAAACGACAGGCTAAAAAATGTTATTATAAATGTAAATTTGAAGAATATAGAAATAATATAAACCGTACGTGGCAATTAATCAAATCAATATTGAATAAAAATAGAAAAACCACCCCCAACTCTTTAGTTTGTGATGGAAGTGTATCGACAGACCCACTCCAAATAGCAAATACTTTTAATGATTTCTTTGTTGAAATTGGTCCTAGGCTAGCTAACACCACTCCTCAAAATTATACAGATTTCAAAACGTATCTACCTGAACCAAATTCTAAATCATTGTTTTTCAGTCCGGTAACCCAACGTGAAATATGTAATATTGTCATGCGTTTTGGTAATAACAAGGCCCCGGGTCTAGACGATTGCTCTCCTAAGATTGTCAAACTTGTAATCGAATTAATAAGCGAACCTTTGTGTCATATATTTAATCTATCACTTGCGTCTGGGATATTTCCAGATAAAATGAAAACTGCAAGAATTTCTCCAATTTTCAAAACCGGTAATAGAGAACAGGTTAATAATTACAGGCCCATATCAGTCCTTTCTATTTTTTCCAAAATATTGGAAAAGGTTATTTATAAAAGGACCTATAATTTTCTTGAAAAAAATAATTGTCTTTTTAAATCTCAATACGGTTTCCGTAGTGACCATTCAACAGAACTGGCTGTCCTTGAATTAACAAATAAAATCATTGACTCTTTTGAACGCGATTCATTCGCGATTGGAATATTTATTGACCTGTCAAAAGCGTTTGACACGATTGATCATACTATACTTTTAACTAAACTAGATAACTATGGTATTCGTGGGACTACCCTTGATCTTTTCTCTAGCTACCTCTTAAATCGTAAGCAATGTACTTTATATAACTCTGTTCAATCCGAATATAGGACAATTACATGTGGAGTTCCACAAGGGTCATTACTAGGCCCGCTCTTATTCATTTTATTTATCAATGACATATATCGTTCATCAAACCTTCTTTCCTTTATCATGTACGCTGACGATACAAACATAGTTTATTCTGATAAAAATCTTTACCACTTGTGTGAAACTGTTAATACCGAATTGAGTAATGTCTGTAAATGGTTCAGTGCAAACAAACTCACAATCAATTACAAAAAATGCAATTACATTATTTTCCGTAACTCTACAAGGCATATAGATTTTAATCATGTTGAAGTTAGGCTTAATAACCAAATTATTCCCAGAGTTGAAAATACAAAATTTCTTGGTATTATCATTGACAGTAATTTAACATGGTCACATCACATAAATGAAATTGAAAACAAGGTAGCGAAAAATATCGGAATTATATATCGCCTAAGCTTTTATCTTCCAAAACCGGTTCTACGTACATTATATTGCTCTCTAATCTTGCCATATTTTTATTATTGTAATTTGGTCTGGGCTAACACATACCAAACCCATCTTAAAAAATTATGTTCCCTTCAAAATAAAATTGTGCGTATAATTTCTGTGAACGACATCATACCACCAACAGACACGAAATCTTTATTTCATTCCCAGAAACTGCTGAAATTTAACGACATCAATAAACTTCAGCAATGTAATTTTATGTACAGGTGTTTAAATTCTCAAATTCCAGAAAATTTTCGTGATTTCTTTACGCATGTATCAAATATACATCATTTTGATACCCGAACAAATAACCAAATATATATTCCTAAACACAAAAAGATTATCTTTCAACACAACATCCGTTATTCTGGCCCCAAAATATGGAATGATCTTCCAGACTTCATAAAAAAATCCTTGTCAGCAACTAGCTTAAAATTTAAGATTAAAAAATCAATTTTATCATCCTATGCTTGAATATCATAATACCTTACATTCCTTTTGATCTTAAGTTAACATGAATAATGTGCAAATGTTGCGGCATTATTATTTTTATCTCTCCCTCTCTCCATCATACATTGTTGTACGCTCTACTTGCTCGGTACTCGGTAACTCATGCCCGCCCGCCTTCCTGCTCACTTCTCCCTCTCTCGTTTTCTTCCCGTTTTCTTTTCTACTTCTCTTCTCCTTTCCTCGCCCTTCTTATCTTTGTATTGTATTTTGTGTATTGTATATATTTGTCCATAGGCGTATCCCGCCACAAGCATTATGCTTCTAGGGACATACGCCTTCCTCTTTACACATAAGTTGTTTATATTTATATTCTTTATAGAAATTGATTTGAAGTGTATTCTTGTGAACAATAATGAATGTAACTTTGTAAAATGGAGGAAAATAAATGTTTATTTGAATTGAATTGAATTGAATTTATATATACCTTTATAGGTTTTATCTCTGATATTTGTTCGTTAAACTCATCTGGTAGTGGTACCATGCAGTGTCTTAGAATATTATTTCATGATGTGCATAATGTATACGAGTTTCAGAAATTTGTTTGAATTATTATTTACAATTGTTACTTTGTAAACTACTTTGTATGAAATTTGATTTAAGCGAAAAACAACAAAACATCTTTAAGAAACTGTTATGGTAATTCATTAATATGATTATTGTTAAAATGTGTATAGCTTTGGTAAAGGGTCAATAATGTGATTGATAATCGAATATCATCTAATATGACAGTCTTACTGAAGCGTAGAGACCGTTAGATATTTTTCCAACTGCACTTCTCTGAGAAAATTTCAAATATTCAAATCTTGGATATATAGCACCCTCTCTCGGCGATGCTTGTTTTAAATTTAAAAAATGGGCATTCAAGCACTTATCTTATAAATTTAGTGATTAGATATCCAAAAGTTACAGACAAAGAACATATCTTGAAAGTTTCAGCCCATTCCATGATTTGGAATAGGATTTAATTGAAAGACAAAAACACACAGATATTTTGATTTGATCGGGTGACCCGATAAAGTTAAATTTCCATGTAAAATCACAAAATTTATCCTGTAAAACACATTTTCATTTCATATCCTCCACATCATAACTGTTAGAGGGCATATCCATTCATATTAGCTAGCAATGAATTTGAATAGTGATAGGTGCATTTTGGTGGATTTACCAAAACTATACACAAGCTTTAATGATAATATTTTTATTATCATTGTTATCATTATAATTATCATCATAATCTTCACTATCATCATCATCATCACCATCATCATCATCACATCATATTGCAGTTTCTTCCTCCCTGACACACATTTCCACGTATTATGCCACTGCGCAACTTGTTGATCGGTTAAAGTTGACGCAAGTTCGCAGATCAATGTCTAATTGCCATGGTAACGTCCCCAGCGGGTATCAAGCGTGTCAACGGAGAAAAGTTCACTGCGAACATCAAGTCAACCTTCTCCGATTTCATAAATACCAGGTCCTTGTAATGTCAAAGTTACCAATATGCAAAAAATATGAAATAGAAAAGTTGCCAAAACTTCTTTATAGAATATTTTGATTATCAAATAAATTTGATAACCGCCCTCCTGTCAGCCCGTCAGATTCAGTTTTTATGATGTATCTTAAAGACAACATTTGCATTGGAAAACATATGTTTCCAGTAACGTAACTTCATGTTCATAATGATAGAAATTCATTTCACATAAATCGAATCGTATATTCGATTGATGAAGTTGGCCTGGGACCTTTAAACTTATGAATTCGAAGTTATTACATAAATACAAAAAAGAAAGAATTCGAAGTTATTGTATTCGGAGATCGTATCAGACCTAAATTGCGACCCCCCCCCCCTCCCCGGGTTTCTCAGATTCACGCATTTTGATGATCATGTTGAATTTCTATTATATGCAGTTGTGCACAGCAAAAACTGTGGTGTTAACCGGTGTACAAGAGGACCACCCCAGTTATTTTACACCGGTGTTAAATTGGTGGTGTTAGTTTTACACCTATAGGTGTTATTACAACACCTTAGGTTGTTACATTTACACTCTTTGGTGTTAAGTTGAATCTTAAGGGTGTAATTTTAACACCTCAGGGTGTGGTCCACTATTAACACCAATTGGTGTCAGTTTTAACACCACAGTTTTTACAGTGTGAGATCATATCCACTGAACGTACACAACAATATTTTTTTTATCAACATCGCAATCCCCCCCCCCCCCCCCTCTCAGATTCTGCTCGGTCAGTCTGTACCCCAAGTGAAGCAGCCAATGTGGGAGGGGGAAAAACAAATTTATAGCAGGCGATATCCCGCTACAGTGCTGGTGATCATGTAGACGTACTGAGTGGTCAAGCGCTAACTCCACTATCAGGAACTGTACGTTAGAGGGCAAGGCTTTACCTATAACGCTAAAAACAGTAGTTAATTCAATGTTCCTTTTCATGTCAGTACAATTAATAAAAACTCTATCTCACGCTTCACGCACGAATTTTTTTCATTTGGCCTTATTAAGAAAGCTAACTTTGTTTGTAAAAAAAGAAAGCTAAATAGAACTACCCCCAACCAGCTTTGGTTGTAATGGGGGGGGGGAAATGACGTATTTTCTTGTCATATAAATCTCCAAGAGAGGATGCCGATACAGTTGTGAGAACTACTACTGAACGTGTGCACCAATAAATGTCTTGTTTATTTTTAAACATCATGTATATTAGATTACAGTGGAGAATGGTAGGGAGCAGAATACAAAAAAAAAACAGGTGGGCATACCTTGGGGTGGAGTCAAGGTATTTTGTTGAGGGAGGGGTGGCACCCTATAAAGAAGGATGGCGTCATGTTTATCAATGATTGAAAAACAAGATGCACAGCTTATAGATATATCTCTTTGGCATTCTGCTCTCTCCCTTTCTGTTTTCTCCACTCTTCCTCCTTTTTTTCTATATAATTAAGAAATAAAAAAGGAGTGAAATTATCCCCTGCCCCCCTTGCCACCATCCCTGTTTGTACCATCCAGTAAATATACACTTTGATTGATTCCTTTTAAGTTGTCCCTTAACCCTCTGCGTTTCAGTAAAAACAGCTGGGAATTTTTCCTTACATATATTTTTTTTTTATTTTTGGGCGAGGTTATTATGAGCAATGACAGTAAGAAAAGCTATAATAGCGCGGACACTACTGGCACAAAAAATCTTAAATCGTGCGGGGCCCTGCATGGGAACGGGGTTTTTTTTTGGGGGGGGGTTACAGGGGGTGCTGATGGAGGTCAATTTGACAAGCAAAAAAAAAGGTTTCACTGCAAAATGAAAGTCATTTTAATCCCGAAAAATTTGACAAGAGAAAAGAAGGAAGGGTTCACTACAAAATGTTGGTCATTTTGGTTACGTTTCTCCATTTTTATCACACCTACCAGACTTCAAGGGGTGCTGCCTAAAGGAGAATAGCACCCAAACATCCCCCCCCCCCGGAAAATCTTGGGGATGCTTCAACACTCCCAGCAACCCCGCTTCCCAGGGCCATGAAAGTTGATTTAAACAATGTTGTTGCAAAGTCCTCCTGATATAGTTGTTACTCATTCAGGGGCCGGGGAACCGGGGCTGGAGGGGGGGGGGGGGGGCTTCAGCCCCCCCCCAAATTTTTTTTTCCAAAACCGTGTACAAAAATGTAAGAATGACCATATGTTTGTGATTTTTAGCATGGTCAGCCCCCCCCCCCCCCCCCACTTTGAAAACCGTTCCGCGGCCCCTGTCATTTACAGGTACTCGAGATAATCAATCGTATGGTATTTTATTATGAAATTGCAAATTTCAATAACAAACACTGATAACTATCACTGATGTTTATACTCCTGTTTTGAAGTTCCATAATTATTTAGAGAGATTAGATTTTGTTGTTGTTGAATATGATGGCGCTCTTCAATCTCTCCAGATTTTACGCGCCAGTCACTTTCGAGTGTAGGACGTCGTCGGCAAAGAAAAGTGCTTTGTGAAGTCAAACCATAGTGACACAATGGCTTACTGATAGGGGGCTTGGGGCGCTCCCCTCCCCCTGTCTCAAAACAAAATCAGGACTAAGAAAAATAGAGAGAAAAGAAAATTTGATTTTTTTTATAAAAATGTCAATTCTTTTTTGCTCTCTTGCTCTGTTCGCTCGCAAATTTTACCCGATACGCCACATCTCAACCCCCTCAAATTTTGTTTCTCATTTTTACGCCACTGATGAGACAGAATGTGATACAAATAAAAAATGTCAATATTATATCGAGCATCATTCCAAGATCTTTATTGGTGTTGAACTTTATTCGAGCAGTGAGGTAAAAAAAAAACATTATAAAGGAATCGTTGTTGTTTGATTTCACTGTGTACATTCTGATTACTTCGCGTGAGTCATCTCCACGTATGGGAGGGGCGTTTTCTGCAGTCCTTAAAAACTTTATAATTCTGATAGAAACATACGATAAATATATATATATTTGAGTAAATACTAGTAAAATGCTATCTTGAACAATCAATAAAAATCAAAATAGTATCGTGTTGTCTAATATTTGCGAAACAAGATTTGTAACTCTTAATTAGACCTATACTAACACAAATATCTTTTATCATGACTGATGACAGAACAAAACTAGAACTTGAGGGACAAATTCCATAGCAATATCGATATTTAGATCTTGCTGTCTAATATTTGCGAAACAAAATTAGTAACTCTTAACCAAAGCAAAGTGAAAATGTATCTATTGTTTACCGAATAGAATTGGACTTATGAACTGCCGACCAAATTTCATTTACTATAATCTGTGTTTGCTATATCCTAGTTGATTTCTATATTATTGGTATGTTTGCGAGATTTAAGAAATATACCTATTAACCTCTCGTTCTATCTTTTTTTTGTATCAAGTATACAACAAAAATGTATCTTTTTGTATAATGATCTAAGTATCCGTCTGGTAAGAAAAATAACAACGACCGGGGGCCGTTTCATAAAGCTGTTCCTAAGTTAAGAGTTTACTGGTGATCTTTTCTGGTGGTATGTGACATTCATCACTAACGTCCATTGGTGATTATTTAGCGCGTATTGAAAGTTCACCAGTCGTTCTTAACTTACGAACAGCTTTAAAAAACACCCAGCTGATTCCAAGTTACACAACCCTAAAAATAAAATTAATTGGATATTGCCGACTGACAATAAAAAAAATGTATGCATTGTTAGATTCGCCATTTTTTTTTTATCATTGATTCTTGGAAGGGAATTCATTGAACTTCTTTTGTCAAAATGAGGGAGAAAAGTTTACTTTACTGAATTACTGTTGGAACTTTTTTGACTGGCGGAAGATATAGGATGTTTCATTGAGTCAGAAGATGAATAAGATCTCGTCAAGAGATTTTTCCCATGTTGATTTGAGCCGGTCAGCATACTCTTTGATGGTCAGATATGAAATCTCAGATAAATTTTCAGTCTACAGGTTGTAAACGTAAGTCCTCCTTAAAGGTCAAGTCCTACCTAGAAATTGTTTTATTTGAATCAATAGAGAAAAAAATCAAATAAGCACTCATTGAAAATTTCATCAGAATCGGATGCAAAATAAAAAAGGTATAACACTTTAAACTGAATTCACTTATTTTTCACAAAATGGTGATATGCAAAATGAGAGACTGATGTCCTTCACTCATTATTTCTTTTTGTTTTTTATTGTTTGAATTAAACAATATTTTATTTTTACAGATTTGACAATACTGACCAACTTGACTGAACCACAAAATGTTAAACAATATCAAATCCACATAAGGGAAGAATAAAACTTTATAGGCCTATCACATGACAATGAGGAGAAAATTAAAATATTTTATACAAAAGAAATAGTGAGTTGGTGATGTCATCATTTGCATACCGACCAGGATGTCCATTTAACTATTTTTGAAAAAAAGCGAAAATTTTGAATGTCATAACTTTCTAATTTTGCATCCGATTTTGAGAAGCTTTCAGTGTTGTGCTTCTTGTATTTTTCTCTTTTTATTTTTTTTTTTATTTATTTTTTTTTGGGGGGCTTGTCATTTAAAGAATAAGTCCACTACAACATAATATGATGTAAAATAATAAAGTTCGGGCATTTATAAGTTTCTCTCAACTCGCAAAACATCTCGGTCGGTATGCAATAAGGGGACTGATGACGTCATCCACTCACTATTTAATTTGTTTTTAAAATCATGATTAAGTACACGACTTACAGGGTTGTTATTACCATCATAATCTACTCATCACAAAGTCGCCGATTTCAGAGTCTTTGTGATCTCATTTTTAAACGGCCATTATTTATAACTTCTGATCCGAATTCTTTCAACATAAATTTTCTTCCTTTTTATACAATTATTTTATCAAAAATGAACAAGGTTGTATTCTCATTCAATGAAGTGTTTGATGCTTAAATAATCAAAACGCCTTAACCATCCAATAATATAGTTTGCCCACGTTTATAAAATGACAGACCTCGGCCTCTAGGACAATGCCATGTACCATGTTTACATACGCCTAACGACAAAATTATCAATTTGTTTACCCAACTGAACTTGATATTTTATCTCTATTTTGCCAAACGAGGTGAATTTCCAAAATTAATTGTTCTTACATGCAAGATAAACATGACTTGTGTGCTTCTATTTTTACGAAGTCATTAGTATAGTATTGTGTTTGCCCTTGCAGATTTATTTATCTAACGAATTCAAAGGTGATATGCTGAGAGTCGTATTATATTCTGTATTTAGATACTGCGAATGGTTGATGCGATGTCAAAATGTTTAAGAACAAAATACGATTGACGACATTCAGATAACGTGGATTATCACAACCATAATTTATATTTTATTTCTCCATTTTCCATATTACATTTATTACAACTAAATAAATGTTTTTTTTTAATAATTGGCAAATATAAGAGGGTGAGGACTGAAGCTGATTAAACTGTCCAGTAGCGTGATGAGGTAAAAAAATAAGGGGGCTAGGCATGTCATGTGCGGCAAAGTCTCTAAATTGCTACGAGGGGATGAAGCGAGCAAATTTAATTAAAAAAACCTTTTTATTACAAATGTTTTAGATTTGTCAGAGATTTTGACCCAATATTCAGAAAATCGTGACATATCTCGCCTTTATCCTTTACCTTCCCTTCCCCCTCCTCTTCTTGGTCATGAAACTCTTGTTGGTTCCGCCATGCCCCCCCCCCCCCGCCTCATATTTCTATGCTATCCAGCTTGTTTTAATGTTTCAATCATGATATCGCCACATTTATGTTTGGATTAACGCCCTGTGGGGTTTTTTTCGGATTCGCAAACATCTACATGCACTTAGGGTACACATCATATTTACGATCATTATTATTATTCAATTATTTTTATAAAAAAAATATAATTATTCAAAGTTAGCTCCCATAAAGTGAGAGATAGCGACATATTTCTTTGTTGTTTTTAACCCGGTTACTTGCCTTTTAAACACTGTACCCTTCTCGGGAGTTACTAAATTATGTTTTACTGTTATCAATGGATTAATCTCAATACAGAATAAACATCCCACTTTTCACACAAACCGAAGTACAAGGCGACTGGGCTAATAATAACCTAACCTAAATTTAAATTGTTCACGCGTTTGCAACGTCACAGATAATGACTTAAATTGCATCACGTGATCGGAATCGCGAGGAAGAATGGTCCCAGCGGGGGTGCTGCATGCGTACGCTATCATGAATTTAGAGCGAAAACTGTTTTTTTTCCTTCATTTTTTTTGGCCAAAATCACCTTGATTTTGGAGTGAAACTCTTTTTAGTTTTTTGCTTGTAAACTTTTTGTTCTGATCAAAATTACCTTTATTTTGGAGTGAAATCTATATGTGTGTTATACGTTGGTGTTTTTTGCTTGTATTTTTTTTTTCAATCAGCACCCGGTATTAAAGATTCGCCCCAGTCTGCATGAATTTCGATATAGAGCCAGATTTCGTATTTTGATAATGTTCATACACATAATTGGGCTTATCTCACGTATTTCCTCCATGGAATTACACAACCCATTAACAGTTATTAGAATAAAAAAATTCATGGTATTACATTCATTTTACGCAACTGGATTGCTGATTGTCCGGCCATTTAAAAAAAAAAACCTACCTGAGTCCCCCCCCCCATTCTTAGACAGACCTCTTACAGAGCATGGACCTACCAGTGATGTCATTTCGGTCTGCCGATGTCCTTTCTATTTTTTTTTTTTTATTGAATTTATCGATATGCGCAATCCAGAAATTTGTATTCGATTGGATTACTCGCAGATGGCGCTAAACCTAATTAAATCATGTTCAGCATTTCCGAAGACTGCTTTGGAGCCATTTAATATGAACAATTTCCGCTATAAATATCTATCGTGTGATACATTTGAAACATGAAAGTAAGTTCTATAATTCAGTTCAATTTAGATGTACTTTTCCTAGTGAAATTGATGATCCATTACAATGAACGGTCAAAATCAATGTTAAATGCGCGTTCTGTTCAAAGAGTGACGAGTTAACCATTAGAGATGTTGTTTCAAAGCAAAGAAATCACGAATATTATGAAATTGAAAACTAAAAGGAAAAAAGGGATGGGGAACCAGGAAAGAGTTGTGTAAAAAAATAGTTACTTATAGGTCAAGATCAGTCATGCAAATATAAACATGATAATTTGAAAAAAGCGACAAATAAAATAAGCTTAAAGGACAAATCCACCCCAACAAAAAGTTGATTTGAATAAAAAGAGAAAAATCCAACAAACAAAACACTGAAAATTCATCAAAATCGGATGTAAAAACAGAAACTTTCTACATTTTTAAGTTTCGGTTATTTTTCACAAAACAGTTATATGCACAACTCACTGATATGCAAATGAGAGAGTTGATATTGTCACTCACTCACTATTTCTTTTGTTATTTATCGGTTGAATTATACAATATTTCAATTTTTACGAATTTGACGATTATTTTACCCTTGCTTGAACCACAAAATGTTGAAATAATGGGATTCCACGTGTTCAGGGAGGAATGAAACTTTTTTTCACATGACAATCACAAGAAAATGAAAATATTGCATATTTCATTTAACAAAAATACAAAAGAAATAGTGAGTGGGTGATGTCATCGGTCCCCTCATTTGCATACCGAGCAGGATGTACATGTCGAGATATTAGGCGAAATTTTAAAATGTTATAACTTTCTTATTTTACATCCGATTTTGATGAAGTTTTAAGTGTTATGCTTGTTTGACTTTTTTCTTTTTATTCAAATCAGATTTTTGTTGGGGTGCACTTGTCTTTTAAAATCAGTCCGAATCGGGTGTAAAATAAGAAAGTTATGAAACTTAAGTTAAATTATCGCTTAATTTCAATTGTGGAATTACCATCGTTTTAACCTATAATGATTCGACTAAGAGTTTCTTTATTGTCAAATTGGAAAAATAGTTGATGTTGTATGATTCGTACAATAAAATACAAAAGAAATGTTGAGTGACATATAGACTCTCTTATTTGTATATCACTTTGTTGCGCTGTTTTGTTAATAATAAGCGAATTTTTTGAATGTCATAACTGTCTGGGGTTTCTTATTCGATTTTGATGACATTTTCAGCTTTATGCTTGTTTTATATTTCTCTTTTTTGTTAATTTTTTTTCTGTTGGGTTTGGCTTGACCTCTAAGCTTTAGCAATATTGTGCACTTCAATAAAGAATGATAAACCTAAATGCAATGTTCATATTGTCATACACAAATTTCATTTTTCACAATGAATACAAAAATTAAGTGGAATAGAAAAATCTGTTCAATTTGCACAATATCGCCGATATTAACAGAAGGCAAAACAAAAATGAAGATCCTTCACTAAATACTGATTGTACTAAGAGTGTATATTTACAATCATTTATTTTTTAAGCTATTGATAATCGTCAAAACCTTTCCACATGGCTGATAAAAAAATAGCATCACAACGTGGAGAATAATAAAAATGAAAATAAATGCACAAAGGTCCTTAATTGCAACTAGCCATAATAATCTCAACAGAGAAAAATGCATTAACATGCATTAAGCAGCAACATTCTAAACATTCAGAACACCAAATGAATCTAGCCCCTGAGCGAACATCAATTAACCAAAATAACGCTACATAATTAATAATGTTCATTCATCACAGTTGTAGTCTAAGCTTCAGGCAGTGATGGGCTGAAATCCCCCCCCCCCCAAAGTTTCTCCGAACGCACGGCTCCCATGCACTTGAACATATTTTCAATGTAAATTATTTATCATGTAATGATCACCATCCTCGGTTAAAATGACTTCCTTTCAAACCGCTTGATTCTCCAAACTTTGCATTGGTGATCAGTAGCGTTTCGATTTGAGCCAATCAGATGCAAGGATTTCAGTAGCCTATAACAAAAGTCAGTGAACATCTTCCCTTGCTCGCATCCGACAGTTTCTCCTTTTTGCACACGTTACTATCTAACCCAGATCGCAACTCTCTCATTGGCGGCGGCCATCGACCCGTCGCCAAGGTAACTGCGCTGCCGATCCACCCACTGCGAGTTACCATTTTCACCCATAGCTGCGTAAATGCTCTTGAGCATGACTGCTTCCGGGTCAATATCCAGTTGACATGGGAGGCTTGACGATGGGATGCCCATGTGAAGACCACCTTCATGGTATCTGCAAAAGAAAGAAGATGAAACAATAATTATAAAGTTTTATTGGAGCTTAACTTACATGTATCACGATTATCTATTTATCTTACATGAAATTTAAATCGAAATTAAGATGTGAAAATTCAACAAGGATATTCATTTTGAAAATTCAACAAGGATATTCATTTTGAAAATTCAAAAGGGATATTCATTTTGAAAAATCAACAAGGATATTCATTTTGAAAATTCAACAAGGATATTCATTTTGAAAATATCAGCCCGATCAAAGACGAAAAGATATCCCAATGCCAGATTTTCTATCGCGAGTGATGATTTCGTGGTTTTTATTTTTTTTTTTTTGCTCTATTTTTAACCAGATCAAATAGGCCCAAAACGTTCTTACTAACCACAAAGAATTCTTTTCACCATAAAGGTCAAATCCGCGAGCTTATTGAAAATGGGATTTGCTTCATCATCTGATTTTTCTATCTTTCACAATCATCTATCTTAGCATTTTAGAGCAGTGTCCTTTTGATGTTATCTTTGTAAAAATGTGTTTAGGAAATGTGAGAAAGGGGGGGTTTATCAAAGTACCCTTTGTGAAAAAACGTTTAATACTTCAGTGAACAAAAACGTACTCGAAATGTACTTCTTTAATGAAGTAGAAATATGTTACCAATAGAACTACTGCATGCTTTCTAGTAGCATCACTCTAGCAAATTGGTATTGCATTTTGCTCAATTCCGTGGATTATTCAAACTATATAGCGCCATCTAGACAATCTTTACTACAATTTTTAAACACATTTGATTCCTTTTGGTGCCGAAAACTAAATCCTTAATCAGGTACATAGAACCAGTGGCGGGTCCAGAAGACTCCAGATAGGGGAAAATCCGCCCCCCCCCCCTTTGAAAGCCATTGAGATATTTGATGGGGGAAAATGTCGTGCAGATGCAAGTGTAAATCAATTATTTTTTGGCATGTCAAATATTTCCTGACATAAATCGCCACAAATTGGGAGTTAATACCTTTTTGGGGAGGTTGGTAAAATTTTCTGAACGAAAATACCCCATGTAAATTCTGTCACAATCTATTCCTGTTCTCAACCGATTGATCCGAAATTTATATCGTGATAGATAGATAGAGTAGATAGTTGGATAGATAGATAAATAGATAGATATATAGATAGATAGATAGAGTAGATAGATATATAGAGTAGATAGATATATAGAGTAGATAGATAGATAGATAAAACAATGATAGATAAAAATGCCTACCTGTAAGGCGTAACGACCCTATTGCCCCAACATATGACATCACCGGTGAAAGAAAACTGAGTCCTCTGATGGGTAATGATATTCCACGAGTAGCTCAGATTCTCTCTGCTATACAGGCCCCACGTGCCATCTTTGAATATTACATGCTCGACGTCTTGCCGGAACGAGGCGTATCCATCCTCGGAAAAGTTCCAACCGTTCCCGACCGACGCGTCGCTTACGAAGGAGAACCGGATCTGCTTCCGTCCTGTTTTTTTTAAGACAAATATGAAACGATAATGGGTCGCAAAGGTTTTCTGGTACCAAAACAGTGAATTTATAGGTTAGTCTCTGTCATCAAGCAGGTTAGATAAGAAAAAAGATCCATGCATAAGATCACTGGCGTACAGTTTGGGGGGGGGCGCTTTGGAGCATTGACCCCCCCCCCAAAAAAAAAAAAAAAAAAAAAAAAATCACGACCCCCCACCCAAAAAGGAAAAAAATAAAGAATATGGTCTCTTTCTGTGAATATCATGCTAAAATCTATCACAGAGTTTTTCAGAAAGTTTTGAAGAATAGCATTCCATAGAAAAAAATCTTCATAAATATAAAAAGCATTGGAAAAGATATGTCAGGAATTTCACCAGAGAAGGTGCTTTGTGCATCAAAAGAACCCCTAATCTTTGGGAAGACCATGATTACATACAGAAAGTATCGTCGGCAAATTGGCTTGATAAAAACTTTATGGACAGTAGTTACATTCATCAGGGTTTCAAAAGACATTTTAGAGGATCGACTAACGACGTCAGATGGAACAAGGAATGGGGAAAAGATTCGAGAACGATCATTGGAAAGGAGTCATTCATACGCGGTTCCATGATTTCATAAATGGGGTGGGGGCAGCTCCCCGTTCGGTTCCCTATCCTTTGATGAAAACAAAACAAGAAAAAAATGGAACCCTTCCCTCCTAGCTGAAAATTGACTGGCGAATCGGTACATGATATCAAACTGGACAACTGGAAACTGCATGGTAACCTCTTATTTGCCTACCTGTTTTGAATATATACCGGGAAACCGAGTTGTCGACATGCACACCAGTATCTGAACCGGTCCCAGCGGTTAGATCAACCAAATCCCTCTCATGAACCCGGTGAAAGAGGTTAGCTCTTCCCGGATCAACCGAAGAGCTCTCGCAGTCTGCTCCGTCCAGCTCGGGACAGATCCACCGGAAACTGTCCGTGACCTTCGCCACCAGAGACCAGCCACCACCGGCGGTCGACATGTCGCAGTAGACACGCACGGCATGCTGGGTATCCTTCCTAAGACATGACAAAATGTTACACGGTTATCTATAACAGACCCACATCTTTCGTCACTTATCGCTTATAATGCCAGGCGAGTATTCAGGTTTTAGATGTCAAGAATGGAATCAGGACTTAGCGTTTGTGGTGTCAGGGTGGGTTATGAAAATTCACTGAAAATGTTGTAGGGTCGAGAGATAATTCTGGAATCCTTACAATCTTACGATGACCGTACTAAGAACATCTTACAAACTGAGATTTGTATGGCGCTCTTACGAACGACTCTTAGCCGTTTGCAGGGTGTTCGTAAGAGGATCGTAAGACGTAGGCCCGTAATTAATTATGCAACTATTGAATAGGCCTAAAATCTTCCTACGAATTACTCGAAAACCCGTGAATTGCACGTACGACCATCTTGTGGCAACAGCAACCATAAATGGACGTAAGTCCGACGCCAAAGTTCTGACATCAAACGTACGGATTCTTAAACCTTGTTTAACCGAAAATCAGTTGGGTGTCAAGAGTGGGGTTCCAGCCTGAACAAGGTTCTCACCCGTATGAGGGATTGATCCAGTAGATCCCATCTTCAACGATGCCATCAATGAGAAGAAGTTCCATGCAGCTCCGGCGTAGTAATCTAGGTTTGTTTCCTATGCCTAGATTCCTCCAACCCCGACCGGTGCAGATCTCCAGCGACTCGCCTGAAAAAGAATGGATCGTGGTTATAAAACTGAATTAAAGGCCGGGGATCTGCAATTTAACGAAACACACTCATATTGGCAAAGATTCAACTGTTACCAATGAGGGTAATATACAATGGCATTTTTTTTGGGGGGGGGTGCAACCGGGCAACGGAGGCATATGGGACGTCACTTTAAAGGGCAGCAAGGGGGAGCGAAGGGGGGGGGGGTAACTGCAAAGATGAATGTATTGAACAACCAGTAAAAGGCGCAATTGTCAAAATTTGGAAGGAAGCAAATACAGCCCCCCCCCCTAGGTTAGGAGGCAGAAACGCGCTCAGTGCCCCCATTCTCAAAGATACTCCACTTCCAATAAATTTGGTTATGATAGCTTTTCATTATTTAGTCAAATACTGATAAACGTTTTCTGATAATCTCATCTTTGAGGAAAAAAAATAATCCCAAACAAGAATTTATCTCATATACATCCTGAAAATTTATTTTACATTCTATGCGGTGCATCAGGTGGACTGTAGCGCCTGAAGCTGAAAATTGTCGGTTTTTTCATCTCTACTACCAACATGACCAAAGCAATTGCAATATTTAGTTGTGCGTCCCACAAAAAAGAAAACCGAGATTTATCGATGATTTATCATAACTTAATCACAAATACAATAGACAAATGACCTACCATTTTAAAGCTTAGAATCTCCTCTTTCATCTGAAATTACTTAAATTATTTCTCATTCACGCATGAGTGAGCAAAAAAATTTGAAAAGGGGATTCCAAACAGTCACTTGGCTGGGTATCTGGGTTTTAAAAAGAAAACCCCATTTTCAAAAAGTTCAATATTTAATTTGATACCTCAATTACAAAAAATGGTCCAGGAATAACAAAGTTCTGGTGATTTGAAAGGCTTGAATTTCAAGTTTCATACAATGAAGAGGTTTTACAGGCTACTTAGCGTTCAAACTCACTCAACGCTCCGTTTTGTTGACTATCAGCGATAGCTTCTGTGGAAAACTGGTGAAAACACGTTTATTTAAGTGAATTAAGGAAATACAAGCATTGTTTCGAGGGATCATAACTTTTTTTACTTCTTGACAATTTTTGTGATTAAGGTATCAAATAAAAGAGCAGATATTGATCTCTTTAGCCATGTGACTTTTTTTTTAAATATAGGTACCGCCGCCAAATGAGTTTTTGGCATCCTTTCTTTGACATGTTTGAATTGTTTTTACTCACTTATGCGTGAATGAGGACATTCTAAGCTTTACAATGGTAGGTCATTTGTCTATTTTATTTATGATTAAGTTATGATAAATCATCACTAAATCTCGGTTTCGTTTTTTTTTCTGGGACGCACTGTATAATGCAGGCCATACGGCTATCGATCCTACCTATTTCGTCTATCCGGACCCGACCCGTGTCCGACTGCACACATGTATCCGAGGTAGTAGCAAAGTTGACATGCAGAGGTCCGTTGAACGTGATCTGATCGCCTGGCTCCCCTTTTATTCCCTTGATGTGGAAAAAAGAGAATATCATAGGAATGGAAAACTATTTCGAACTTAAAATCACGTCAGATATCATTGATGACCTTATTACAGATCATAATTATGATTGAATGACTAACATGTTTGGGGCGGTAAGACACCTCGTTCTGAAATAAATACATCCATTCAATTCAAATAAAAATTTATTTTCTTCCATTTCAGTACATTTTTCATAACATAAATTCATACATAAATCAATTTGTTATAAAAAAATCTAAATATGTACATATTAGGTTTAAGGAAGAAGGCGTATACCCTAAAAGCGTAGGTTTGTGGCGGGATACGCCTGTAGACAAAAATACAATACAATCTAGCAAAAGTCATTTCATGAGGGAGAATATTCTGAGATATAAAACGCTATAAAAAGTCAAAGTATTTTTATTAAATGTTGAAGAATAAGAGAATTTGGTTTGTGTTTTGAAATTATCCGTAAGTATCATTTTTGACGCCGCATCCCCACTCCAATCCCCCTCCCGTATTATGCAAGTTAATATACCCATAGAAACAGAGAATGGACTATATAGAGCGTGACATACTAGTTACTAAAAACCTCTCACTCATAATGACAATAATAAGTAATGATTATGATAAATGATAAAATTAATGAAAAAGTGTAATGATAATGACAATAGTAATGAAGTGTAAAGCATAATATGATAATGATCATGATATAATAGAATGATAAAGCATAATATGATAATGATAATAATGATCAAGATGATGACGATCAGTGGTGGCAGAAATGGTCATGATGATGGCGATGATGACGATGATGATGATCATGGTGATGATGACGACGATGATGTTGGTGATAATCATGATGATGATGATTCAAAATATTTCAATTGATCCGTAAATGCTCGCTGTACAAGGTAATTAAGTTTCGAATGGCATATATATACACAAGAGACATCGAAAAATACTATAGGAAACTTTGCATGCAAACTATTTTTGTACCATGGCCGCCATCATGACCATTAAAGGGGAAGTCCACCCTGACAAAAAGTTTATTGTAAAAATAGCAGAAAAAATAATAAAAAATATTGCCGAAGGTTTGAGAAAAATTCATCAAACAATTAAAAAGTTATTAGAATTTCAATTATTTGATTTGTGACGTCATATGCGAGCAGCATTCCTACATAGCGAATGGTAAAAAATCAATGAAATGTAATTTTCTCAGAAAATTGAAAATGGTTTTCACTGTAACTTTTGTATATCAATAGACAAATCATTTCACACCCGATCATGAAAAGGAAACAAAATTAAGTCATCAGGAACCATACAAAATTTGAAATTCATACATTTTATATTACATAACACATGGGGCAGCTGCTCGTTTATGACGTCACAAATCCCAAATTTTGAACTCTAATAACTTTCTTACTCTTTAACAGATTTTCCTCAAACCTTCACCAATATTTTTTACTATTTTTTCTGCTATTTTTACAACAAAGTTTTCTTCAGGGTGAACTTCCCCTTTAAGTAACAACGTAATGATAACTTTCTGCCATAACTTAATACCCTTTAAATAATTTACATGATTCATGAGTATAATGATTAGAATCTGCTTGCTGATATCCCCCTCCCAGAATGCGGCAGATGATCATATAACATGTATAATAATGTACATTTCGAAATCAATAATCTTACAAGAAAAATGAATGATGATGATGATGATGACGACGACGATGATGAATGTGACTTTTGTGATGAAGATGGCGGTGGTGAAGATGATAATGGTGGTGATGATGATGATGAGGATTGTGGCGGTGATTTTTATGTTGATGGTGATGATGCTGATGACGGTAATGATGACGACGACGATGATGATGGTGAGGATGATGCTGATCGAGGATGATGATGAGGATGGTGATGATGACGACGATAATGATGATACAAATAAACTCCATACTTACTGGAGGTCCTGGTATTCCTCTAGCTCCTCTCCTACCTTCGTATCCTTGACGACCTGTTTCTCCCTGGAAAAAGAGAATGATTACCATGACAACACGGTATCGTAATTCAAGAATACACCTAGGTTATTTTCTCTGTGCTGTAACTAATTACTTTGACTTATTTTTTGTAATTGGAAATTCATTCAAGGTTTTAGATAAATGAAATAAGACAAGGAAAAGTAGACCACGACTTTACTGAATGGCTGAAGTTTTTTTTCACGGATTCAGCTCCATCTGTTAATAAGGTGTGGCATTGGATGGTTATCCATACACAGCAAAAACTGTGGTGTCAACCAATGTGCATAGAGGACCACACCAGTTATTTTACACCGGTGTTAAATCGGTGGTGTTAGTTTTACACTTATAGGTGTTATTACAACACCTTTGGTTGTTACATTTACACTTTTTGGTGTTATGTTCAATCTTTAGGGTGTAATTTTAACACCTCAGGGTGTGGTCCTCTATTAACACCAATTGGTGTCAGTTTTAACACCACAGTTTTTACAGTGTACCCTGAACACAGTATCCATTTGAAAATTAAGGTAACAAAGGGAAGGAAAGTTAGTCAGATGCCAATGAGACAAAATTTTGCAGCGTCTGAACCGGTTTTCATTTATAAATACACGTAGCGGAAGGCGGGGTAAGTTGGGACACTTTCTGCATTTTGCATGTTAGAATTGATATGACTAGTAATATTGTAGAAATAAGTACCTTGCCCTTAAATATGATTCTTGGGAAATCTTTTCACCTATAGATAACTTTCTACCCCCCCCCCCCCAACACTGAAAGTCATTGTGACCTTTGAAAAAAAAACGATGTCAAGTGGCTCAACTTGCCCCATCTGTGGGGTAAGTTGTGCCACCGTCTGGGGTAAGTTGAGCCACAAAAACTATGTACAAAATGTATGCAGGAGGAACCAGGATGTAAATTTTTCATTTAAAGTCTTTTCACTTGCTAATTCTCCATAAATACTAACATCTTCTAAAAGTAAATGAACTTTCATGTGAATTTGCTCCTCTCTGCCTGCATATCAACATGATCAATGGCTTTTTACATTTTTTACATTTTTTATTATACATCACCATAAGAATTGGCTCAACTTGCCCCATGTTGATTTGGCTTCAAATTACCCCAGTCCAAACTTTGGTTGTTGCATTAACACTTTTTGGTGTTATGTTCAATCTTTAGGGTGTAATTTAACACCTCAGGGTGTGGTCCTCTATTAACACAAATTGGTGTCAGTTTTAACACCACATTTTTAAAGTGTACCCTGAACACATATCTCCATTTGAAAATTAAGGTAACAAATGGAAAGAAAGTTAGTAAGATGCCAATGTGACAAACTTTGGCAGCGTCTGAACTGGTACATATAGTTTAATTCACCTTTAACTTATTGTTCGAGCGTTTTGCCCTTTTTCATTTGTTTAGCCATATGACAGCATTAATTAAGAGTGACGATTTGAAGAAGAAAAATGTTGTAAAATATCAATTATATGCAGTGAGTAATAAAAAAAACCTGAAGGAAGGCTCAGACCTGATGGATTTATCATGAACTTAAATAGGAGGCAATTTTCTACAAAGCAAAAACTGTGGTGTTAACCGGTGTACATAGAGGACCACACCAATTATTTTACACCGGTGTTGAATTGGTGGTGTTAGTTTTATACCTATATGTTTTATTACAACACATTTGGTTGTTACATTTACACTCTTTGGTGTTATGTTCAATCTTTAGCATGTTTAGGGTGTAATTTAACACCTCAGGGTGTGTCATCTATTAACACCAATTGGTGTCAGTTTTAACACCCCAGTTTTTACAGTGTATTGTTCCAAAATGTTCTCAATTCTATTATCTAAAATAGGAATGTATCTGGGGAGCGTTTCATGAAAGGACTTGTCGGACGTTTTATCCGACAGGTCCCATTTTATCCGACAGTTACCATAGTAACAGTGCCTCACAGCCAATCCGAGTCAGAGACAGATGTCACTGTCAGATCTGACAACTCGTCGGACAAAATTGTTGATGAAACGCTCTCCAGGACATACCAAGATCTTTCAAACGTATCCATACCTTTTCTCCTTTAATTGCTCCTGTTGAAGTGAATGTGACTGTGCCGAGCTGAATACGACTAGCTGGATTCAAGATTACATTTGCTTGATGTTCGTCAGTAACCAAGACAACCTCACCATTCTCTGTCGTGTGTAACCTCCTATTATTATATAAAATCATTAAAGTAAACAGATGAATGCAAACGAAATAGATTTGGCAAAATGCATGGACGGGTCGTGTGGTTCAGAGGTCAGAGCATTGGACTCATTGCAAGGTTGTGAGTTCGAATCCCCACTCTGCCATTGTCTCCACTTTGATAAAAAGACCCGAGAGTAATGTCTTTCGTCTATAACGTACTACAGTACCAGCAAAAAGCTGTTCTGTCGAGTTCCTACAGGGGTTACCAGGAACAGAAGCAGATTATCTTGACCAGTATACGTAAGTCTGTCATTGATTGTTTGATTCGCGGTAAAAGCCCTATTTAATTAGCTGCCAGGCTGGTTTACAAAGGGGTCGTGTAAACGAACATACACATAGGCCTACATCTAAAAAATATGTATAAAAATATCAATTGAATACAGAGATTTAATGGGTACTCTGGGCAGAATATCTAAATAAATAGCCAAAAGAAAAAATTTCCTCAGCGAAACGCAAAGAATTTCACCATTATCTGATTACAAATATCAAAGTTATTGAATTTCAGAGTACTGCAATATTATGTGAAAACAATTGATGATTATGCACGTCCTCATGAATATGCGTAAGGTGGGCTAATCGATGATGACATATGTCCCAACTTCCACTTTTCTTATGTTATTATATCATAATCACTGCCAGAACCAAGGAGGGTGGGGCACTGCCGCTACCCACTTTTTCCAAAACCATGAACCAAAACGAAAAAATTGCCATCTGATTATGACAAATTTGTATGGTCAGCCCCTAGTCTACAAATAAAGTGTGTGTACCTCAGCTGATTCAACGAGTCTGCATAGCAGACTAGGTCTACTGAGGCTGCTCGCTTCGCGAACCAGCAGATCCCACCTCAAGAGCAATTCAGACTAGCAGACTATAGTCAGCCCCCACCCCCACACTTTTAACCGTTCCGCAGCCCCTGTTTATAAGCCCGAGATGAAATAATCGTGATTTGCACTGCAAGTAGGTCACCGCCATTTATTAAATAGAAACTGGATTTAAAGGAGAATGAAACAATTGGAACAAGATAGCTTGTGTGAAAACAGAAAAATCAAAGAAACAGATCAACGAAAGTTTGAGAAAAATCGGACAAATAATGAGAAAGTTATGAGCATTTGAATATTGCGATCACTAATGCTATGGAGATAGCGAATTGGCAATGCGACAAAGATGTGTGATGTCACTTGTGAACAACTCTCCCCATTACTTTAGTATATATTTCACTAGAATTGCCTATTTTATCACATCCATCCATAAATCATGTGTTCTGTCTACATGAGGGCATGTAATACATATTTTTTAAGAATACATCATGGATAAAGAGTTTGTATCATCATAACAAAAAGCAAAAAGAGACATTTTGCGGGTATTTTTATAGTCCACCAAAGGGAAAGTTGTTCATCAGTGACATCACACATCCTTGTCGCATTGCCAATGTGAGGATCTTCATAGCATTAGTGATTGCAATATTCAAATGCTCTTTCTCACTATTTGTCCGATTTTTCTCAAACTTTCTTTATTCTTATTCTTTGATTTTTCTGTTTCTACACAAGCCTATTTGTTCCAAAAGTTTCATTCCCCTTTAACCGTTCCGCAGCCCGTAGTAAGCCCGAAATGAAATAATCGTGATTTGCACTGCAAGTAGGTCACCGCCATTTAAAAAATAGGAACTGGATTTTAAATCTCCTGCAACATATACACTCACCAATCATCCGCCATCATGTCCTCAGTGCCTATCGTAGATCCCGTGTGTGTAGATCCACGGGATTCCGTTGACGTCGAAGTCGAAGACGGACTCGTTCCTCCAATACCGTACTCGACGACATCCACATCTTTATCAGTACCCGATATCATCGACGACGCTAAAACAGTTCCAGTCACCACCTCTGTCCCTGATGCCGTGGTATGATTTCCATGATGACGACGATGATGATGACGCGGGTGAGGGGTGATCGCTGCCAGACAGAAGTCAACTAGCAACCATGTCAACATACAATGGATCAATGATGTATGTTGCAAAATCATTGTCGCTGTATAGTCGGCTCTAAGATCACGTATTTCCGCAGTGAATGTTGATGGGAGATATTAGATATTATTAGGCCTCTTTCTTTCTGGATATAGATTATGCAATGATAGTTTGGGTATATTTTCTCCCAGATTCGTGCAACGTTTTCGAAAGAGAAAACAAGATCTCTGCCTAGGTTCACCCAAGATTCAGCCTATTTATACAATTTGCCAGACCTTTTTCTTATTTTCACTCTCCCTCTCTTTACAAGTAGTGAAAGTACTTTCATTAATTTTCTGTTGTAATTCTAATTGAAATCATTTTGCATCTGTTTTAATTCCGGAGGGTGGGGATCCGTGCAAGTCCCTCGTGCGGTCATGATGTCCACGTGCTTGCTAAGTCAAGCGCACATGATAGAAATATTCGCGGGCTTATTTCAGACTAGGTGATTTCATTTTTTTTTTATTAAAAGGGGTGTCAAAATTATGACCACATTTTTATTAACACATCTTGTGAAAATATGATGTTCAGAAAATATCCGTTAACCATCATCATTCGTTGCTGCTGTTAAAAGTAAGAATGTTACAATTAAAGAAACTGTAAGTTATAATTTCAATAATCCTCTTGACATATTGATGCCGACCTTACCTTTTAAAAAATGCGCTACCCGAAGATTTGAGAAAAGACAGAGTAACTATCGCATTCGGAAGTGAGACATCGACGTTTAAATACATATCGATGGAAAGATAATTATGACTGAGAAAAAAAATATTACAAATAAATAATATCGCTAAATAAGTCAGATTATTGACCAAAAACACAACTCTTTGCTTATTTTTTGCACTTGAATTAATATATATTTTAATTGAATAAATAATAAAATGATATTTATATAAACATTACTCCGGGTACTAACTTAAAAGCAAAATTATTCCAGAAAACTTCCGATCTTACCTATATTATGATCTTTAACAGCATAATGTCAGACCTACATGAATATTCACGATTGTTTAATTTCACTCATGTACGCGTAAATGCAGCTGTTTTTTTTTCAACGCGAGGTATCAAAAGGTGAAGGAACTTTTCGTCTGCCAGGTCAGATCAAGGTCAATGAGAAGTCTTATTTCCGTTTCCCCACCTCGGGCCCACAAGCAGTTTCAGCCCCTTCCCAATGCTGTCAAAGGCGTCGGGGCGTCTTTTAGGAAATGAAAATATACCAGGACATATTCCGAATCTCCAGTTGAATAGGTTAATGACATTGGTTACTATTGTGACAGTTATCATTTCATTTTTAGTATTTTATAAGTGAGCACTATACAAGCCCGTTGCAATCTGATTTTCAAATAAATTATAATAGCATCTTATGTAAACATGCCAACCTATACAATCTGAACGATCAAATTTCCGAACAGTGGGATGAATATTAAACATGTCTAAAATCAAATTCCAGTATATTTGGAGCCTTCCTGTATAGAAACAAATTCAATTGCAGATCGTTATTACCAGGGGTGGATCTAGGATTTTCCACAAAAATGGGGGCACTTTTTCCGATAAAAATGGGTTTCCCCAAAAAATAAGGATATTTCGTCCCCCGAAAATTTTTGGAAAGCAAACAAAAAGTTGTATACTTTCAAAAAAGGCGCACACTTGTTTTAATGGCACTTTTACATAAACAATTTTGATTTTGCTTCTCAAGGGGGGGGGGACACGCCAGTGGTACGTCATCATCGGCTGAGACATAGAATCCCGTCCCCGCTCTTGATGGTGCCTATTTAGTTCAAATCTGTTGAGTTGAGTGCCTTTGTACTTTTCGTTAAAGGAAAACACAATATTTTGAAATTCAATATTACAATAATAATTCAACGTGATCTTCCAGGCGTTAGAAAGCTGTTGTTTTTATTCACACAACTCCTTGTTTTGTTTTACTACTTATGAACGAGAGATGGGAGGAACGGATATGAGCCGTTTTAAAAGTTCTTGTTCTGATATATAGTATCTAAAATTTTGGATTTCACGGAAGGGGGATTCAAGTGATTGTTTTTGCAATTTTTTTATTTTAGAAATTACACAGCAAACACTGTGGTGTTAACCGGTGTACATAGAGGACCACACCAATTATTTTACACCGGTGTTAAAATGGTGGTGTTAGTATTACACCTATAGGTGTTACAATACTTTTGGTTGTTACATTTACACTCTTTGGTGTTATGTTCAATCTCTAGGGTGTAATTATAATACCTCAGGGTCCTCCAACACCAATTGGTGTCAGTTTTAACACCAGTTTTTACAGTTTATAAACCAAATGGTTCTTTTTTGTTTTTTTTAAGACACATATGGACATACACCGCAGAGATAAGTTTGTAGTTGTAAACTTGATGTTTCATTGAGAAAATAACGAAACGTTGACGGATTTTTTTTTTTACGGAACACTACTAGTGTATAATAATAGAGGAAATACTCTCTGCCGGTACCCGTTTTCCTCACCTGGGTTGAGTAGCAGAAAGTGGATCAATATCTTGGTGAGGGAGATTACCGGCATGGCTGGAATTCGAACCCATGACCCCTGTTTAAAGTCCAGAGACCAATCCACTGGGTCACAACGCTCCACTTAAAGGAATTAAAGGAATACAATCAACTTATTTTTTCCTTTAATCTTTATTTGATCACTATAATAAAAAAATCACAAGATAAATCAAATAAATTAACAAGCCGTTTTCATGATATTGAATAAAAAGTAATACTCATTTGATGAAATTTAATCGAAAAAATGCATTCGTACCTCTTCTAAGCTCATATCACAAAGCCCTAGGTACATATCGATTTCTCGAAACACAGCATATTGATTGAAAAATTTGAGCACATTTGATATTATATTTGAGGACATTGCTGAGCTCGCGAAAATAATCGACCCACTAATATGAAGGGATCACCGATCATTTTCATCATTAAAAATAAAAATTCTGTAGGAACAATTGATGACACAATGAAAGTTTATGCTTTGTCCTAGTTTAATAGAGAAAAGTCCTATATACAGATTTTACAAAAAAATTATTCCTTTCTTTCTTTTAAACATATCCTTTTAATCTTCATGGTTTTTATCCATCATGATCTTTATACCTCTTTTTCATTTTATCTTTTGATTTTTTGCATATTTTTATAAATGAATTAATAAGGATAATACAGAATAGAGCAACAAATTGTTTACAAGCTAAACAATAAAAATAATATATTTTCTATGACATTTATTAAAGAAGATTGCAGGGGTTGCCGCTCTCGGCTTAGTTTGACTGAGTGGCAATTTTCTCCATATTTTTGAAAAGCATGTTCATATTCCTAGAAAACTGAACATTTTCGACGATCTGATTATAACAAGGGTATGAATAGTGTTTCTATAAACACATATGTATTGGTTGTTTTATCAATACTCATTTTTAACACAATAATCCTATGGAGAAATAATCTTTAGTGTGCGGAAAGGCGGCGGCAAGAGAGGACGAGAAACTGCGCCCTCTGACGTCGTCGCACGTAACCGTCTAACAGATGAAAATGTCATTTACTACCGCATTTACTATCTTAAAAAAATAGCAGCAACAACATCAACTGCTTTCTTAAGCATCTAATCATCACTAACGATGTAAATTCTTGATAAAATATCAAATGCTTACATTCATTCCACAAAGTGGTTAGGCTGTTTGTTATTGTAAAAAAGGCAGAGTCTATATTCCATGATGAGTCAACACGGTCGAAGCATTTGTCTGACCGAAATATGAAAATATTATGTTATTACATCATCCCAGTCTTTTTTGGAATACTGTTGTCATAAAATAACCGATTTATAAAGCTTGTACATAAATATTGTAACAACAATGAAAACACCTCTATAAGCTTGGATTTTTTAATAAGAGCACAAGAATGTGTATAATTATATATATATATATATTTATATATATATACGAGGACTAAACATTCATGAATAATCATTTTCTAAAAAGAATGAAACTGTGTTAAATTGTAACTTTATTACTTCATATCCATCCCTGAAAAAAGAAAGTTATTAATCTTCATGAAGTCATCATAAAGATTTTAAATTTAAATTATTAAAGAAGTCTTGGGTACAAAAACCCACCCCCACCTAATGATAATATTACTCTTAATGGATCTAAAATACTTCATCCCAGTCTTTATGCAAACTCATTCAATTCTTTTTTTACGAATATCGGACCCGAATTAGCAAATAAAATAAATACTCCCAATGCACATTTTACAGATTATCTGTCGGATCCAAATCAGGAGTCTCTTTTTCTAACCCCAACAAACCCTTCTGAAATTGTCAACATTGCTCGTACCCTTCACAATTCTAGATCTTCTGGGTCTGATGGCATCAGTATGTTTTTACTTAAGCAAATAATTCACCCTCTTGCTAGCCCCTTGGCTCACATATTTAATAACTCCTTATCTCAAGGCGTTTTCCCAGATTTATTTAAGATAGCTAAAGTCAATCCAATTTTTAAGAAAGACAATCCTCACGAAATAAGTAATTACCGTCCAATCTCTTTACTTCCAACAATATCAAAAATTCTAGATAAAATAGTATACACAAGACTTTACAAACACAATATTCTAAATTCGAATCAATATGGTTTTAGGAAAAATTATTCAACAGACTCAGCTTTACTTCAAATTTATGACAAAATAAGTAATGCCATAGCAAATAAAGAACACGTAATTGGTATTTTTTGTGATTTAAGTAAAGCATTTGATACTCTTAACCACGATATTTTACTCTCCAAACTCAATCATTATGGAATACGAGGCCAATCTCTCTTATGGTTCAAAGATTACTTGAATAATCGAAGGCAATATGTCACTTTTAATAATAATGACTCTAATTCTCTTTTAGTTCAATGTGGTGTTCCCCAGGGTTCGATTTTAGGTCCTCTTTTATTTTTACTCTATATTAATGATATTATAAAAACCTCCTCTATTTTGTCATTTGTCTTATTTGCTGACGATACAAATATATCTTATTCTCATCAAGACCTTAATTCATTAAACAATGTAGTAAATCGTGAAATGTACAAGGTGTCTAACTGGTTTAAGGCCAACAAACTTTCTTTAAATACAAAAAAAGACACATTTTGTGTATTTCAGACATCAATCTCATAATATCAACACACCGATTTACATTAACATTGACGGTACGCCTTTAGAACAGAAAACCAATTCAAACCAATTTTCAAAATATTTGGGTGTAATTATGGATGAATTTCTGTCTTGGAACCAACACATACACCATGTTACAATATTGGAATCATTTCAAAGTTAAAATTCCTTCTTCCTCATAAAACTTTATTCTTATTATACAATTCGTTAGTTCTTCCATATATATCATACTGCAATATCGTTTGGGCAAACTGTGGCTCTTCTAAACTACACTCTATATTTAAACTACAAAAAAGAGCTATCCGTATGTGTACAGGCTCACATTACTTGGCTCATACTGACCCATTGTTTCACAAACTCAAAACATTAAAAATCTTTGATATTAATAAGATTCAAATTGCTATATTTATGTTTAGGTATTTTAATAATCAACTTCCCCAGTCTTTTAATAATATGTTTAGATTCAACAGGTCTGTCGATTCCTACCCAACCCGCATATCTGGAAACCTCCACCTCACTAACCCCAAATTATTAATAACCCACAAATCCATTCGACATTACGGTCCCGATATTTGGAACAATCTTCCACACAATATCAAATCATTGTTACATCTTACGCAGCCCCCTCTTAAACGTAATATCTCAACTGCTCTCTGCCGCACCTGCACCTACACCTGCACAGCACCCACTTGATCAATGAAGAACTATTACGTACTTCTATGAGGCCTCCATCATCATCAAGCCTAATCGCTCACGATGGCGGTCTCCTGCATTCATTTATAATCTTGTTTTGAAAAAATATATGACACATCTTTTTTTGTTAATATTTATTTACAATATTTATACTATGCGACTGTTATTATTTTGTTATAATCATGTATTACCTTTGTAAATATTGTATATATATGTATTTTGTAATTCTGATATTGATGTGAATGCAGAAATAAATCAAATCAAATCACTGACATGTACCATTAAAACAAATGAAATATATGCACTTTATATAGAATATCGTATGGGGAAACTATATGACGTCACAAATAAAAAAAAATACTTATAACTTTCTCAATGGATCTAAACGGATAATCCGAAAAACCTTCACCAATATTTATATTCATAATTATTTTTGCTATTTTACATTAAAGCTTTCGCCACGGTGAACTTCTCATTTAACAGAAAAAAGACCTTCACAGCCGTAGGAATATTTTCTTGCGATATAGGACGTAAGCTATGAAGAGCCACAAGAATGCTGACCAGGTACTCATAATAACACTCTCGCTATGGTTATCATAAAAAGGATGCCAGGTAAATGGAAGATAGTCTTTCAACACTCCAACTCCGAGATATAGCAGGATAGAGTTCATACCTAGGTAAAAAAAATAAAAAAAAGAAAGTATGGACGATGAATTAAATTACAGGGGAAATCCGGGGGGGGGGGGCAGTAAAATGTATTAATGTACGAACGCATGGTCAAATTATTTACAAACACCCCTTAAACTATTTATTTCTCTCTGTGTGCAAAATAACCCCCTAAACAAGTTTTTCGCCGGGTTTTTAACACAGTTTGGCCCCTAAACAAGTTGTCGCAAGAAGTATGGGGAAAAAGCTTGAGGGGAAAAAAACATAAAGACGTTTGGCTAGTACGTTTGACCCTGCGATTGACAATTGACAAGTTTTTTTTAAAACTACCTTTTTTTGTTGAAAATCGGTGTTTTGATACCGTTAACATGGTTAACGAGTGCACGTCGGGGGAGGGCACCCCAAAAGGGGGTTTATCTTTTAATAAGAGAAATATTCTTATCTACCTTTGATAAAACAGGTGGAATAGCTATGTGAAGCGTGACCTGGGCCCGTAACACAAAGTTTAGCGATGATCGTAGAACATTTTTTCTGCGATTGATTGCATTGACTACAATGTACAATCAATCGTAAAACTCAAGTGAATGATCAATTGCTAACCTTTGTGTTACAGGACCTGGGTCTCTCCATAGACCAGGGGCCTGTAACACAAAACTTCGCAATGATCGTAGAACATTTTTCTACGATTGATTGCATTGACTACAATGTACAATCAATCGTAAATCTCAAGCGTACGATTGATTGCTAAGCTTTGTGTTACGGGACCCTGTACTGAATGATCCAATGACTTACTTTGAGGTAAATATGCCAATTGATATCTTCCTTTTTGTGAATTAATAGCCTACCTGAATAGTTTGGTAAAATAACTCTCATTTCAATTTTGGGTTATGATTTATCTATTTATTCAAAATATATAACTTGGGATACTTTTCTGTTTCTGTTTCTGTTTGTGGTAACTCCCGTAGGAACTCGACAGAACAGCACTTTTTGCTGGTGAAACGCCAAGCTGGTATATAACCAATTACCCGTGGAAAAATTTTAAGTCTAGGTTAATCAGTCATAGTGGCTGACGTAATAGACGACAGATATCACTCTTGGGCCTTTTTATCAAAGTGGAGACATTGGCAGAGTTGGGATTCGAACTCACGACCTTGCGATTATGAGTCCAATGCTCTAACCACTGGACCACACGACCCACGATTTTCATTAACATGATGGTAATGTGGAGCCAAACCGTCCACATTTAAAAAATAAGGAAATTTATTTACCCATGTAGATTATTGGCGATCCGTTCCAAAAGTGAGTGACGTCAATGATAAAATGAAGAAGGGCTTGAACCACGAATGCAAGTCCACCGGTGAGGGCGATATAGGAAACAGACCTATTTTAAAATATTGTAAATGGAATTTCTTGAAATCTATTCGTGAAATGTCAGGTTATTTCATGTTAATGTCATCTTTAAAAAATTGATATCATTTGAAATTAGGTACTCTTTATTTCGGTATAGTTTAGGAGTACACACTAGCACTGACGCGAGTCCACCGGTGAGGGCGATGTAGGAAACAGGCCTATTTAAAAGATAGTAAATGGAATTCAATGGAATCTATTCATATGACAAGATTTGAGGTTATTTTTAGTTTATTTAATCTAAAAAAAGTTTGATATCATTTAAAATTACTCTTCATTTCGGTGTAGATTCAAAGTAAGCATAAAAAAAATAGTTGATAGAAGGGCGCTTCAACCACTCACGAACGCGAGTCCACCGGTGAGGGCGATATAGGAAACAGACACATTTAAAAGATTGTAACTGGAATGTGATAGAATCTATAAGATTTCAGGTTATTTCATGTTTATTTAATATAAAAAAAGTTTACTATCATTTAAAATTACTCTTTATTTCGGTATAGATTCAGAGTACACACGATCACTGACTAGTATAAAATTTTATAGTTGAGAGTGAATTTGTGATACTAGGCCGAAAAATTAAATTTCATTTAATAACTCAAATATTTTTTGTGCTGCTTTTTCTGCTTTCCTTTTTCATTTGAATGCGTATTCCCTTTCTTCTTGTGTAAATGCCTTTCCGAGGTGTACGTCGAAAAAAGTTATATCTGTATGCTGATATTCTCTTCAGAAAAAGAACATTCCTGATCGAATAAGCTAGCAAACTTATTGACAATGATAGTAACAACCAGGGGTGCGTTTCATGAAAGGACTTGTCGGACGTTTTATCCGACAGTTACTATAGTAACGGTGCTTCTCAACCAATCAGAATCCAGGAAAATTGTCAGATATGACAACTTGTCGGACGAAAATATTGATGAAACGCTCCCCAGGGGAATGTTTCATCAATATTTTTGTCCAACAAGTTGTCAGATCTGACACGTTTCTTTTGAATTGATTGGTCGAGAAGCATTGTTACTGTGGTACCTGTCGGATAAAACTGGACTTGTCGGATAAGTCCTTTCATGAAACGCTCCCCAGAATGTGCATGTGTATGTTGTTGTTAATTGGTATTTTCCCGTTCATTCAGTACAAAGATCATTTAAGTACGTAATAGATATTTCATTTTTTTCAACCAAATATGAAACAAACCTGTTAATGAGCAACAACTATGTGATACATGGGAAATTTATTTCCTTTTGTTCGTAATACATACCACAGGGTTTTGTTGATAGGTATCCATCCATCGGCCAAGTGGCATTTACTTAATACGGCGCTGCAGGTAATCTGAAGGAAAGAAAAAATATACAATTTTATATATAATTCAGAATACAAAGTTAAAAGTTAATCTCCACATTATTTTCTGTCAAATTCTACGAAATTGCAAGGTACATAATACATACTGTCAATAGATACACTGTAAGCTGTCCTCCTGTCTTATCTTACTAGCCCAATATGTGATTATATGTATTTGTATTGTTGTGTTTTTGTCTTCATGTTACGTCACGTCTGTTCTACGTGTCCCTCTCTCATGAATATACCGTCTCTCTGTCTGCCTTTCTCTCCCTTCCTCCTGTTCTGTTCTGAGTATCAGGTGCACTATTATTATTCTATTATTATATTATTATTATTATTATTCTATTATTATTATTCTATTGCTATATAAGTAGTAATATATATATTGTTTACTTTTTCCTTTTTTCAAACTGTATACGTATTTCCTATAGCAAGAATGTCCGTTCTTATTGATTTATTTCCTGTTTAAGGATAACTTATGATTATTACATACTGTTATTTTAGGGAACTTGCCTTGTAACAAGCTTTGCTTTTTTGCATGTTCCCCCCATATCAAAATTTGTTCATTATTATTATATGCTTTATCGTTCAGTAACATCAATTGTGTAATTTGTATGTCTGAGTTATATTATATACTTTGTGATATCATGGATATGGAAATAAAATGAAATGAAATAATTATCATTCCATTGAACCCTGTTGATTACTATTTATATTTGATGAATTTTAATCAAGTATTTATTGCTGTGGACTCGCATAAATAAGCGTTGCTTTCCAGTGAGTTCCCTTTTCATTTATGTTTTCATATTTTGCTTTGTACTTACTTTGTCTATCTGTTTGAAATGAAGAAATATAAATTCAATCAATTCAATAAATACATATAATAAATCGAAACACATAGCATACGATTAGCAATACTTTAGTTGCTGTGCAAATCCTTCACTCGAGAAAAGTGGTCAGAATATGCCACTGATCTATCGGTTTGGTAAATTCCCAATTCATCGACTGCCATCTCGTCCACTTACCACATGGGCTACCTTCATTTAGTCTAATGCCATTCCGTCCATCAACATCTCGTCTAACAACCATTTGGTCTAACAATCATTTCGCCTAGTCACCAGTTCGTTCAAAGCCCATTTTCTGTTCATTCGTTTTGCACAATATAACACTTAGTCCAATAATTGGACCAAATGGTAAACGGACTAAATGGCTATTGGACCAACTGAATATTAGACAGAATGGCAATAGACTAAATGAAAATAGACCATGAACGAACTGATGGTGGACGAATTGGCATTAGACGAATTGGAAATAAACCGATCTATCTGCTCTAGCCTTGTCGGAGGACCCACTTGTTGATAAAAAAAAAATCAGTCAGGGTCTGTTCCTGCAGACTAATGTCTACCAACCTTGTAGTACATGTTATAACAAAACCCGAGAAAAGAATAAATGAGAATGAAATTGACTTGACTTGGATATGGACATAGCGAGCGTAACTATATTTTTTCTCAACTTACCAGTGCCATACCCCAGATGAGAAGTCTGATGATTCGCCCTTTCGCGCTGGAAAAGAGATGCAGAATCTTACCCGCCTTAAAATATAGGTTAATGTAAAAAAAAAAATCATTTCAGTTTCTTATAAACATACACACAGCAATAACACACCCACATCAAGGGGCACCATGACTGAACCGGGGGGGGGGGAAGTTGGGCAGTTGCCCTCAAAATTTTGAATAATTATTTTATCTTTTGATGATAGTAGTGAAAATAATAATGCTAACAATAATATTTGAGTCTACTTATATGGGGCACATGTCCACATTTCGGTGCTCATTAAGAAAATATACCTGAACAATAATTGAAATTTAAAAAAATCAGAAATTTGAATTCTGAATTCTCCTTAACACAACACACAAATCGTGTGTTACGGTTCTCTTAAAAGGTTTTTTCCCCCTCAATTTTAAGACTGAGTACCTGTAAACCGAATATACAAAGCGCGATGCAGGTCAAAGTACCAAGAATTCCTTCCGGGTCAACCGAGACGGTCGTTCGGTAAATCTTCGCGCACTTCGGTCTTGGTATGATGTGGGCTTCCGTGAAGAACATACGGTCGATGTAACCCGCAGCTCCCCCGGTACAGTTCGTTAGCTCACCGTTCTCTCCAAGAAGAGGACCACCAGGCCCTTGATAACCTCTGTAAACAGAAAACAAAATACCAAACAGTGAAACCCTTCATTCCAACCATTTATTTTCTTCCATTCCAAATTCCAGTTACATTATCAAGTCATCTCTCTTTTTTTCACCATTATATTTACATAAATTTTTAGCTTGAGGCAGAACGTACGTAATCTTCTCGAAAAAAAAGGTTAAAGCGAGGGAGCGAAACGACCGAGCTTGTGATTTTCGTGCATACATTTAGTTAATTCTGTGAAAATTTTCAGTAAAAAAGTAAGCTTACAGAGTTTCGGGGGGACAACTGCCCCTGCCCCCCCCCCCTCCCGCGGCATACAGCAATGTATATTTATAGCCTGTATATATTACATAAAGTTGTACACACATTCATATTGTTTGGTTCAAAACGCCGATTCTTGGTTTTAGGTTAATTTGTCATATATTATGCGAACGAAAACAAAATAGGATGAAAATCTTTTTTTCTCTCTCTTTTCTTACTTACAGTGGACATCCGGGAACTGGTAATAAAAACGTCAGAAGCAGATGAATAGTAATGAGACAGACAGCCAGAGGTAGCTCAAGATAGTCAGTGACGTCACGGAACATCATATACCATTTACTCTGAAACCAAAATTAATTTTTCAAGGAACACAATGTAATCATGTATCATTATGTATACAAAAATAGATAAAGGTACACTGCAAAAACTCCGGTGTTGATTTAACACCAGCCCGGAATCTATATTATGTCCACACCAGATAATTGAAACAACACCAGTTTGGAATCAAACCGATGCTGTTTTAATACTAATTGGTGTTGTATAAACACCTCTCTGGTGTTATACCAAAACGAAACTGATAAACACTTCTCTGGTGTGGAAATGTATAGATTCCGGGCTGGTGTTAAATCAACACCGGAGTTTTTGCAGTGTAACCTCAATCCCAGGTCGACACACACGCCGGCATACATCGTCTTGCAATTTTACATTGGGCCACTCACGACATTGATTGCCAGAGTGCATGGAAACGTTTGTCTGCGGTCTCATACACTGTTTGAATTAAAAAAATTGAATTTAATCCACTAATCATGCTAATACCGACCTCAATTTCGGACAAAACGTGAGCATAGTTAGCTAACGGGGTCACTTCCTACCGCTTTTACACAGGACTTGAGTTAAATTTGCCAAAAGATAACATTTTACAAATCACTATAAAAAAAAACGGTTTTAAATCAGACGAGGAAAATATTGAGTGATATCTGCACCGGACAGGTTGTAGGACGTCCCCGGTTGGTGGGTATGTATCAATATCCCTAGAAGGTAGGTAATTTCAAACTCACACATACACACAAACACCCATAAACACCCACACCTTCATCAACAGACATCCTCAAATCATTCTGAAATCGTTACAACTGGTGGGTGTTTCATAAACTATTCGTAAGTTAAGGGCGACTTTAAGAACGACTGGTTATCCTTTCTTGTGGTAAATGATATACTGAGTTGTCGATGATTTAGCGTATAAGAAAGGTTCACCAGTCGTTCCTAAAGTCGCTCTTAACTTCCGAACAACTCTATGAAACAACTCCCTTGTATTTATCTTTAATGCGTATATTAAATGTCGATATGAAAACCTTATTACTCATGCAGCAAACAGGTCTTATCCTTCAATATTTTCTAAGACATTTTTAGTTTCATGGAACAGGTACTAAACGAGTATGTTTTAAATGTTGTAATGATGAAACGTTGTCACCTAAATCTGCATATTTCTAGATGATTCAGCTGTGAATTATCCGCTACAGTTCAGATCAACGAACGCAGAGGGCAGCAACACACAACAAAGAATTGCTGCCATCTACGTTCGTTGGTTCAGATATGTAAAGACTAAAATGCCAATCTCACCGTCCTTTCTTTCCTTCTGGCTAGAAGACGTCGAGAAACAAGATATGAAGAAGCAACTACGAAATACGAGATACCAAAACGTTGGAGGACTCCGGGGATGCGAAGAGTACGTATATCATTATGAGCTATAAGGAAAAATAAAACCGAAACTTTAGATCGTGACGTGAGTGGATGTACAGTTTTTTTCGGGGGGGGGGGGGGGTGGGGTATTGTATATATTTATTGCATTTCTATGTGCATTTTTTCAGGAATGAACACAATGAACTTAAACAAGTGGGACCCCTGTGGCGGTCTCGCCTGCCTTACGCAATTCGATATAGCAATCGATATATGTCCATTGACCCAGAATGACCTTTGACCATGATCATGTGACCTAAGATATGTGCGAAACAATCATTCATACTTGATTGTCCTTATGTTTCATGAGCTAGATCCATAAACTTCCTAAGTAATGATGTCATTTCAACACATAGTCCCAACACGGCAAGAGTTCATTGACCTTTAAATGACCTTTGATCTTTGCCATGATCCTGAAACGCACACAGGCTATTCAGGGATACATTGCTGCTCTTATGTCAAAGTTTCATGAACTAGATCCATAGACTTTTAAAGTTATGATGACAATTCCACAAATAACTCCAACATTACCAAAATTTGTGAACCCTAAGTGATCTTTGACCTTCATCATGTGACCTGAAACTCGCACATGATATTTAGGAATACTTGGTTGCTCTTATGTCCAAGTTTCATAGACTAGATACATAAACTTTTACAGTTATGACAATTCCTCAAATAACCTCAACATTGCCAAAGTTAGTTGACCCTAAGTGACATTTGACCTCAGTCATGTGACCTGAAACTCATGCAGGATCTTTAGTGATTCACTATTAACCTAATATGTCTACTTTTTATGAGCTAAGTTCATAAACTTTGAAAGTTATGACAACATTTCAAAAACTTATCCTTGGTTAAAATTTTGATATTGATTCCCCCTACATGGACTAAGTTTATTGACCCTAAATGACCTTTGACTTTGATCATACGATCTGAAACTCGGGCAGTATGTTTAGTAATACTTGATTACCATTATGTCCAAGTTACATGAATTAGGTCCTTATACTTACTAAGATATTTCAAAAACTTAACCTTGGTTAAGATTTCAACGTCGCCGCTGCCGCCGCCGTCGCCGTCGCCTCCGTCGGAAAAGCGGCGCCTATAGTTGATTGGTAAACCGCGGAGCAGCCTAGTTTCAGAGCTGACGAAAATATAGGCCTATATATGTCGTTTCTTCAGAGTCAAGGACATTGGCGGCGGAAGCCAAAAAATTTAGGGGGTGTCCACCTAAATTTTTGGGATGGACACAGGTAAAAAATTGGACAAGGGCCCGCAAAAAAGGTTATCAACCTAAATTTTAGGGGGACAACACACTTTTCAGGGGGGGTCCACGTGAATTTAGGGGGGACGTAAGAAAAAAATTGACAAGCAAAAAAAAAGGTTATCAAAAAATTTTTAGGGGGGACCTTCCCCCCCCCACCTAAAATTTAGGGGGGGACAAGTCCCCCCCCCCCCCGCTTCTGCTGCCTATGGTCAAGGACGAAAGTGCTGTTTTGACTCATTAATTTTCGACAAATCCTTTGTCTGTCATAGAAAGATTTTATTCAAAACCAAACACGAAAAACGATTCATTTTACAGAAACTTAAAGTAGCAAACTGCCGTATACTCTTAATGATAAAACAAACCTAAGATGTTTTGGACTAACAATCCGCTCAATTTCTCAGCAACGTTCAATTAATTCCCAAGGGGTTACTCGCGTGTATACACAGGCCTATTGCATACGGGGATGTGCCGCTCTAGTGGGTCGTTTTTTGCAAAAAAAAAGCCTTAGACATGGGACTTGCTATTGCAAGAAAGCCGTAGACATGGGACTTGCTCTTGCAAGAAATCCTTAGCCATGGGTCCTATTTTCAATTGAATAATCCTGAGATATGGGTCAGTTTAAAAAAATAACACAAAAACAAATATAAGAATCCCCAGGGAAAGCCCGGAATATCTATTTTAGTCTTGGTCGAGAGTACGAGGAGCCGGGACTCCGGGACGAGTAGATTATGCCTGTAGTATTTTCACATCTTAGTACGATATAGCAATGGGCACCGTGGTACGTCATTGTATGGACATCTGGCACACTCGGCCGACCGAATGGCAAGACGTTTCAACATTTATTCACAATTTCTGATATCAAGAATTAGATTTCTTGATATCAAGAATACATTTTTATATCAAGACTTCATTTCTTGATATCAATAATTCGTTTCCTGATATCAAGAATTCAATTCTTGATATCAAGAAATGAATGGTTAATTAAAAGAACTAAAAAATAGCAGATCTCCACTACAAGTCTACAACGTGTCAAGAATATATTCAGGGTGCAGAATATAACGATTTACAGATGAGTATTTAGCGTCGGGGCAACCAACAAAGACGTTTTTTTCTTTGTCACGTACGATGGGCATTCGACAATAGATTTTCTTTGTTCTTGAACTCTCCGTACGTCGCAGAGCGAAATCTCCCTGATACCGGCCTGATCACTGTATGATACTGTGATGATACGATACTAGGCCAGTGGGATCACATAATCTCTACCAAATTGGCAACACTCACACGGAACACACTGTGTAATAATCCTAGAAATATAACAAACTAATAACATATCGCTAAGGTATACAGACCAGCGGAACCGTATATTTTTGTTTTTGATATCAAATTGGCAACACTCACGCTGAAAACAGATCCCAAGGACGAAAAGCGTGATGCTTCGCACAACCAGTTTCTTGAAGATTGAGCGGTAACTTCGACCTTTGGAGAGGAGGTTGTTGAACGCGAGATGGATTGATGTTCCCATGACGAAAACAAACCTAAAACAAAGTGCATTAAACGTCACGTGATCATACTCTCCACTGATGTTTTCATTGATGTTATATAGGGATGGAAGAATGTACTGACTCACTGGTGTACATGTACGAGGACAAACATAAATTATTAAAATTCATTAAAAAAACATATCAAATAAATCGAAACATGCTTTCTTACCATGGAAATATGAAATCCGCAACAGTTATACCTGAATAACGTATGGAATGAAAATAGAAAACATCAATGTATAACTGATTTTGCCGGGAATTTGAAAATTGGAAGAAAAAAACATAGCATTATGGAAATCAGAATATATACTGAAGTATAATTGGCATAATAGCATGAGAACGGATTTTTCCACAATTGAGAAAATAATACAAACATTTCTTATAAGATAGACTTTTGACAAGACATAGAGCACAAGTTCTCGTGGCAGTCGCTGCTGACTGCGTAGCTAAATGGTCGAGTCAACCGTGATTACTCTAGGAGTCAGTCCGACATTGCATCGTTGATTAAAAGATGGATGCAAGATAAACAAAGATTTATTTTCATAAGGAGCTGCACCGCGTTACGACGCGCTGTGGTCATGCAGTCACAGAGTTAAAGGTATTTGGTTTGAATAATGTCGTGGAAAACAGAGCGGTGGACTGCTGTCGATCGCGAGTTCCCGCGCTTGCGCACAAAACAAATTCGACTAGTGTTTTTCTCTGTTCTCTTAAACGACATTAAGAAGTAGAAAAAAGGTAGTAGTAGAAGAAGATGATGAAGATGAAGAAGAAGAAGAAGGGAAAAAAGGAACAAAAAGACGAGGTGGTGGAGGAGAATGAGAAAAATGAGGAGAAGAAGAAGAAGAAAAAAAAAGAAGAAGTATGCTAACCAGGATTCATCCACTCACCATAATATCTAGAATGAGAAATAAACCAGTAGTGTCCATCACCTGCTACCCCTTGTGCTATATTGAAAAGGGCAAACCTGGAGATGAGAGAGATATATATATTACGATTGTATGATATTATCTTTTAAAGAAAAAAAATGTTTGTAATGTTTTCACAGTTAAAACTCGTGGATAGCCTATATACACTGCTATAATCATTTCTACCTTGGCAGCTAAGGGGATGGGGGGGGGGGGTAATAAAAGTCCAGACCTAGGCTTGGCATAGGCCTATACAGGCCGGTGGGATATACCTGCGAGCCGGCTTGAGAAACAACTGAAACAAATTCCATAATACATTTGTATTTGTGTATATGGTACGCATTAAAAACGTTTCAGGAAAAATCTGTCACTGATTACACACGGACGCGCACCCACACTCTTGTTATTTGATAATTGGGGATTTAATCGAAAAAAACTTGGTAAGTACCTTTGCAGTCTCGTACATTAACATTTATTTATTTACTTATTTGTTATTTATTTATACATATACATTTTCCAAAAATCATTAAAGTACATTTGATGATAAATCATTTCAACTGAATAAAATACAACGACTGCATTAAACAAGCAGATACATATGTGTTCCAATGAAATAAATAAATAAAGTGGAGGGGCCTATACTGAAAAAGTAAAGCCTGTAAGATGTAGACCTATTTCGACATATTTCAATTCACCGCGGAGGTAGGAACCGGCTCATTGTCTTGTATACGTGAGCATACGTGTACGCTTCCTATTCCCGTAAAACACACAAGTTGAGTTAAATAGACCGAAAAGGATTTTTTTTCATACAAATTTTGTTTCACTAAACTGTTTGAATGAGGCACTGATTGGCATGTTCATCTGGAGCGGGGGGGGGGGGCATCTCTGGTTGGGATGCACCCGGTTGGTGGATATAAATGTAGGAAGTGTTCCAAGAAGTAGGCCATTACAAACCCACACACAGTCACACACGCACCCACCATTACACACATGCACTCACACAATCCCACCCAGCTGCCCAGTTGCTTAATAAATCCAATATATTCAGGGAAAGAACAGGGAGTACGTTTGATAGCCTCGAGAAACTGAAATTTCGAAATGAAAAGCTACTTTTGTGATAGAGTAGATCCTAAGATCCAGACGATGTTTCGTGTCACCCTCCTCCTTTCATTCCCATTCTATAGTATTTTTCGTTTTCTTTATCGGTCATGGAACCGTTTTCTGGGGGATAGGGCAACATTCTCCACCCCCACTCCCTTTCTATACCCCTGTGCTCACGCAATTGTTCACTGTAAAAACTGTGGTGTTAAAACTAACACCAATTGGTGTTAATAGAGGACCACACCCTGAGGTGTTAATATAACAGCCTAGAGATTGAACAAAACACCAAAGAGTGTAAATATAACAACCATTGGTGTTGTAATAACACCTACAGGTGTAAAACTAACACCACCAATTTAACACCGGTGTAAAATAACTGATGTGGTCCTCTATGTACACCGATTAACACCACAGTTTTTGCTGTGTTCTTACCCTCTGAATGTATCAACGGACTTGAGTCGAAGGGAAGTAGAGCTCTCCCTTATTTCATTCACTGGCATCAGAGAAGTTTGGTCATGGGACTTAGATAAAATGATATCGAGAATAAAAGGCAAAAGAGGTATAAGTCTAAGATTATCTCAAAACATTACGTCAATTTTTTCCTCATTGAATAATAAAGGTTTACCCAGCCCAGAGCGGGTAAACCTTCAATATTCTTCTTCCAACTTTTGGAATTTCTCTACTTGTTTTCCTCCCACTTGTTTACAACCATGGGATTGTCGCCGCCCCCTTTGATGCAGCCCCTGGTACTGGTGTCGAACCGTGACGTCATAAGTGGGGGTGAAACAATAGATCATTCCCCTTGTCTGATTGTACAATTAGATTCACAACGCAAATCGGCACCTAGCTATGATCATAATTTGGGCCTACTTTTCTTTAAATTCTCCTATCAAAGCGTCTCTTCATAAAAAAACTTCTATACCTATTCGATACATAGTAAACAATTTTTTTTTTTTTGAAAGTTACTTCTGCAATTCCTTATTCTATATAATCAAGTCATGATTGGTGTCTGAATGTCATACCCAAAACGTTCGCTTGTCTTGAAGGCGAACGATCTCCCAGCATTTGTGATCTTCAAATCAAAATGCACTTGGCATTCGTCATGTTTGTCCATTCGTTGAGAAACTTCAACGTATTTTCTTGTTATTATTTGTGTCCATGTCCATAGAATGTCATTTTCATTGAATTATGCTATCCTCATAAACATGATAAATCTGACAATTACTGGAGTAATAATGCGGGGCAAAAGGGAGAACAGGAATGACATTTTGTTGGTTGTGGCAACTGTCAACCCCTTTATCAGGATCAGACTCTGAATATTAATAATTTTACTCACCACGTGACCGTTAATAGTGCATTGAGCTGACTTGTTCCCAAGACAATGCCTTTTAATACAATAGCTATTGTAGAAAGAAAAAAATGCACCTTTTAAAATAATTTTTCAAAATAATAATGTTTTTTACTGAATATGAATCCGGTCGATTAAAAAAAGTTTAATCGCAACCAGTCCTATATTCTGATAGATTCTTACCAATTAATTGGTTGAATTGAATTCAAATTCTGACTAGTTTGTCCCCATTCTTGTCGTCTACAGTACCGTTAGGCCATATGGCGGCCATTTTGAAGTTCAAAATACAGTATTTATCCCACGAATGATGAAAGAAATGGCAATTTTTACGTTAGTAAGGGACCATTTGCGGAGAATGATTGGGTAGTTGCCTGACGTTATATCTCCGTCAGTGAGATCGCAAATGGGAATTAGAATTAAGCTACAAATAATAAATATGAATAAATGATAATAAAATAGTAATATAGTATAATTGAATACGTAGTGTATACTTACTACCATGTTATAGCCAATATGATCCAAGCAACAAACACTCCATAATTAGCCAGCACAGCTGCATTAAATACAAAGAATATCTAAATCCAATTTTGCAACAACAACAAAATTAATGTGCGTCTGTATTATTGTAACACCTTCGCAACAGTATGAAGGTATATTTATACACTAATATGAATAAAAGATAAAAATACATAAAAAATAAAATACTATAACATTTCATAAAATTGGATGATGAAGTCAGAAAGTTATGGCGTCTTAAAATAATTCATTTTACTACTAAAATCCCCGAAAACATAACATGGTCGGTCCGTATGCAAATGACGAATATATTTAGATAGCTAGAAAATGTTAAGCTTATTGCATTTTGTCATCTCTTTGTCTTTGCAATTGTTTAATCAGGGTTTACGAGGCAAAGTGATAACTTTCTCAACTTTGAAACACTTATTCATTAATTTACTTCCTTATACTCACTTACTATCAAAATTTTAATTAACAATGGTTAAATAAATCAAATTATAAGCTGGCGTTACAGGGGGTCAACTTTGAATCATTGCCAAACTTCGGCCAAATTTCACATCAACTTAAATATTATTTTGCCACAACCTCTCATTTTGATCCTTAAAATCTTGAAATATCATCCTTTTCCGGCGGTTTTCCTAATCTTTCAAACTACGGCATGTTATTTCTATTTCATTCACCTGTATTTTCATAAGCTGGTTTCTTCAATGTTACTAAAGTGCATTCCGTAGTCGTGTTGTGTATGGTGGCTGGTACGGTCAAATTATATTCTCCAATGAGTCCAAAATGATGCCTCAACCTGTACAAGAAGGAAACAAATTAAAGAGGAAGTTCATAATAAAGGCAGAAAAGATAAAATATCGGTGGAAGTTTGATGAAAATCTGTCAAAAATTTAGTAACGAATTTGCATTAAGTTCTGATTTGTAAACTTCTGATTTTTAAAGCTATTTTATTTATCGGTTGGATATGTCATACGATAATCCTCTGAATAAAGCCTTGATACTTACTATTGTCTTAATGTTATCACTGCCATGACTGCTATATAGTTCTTATCAAAAAAAGTTTACACTCTGAAAACTTCTACAAACTAAAATGTGTTTGGTATCCTGACTTTTGTTCATCACTTCCCTAATGGTGGGGGCGTCGTGGTCGAGTGGTTACGACTCTCTGCTTTCAATCAGAAGGACGTGGTTTCGAGACCCAGCCATGGCGTGTTTGTCTTCTGCGAGGAATGTACCCACATTGTGCTGCACTCGACCCATTTTTGCGAGCTTCACAAAAATTGGCTGTGCTCACTGAAGCGTGATATTCGACCGAATATTCGACCGAACCTCAAGAACATAATGTGAAAGATATTGCAATGTATTTTTTTAACTTCAGAATGACCGTTTCAAAGTGTAAACTTTTTATTGATACGCACTGTACGAATACATATTTTTTTAAATAAATTTCTTTGCACTGTAACATGAACACACTTACTCGCAATACGTGTTATTTATCGATGGATAAGTCGCAGTGGATGTAGTTACTTTGATACTAGTCGCCAATGACGTATCGATCAAAGCAACTGTTCTTTCTTTCTTCGTTTCCCCCGATAAATAGGCAATAGGTAGTAACTTGCACTGAAAGGAAAAATGAATGAATGAAGAAAAACAAAGGGCCTTTTCACGCGTGAATCTTGAATCATCATTGTAACGATAATTCTTATTATTATCGTGACCGTGATTAGCGTCCGTGATTCTAATCATGTTCTAGTTTGGTTTCACACGTGCTAAATATTCGTCATTAGCCTATTTTTCCCTGGAATCATCATTCAAATTACGATTTTTTTTTACGGTGTGAAAGGGCTGGATATCACTAACGAAATTCGTTTTTTTTTTGGCTTGTTCCTTTATCAGTGATGAACTCATTTCTTTTTTTAAATGTCTTTTGGAAATCTATATTACAAATTTAGCTCTTGTATGTATATGTATATATATATATATATATATATATAATAAGAGGTGTATCACAAACGAGAAAGTCGCTTGCAAGTTTTGGCCAATTCCATGCTTGAGCAGATGTTTATACGAAAATGAACCCAAAGTTAGCTATATCGTTACCACATTTCTTTTTATATAGACATTTAGACTTTTTTTGGTTTGTTTGTATTGTTTGTATTTATTTCCATACAAAGATAACATATATACATGCTCAATTCAACATAACATACAGATCATATGAAGGATGGCCCATTTCAGCGGTATTGATGAAGAGTATAGATAAAGTTGAGAAATAGATCTCACCCCTAAACAGATGTCAGTTTGAAGCCAAACGAGGAATCTCTTATCCGTGTCTACTTGATCCAAGTTGAACTGAACGGTAGCAACGCCGAAGGTGCTTGGGTGAATGCAGAGAGCGTCGTAATCGTGATGACCGAATCCCTCCTCGTCATCGTCATCGAGTAATGAAGGGTTACAGACAATGACCGAGTTCTCGTTCTCGACTACGCTGTCGACTTTGAGAAGAACATAAACATCGACAGTGGGTAGAAAGGTGGTGAGGTGTGGTGGCGAAAATGGTGGTATGAAGGGTTATGTTGTGGAAAGGTATTGTTGATAATGGCCGGAGGGGTGCATAAAAGATTATTTAAGAGGGGAAGGAAGGTGGAAGGATCGGGTAGAGAGGGAAGCGAAAGGTTTTGAGGGGTTGAGGAAAAGAAATTTAAATAGTATATAGAGTAAGTCAAGGGGTGGTCTTTAAATATTAATTATAACCACAGTAACAATAATTATAATGATAATAATAATAATGATAATAACGGCATATTTACCCAGGGCAGCCACTTTATGTCCGAACCTAATGACAATGCCGAGACTTAGTATTCGATATGAAGGAGTTAGATCTAAAAATCAACATCGTTTTACGCTTAAAGAGCGAGAGATTATTTTAACCGAAAGACATCTACTATATCGTTATGAAAATGCTCAGGAATGAATATGGGGCCGGGGTTCAAACACCGTTTTGCTTTCCAAATCGTATAATGTTAATATTTGGGCCGTCCCCAGTTTTTCCAAAGGGGGGGGGGGGTGGGCAGATTCTCACGCCAAAAAAATTGACAAGCAAAAAAAAGGGTCTTCACGTTCAAAGGAGCGTGACACTTGTGGCTCGTCAGGAATCAGTTGTGACTCGTCAGGGGGAGGGGGGCGCCCCCTCCGTAGGTATATACGCTTATGATCTCCCCTTTCCCTTTGCTGTATTCCCTACATTACTTACTTTCCGCATGCCCGTCACTGGTGACGCGTTGCGTGCTGTTGACGATCACAATCAATGTGATGATCAACGAAATCTTCCACGTCATCCTCGTCCTCCTAGTATATGTCCTTTATATCTCCAATACCAAACTCTCCTGAATGAGATAGACGGGAATGATAAACTGCTGTCTGTTTTGATTTCTCTAGCAGGAAGATGGTACAAATTACGGTAGAAAAATCTATTCTTCTGGACTTACTTCTTGAGCTCGTCTAGACGGAAGTGATATTTTCTCAGCCTTACTTGCCGTTTGAAAAAAGAAGTTGACAGTTTGTGAACAGGGACAAAGAGCTTCTTTGCTGTGCTTCAATGCACAACGGGCGCGTATCCAACATCAGATCCTACAAACGTGGAGGTGGAAGGACTGCGACAAAGTATTTCAGGGGTCCATTGGCCAACTGTCTGCGGACAATAGTGACTCTATAATGCCTGTGCATGGGCATACATTTCTTTGTAATAGTTGATGCTGGATATAATACGCTAGTGAACTAGTTATTCTGTCTTGAAGCTGAAGTTAATCTGAATAATGGAGACCAAAATGCTCCAGAAAATTGCATTAAGATGGATTATTACCGATGACGTTTCGTTTCTTACAGACTGATGAAACCATTTCTTATGTAAAACGTCAATAATCAATGCAAATGAAGATGTGAAATTATGATTGATTTCCTAGGAGGGGAGAGGGGTGCATCCCGTTACAGTGGTACTAAAAAGTGAGTGAATCCAAGGAGGCTTCAGAGGTTGTTTTGGTCTCGTTTTAGCGCAATATCACGTCATACATTTTGACATATTTGCCCTCTTTCTAAGCAAATTAAGACTCTCATACTGCCATGAAGCATATTGATGTTTTCGCTAATATATTCTCTCTCATGTAGAATGTTGACATTGTGTATTGCTGTTTTTTTAAAACAGTTCAGGATTCATGAAAAAATACTATGTTTTAAATTATAATTTGCATAATTTATGTAAATTAGGTAATAATAAACAAGGATATCCCAATTATTTTATGACAATTTTCTTCCCTGTCTTACCCTAAGTCTTCGTTTCCATTGTTAGGGCAAAACTGGTTAAATATATATTCTGAAATACTTGTTTTTACTAAATAGACATAATATGCAAATTTATGCAAATTACTTGTTTATTTGCATAGATACAGCGTGTCTCTTTGGATGAATCTTTTTCTTTTGACTCAAGGAACATTTGTGCCAAGTGGGACATTTGTACTCAAAAATGCAGAGTTCAACCTCTTAACAAGTCTACTATATCCGTGAAAGGTGATTACAGATTTAGTTGGATTTAAAAGTTAATCTTACTATTCACGATCAAAGCTTCATCTTGTGAACTTATAATGTTAAGTCACACTAACAAACCGACTCTAAACTGACCGATGGTATGTCATTTTTTGTTTTAAATCATATTTATTTCTTCCTCATATCACATGTAAAAAAAAAATATATATATATATAACATGACATCATTAAAACTTAATTGTTTCAAGTTAACACATTAACATTTTGGTCATTGGTAATAACGTAATTGCTTTGATCGGTCTGGACTCTGGGATCGTTGGTGTGACTGTTACTCATGAGAATGGCTTTCCTATAAGCTTCTCATGTGTTGTTATAGATTATGTTTCGAATATAACCTTTCACTGGGTCCTCAAGCCTAAAACTGTTGAATGAATGAGAGTGAAATTATGCTACCAAATTTCGAAGACTTTCCTCAAAATAATATGCACAAAATATTCTCCTCGCTATTCGAGTACGATTTTTTTTTTGTTCCAGTCAGACACGCATCCTGTTCATGATTACAGTTTTGAGATATTAAAAGCATTCAGCTTGCATTATTTGATTAGAGATATATTATGTATCCCATTCGGGAATTCCATCAAATTTTCCTTTATCTGTCCCTTTCTCTGGTCAGTGGGTCTCAACATTGTATATCAAACGTGCTTTGCATTAATTGTTTAGCTAGATACTCATCCTCTTCATGATTTCAGAAGGTGCTTTACTCTTTGTACGTTGAATTAATTTGGGGAGATAATGATGGAAATTGTTTCCATGTTATTTTCTTTAATTCAAGGTTTCCATATTGCACCATTCATACTTATTATCATTATACAGATTTATAATCCAAGTACTATTGCCTTTTATTAGCTTATCTAATTTGAAGGTAGGGGGAACTAATTCTTACGATTGTTCAACCTTTATTTTACGAATGTGCAAAACTGCAACATCAGCGTGCAAAAAAAATGTCCCGTTTTTTAGATATAAATCGCCCCCCAAAGAAAAAAAAATCAGCTCGCGCTTCGCGTAAGCAACATTTATAGTAAAAACAATCATCCTCTTCGTAATCATGGCAATAGTCCTATATGTTAAACCATGGACCTATTATACTCTGTCAGAGTAGTAAAAAAAATGGGGGGACCACCAAACTTTTTTGACAAGCAAGCAAAAAAGAAAAGAAAAAGGGTTATCAATCAAAAATCTTAGGAGGGACGCAGAGGAAAAAAATGACAAGCAAAAAAAGTTATCAACTAAAAATTAGGGGGACACCCCCCCCCCCGCTCCCGCCGCTTATGAGAGTAGTAGGTCGATGGTTAAACAGTTCTTTACATGTTCAGCAAGTTCTTCACGCTGATCATGATTACAAAACGTGCTTAGAATGTCTAGTTTTCAGGTCAGAATATCAAGATTTTTATCTCGCTTTTCTTGCTTGCATTATTTGGTTGGTGAGATGTAGCATCTTTATGAGCCACTGCAATTAGTCCTAAACAGGTCCCTTTTCACTTGAGTAAATTTAACATTTCTCCTCGCGATTCGCGCTCGCAACAATTGTTAGTTATACACATCTTGATCTTGATTCCAAATAAATCTCAGACTGTTCAGTTTCCAGGTCTGAATACAGGGCATATCAAAATATTCGAGCTCGTGTTCGCATTGTTTATTTTTATGAGATACATTATCCAAAATTAAAGTTAGGATGTCTTAAACCTTAAGTCTTTAGTAAGATTTTAGCTGCCGATCAGGGGAAATGTGGATGAAAATATTTCTGGCCCTGATATTGGAAAGACAGCTTGATCCAAAAATATAAAAGGTCCACCGTTTTTATTCAGAACCCCCGTAAGAAATCGTCACTAAGAACCTGTGCCCTCATCTACATCTACAACGCCCTTCAGAGCCTAATGGGTGATTATAGGTAGATGAAATGGTTATGAAAAAACAAGCACATTGGATATGTGATTTTTTTTTCGGTCGCTACGCTCCATCGCATAATGATAGAGATTCACATGTGAAAGGGCCCTTGAACCATCACTGTAACTATAATTGCAATTCGTCTTAAGAATCATCTGAACTTTCACGACTCAATCCAAAACGGATTTCAATTTGAATTCCCGAGCGAAGTATACATGTGTCTTTGGTGACTTGTCAATCAAAGCTCCGCATCTATACGATAAGTGCATAAAATGTACAGTATTATCTATACTAAGAAAGTGCATAAAGGACACGTAAGCTCCGCGCCCAAAAGAATGTTTTGGAGGTCAAGCCTTTCACACGCAAAATTCGAACCGTAATGTAATGAGACTCAACTAGAATGCACCTCTGGAGTAGAATTTGAATTCGTGAGTGTGATTCGAGTTCGTTATTCTAGTCTTGTTTCACACGTGCTAAAATTCGTTATTTGCCTTTTTTCACTGGAATCATCATTCAAATTACGATTTGTTTTACCGCGTGAAAGGGCGGAAAGAAAGACGCTTGTTGGTATTTGTGCATTTTTTGTTTGTTTGCTGTTTTGCCTCTTCAGCTATATTTACATCATTTTTGTAGCTTTTGTCAATAAAATTTCAGTGCTTTTGAACCAAAATTACGGCACGCGAAGGAATGAAGCGACCAAGCAAGAAAATACTATATGTTTTCGCTTGGTAGTTGGGTGCATAAAATGGCTATAAAAGGGGTACTGAAGAGAAAGATCATGTATTTCCAGAAGTGAAATTTTAGGCATTTTTTATATTCCAAATGTGACATGAAGACAAATTCTTGGGACTGAATGGTTTGGAGGGGGTGGGGGTCGCAACCGAGCAATAGTATTCCTATTTTTTCTCCAATATAGTTTAGCTATTTTATATATTTCCGTGTTTTGTGTCTAATTTTATTTTTCTCTTGTTTTTCCATTGATGTGTTGCTGTTTTTTCCTCCCTGACCTGATACTTTTATTCATTTATTTATTAATCTGTTATTATTTGTTTATTTTTTCATTCAGTTTTATTTGTCTATTTATCTATTTTGTTTTTTCTTTATCTGCTCATTTTTATTTCATTCATTCGTCATTCATTAGAATATTTGATTAACCTTTTTATTTAATCATTTATTTGTTTATTTATCTGTATATTTATTATTTATTCCATACCTTTGTATTTATTTGCTGATTTATTCAACATTAATTATTTCATTTAGATTATTTTTAATTTGGGGAGAGTGAAATTTGACCGGGATCGGGTAATGGATCTTCCGGCAGCATGGTATAGCCATAAGTATGTCATAGAGCATTCGTGGTTTGGACTATATCCAAAATAAACACTATCGTCAGAGTGAAGGTTATATGATTTCCTTAATGCTGTAATAAACAGAACAATGTCACTTACTGCTTGAAGGTTAGCTTACACTATCGAAATATATAGTTGGGCAAAACATGTCCAACATTTGACCAACCCTGAGCAACATACTGTCCACACAACTGTTGGTTAAAATCTGCCCAATCTGGGTAATAAGAACTAATAATTATTATAATAAATTTGCTCAATTGGATGATTATTTACTAGAATGTATATATTTTTACCAACATACATTACCAAAAACAGAGGACAGTATGTTCCCCAACATTTTAGGTGTGTGTGGCAATCATGATAATAAAGTTCTCTTTAATTTTAGGTCCGTAAGTGTTGAAATATCCTTAATTGTTTTGGTCGTATATACAAGAAGAAAGAACAAAATCTTTCCTGACATACATGACTGCATGACATAAGCATATTTTGATGATACCGGAAAGTTCAAAGTCAACGAATGACGGCCTTTATCTACTAAAAAAATACGTTTTGCAAGAGCATTCTGACCTTTAGAAGAAAAAAAAAATCCCACCTTTATAAAAGATAAATACGCAGTTTGCACCCTTAACTGCAAAAGCTGTTTATACATTGCTTGTGATAAACGTTGTTCTGATCGATGTTATGGCACGTATTAAAATATATATTTTATCTGCTGCCTGTGTTGAAGATATACCTCCCTGGTTGCTTGTAAGAAGGTTCAACCTCTACAAAGGCAAAAATGCCTATCGATGTGGTGGAGTTTTGTCTCGGGGGCACCGCAGCTGCCTGTGCTGTCCTTTTCACAAATCCATTGGAAGTCGTCAAGACAAGGTTCCAACTGCAGGGAGAGTTGAAGGCATGGGGAACCTATCAACGTCACTACAGGAATGTGTTCCATGCCTTCTACACCATAGGTCGATATGACGGTCTCCTTGCCCTGCAAGCTGGGTTGGCCCCTGCTCTTGTGTATACTGCCATTCAGAATGGCACAAGACTCGGGACCTATCAGATTTTAGTGGATATGGGACTAACGAGGAATAAGGATGGCGAAACGAGTCTTCCAAGAACAATCTGTGCAGCAGGGGCCGGTGGTTATGTAGGGGCACTGATCAGCAGTCCTTTGTTCCTTGTGAGTTAGGCTACAGTTACACCAACAAAACCGACTCCAGACAGACCGAAGCAATTACATTATTTCAAATGACCCATCGTTTTCCAATGACGGTCGTCGTGGAATCGGTTTCGTTGGTGTGGCTGTAGTATTAAGCAGTTTGAACAAGAGAAATGTTTCATGAAGCAACGAGCTCACCAGCTATTGTCGTCATAATTGCTTCTGAAGTCGTTGAATTTGATTTCTTTGGAGGACACCACTGACAAAATGTAATGTAAGGCTCCGAAGGTATCAAGACACTTTGGCAAGATGTATATATTATATTGTATGTAGGTCTGTAATGAGTATCAAATCACGAGAAGTAAGCAAGTAAGACAATTGTCAAATAAATTTACAGACCATTAAGGACCTGTGTAGCACTGATAAAATGTTGAACTGCAAATGCATGGCATTGAGGATAACCTTTATCCTAAACATGTAAAATGCAAGAAACTTCAAATGTGGACGTTTTTTAAAGAAAAGCGATTAGTTTATTGTAACATTTTAACTTTTTAATACTGTCTCAGTGGTCCCTGATGGAAAACGTCAACAGTAGAAATTTGGCGGGAATCTGTTCTGGGTCCCGAAACAAAATACGAAGTAAGAACATAGTAAAATAAAAAGGAATGCATGAAAAAGCAGAGGACTTGAATCCTTAGATCACGGAATGGTTATTAGTGAGACCCGATTAAATAGCGCACATTTATAATTTTTTTTAATATAATATACGCAATCGAGTAAACCTTATCTTTCCGGGTCAAAGATTCAATGTCGGAGCAACTGCATCGATTGCTTATGACAATTCTTCCCAAACTGATTAACAAAAGGCCACATAAACCGTCTTTGTAGTACGTGCAGTATTAAACCAAAAATATTTTGTCCAACCAGATTAAGACACATCTTCAATCCCAGTCTAATGAGGTCATTGCAGTAGGTCATCAGCACACCCACAGTGGTTGGCTGCAAGGCTTGAAGAAGATCTACGTAGAGGGCGGCGTCAAGGGTTTATGGAGAGGGGTCCACGCCCAGACTGTACGCAATGTTGTAGGTTCGGCATCGCAGCTGACAGCTTTTGCTTTAACGAGTGATTTTATCACTGAAAAAGAGGTAGGACCAATAACTGCTCATTTTTTAACTAGAGACATTGTTTTGATTCATTCTTTGCGAATGACTGGGACAACAATCAGGGACTGGAGACATCTACTCCAAACTACATGTAGGACTGTTTTACCATATACCCCTGAACAATCCTCCGTGAAATATTTTCGGGGCAACTTCTCCTTATCAGTCTGGACCTGTAGCTACTGGTCTAGACTGACGAAGACTAGACTTCAGAAAGTGACTAGACCAAGAGCATCGACTTTCATGCGGGAAACTTTATCCCTAGGATGACTACGCCAATATATCACAGGAAAACTAACTCAATAATGATAATAATTCCACCTCCTCACAGCATGCCTAATGATCTTGTTTTGTGGCTGTTAATTTGGCTTTATTCTTACTTTTTTGTTATGTAACATATTTGGTAATTCACCTTTTATCCTTTTTTTACACATAGATCTTTGTGCCTAGCAGTCGCTACATCCCCATCACCTCGAGCATGGTGGCGAGCGCCGCCATCGTCGTCTTTGTGACACCCTTTGACGTCATAAGTATCCGGCTGTACAACCAAGGGGTGGACGCAGGATCGGGGAAGGGGGTGTATTACAGGGGCTTCTGGGATTGTGCGTTGAAGATCTGGCGAAGGGAGGGTCCGGTAGGGTTCTACAAGGGTTGGTCCGCCTCCTGGTTCCGGTTCGCACCACAAACCATCCTGAGTCTTTCCTTCTGGAATATGATGCAAAGTGGCTACTACCGTTACCTAGGAGAGAGGCATATGTCTCGTTTACGTCGTAACCAAGCAAAGACGTTCTAACATTAGAACAGGCATCCATGAGACTATATACCTCATCTATCAGTTCATATGACTGCAAGTTTGATGGTTCTCCCACAAACCCTTCATAACCTTAGAGATGCTCAAACCTGAGGTTCATATTCGGTTTGATGTTTAACAACAGAGTTGAAAGGAATTACTTATTCGTACATCAAATATCTGATCGACCATTTCCTATGTGTCTAAAGAGATTGTTTGACGCAGGATGGATTTCTGCTTTGTTGTTTGTTTCTTTCTTTCTTTCTGAATTTATATACCATCAAACGCTATGAGTCTGTGCAGGACGACGCGACCGAATGGATATAGATCTGAGATGGCGTCTCGGTGGCGAGTGGTTGAACGGTATAGTTTGCATCATGGGCCTACAATGATCGCATTTTGTGGCAGGATATTGAGTGGGAATGATGAAGTAGTGCTAACTCAGTACCTGAGCGGTTGATAATGGCAAACAACTTATGAGCTTGTAAGAAACTTCGGCTGAGAAAACGAGGGTGTCGTGAATTACCAAGCAACAGGTCCCTCGTTTGAAACTCACTCTTTTGTTTTTTTAGTCAATAAAAGCAACTTACTTTAGTACCAGTCGCACCATTATAAAATCGTAACAGATTTTTTTTGTAGGCGTAGCCTAAAGGTAAATTATTTACAGTGTTAATCTGATTCCAAGAATGTGAGAAATCAAGGCGCCAAAGACCTGGACCCCGTCTTACAAATAGTTACGATTGATCCAATCAATCGTAACTCTATGGAAATCCATCAGTGTCTTAATTTTTTGGACAGGAAATTTGCAAAATGTCCTTTGTAAACAAAGGAGAACACACCAAAATGTCAAGAAATCAATGAATTTATGAATATACATTCATATCTATTTGTTTAAATAACCGTGCATTTTTAGATGTTGACTTTGCTGGCTTTCCATAGTTGCGATTGATTGGGTCAATCGCAACTCTTTATAAGACGGGACCCTGACATTTAGTGCACATTAAATCTTTTCTGAATGAAGTCGTTGACAAAGTTTGTCATCGGGTAGAGCTAACGACTAAAATCATTTGTTTATACATTAACACGGATACGCGTTTACTTGAGCTTCAAAGATGAAGTTCACGCTGACATGAAGTTTATTTCAACACTCTAAAAAATGAAGTGCTAATTTAGCTCTCAAAGAGCGTGTATAGTGACTGCACTTCGGAGTGCTGATTTGTCTAATTCAAATTTGAACTAGACAAATCAGCACTCCGTAGTGCAGTCACTATACACTCTTTAAGAACTAAGTTAGCACTTCATTTTTTAGAGTGAAAGTGGGGGGGGGGAATAAACTAAAGTTATTAGATTCTTTTTTTTATTTAATTATTCGTTGACGTCTTATGCGAGCAGCATCCCCATTGTATAATAGAATAAACAAATGATTGAAATGCCATTTTACAAAAAACTTGAAAATGAATTTTATTGTACCTTCAGTATGGTCAACAAACAAATTATTTCAGACCTGCTCGATCCTGAAGGAAAAAAAAAGTCATCATGAACCATTTGAAAAAATAAAATTGATGTATTACATGCCAGATAACTATGGAGTTGCTGCTTGTACATGACGTCACAATTTTTTTATATATACATTTTGCATGTCGACTTGGCGAGAAAACGATTCTCGCCAACCCGACAAATCGATGGCAACTTAGAGCTTCCGTACATATCTGCGTAGATCTTCATCAACGTGGTAACAAACGTTAGTTTTAAATTGCAAGTTTGTGATGGATTGACACTTGTTATTGTAGTATGAAGTTATCGTTGAGCCATATATTATTTTGAACAAACGAACATTTTTTATAATAGAATTAAAAAGGAGGAGTTATGAAGAGTTGGACAACGTGACAGAGAGGGAATATATCGAGACTATACCTAAGAGTGAGGGGGTAAGAGAGAGAGGGGGGGGGGCACGTGAATGGAGAGATAGCATGAGTGAAAAAAGAGGAATTATAAAGAGAGAATAAGATGAAGAAAACGGAGTCAGAGAGAGAGAGAGGGGGGGGAGAAAGGTGTGGATATTTGTATCAATCCCTTGACCATCTTCCTATAATGTATAATGTGAAGAGCAAATGATGGTCAAGAATTAAGCAGAGTTACACTGGGTTGCAAAAGCTTTCAATTCGGCACTTGGCCCTCTTAAGTATTTATTTGCTATGTAAAACAAATAAAGCAAATCATAGAATGTTCGATTTGTTGCTTATTCTATCATTCGCTTCATTTGATGTGTCTCTGTGTGGATAGGCCCAATTTCTTCGCTCATAAGAACTTGAAAATCCAGGTTTTTTTTAGTGGGTTTCTGATTTATTTCTGACTTCTATTTTCACTTCTCAAACGAAGGGAGAGGGGAGCCAAGAAGATTGTTTGGGTTACACATTAAAAAAATAAGCTGGAAATTAATGAACATTATCAAACATTATTTACATCCACTGCTCTTCCTTATTTTATTTTTTTCTTACATTTAAATCGATGACCATCACCGTCACCCTTATCACGACCACCATCATCGACATCGTCGTCGGTTTTTACATTCTTTAGTAAACTGCGACCAGCACAGGAGGGTCCTGAACTACTTTAAATAATCAAAATAATTTTATTTCATTGAAACACAAAATATGCATAGGGGATGATTACATCCAGTGTACAGTATTGAGGCCATGGTCTAACTTGTGGAAAGATAAACATGACATGTTTTAATTACATGTTTTTCGTTATGTTTTCATTGGCGACGCCATCTTTTTTTTTATTTTTACGATTTTGAATACATTCATCATAATTTGATGGTGAAGAAAAATACTACAGTTATCTTTCCTAGACCAGTTATGAATGATTTAAGTGTAATAAGTACGATACGTGGTGAAAATTTGTAATATTTGTCTCTCTATAGTTCAACCACAACCAGAGTTTGAATTAGACCCGGGTTCAGTTCAGTAGGTCGTTTATAACACACACAAAAACCAGCACACATGTAATATCTTGCCCTGATAAATTCAACTTGATAATATGAGAAACGAGAAAACGAAAAGGAGTTTCAGATTTATCCATCAAACGGCCACTTGTCATGCTTGTTGTATTCGGCCCCTCATTGGCGACGCCATTTCTGCATTGCCCCTAGATGGCGTCAATGTGATACAGCCGTTGTGGCAGTTGGATGCAAATGAGGATCAGGCGCATTTCGGAAGGCATCTATAAAAATGTCACCATAGTCATAATACTTTGCTTCCTTTCGGAAGACCATTTATTTCCTGATTCAGGTTGTTTATCCAGGTTGTAGATCTGTTGACGCGTTTGAGATGACTGATTTCGTCACTGTGACTTTCTAATTCTGACAGTCTGTGGAAAAGAAAGGGATGGATGATAGATACCATATCCAAGTCTTCAGGATGGTGCTGAACTGTTTCCCAACCAATGGTTACTAAGCGTAGCATGATGGTCGAAAAAAAATCTTGAGACACGAAACATGCGTTTTAGATCTGATATTAGTGAGATTTCACAATTGCAATCGGGACGAAATTTAGAACATAGTAAATGTATTGAAACTGTAAGTCAAATCGCAATGAACAGCTGAGGGGTCTTTGTCAAAATTAGGTGTTCCAGAACAGTAGATCGTCAAACCGCCCTTTCACACGGTAAAAAAAATCGCAATTTGAATGATAAATCCAGTGAAAAATAATATTATTATTATTAACATTTATATACTGCGCTTTTCCCAGAATGGCCCAAAGCGCTTACAACAAGAAAAGAAATTGTTACAACAACTATAAAGATAAACCTTACAATCCTAAAATCCTAAAAATTGGGATTGGAAAAAAAGAAAGGTTAAGTCCCTTTTTAAATGAAGCAACAGATGGTGATTGTCTAAGAGTAAAAGGTAAGCGATTCCAATATTTAGAAGCAGTTACGGTAAAAGTCCATAAAGGTTAATGACGAATTTTTAGCACGTGTGAGACCAAACTAGAACATGATTAGAATCACGAACGCCTGCAATCATCATTACAATGATGATTCTGAAAGATTCACGCGTGCAAAGGCCCTAGGTTTAGGAGCTGACGAAACATTGGAAACATGTCGTTTGTTAAGAGTCACGGACGACACTGCGGTTTTGATTCCCCGATTTTCGACAAAGACTGCTTTGTCATGAAGGGCTTTTAAATATAGATTCTCTACGTTTCAGAAAGCGTCTGTATAGATGTTGCGAAAACTCCCTATTAAATTGATGATTCACTTTTTAAGATATTCACAACGGGACATTGATAGTTTTGTCATCTTCTTACACAGTCAAGAATCAGGATTATGCTAATCATGCTGACGAAGACCATCAATATTTCCTGCTTCCGGTAAAATAAAAAATCACTCACAAATATAAGGAACATTTTGTTGTCTATGTCAGTTGCTTTTCTATATTCGAACAGATCTTGTATATTGAGTTAATATGATATTGTCATGTTTCACAGGAAAAACCATTTCGTATCAATGACGTTCGTTCCTTTTCTTTTTTATCATTGACTCAGTTTTTGTTGACATTTCGATAGTAGAGTTTTCGTCCTAAATCCCAGAATGAAAGACTGAGAACAGTTTGGGGTGCCAGACGAAACCAGGAGGCAGACCATCCCTTGTAGAATCCTATTAGACCCTCTTTCCTCCACACCTTTGATGCACAGTCCCATATGCCTCGGTAATAGAGCCCTTTCCCTCTTTCGTCTAGGCCTTGATTGTACATCCGGGTGCTGATGACGTCTAATGGCGTCATGACGACGACGTTAGCGGCACCAGCCACCATACTGGGAATGATGGGGATAAGATAGCTTCCAGGGTGAAACATCTGTAAGCGAAAAGACACAAAGACACAGATGTTTGAATAAACTGATGAAAGCCTTTCACTGTCAATTTCAAACATGATAACTTGAGAAGATCATTGATGATGATCCGATTTCTACAAATCTTTATTATGCTCAACGAAAAGTGATCCTGCAAATAGATGAACCGACCATGGAAAACAACCAACCCAACCACCCTTTGGACAATAAGTCTTCTTCCTGGATAACTAACTCTTGTAAGGTGTCAATGCACTTGTGCTCTTTGGACTTCCCCGTTTCAACTAGCCTATGCTTCCAAGTTGGTAGAATAAATGGTGGCAAGCAAAATGAATTAAGAGCACATGACTGAGTTCATGTTGGTATATACTTTCTACAACATTACAACAATCAGAGTCAAATTTAACCAAGGAAAGGAATACCTCTGTCTTTGTGATGAAATCTTTGGTGTGAGAAAAGGCGGTAAGTTGTGCTGCCGAACCGATTCCGTTCCTCATGGTCTGCGCATTGACCCCTCTCCATAAACCCTTGACGCCGCCCTCTACGTAGATCTTCTTCAAGCCTTGCAGCCAACCCGTGTGAGCGTGCTGGTGACCTACGGCTATGACTTCGTGAGACTGGGATTGCATTTGAGTCTTTATCTGTATGATTTGATATACATTTAAACTATTCTGAACTTTGTGTTTAAATAAAACAACGACCCTGGGTCGTGCTCAAGAAGTACAAAATGCGCAAGCGCGCAAGCCCGACATTCTGGCATCTGGAGATAAATTGCCTTCGACGCTGAAATTGATGTTGGTAAATGCTGAAAGTGTGATACTGGGGACATTTTGTTATCACGATGGTGGGAAATACTGATGGTGATTATGCTTATGAATATGGTTATGGTGTTGATGGTACGTTGCTATGAAAATGAAGATGAGGACCATGAAAACGGCGATGACAATGATGAAGATGATGACGATGATCATGATTATGATGATAATCAATATTGATCAAGATGGTGATAATCATGATGACGAGGATGACAATAATCATTATTATGATCCTGATGAACATGAACGTGCAATATCGGTAGGGGCGACTGGGATCATCACCCAGGAGACAGAAGCTTGCGTATCAGGAATCATATAGGGGATCTTTGACAGTATGTGATGAAATCAACATTGCTCTCTCCCCCCTCTCTCTCTCTCTCTCCATCCCTCCCCCTCTCTCTCTCTCTCTCTCTCCCTCCCTCCCCCTCTCTCTCTCTCTCTCTCTCCCTCCCTCCCCCTCTCTCTCTCTCTCTCTCTCTCTCTATATATATATATATATATATTTCTGAATCACAGGTGCGTTTTGCAAGTTAATCCCAAATTAGATTATGTTCCTTTTTTTCAGAATATCAAACCAATAGTCCCTCCCATCAGTTTCATCCCGAACAACATAGGCCGATCCCTGGTCCAAATGTATTTATCTTCACCGTGAAAAAAAAAATCATCGGTGACTTCACTAAGAATTGGAGAAAATGCATATTAGATTAATATGATCTTAGTTCATGCCACTTAAATTGTAAGAAACCACATTACACCACTATGAATTTGGGGATTGGAAATAAGATTATAGTGTCTGCTACTCAGTAGGCAATCACCAGAGGCCCGTTTCATAAAGGACTTGCAACTGTTGTAACTTTGCCATTATGGCAACTACCATGGAAAACTTGATTTTAATTGGCTGCTGAGCCATGTTACCATGGTAGTTGCCATTATGGCAAAGTTACAACAATTGCAAGTCCTTTATGAAACAGGCCCCTTAAAGGCCTGTGCTGCATGGAATGCACATAGAGAAGGCATCATTCTTCATCTTGTATGAGACAAATCAACGTCCTAACTAACGATATTTTCTAATACGAAATGATAAGCTGAATTATGGTGGGTCATCATGACTTCCCGTAAAATTAATCTAAACTCACAAGATACATTGGACTGCTGACAAAAGCTCCCAAATAACCCGCAACTCCTGCGGCCAACATCGTCTTGGGTAAACTCGCCTGCCCAGTCTTGTTCTTCGTTAGTCCCATGTCTGTAAACATCTGGTAAGTTCCCAGGCGAGTCCCATTTTGCAAGATTTGATAGATGACAGCCGGAGGCAACCCAGCCTGCAAGGCCAGGAGACCATCATATCGACCGATGGTGTAGAAGGCATGGAAGACATTCCTGTAGTGACGCTGGTAGGATCCCCATGCCTTCAACTCTCCCTGCAGTTGGAACCTAGTCTTGACGACTTCTAAAGGGTTTGTGAAAAGAACTGCACAGGCAGCTGCAGCGCCCCCAAGGCCATACTCTATCACATCGACAGGCATGTCAGGCCGTTAAGATCACTCTGTCAACTGTCTGTGGACTCGTTCTTCATTCTTCCAAGGTTCCCACTGGCAGTATCAGATCTGTTGATAAAGATATTCAAAACAATGTATACTTCACGTTTCCGAGTTTCATACATTTAACTCGATACAATAAAAGGGGGGTTATGCAATAATGACATAATGACACAAAAGTTAGGTTTTTAAGCATAAGGTTTTGGTCAAGTATAAGGTGTCTAAGCATAAGGTTTTGGTCAAGCATAAGGGTTTTAAGCATTAGGTTTTGATTAAGTATAAGTTTTTTATCGCATACGTGTTTGGTCAAGCATCAGGTTTTCAGACAATGTTTTGGTCGAGGGTAAGGTTTTTAGCATAGGATTTTGGTCAAGCATAAGCTTTTTAGCCTTAGATTTTGGTTAGGTATAAGGTTTGTAAGCATAAGGTTTTGGTCAAGCATATGGTTGTGAAGCACAAGGTTTTTTAGCATAGTGATTTGGTCAAGTAAATTCTTTTGAGCATATTGTTACAGTCAAGTATAAGATTTTTAGACAATGTTTCTAGCATAGGGTTTTGGTCAAGTACAAGGTTTTTAAACATAGGTTTTGGTCAAGTATAATTAAGGTTTTTTAACATAAGGTTTTCCGCATGAGGTTTTTGTTTCACGCATAATGTTTGTTTATACATTAGGTTTTACTGCAAGCAGTATGTTTTATGTAGTCATGAGGTTCAATTAATTGCAAGGTTTTCAGCAAAGGGCTTTGGTTAAGCATAAATATCCATAAATAATAATGGCAGTACAGTTCGTAATAGACGCATAAAACTTAAAGATCTCTATGCGTGTGGAAAAGCTGGAAATGTGGTTCGTAGACAAAGAATTAAGTAAGAATTAAACATTACATATGCATTAACAAAATCATAGAATATGTATCTTAAAGACCCAGACCGGACCCAAAAATGAAATTGACAAATTATATACCAATCGAAAGCTTATAAGCTACTAAATACAGCATTGTGAGCTTTATTCATTTTCACCCTTCCCAGCTGAGTATTTTGCTTAAAAATATTCCAATTATCGGGCTTCGAACTCGGCTTAGAAAATAGGCTTTATTGTGCTTTTCATATGCCTCGAGACCGTGACGTCACGTTGTGTAAGACGCGTCGCGATTCCATAGGTTTGTACACAGAAAAACTGGGTTATTTTTTTGCTTTCCAGATTATGCATTTCATTTTCTTCACTTCCATCACAGAGTGATATCACATATATTTTTTCCTACATGCTTAAATTATGAAATCTACAATTTTGAACTAGTTTTTGCCATATTTTATTTCCTGCTTATTTGGCGTAGATTTCAAATCTGTCTGCATTCAGATTATGTATCACAACTTTTCCTGACATAGCAATTTAGGCCCAATAAGAGCCAAACAAAGAAGTCACAAAAAAGGCAGTGAATAGTTGTAGGTTTCCATCAATTTCAACAGTGAATAATTGTGAGTGCCATTTTCATCTGAAAACGGAAAAAAAATTGGATTCATAATATAGAAATGGAAGAAAATACCCAATGCTTTTGTACACAAACCTATGGAATCGCAACCCTCCAGACACAACATGACGTCATCCTTTCCAGGCGACGTGGGGTGCTCAATCGAAGCGTACTTTGGAGGAGCAGTTTCTTTGATTTTTATCTATAATATTTCTTTCTTATATAATATCTTTGGTATATTTGTATTGTATGAATCATTGCCTTTCTTTTAATATATGATTGTTTTTACACCGGTCAGGGTCTTTAATCGAACATTCTAAAAGAGGTAGGTATAATATAATAGAAAATAACATTACCCTATTTTCAGTGTAGTAAAATCACGCGAAATCGTCATTACGCAAACATGTAATAAAATGAGGTCACCACAGTGAATCGATAACAGCGAGAGCGCTGCACATTGCCAGCGGTTCACGGAGATTTGCACGCAAACCTATGAGAAACGGGCGAGAGCGAACGATTCCACGAGCTCTTCCCCCTTCTTTCCCTTCCCGGCGATTTGTCCCAAAACAAAAGGATTTCTGCAAAGTACGATACTTTGTTTTTCAACTTTATTAGCATTCGATCTATCCGCGCCGATTTTTTTTTTACCGTGGCATTTTGTTATAAATTACCAAAAGAACCTGTACATCAGTTTTGCCGAGCTGAATAAAACGACTGATAGGCGTTTATGACAGCCGTCATTCACGTAAACTTTTGTATCCGATATGTAAACTTTCAGTCTACACGTAACGTGTACTGATCAATATGCACACAACGTCGTACTTGAAGGTTCGTTATAGTATTAATATTCATAGGTGATAGCAACGGCGAACATAAGATTGACATGTACAATAAAAAACCAGTAAAAACTATTTAAAAATGATGAGTCCTTGATGCAGTTCACCGACACAGTGAAGGATCAGGATCGTCAATTACAAAACAGATGAACATGATGAAATTATAAAACTTACATGACTTGTCCAACATGTCCAATATCGCATGAATCATTAATATCCCTTATTTTTCCTTTGGCTTATGACTGTTAAGTGCAGAAAAGGGGGAAACGGTGAATGATTTGGTACTGGCTGTATGGTCCCGTGGTCAGTTAGCATGCATGTTTGTAGGCCTACATTCACAATGATCACGTCGATGGTCAGAGAACAATTTCCCTCATTCATCTCAATTCTCTCTTATCATGCTTATCATTACATGTATCATGTGTATACCAGGGAGATGGGGTTTGGTGTGTGCATAAACGTTTGCATACAAGGAAAGATAGCCGAGGTATAGGCATTAGTTTGTGTGTAAGTTAATTGGGCATGTTGGGTCGTCTCTTCGGTCAAGAGCGTGGGTGCTGTGTGCATCATTGCACGGTGCAAGCTTGTGTGTCAAATACGCGCGAAACGACTAATAACAGGCTACAAAAATCACTCGACCATGCTGCCGCTATGCGAATTCGGTGTGCGAAGATTACGTAACTTTCACCGAAATTAACGCTACACCGTAATGACGATTTCTCGTTATTTTACTACACTGATTTTGGGTAATATAATATTTCTTTGGGGGAAAGAATTCCTTTGTGCTGATGCAGCTTTCTGGAAAGCCCGATTCCCTCATGATTTGGCCTGGACAGTAATTTCACAGAGAGAGAAGACTTTGTGAACCATAACGGAGATTACGTTTGGTTTTATGAATTTGGACAAGTTCTTGGAGAGAACAGGGACAACACCATGTACAGGAGCCGCGAAAACGGGGGAGCAGGGGGGGCTGCCGGGGCTTTAGCACCTGCACTTCTTCCAAAAGCCGTGTCAAAAACGTAACAATTACCATCTTATTGTGATTTTTTTGCATGTTCAGTCCTCCCCCATTCCCTACTCTCGGGTCAGCCCATCCATTTTCAATAAACCGCTCTACGGCCCCTGATGTATTACGATTATTATGATAAAACCAGTTTAGGTGGTATTCATCCGAACATAGGGTTCTAGGACTGGTGTGCGTACAAATTTCTTGTAAAGATTCTTGAGTGGTCCACACTCTACAAGCCTTGCTTTTCAGTGGACCACTCCGTTTTTCCAACTTTTTTGATAAATTATCCTCTGTATCAGGTGCATATTCTATATATTTGGTTTACTTGAATATTTATCATGAAAGATAAATTATTATGATAGATCGAGGTTTTCATACAAGAGGGTTTTAAGCCAGTGATGTGTCCGAGTCCGAGTCATGCCAAAGGCGGATCCAGGGGCCCGGGGGAGCCCGGAATTGACATCTTTGAAAACAACGAAGCGTACGACCTGTACGTCCATTTTTCTTTCTTCCGAACTTTAACGACGTTTCGGGAACTTCCTCCGGCCGTTGTAAAGGTGCATTAATACTTTAAGTACAATATACATTATAAAAAATGAAGTGCTAATTTAGCACTTAAAGTGCCTGTATAGTGACTGCATTGCGAGGGCTGATTTTCTAGTTTAAATTTGAACTAAAAAAAAATCAGCACTCGTAGTGCAGTCTCTATGCAAGCACTGTAAGTGCTAAATTAGCACTTCATTTATTTCCGGTGTACATTTGGCATTCTTTGTACCACTGAAAATATTATTTTCCTTCCTTTTGCTGTCTATTATTGCTTCAGAATATACCCAATATAAAAGGACCATTCCGTGTGGTGTTAAAACTGACACCAATTGTTGTTAATAGAGGACCACACCCTAAGGTGTTAAAATAACACCCTAGAGATTGAACATAACACCAAAGAGTGTAAATGTAACGGTGTTGTAATAACACCTACATGTATAGGTGTAAAACTAACACCACCAATTTAACACCGGTGTAAAATAACTGGTGTGGTCCTCTATTTACACCGGTTAACACCACAGTTTTTGCTGTGTATTGAAAGCATTCGCGATTTCCGGCACATCGAACCTATAACCATGGAATTTAGGAGTTATAACACAAAGTGAAAATCTTGATGGACGGGAATATAGAGGACTAATTTCCACTGTAAACTTCTTCCGACTGCGTACTAAAGATTAGCCCCAAATGAAATCATGCCAACTTTTCCGGTCCGGTAAAGAATCACATAGTTCTCAATGTTCAGGCCCCAAGTTATTGCAGCTCAGGGAGTGTTTCATCAATATTTTCGTCCGACAAGTTGTCAGATCTGACATCTTTCCTTGATTCTGATTTGCTAAGAGGCACTGTTAATATGGTAACTGTCGGATAAAATGGTACTTGTCGGATAAAACGTCCGACAAATGACAAATCCGTTCATGAAACGCTTCCCAGATCTCTTAAAAATCAGAATGCGGATCTCATGACCATCACTTTCGTAGCACACAAGATACACTCACACTGCAAGTACCCTCAGGCATGTCAGGCAAGCCTCAAGCAAGACTAAAGCAATACTGGGAGGTAATTTTTCCATATCAGCCCCACAACTATATGGAACAAATTAAACTTCCCCTTGACATATAGGAATCGATAACTTTACATAATTTCAAATTCATATTAAAAACCAATCTATTCTAACAGTATATATACGTCATCGGGGAAGCTCATGCAACGCAATAAATTATATAGAGATAGGTTTAGCGGTATCTAAATACATTTATATCATTATTATGTGGGTAATCTCCAAACTCATATATAATTATGCGCTGACCTTCTCTTCACCAGAATACATCTCATCTCTTCTTGATTTTCGCAAACCTGGTCGCTCTGGTCTTCGCTCTTCTAGGACTTCTTCTCTCGATCTTTCTATTCCAAAAACCAGACGGTCATGATGGGGAGATCGTGCATTTGCATCAGCAGCTCCCCGTCTACGGAACAATTTTCCAACTAAAGACTGTAGATCAGCTAGTAGAACATTTCAAGACCTGTTTAAAAACTTTACTAATGGCCAAATTGTAAGTTGTACCAGTAGTGAGTTAAGTTTATTGTAAGCGCCTTGAGCACCCCTAATAGGGTGGATGTGTTTGCGCTTTATAAATGTCTTATTATTTTTAATTATTAAAATAAACTATACCTACAAGTATTCGATGGTGTTGAAATGTATTCCTGTCCCGGTACCGCGGTCACAATACGTATATGCCTTCCGACTTGCAGCTGATCAGAGTCCGCTGTCACATTTCATTTCCCTTTGATATACGTTGACCCATCTGTATACAATATTCAATTTGAACTTTGACTGCTTCACGGTTGTAGAATGAATCTATGCAATCCAGCATATCATTGTTGGTCTGGCTATGGTTGCAGATTTCAGGGGAGGACTCGATGTTACAGGTTCTTTCTTAATTCGCTTTTTACCATTTCGATGCCCTAATAACAACTGGTTATAGAGGACGTTACAGACTAGGAGCCTTTATAAATAGAGAGCACCTAGCAATGATTTACGGCAAAACGTGGCAAAGTGCATGATGACCCCGCCCCCTATAAGATAAAAGCATGCAAACATAGTCCTCCGAGCCATGGACCTATACTTGTTCGAGCCAACCCAACACGAAATCGAATAGGCTTACCCATCTGTATACAATATTCAATTTGAACTTTGACTGCTTCACGGTTGTAGAATGAATCTATGCAATCCAGTTAAAACTGTTTACCCAATTTTTGGTAAAATGGGAACATGTATGCTTGCTGGGTAAAATGATACCAAATAACTTTGTGTAAATTTTACGCAATTATATTGCGTCGAAATCCTTGAAATACCCTTTAAACTTGCATTTTGCCCACTTTGTTACCATGGTTATGCGGGCATTTGGCCCCCTAACCTAATAGAACATTCAGTGAGGCAATACTGATGCCCCCTCTTCACCCTATTCCATTATTACATGGCACTATGTACATGTTCCCTTTAAACTAAAAAAGTGTCATTTAAAAGTTTGAGGGGGATTTTCCGACGATCTCATTTTCTTTAACAAACAAAATAATTTCAAGGACAAGTATTTTTTTTGCTCAGTATTAGAAGAGTTGTAATTAGCGTCAGATTGGACCACACACCAAATTTTACGACTTCAAGTTTTTTTTTTTTTTTAATTCCAATCTACTCGCTCGCTACGCTCTCACGCGGAATATAATAGTTAACATTATACATGTATATATTTTATATAAAATAATCAGAAATATCTTTTTAAAGTGTTCTACTTGACCTATATATCTAGAAACACACAGCTATTTGGACAGAGCCGTATTCTGACTCTGATGGTAAGAATATATGTTTACACCCAAATCTCCTTTATTCGAAATAAGTGTCTTTTTTTTGCCCCCCCCCCTCCCGAAATAAAAATCCCGGCCGCCACCCTTGATCCCATGCACATGCTGTTATATTTGGGGTTTACGATAGTACTCTTTTCAACAGGGGATTTTTCAACCCCCCCCCCCCCCTCCAATTATCAACTTCACTCCGCTACCTCTGGTTGAGGGGATGATAGACTGGCTTTTATTCTCCGTCACCCCCCCCCCTTCCTAAAGTGCTCCCTCTCAGTCTCTCCTCGTATAACTCACATGCCATTCATCTTTTATGTTGAGGGTGTAATTCGCTCTACCTTTTTCACCCCTTCAATTATCACAACAACGAATGTCAATTTGACGTATGTATTTGTTATGAATATTCTCATTTCATATATGATAACGCCAAATGTTTACCGGTATATTGATTTTGATTATGCTTGGATAAGAAAATCCTGTATCCATTAATTTAGTCAAGTTTGTTCTAACTATTCTAATTTTTAAAGCATTGTGTCATCATGCAATTGATTATCATATGTTCTTGTACTTGTTTTGTAAAACATTCTGCAATTCAGCCTTTGGCTGCGAATGAATTTTAATAAACCATTATATCCATCCTTCTCTTTCGCATGTCTTTGCCACTCATTTCTTTCTCTTTCCCTCTCCTTCTAGACCCTCAAGCCCACCCCCCCCCACCTCCATCCCTTCTTCTCCCTCTTGCATCCTTCTTCCAATCTCAAGTTTCTCTCTCTCCCTTTCTTCGCCCCCTCCCCTACCAATCTCACAATTCTCATGCCTTATACAATTAAAATACCACATAAAATACATCACGATATATAAACAAAACTTTTCACAATATTACATTTATAATTATATATTCCACAGGACCGATATCATAGTATTCTCTGTACCAACATTTACATTTTAATTCATATACAATCTAACATTCGGCCAAAGCCGAATTCGTAAAAACAACTTTGTTTAGTAATTTGTTGCCGATAGAAACATTATTTCTAGCTCTAATTACTTGCAGTAAAATACCTTTATCTGACTTGAATACAAAATTATTCAAACAAAATAATAAAATTTCAGATATCAGAAACAGATACATTCCTGAATAAACTCGCAGTGTGCTTTAGTTCACTGGATGGAATAAATTTCTAAAAATCTACGATTTCGCGAGATCTCCTACCCTCATAATAGTACATTGGTTAAAAAATTATTTCTATGAGTTAAACACACCAGTTGCATTTCCTTCAAATATAATCATTTGCCGACAATAATTCTATTTAAAAATAAGAAACATACATGTGTACCAGTGGCCGTGTAATGAGCCAAAAGTTTTGAGCGGCCAGATATGGCAGTTGGAGCAAAGGTTCTAAAAATATGCAAGTGAGCGAAGCGAGCGAGGAAACTTTTATTTGATAGATTTTTACATAATATTCATAAAATCGTATAATCAAAATAATAATTCTCTATTTCTCTTTCTTTTTTAAATTTTATTCTGGGTAGTGAAAAGTTGTTTTGGGGGAGGGGGTGTCCTTGGCCATCCCACCCCACCTGTATGCCATTGATATATACAAGCACTTTACGAGGAAGATGCATGCAATTATTGACTTTATAATATTGCATTTAAAAATATGCAATATACCCGGTAAATGAGACGAGTAATCTTTATTCATCAGTGGTGAATCTAGCTTTTTTTCAAGGAGGGTACTGGACTGAGAAGTTTCACAAGCAAATAAAGAAAAAGAAAAAAGGTATTTTGGGTTGGTTCCAAATGTATGTCATTACTTTTAAAAGAACAATTTACCCCCCCCCCCCCCGTAGATCCATCACTGATAATGTACTGTAGTTATCATGCAAAGTCAATTAGTTCCTTCTAGAAATAAATTCAACTCCAGCAAACAAGTGTTCAAATCTTTACACTTAAAAGAATGGCATTGCACACTGCATTCGCCCGACGCAACGTGACGAGATGAAAAGCATGTATATACATGTGACATGTGTTTAATTCGAAGCCCCTAAAAGTCACAATAACTGTCATTTTGGCAAAATATTAATGTTCTTTGGCACTGGCTTCCTGAGAGGACGATCTGAGTAACATATTACCCGAATTTCTTGCCAAACAATAGGACATGCTTTAACTGATCATTAGTGATAACTGAACTTTGAGTTGGATGGAATTGTGTTTGATGTACATGTATGTCACTAAAATTTACTAACAAGCGAGAGCTTAATGTCAACAGTATGCCTTGTATATATGCGAGGGGTACATTTGGAGCATCACAGGGGGGGGGGGCAGATGCGACTCTCTCCCTATGATTTTTCAAGTAATCTATAACAAGAGATATACAAATTAAAAAGAGGGAAATGAAATTAAAAAAGGAAAGAGAGAGAACTTTTTTTGTATTAAAAATGACATCTTCATGACATCATTTTTAGGCCCTTGGACACCCCCTCCCTCCCACAGTGACTCTCACCAAAAAAGGACAAAATATGCTATCTCTGTACATGCAAGTTTTTGGTACTTTTCAAGGCAGATATTTCAACAATTTACAGGAACATCCCCTCAGCGAATTCAAATGAAGGTATTTAGACAATGTTCGAATCCCACCATGGCCTAGCATTCTTCGGCAAGGCGTCAATCCACACTGTGCCACTCTCCACCCAGGTGTTAAATGGGTACCCGGAAGGATGTGAAAGCCTATGTAGTATGCCTAGCAATTGAGTCTTGGAACACTTTTTGGAATGCTCCCCAAAGAGTGGAGAAGGAATATTAGTTGTATGCAGGCATGTCAGGATTTGATACACAGGTTAACAATCTGTAAAGCGCTTATAGACATCTTTACCTTGAATTAAGCACTACATAAAATAAAAGCGGATTGTTATCATTATTGTTATCATTATTATTAGTATCATTAAACACCTACAAGAAACAGATATTACTCTTCCTCTTTTATAAAATAGTATGCACCCCGGTAAGTTCCCAAAGCAATATATTATCGTTCCAATTATGTAAGCAATAATATAATGTAAAACGTACATAACAATTATATTTCTCATACTGGCAAGAACAAAAATACATGTCCATGCTCACAAGTGAGGTACAATAAAAATACATCAAAATAAAAAAAAGAAAATTATTTACATGTAGTCTCGTGCGTGTCGGCAGAATTTTGAAATGGCCCTGAAAAAGATAAACTTTATCTTGTGCATTCAACATGCTCCTTCTCAGTGCTTGTTTCAGATTTTGAAGATAAAACCTATTCTCAAGTGAACAATGCTTCATCTCAAATATTCATCTTCCCAAAACTTCTTGTATGTACCAACAATATTTTGTTTTTTTATTATTAATATATAATCTCTTTTTTTGGTTTTCACTACTTGATTATATCACAAGTATAACATTGGACCTGAATCAGAATGGGTAACTCATTGAATATGAGGGTATTTGATTTGAATAGGTAACTAATTGAATATATGGGTGCATTTCAATATAACATAGGGCTACTTAGACATGATATTACAAGTGGAAATCTAAACCCCAAATCAACTGGTACTGTACATGTACTTGTGAACATATTATAAATAACTGTATCCATAAAAGCACCATACTCAAATTAGAAAAGACATCATTGAGATTATGAGATGAAATGAATGAACACAATTACATGTATATCAACCAAGACGTAGTTTCAACTTGGAACAAAAACATGATGCATTGTTATGAAAATAATGCCCTTTAGCAAGAGCATTCAGGACAGGGGAAAAAATTACATGGGGGCTGGGTGCGATTTACCCCCCCAAAAAAAAATGCTCATAAGAGCCCTGGAAAATAAAAAGGAGTACTGGAAATCCCCATTCATCGCAATGTAAAAGCTTTTCAAATATTGCAGGTTTAGGTAATTAAGTTGTAAAAAGTAGCCCACCCCCCTTAAAAAATAAATAAATGAAATACAAAATAAATTAATAAATTAATTTAATTAATCAATTAATTTTGCCTGATTCAGGCAAAATACATGTGAGAAAAGAGAACATTGTTATACTGCATAATGTTCCACAGGACCAAGAGCAATGTATCAATTATCATAGTTAAACATAAGGGTACCAAACAGCCAGCAGATCCCTTCCACACCTGGATCATATTTATCCTGGTCCCAAGGATAATTCACCAAGAACCTCAAGTTGCTGGTCTGGTTAATCTTGTATGTCAACCATACAATGAGTCTAACGAATGTAAGTACATATATCTTCACCTTAGTCTTATGCCATTCCATCAAATAACCAGTTGGTCCAATAGCCATTTAGTCCATATACTATTTGTTCTAATTGAACTTAAGTGTGGATTGTGCAAAATGAATGGGTATTAGACCAACTGGTTATGAGATGAAATGGTAATAGACAAAATGTTAATTGACGAAATGGTGATTAGATGAAGTGACAATTGGACCAAATGGTTATTGGACCAAATGGTTGTTAGACGAAATGTTGATGGATGGAGTGGCATTAGACTATGAAATGAAGGTAAAACATATCCATGTGGTAAGTGGACAAGTAGGCAGTGGATGAATTGGCAATCTACCAACAGAATATGCACATGTATGTTAAATACGCTTCCAAAATCAAACTGACCAATCGTCCAAAAGAGTCAGCAAGGGCTCAAAGTTAAAGGGGAAGTTCACCCTGAAGAAAACTTTGTTGTGAAAATAGCAGAAAAATAGTAAAAAATATTGGTGAATGTTTGAGGAAAATCCGTTAAAGAGTAAGAAAGTTATTAGAGTTCAAAATTTTGGATTTGTGACATCATAAACGAGAAGCTGCCCCATGTGTTATGTAATATAAAATGTATGAATGTCAAATTTTGTATGGTTCCTGATGACTTAATTTTGTTTTCTTTTCATGATCGGGTATGAAATGATTTGTCTATTGATATACAAAAGTTACAGTGAAAACCATTTTCGATTTTCTGAGAAAATGACATTTCATTGATTTTTTACCATTCGCTATGTAGGAATGCTGCTCGCATATGACGTCACAAATCAAATAATTGAAATTCTAATAAATTTTTAATTATTTGATGAATTTTTCTCAAACCTTCGGCAATATTTTTTATTATTTTTTCTGCTATTTTTACAATAAACTTTTTGTCAGGGTGAACTTCCCCTTTAAGCATCAATATGTAATACTTCCATAATTCCATGTATGCTGGTTTGGATTATGCAAGCATGCCACAATGACCAGGTACTGCATAAGCCTTTAGACTTCTTAGACAACATTTGAACTGATATTAATCCTTCGAAACTCTTTATAACATGGGGCACTAGGCCAAGGGGTGATTTGACCAACAACTAGAATCAAATTAAAAAAAATGAATTCATTGTGATATTTATTGGTGTACAGGTTCTTTAACAATTATAGCTTTTGGTGAAACTTTCTCCTTTATGTCCTGTCACACATTTTTTGTCATCGATTGTAATATAAATTCAAAATTATGATTAACTGCACATAACAACAGATACAGCCTCTAGTGAGAATCAGTCATGGGCGGAAATCCCAGGGAGGACATGTCAAATTTTCTAGCCCCTGGTCCTTAATTCCTACCTTTGGGGAGAGATTTCCGCCCTTGGTCATACAACCCAAGCTTTGTGTGAACTGCTTCCCACGTAACTAAACCTAGACTTGGGACTACTTGATGTCTTTAATCTAAATCGAACCTTGTTCATCAGCTCGCTAATGACTCCTGAATATGCTGGTACAACATTCTAGTCTGATCCCAAAAGACTAGACTAAGAACTGTGTGAGGCGCTAGCCTAAACCACGATGCAGACCAGCCCTTGTAAAAACCCAATGGTCCTTCTTTCATTAACACCTTCCAGAAGCAGTCCAGGAACCCTCGGTAGTAAAGACCACGCCCGTTCCCATCCACCCCTTGGTTGTACAGACGGGTGCTTATCACATCGAACGGTGTCATGCAACACACGACGACAACGCCACTGATCATACTGGAGGTGATCGGTATGAGGATGCTGCCATCTCGGAAAAACTGAAAAAGAAAAATAGCAATTGGAACTCTCATTACATTATTTACCAATCTCAAGTGAAATACAAGAGTAGATGTTCAACTGCCTAAACACATTGCAGGGTTACTGTCAATATCAACTGTCAACATATACTGTCAAAGTGTTCCATTTAAAAAACAATTTCATATGGCATTTTTAATAGTAAGCAACATTTTCAAATGGGGATAATATCTGAAGGCCTACATATGTAGTTTACATTATTATCCATCTGGTTTAAGTATCATCTCTGACAAGCCAAGAGCTTTTTATGACTCCCCTAAACCTTTGATTACCATGTTGATGCTCTTATTTACTACTTTATATTTCAATATATTTTTACATTGTTATCTATCTGGTTTAATTGTCATCCCTGACAAGCAGGGGACTTTTTATGACTTCCCTAAACCTTTAATTACAATGTTGATGCTCTTAGTACTACTTTATATTTCACTGTATTTTTTCTAAAAAAAAAATAAATAGATTAAGTTGAGTCAATAAGAATACAAGTTACCGGATTGGTTAAAAAAATAAAATTGAAACATTTTCTTTTCCTAATAACTGTGAACTATGATTCAAGATTATCATCATCCAGTTCCCATTCCAATGAAGATATGACTCTCTGAAAAGATATTTTTCAAATTGTAGGGATTCCTGTCAATTTACCTTGCTATCTCTAACCAATTCTTTGGTTGCACTGAATGTCGAGAGCTGGGCCGCTGATCCTACAGTCACCCTAGCAATGGCTGCTGACACGCCCCTCCATAACCCAAAGAATCCCCCATCGGTGTATATAAGACGCAGTCCATGCGTCATGCCGTGGTGGGTATGCTGATGGCCGACTGCAATGGCCTCATGAGACTGAGCTTGAAGATGTGTTTTTACCTGTCAAAAACAAACAACCATTTATGATGCATTTTCACGGTGCTAGTACTACTAGATCTGGGTGCCGCTTCATGAAGCAGTTCGTAAGTTGAGAGCGACTTTAAGAATGACTGGTGAACCATTCTTAGGCACTAAACCATTGCCGCCAATTAACATTTTGGTGTATACCATTTACCAACAGAAAGGATCACTAGTCTTTTTTTAAGTCGCTCTTAACGTACACGTATGAACAGCTTTATGAAACAGCCACCAGTTTGGGAAAATAAACTGAGAAATGCAACATCAAAAACATGTTTTTTTATCAAAGTTCTAAATCAAACTCAGATACTAAGATTCTTGCAAGGAACTTATGTTCAAATGCAAATGATGTATGTGGCATGGCAAGAAAGTTTAATTACAATTGAATACAAACCAAAAATTTGCTTTCCACCAATGACTAGCTTTGATTTTAAATTAAACGTACCAGAAAGTAGATCTAACTCTCTTGCAATGAAGGTCCCCTACAAGTAAGAATTAAGATCAATGACAAGTAGGAAACAAAACCTTTTTAAAATGAAAAGTAGTATCTTATTTAGTAATGATCCAATATGTAAATATATAATGAGTTCAGCTGATTCTTTCCCAAATATTAAATCCAGATTGATCTCAAATTCAAGAACTTCATTTAAGTTGACAATGACATGAACCAATTCCGATTACTCTTTTAATAACAATAACAATTTGTTTAAGCTCCATTTAATTGCATATTCATGGGTCATGATCATTTGACCTTCCTGTTCCCTTGTCTTTACGACATTATCATCAATTATTTGACCTCCACAACTTACAAGATAAAAAGGACTACCAACAAAAGCTCCACAACATCCGGCAAACGCCCCAGCGGCCACGGCTCTCGGATAGCTCAACTCCCCTTTCGAATTCTTTGTTAGCCCCATATTTACAAGGCATTGGTATGTCCCTAACCTTGCTCCATTCATAAAAAGTTGATACCAGAGAGCAGGGACGAGTCCTTTCTGCAGAGATAGCAGTCCATCTACACGAGCAATTGTATAAAATGCGTGGAAAACGTTCCGGTAATGGCGGTGGTACGTCCCGCGGGCCTTCAATTCCCCCTGCAACTGCATGCGTGTTTTGACCACTTCTAGCGGGTTGGTAAACAGGCCCGCGCCGCACGTTGCGATCCCGCCCAAGAAAAATTCGACCACGTTCGAAGGCATCGTTTATGGCGTCTGGAAAATCAAAGAAATCAACTCAGTGGACGACAACTTTATTGCAAATGAAGTTGATGTTCCTGTCGACGAAAAACTGCTCAAAATCAAATGATATTGATGTAATCCATGCTCTAAAAGAGTGAAGTTCACTTTCAGGCGACTACAATTGTCGTACTTGTATGTAACACTGCTTTTACACTAGTCTCGATCTAGTTTGTCAGAGTTTCATGGTCTCCTTTATAAAAAAGAATCTTTGTTGAATGGAAATTTGTAAAGGGTCGTACCGTCTTTTTTCTGCTGTTTGGAAATAAGATTTATATAAAATGAATATGAATCAATATATATATTAAAGTAACTTTTGTTCTAAATCGCAAAACTAATAAACGAATAGAATGATATTAATATGCAAGTATTTGAAGTAGGCCACATAAAAACACGCTCTGGCCAATGACATTGCAGATTTTTGACGAGCCTCTGTCACACCCACATTCGTCAACTTTGAGTCATATTACCCTCCCCCCCCCCCCCCTAGTTGATTCTCAGTGGAACGACAGTCGTCTGACAAGATGGAAGTCCAGACAACTTTCCTTGGTTGTGATCGGATAACGAGCACAGGTGTTTAAATTCTCAAATTCCACAAAAATATCGTCATTCATTTACACATGTTTCCAACATTCATCATTTTGATACCCGCTCAAATATTCATTCCTAAACATAGAAAAATAATCTTCCAACAAAACATTCGTTACACTGGCCCCCAAATATGGAACAAAATTCTGGATTACATAAAAAAAATCTCTATCGACAACCAACTTTAAGTATAAAATGAAAAAAAATGCTTCTGTCGTTTTTATATATAAATATTTTCCATCTTACGTTTCCTTTTGACTTGAAACATGATAGCATGAACCATGGACAATTGTTGTTGCGGCATGTAGATTTTGCCCCTACGGATATTTTGTTGAGCGTTCTATTTTATTTAGTAACACATGCCCGCCTGCCTGCTCACGGCTCCCTCTCTTGTTCCCTTTCCTTTTCTTCTTTCCTCTGCCCTTTAATTTCTTTGTATTGTTTATTGTGCAGGCGTATCCTGCCACAAGCCTGGCAGCTTTTAGGGTATACGCCTTCTTCCTTAAACTATATACATAGGTGGCGAAAGCGAGGGGGGACGGGGGACGTGTCCCCCTAAATTTTAGGTGGGGGGACAGCCCCCCCCCCTAATTTTTTTTGATAACCTTTTTTTATTTTTTTTTTTTTGCTTGTCAATTTTTTTTTCCTGCGTCCCCCCCCCCCCTGAAACGTGTGTTGTCCCCCCTAAAATTTAGGTTGATAACCTTTTTAGGGGCACTTGTCAAATTTTTTACCTGTGTCCATCCCAAAATTTTAGGTGGACACCCCCTAAATTTTTTGGCTTCCGCCGCCAATGCTTATATATATATTTTTTTTTATTGATTTATGCATGTACTTATGTTTACAAGAAAAATGGAAATGGAAGAAAACAAATGTTTTATTTGAATTGAATTGTCTGACTTACTATAACTGTCGAATAATAACAATTAATTTGTCAGTGTGAGAAATTTCATGATATCCGTCCTGATTTTGTCTCAGGATTTTTTTTTCTTAGAATATAATTAATTACATAAAAGAGTTAGCCTCCAAATCATCATGTACTAGATCGTAAAGTATTTCCTACTGCTTGTTTTTCTCTGTGTTGCCTTAACATTGGTATTCCTCGTCCAATTTTGATGAAATTTGAGTGCTTTGTTTGTCTGATTTTTGCTTTATCTGTTCAAATCATATTATTTTCAGCCCGGGGTACCCATTTTCAATGAAATGATACATTTTTTCTACTTCTAGCCGACAACGTCGGTGTTGGTTTCGGTGCCGGCTTTTTTTTTTTTTACCTCGAGCAGTTACCTAATTTATATGTAAAGATGAACAAAGGGAAACTCCGAACTGAAAATATTTATATATGAATAAATAGAGTAAAATCAATAGAGCAAAACACTGAAAATTTTATCAAAATCAGATAACAAATAACGAGGTTATTGAAATATAAACTTAAGCAATATTTTGTGAAAACAGTTATATGCACGTCATCATGAATATTCATTAAGTGGGCTGATTATATTACATCCCTACTTTCCTTTTTATCATACTTATTAAATGAAATCATAATTGTTTCATTTTTTTCATAAATTTATGCTGTGTTGCCATGATTATAATGATAAAAGTTGCAGCAATGAATATTTAATGTACTTAATCAGTTGTCAATCCAATTATTGTTTTAGTTCTTGGTATACAAATTTTGAATGAACCTTATTTCATATAATAAAATACAAAAGAACAAGTAGGGATATGACATCATCAGCCCACCTAATGAATATTCATGAAGACATGCCAAGAACAGGTTCACCGTAATAAGGCAAGTCTTTAAATTCAACAAATTTGTTATTTGTTATCCGATTTTGATCAAATTCTCATCATTTTGCTCTGTGAATTTTACTGAGATATCTTCAGCCTGGAGTATCCCTTTTATCTCGTCGGCGGTTCCTTTTTATCATAGCGCCACCTCTTGATAGTATTTTGAGGAAATTGCCATGTACCTGCAATCCAAGCTATGTGGGGAAGTTACAAGTTGATGCAGAGGTTCGAGCCCTGATCACGTTTTTCGGACGGTGACGTAAAATGTCGGGTCCCAGACCTAAATAATCATATCTGATTGAAACACGTCTGACAAAATTAAAATGCACACGCAATGGGCGTTGAAAATCAAATAATTGTTTTCTGATGTTCATGTTAGCAGGTAAAAAGAAACTGTGATTAATTGCTTGAACCCTATGATGCATGGTTATACAAAAAACTACAATCTGAAATGTTGTTGCACAGATTGGGCATATACAGCCCCCCCCCCCGAAAAAGACACTACAGTTACACCAGTATTAATAATCCTGAGGTATACGATTGTAAACGATTATTCATTAGCTCGCTCTGCTCTCTCGTGTCAGTTATTTAGTCCCCCCCCCCCTCTCTCTCTCTCTCTCTCACACACATACACATACACACACCCTCACACACATTCTCTCTTCATCTCCCCTCTCTTTCTCAACCCGCCCTCTCTCTACTTCCATCGCCGCTCTCCCCTCCCTCCAACATCCTCATACACTGAGCCCCCCCCCCCGCCCACTCCCCATCTCTCCCTAGTCTGCAGGCACAGACCCTCATTGGAACTTTGATCAACAAGTGTGCCTCCACGCAAAGACTAGCACATACAAAACTTGCTGTTCCAATCCTTCAGTAAACAAGGCATGAGTAGGCTGCACATTCAGAACCTTATTTCGAGTGAAGGGTTTGCCCAGCAGACTAATCTCTCCCTCTCCCACCCCCTTCTCCTTGTTCTAATTCAACAGTAAGTTTTGATTCATGATAACAATCCGTGTGCCACAAAACATTATTGGACAATCAAATCTCCGTTTTTCAGGCTCTCTAATTCGGCTGATGCGGTTCTTGACCAACACGACTTGAGCTCTGTGGCAAACTGGTGAACCGCTGATCATCGATTGAGAACCCCTTGAGGACCAACTCCTTCTCTCCTTTCATTGCGTAGACTCAATCCAAATTTTGTCTGCAACCAGTTTTTCTACTATCCATTTGGTTTAATCGCCATTTAGTCAGTTTACCATTTCGTCTTATACCCATTTGATTTAACCCTAAAAAGACTGGGGGCTGAATCAGCCCCCCCCTTGACATTTTTCGCGATAAATCCGCCGCGCGAAATTTTTTGACCGCGTCGCTCACTGACTTTTTACTTTCAAGTCTCGCGCAACTTTTGAGACCAAAATTGTGACCCCCGGGTACGCGGTTCCGAAATTACGCAACATTTCGTAAGTGCATGCAGACCCCAAATTACTCAAAAACGTGAATTTGTGTACAAATCCAATGCAAATAGTGTTTTTAGCCAAAATTCATAAATGTATCATTATTTTTCCTTTTACTGCTTAAAATTAATTAATTTTATCTTTTTTATGGTCAAAATAAAGTCCTCAACAATTTCCATTGAAAAAACAATAAAAAACTAAAAGTCGAAAAACAATGAAATACATAAGAAATTTAGAAAACAATAAAATACATAAGAAAATAAATGGGATGTTGAATTTTTTTAGAAATAAATTTGATCAGATGCCTATCTAGAGTATGTGTAACAAAAATTAGCATTTTAGGGGCATTATTTTATTAATTAGAGCGAACTTATGATTTTACGCATAAATTAGCATAATTAATGAGCAATGAGATTTTTTGCAGAATTTGATATTACAATTTTGTAGATAATGCCATGGGTAACGCGCGTGCCAATTTTCGTCGCGATCGACGGCCGAGATCATAAGGGGGGCTGAATCAGCCCCCCCCCCCCTTCCCGTCTTCTTAGGCATCGAAATAGCCCAGTCTATTTAGGGTTAAACATTCCTCTAACATTGTGAATATATAATGGGGGTTAAAAATTTCCATTATTGAGGGCCCTGGGAATTCTTTTTTTTATACAGGGGTGTTGGTTGACATTAAACCGAAAACAAACAAACAAAAAGAGTTTCGTTACAAAGAGGTGATATTTTGTATGAAAAATATTTTTAAAGGGGTTTTCATTTTAAAAAAAAATACGTAATTTTGGCCACATTTCTGCCATTTATCATACCACCCAGAATTCTAGGAGTGTTGCCTATGGAAAATAAGACACGCAGCTCCCTAAAGAAAAATATTGGGGTGCTTCAGCACCCCCCTCTCCACCCTCCTTTCATGAAGGGCCATATTTAACTTTGTGATGTTTGCAATTTTTTTTATTGACGAAAAATAAATAAATCTATGAATTCATTTAATTAGAGGAACTGTCTATGGATCAAATTTGATTTGACAAAAGTGCAAAACAATAAAACAAAGTGGAAATAAGAACTCATGGGCAAAGTTATACCTATTAGTTCCTATTCTGAAGCCGGGTTTAATTTAAACTCTGGTTTAACTATCGACAGCCAAAATATGGCATCAATCTCTCTACCAGTATAATTTCAATTTATAGGCTCATTTCTCTCTCAAATCATTCTTAACTGTTTCGAAAGATAGAATAAAATAGCTTTCTTTACCATTCACAATTAAGTTTAAAAAAAGGCACAGTTAAGATAAGAAACATACAATATAAGGAAAATTTTGACATGTTTATCTTTCCATAATTTTAGCACAGAGTTAGACCACGATCTAAGTAACCTGACTTCTGAATACGGGCTAACAATGAGTGTTCAACGGGGCAACTGATGGTGGGATGATGTTGTTTCAAATGAGTATTAGAATTAGACCATCTGCTAGTAGACCAAATGGATCAAACCGAGAAGAAACTGTTTCAAATTGAGAAGAGATGCATCCAATCATTTATACGTCATAAAAATTCCGAATTAAAATCAATAATTGAAAGTACACCCTACTTGCCTACTTTTACATACCTGAATAAAAATGCAATGAAATACAAAGTTAAAAAACATTCAAGTTTATTTTCATTGGAATACAAAGTCGCATTGACCTTTAACAGATACAAGGTGAATGAATACATAGTTATGCATGATTTTGCTTTGAAACAGAAACTGTTTCATTGGTATTAATACCACACAGTGAGTACAATGCATAGCAAAATTAATCAAGTATAGCATCAGAGACATTTACATTGTCTGACTTCCATATAATGAAATCATACAAATGATGCTATAATACAACATGCATGCAGTCAGTGATATTTTTATCCACTATACTGACACATATTTTCCTTAAAGGGGAAGTTCACCTTAACGAAAGTTTGTTGTAAAAATACAGAAAAATGATATAAGAATATTGGTCAAGCTGTGAGGAAAACCCTACAAAGATTAGGGCAGTTAATAGAACTTTGCGGTTTGGATTTGTGACGTCATGTACGAGCTGTCGCCCCATATGTTACGTAATATAGAATGCATAAATTTCAATTTCACACTGCAAAAACTGTGGTGTTAAAACTGACACCAGTTGGTGTTAATAGAGGACCACACCCTGAGGTGTTAAAATTACACCCTAGAGATTGAACATAACACCAAAGAATGTAAATGTAAATGTGTTGTAGTAACACCTATGGGTGTAAAACTAACACCACCAATTTAACACCGGTGTAAAACAACTGGTGTGGTCCTCTATGCACACCGGTTAACACCACAGTTTTTGCTCTGCAATGGTTCCTCATGGTTTTTCTTTCTTTCAGAAGCGGGTGTGAACTGACTTGTCCGTTGATATACTCAAGGTAAAATAAAAACTGTTTATTTCTTGCTTTTTTTTAAGAAAATGCACATTTTTGTTGATTTTTTTACCATACGATATGTGGAAAAGCTTCTCGCATATGACGTCACAAATGAAAGAATTCTGATCACTTTTTTAAAACTTTGATGGATTTTCCTCAAAACTTCACTAAAATTGTGTATTTTTTCGGCTAATTTGAGAAAAACCTTTCTTAAGGGTGAAATACGGTTTTACTTTCTAAGTTTCATAACCGCCCATGCATTTCTTATCTACTCTTTTCCGCATAATTATACTTTCAATGCTTCTTCCTCTATTTCTTCTACTAGATTATTTTTCTTTAAAATATTAAAATATTTGGATTTCTTTCCTTCAACATGAAATCTATATTTTCCCCCAATAAAACAGTTTGCATATTAAAATGTAGCGTTATTTTATTTCACTTAAAAATGCACATTTGCGCAATCAAAAATGATTTACATCTACTTATCTGCAAAAATTCTTGTCTTAAAAATAATGATATAACATTAAATAATGATTTAATTAAGAGCAGTTAAAAAAATATCACTTTTTACTCATTTCAATGTGCTCGTCTAAATCCAATTAAAAGGGATAAATCCGTCAATGTTATTTTAGACATTAAATGTGCACAGTATTTTGGCAAGATCGGCAAACTAATCTATTAAAAACAACGCGCGGTTTTTGTGGAATGCATATTACACTATATACATATTAAAATTGTGAGCGAGGCAATAGGCCTATATCCATTCTAGAATATTGTTTAGTGAACTTGGAACTGAGCATTCCTAATTTTTCCATTCTCGAAAATGAAAATAAGTCCAACTAATTGACTGTAAGTTGAATCGCTCAAATAGGAAACAATGGAATATGAGAAACTCGTATTGTGAATTTGGGTGATTTTAAACTCGGCATAGTCTAAACATGCTAAATTAGTGGTGAGTTAACAACAGGGGCCCCCGGAACAGGGGGGAGGGGTCGGTCGTAGAAGGGCTTCACCCCAACTCCATCAGCAAATGTGTACAAAAAAGGGTACGATCGAATTGTGATTTTATTCATGTCGAACCCTCCTCCCCCCCCCCCCCCATTCAAATTCAATCCACTGCCCTTTAGTACCTGCTTACATTTTCCAAACAAATCTCTGAAAGCATAAGCAAAAGATTCGGTTTATCAGTTCGCTTGGCACCCTAATCATTCACAATCATTGTCTCAGAATAGTTACTTTAAAGGACAAGTCCACCCCAACAAAAACTTGATTTGAATAAAAAGAGAAAAATTAAACAAGCATAACACTGAAAATTTCATCAAAATCGGATGTGAAATAAAAAAAGTTATGGCATTTTCAAGTTTCGCTTATTTTCAACAAAATAGTTGTATGAATGAGCCAGTTCCATCAAAATGAGAGAGTTGATGACATCACTCACTCACTATTTCTTTTGTATTTTGTTATATGAGATATGAAATATTTTATTTTTCTCGTCACTGTCAAGTGAAATGAAGTTTCATTCCTCCCTGAACACGTGGAATTCCATTATTTTAACATTTTTTGCTTCAGGCAATGAGGTCCTAATAATCAAATTCGTAAAAATTGAAATATTGTATAATTGAAATGAATAAAAAACAAAAGAAATAATGAGTGAGTGACATCATCGACTCTCTCATTTGCATGTAACTGGCTCGTTCATATAACTATTTTGTTGAAAATAAGCGAAACTTTGAAATGTCATAACTTTCTTATTTTACATCCGATTTTGATAAAATTTTCAGCATTGTGCTTGTCTGATTTTTCTCTATTGATTTATATCAACATTTTTCTGAGGTGGACTTGTCCTTTAACATTTGTCTCACCAAGGAGTAAACGAAAAAACAACAACATAAATTTGACATTTCGGTATCCCGTAACTTTAGTACATGCAGCTGGGCCAAGGACTAAATTTAACTGAAATCTCAAAAAAAAAATCAGTCAAAATGACTATTAATCGGGTCAGCTGGGTGCAAATCTTATTCTAGTCATATTTGACTGCTTTTTTATTAGTCATATTTTACTACAACAGTTATTTCTGATTGTATTCTATACTGTAGAATATAGGACAGAAATGTGACTAGACGTATCAGTTACACACAGCCGACTACTGTTCTAGTCAATTTGACTGATTTGTTTAAGTGTGTGGACTATAGGGTTAGGGTTAGAATAATGGCCACTGTAATAATTGTTTCGGGTCCATAATGGAAAAGGTTATTTTTAGTCTTCGGGCTTGATCTACTGGCGCCATGGGGAATGAAGGTAGCACCTCTCAGGAAGAGGAGACACCAATCTCTTATTTATCGATGCGCACTTGACAAACTTCTTCCAGAAATATTCCCTTTTCCTTCCACCCTCTGGCCATACCAGGTACGGCATATGTTTGTCCACGTAATACTTGACGCCGTACGGAAGGGTCAAGACTTCAGGAGGGTCAATGAAAAGCAGAAGTACCTTCTTCATCTTGACGCGGTTGGTGTGATGAAACGATTGCCGCACCATGGATACGAAGTCGGCATCGTCCAGAGATGACTTGCTCACGACGAACACGGTCTTGAAGCTCACTTCGAGGTCGTCTTTGAAGTGATCGAATACGAAGGCGTCCCGGTGCAACGTCTTGTCGCCGTACGTGACCGCGTTGAAGAATGGCAACTGCTCCTGGACCACCGGCCGGAGGTAACGGTCCACCCACTCACGGTCGTCGTCGTGGAAACGGATGTTGAGCGTGCGGTGTTGCGGCGATTCGTCCCGGAGTTCTTTGTATCCGCCGATGCGCATGCTCAGTTCGCTGAATGTATAGTCTAGCCAATCAGCGACAGGGAAACAGCAAGGTGAGTGGTCACTTGACATGTCCGTTGGTGTCGATTCGATGGTTGATTGTATTTTCGGAGGTGGTACGAATGAAACCGGTGGTTCTACTTGAGAAAGTGACAGCTTGCTGCTTGGTGTAAAGTCACATATTGTTGCCAACGTAGAGTGATGACAGAATTTTCTGTGAACACACAAAAGAAATGAAAAGTTATGAAAGATATGCAGACTTATATGTATATATACACAGCAAAACGTGTGGTGTTAACTGGTGTACATAGAGGACCACACCAGTTATTTTACACCGGTGTTAAATTGGTTGGGTTAGTTTTACTCCAAAAGGTGTTTTCACAACACCCATGGTTGTTACATTTACATTCTTTGGTGTTATGTTCAATCTCCAGGGTGTTATTTTAACACCTCAGGATGTGGTCCTCTATTAACACCAATTGGTGTCAGTTTTAACACCACAGTTTTTACGGAGGTGGTACGAATGAAACCGGTGGTTCTACTTGAGAAAGTGACAGCTTGCTTCTTGGTGTAAAGTCACATATTGTTGCCAACGTAGAGTGATGACAGAATTTTCTGTGAACACACAAAAGAAATGAAAAGTTATGAAAGATATGCAGACTTATATGTATATATACACAGCAAAAAGTGTGGTGTTAACTGGTGTACATAGAGGACCACACCAGTTATTTTACACCGGTGTTAAATTGGTTGGGTTAGTTTTACTCCAAAAGGTGTTATGTTATGTTAACACCTATGGTTGTTAATTTGGTGTTATGTTCAATCTCCAGGGTGTTATTTAAACACCTCAGGGTGTGGTCCTCTATTAACACCAATTGGTGTCAGTTTTAACACCACAGTTTTTACATTATATATATATATATTGGGGAGCTTCCGATTTGTGATGGTGGTAGCTCGGATAATTCTTCTTACGCATGAGAATGCTACCGCGCACATGCATCTTCTAGGATTAGACTTCATTCGGAATAAAACGAATTTAATCTTTATAGAGGCAAGTGTACACTCTAAAAACAAATCAGTCAAAAATTACTAGTTAATAGGGTCAGCTGGGTGCAACTGTTATTCTAGTAATATTTGACTATTTTCTAGTCATATTTTACTAGAAAAGAGTTATTTCTGACTAGTCATATTTTACTAGAAAAGAGTTATTTCTGACTAGAATATATGTCAGAAATGTGAATATCAGTGATTGCCATATCAGTTGCTCCCAGCTGACTACTGGTCTAGTCAATTTGACTGACTTGTTTTAAGTGTATACCTTACGTGCAGTACTTTAACATTTAATATTTGAAATTAATTGGAGATACACAGTTAATCCCTCAATTCCACATCATACGATGAACAACATTATGTGGCGTCTAAAAACGCAAAATTTGTAAACAATTGGTCATCACATTTTCATAAATAACATTAATCATTTGTTTAATCCTATCACAAACCAAAATGCACCTAAATCGAGAGCTTATCCATGTCCAAAGTTTATAGGGATATTTGCTATAATCAAATCATGAATAGGCCTAGACCTGCAATATATAGATCGCCAATATATTATTAATCAACTTAATTATCATGCTTCATGTCTCTAGCGCGACTTCATGACCAAGCTCAAATCTGGAATTAAAATAGACTATATAGGACCCCGGGCTTCCACCCTTTGCCCCGACAATAAACCGGAATGATTTATGAATTAACAATTATGTTGATCTCTGTGTGCGTCGAGTCGTGTCAAATTAAATGCACGTTTCTCATTAACGAGACTGCGACCTCCTTCCATCGCGAAATAATGAAATGAATATCGAGGGGGATGTTTAGCTGATTAATAGGATTATCTGTTGTCATACGCCTGTTCGTGGATAGTACGAAATTCTTCTCTTTAGTACAGTAGTATGACAGTGGAATATAAATTTGATTAAACTGCATGATCTTTGTTGCACCTGTGTTTATTTTATAATTAAAGAGATGGAGATAATCAAACAGCCCCCCCCCCACTCCTTCTTTGTCCACGATGATTTATGTAATCTAAATGTAACCGAATTCCAGTCCATATATAATGCAAAAATACACCATTCCTCGTGTCGATAAATTAGTTTGAATGTATTCGAATTGAGAAGACTTTTCTGTACTCTTCTGAATTAAAGAATGAATCAATGAAAATATGTATAGATGAATAGAAAGATAATTAAGTAAATAGACAAAAAAACAAATAGATATATAGATAAATAAAATAAATATAATATATAATTTATAAATAAATGAAAACTATAATTGATGACCTGTGAGTCAAAATGACTAAAATCGCTTTTCGTCTCACAGGCGCAGGTGTCGCTAAATGAATAATAGTAATGATAATAATAATGATGCAAAAAACTGTAATAATAATGATTGGTTATAATAACAACTCAATGAATTACCAGTTTTTAATGTGCACATGCAAGGTGAGGTTACAGGGTACCCCATCATGCCTATAATATTCAAGTATTTGGATTTTCAAATAAAAAAGGGGGAAAAGGGGGAAGAAGAATGAAGAAAGCAGGCCATATTAAATAGAGGTGTCCAGGCCAATTGTGTACCTATTTTGCTTTTCCATGGAGATAAATGATGTAAACCTATTTTGGCTTGCCCCCTCCCCCCCCCTATAAACCTCTGGTTATATACCCCTTATGGGCACTAAAATAAGTATTTCTCTTTCAGTGACACGACAGTAGCTCCTGCGACATATGTTCCGGATCTATAAGGCGGAATATCGGGTTAGAGTTAGGATTGTAACTGAGTCTTTGGTTAAGAGGGTCGTGGGTTCGAATCCCAGCCAATGATGGCGTAATTTCCTTCAGCAAGAAATTGATCCACAATGTGCTGCACTCAACCCAGGAGAGGTAAATGGGTACCTGGCAGGAATTTAATTCCTTGAAACGCAGCGCGCGTAACAGCTGCACTGCTAAAGCCAGGGTAATTATGCTGCATATACTGTAGAGCGCTTAGAGACTTCTTACAAAGTAAGTATTAGGCGCTATATAAGCAAGTATAATAATTATTATTATCAAGAATAATGTAAAGGCAAATATCAGGATTAGTGTTCATTTAGTTAGGAGATTAGAATTTATATTTAGCTCATCGTGCAGATTTTCAATCGGAGCAATTGTCGCTGGAGAAAATGTCACTGCATGTTTCACGTACGCCACAGTCATACCAACGAAACCGACTCAAGACGGACCGAATAGAATGTCATATCCAAGCATGCACAGCAGAAACTGTGGTGTTAACCGGTGTACATAGAGGACCACATCAGTTATTTTGACACCGGTGTTAAATTGGTGGTGTTAGTTTTACACCTATGAGTGTTATTACAACACCTATGGTTGTTACATTTACACTTTTTGGTGTTATGTTCAATCTCTAGTGTGTTATTTTAACACCTCAGGGTGTGATCCTCTATTAACACCAGTTGGTGTTAGTTTTGACACCACAGATTTTACAGTGTGACAATACGCAGCTGTTGTGGGAAGGGACCGGGAAGCAGTTATTGCCCAACTCCCAAATTTTCTTTTTTACTGAAAATAAAAAAAAAATCATCCAAAATGTTCACGAATCTTTCAATTCCCTCGACTAGAAAATGAAAAATAGCCCCCTTGACAAACTTGGGCTCTTCGCCCCCTCGCTTTTGAATTTCCTCATCGAAAGTATTTAGCCTATGAGTCGATCCTGCCCCCCCCCCCCCCGCTCCCCCGGGCAAAAAAAAATCTGTGTGCTGCCATGATCTAATATTACCAACGGTTTATTGTAGTCGGGGTCGTTGGTGGGACTACATCATTCAAGCCACGATGCATTCTTCATCCATCATGTTTGTCACAGTCATATCAACAATATCGAAACCAGGTTGATCAAAGTTATTACGTTATTTCGAATGACATATCATCGATCCGTTTGGACTCATTTTCAATGGTATGACCGCGGCATGTGAACGTATGAAGGGAGAGGGTGGGGAGAAAAATGAATAACTGTCAATGATAATGATGATGGTGATATATTCAATAATCCAAAACAGACTACTTTACTATGCCCATCTAATAGTCTCAAAGCAAAGACTCAAATTTGACACTTTTTATCAACTATACACAGCAAAAACTGTGGTGTTAACCGGTGTACATAGAGGACCACACCATACACCGGTGTTAAATTGGTGGTGTTAGTTTTACACCTATAGGTATATTACAACACCTATGGTTGTTACTTTTACACTCTTTGGTGTTATGTTCAATCTCTAGGGTGTTATTTTAACACCTCAGGGTGTGGTCCTCTATTAACACCAATTGGTGTCAGTTTTAACACCGCAGTTTTTACAGTGTAGCATGTTCTAAAAGGAAGACGAGACTCCAAATTATCTGCCTTTGTCAAGGCAGCCACTAAATATAGTCTCACTACTCCAGACTCAGCATTATGCACTATGCGAATTGCGAACGCCAAAGGTCTGCTCCTGAAGACTACATCAAACGGATCGAATTGGAAGATTTTAATCAAAGGGTATTGTAGGATATAATATTTGTTTACTCTTACATGACACATAACAAGTTTTTAACAATATCGCGACCTTTCAGCGCACCATACCCTTTTTGAATTCACATTTCAAAAGGATTTCCATGACGTTGGATCCAGTTACGGATTTGCACTCGTGGGGACTTCCCTTTGGTATCCCGTCATTCATTTATTAATTCATTCATTCGTTCATTCATTCATTCATTCATTCATTCGTTCATTCATTTATCCATTCATTCGTTCATTCATTCATTCATTCATTCGTTCGTTGATTCATTTATTCATTCATTCGTTCGTTCGTTCAGTCATTCATTCATTCATTTATCCATTCATTCATTCATCCATCCATTCATTCATTCGTTCATTCATTCATTCATTTATTCAGTCAGTCAATAAATTTAGGCCTACGTGCACCTTATACGATTGATTTGCGACCCGATTGTGGAATAAAGCAAGTAAAATTTGTGCCGAATCTCTAGATGGAATAACTTAGTCTGCAAATATCTAGACACGCGATCAGATTCCAGGCAATATACTACCATTCTTAATAGAATAAGTGTGAATTAAAATGTCTAATCGCAATAACGTCACAGCAATTTCGCAGCCTACGATTTGAATCAAATTTGACCTATACTTCAGAATAAAGGCTTGTAATCATATAATATTTGTATTCTAAAAGTTAATTTAAACCTCAAATAAGAAATGTTCCATGCATTTACATTTTCACAAAATAAGGAAAATGAGATTTGTTCCAAAATCGGATCGTCGACCAGGCTTATTATATGCGATGGCCTTTAGTCATTCAGTCAGTCAGTCATTTAATCAGTCAGTCATTTAATCAGTCAGTCAGTCATATCTGTCAGTCATTCAATCAGTCAGTCATTCCACCGGTCAGTCAGTCAATCAGTCAGTTCGTCAATCTGTCAGTTCGTCAGGCAGTCAGTCATTCAATCAGTCGGTCAATTAGTTCGTCAGTCAATCAGTCAGTTCGTCAGTCAGTCAGCTAGTCAATCAGTTCGTCAGTCAGTAAGCCAATCAGTCAGTCAGTCGATCAATCAGTTTTCGTCCTCTTTACTACAGAAATCGAATTTTGGAATAGATTGTGACATAACATTAAAAAAAAGATAACTTTATGTCCCCTATGAGTTTAAATGAGTTGAATTTTGTAGTGTGCACCTTGTTTCACACGACGGCAAAGGGTTTAAATTCATCGCACTATTTGGATTTTCTTACTCAAAATTTGGATTCGCACCCTTGACAAAAGACATGCTCGAATTTAACAATATGATTACACGCTGAGTTTCTCACAGTGTTTAACAATGTGAACATAATTCACCAGCACCTGGGACTAGTTAACATTTACAAGTAAGCTCCTTCCCGCATCCGTGAGTTTGAATTACCAGGGCCGAGGATCGGATGGGAGGGGAGCACGTCCCCATGAACAAATCATATATCTGACATTCTTAATTTAGAACAAAAATATGAAATCACCCAAATTGTCGTTTATTATCTACCAACATTCTAGTTGCGATCAGACAAGAGATTGACTATTCTGACCAACTATCATTTAAGAGTATGTATGATTCGTCTTACACTATACACAGCAAAATCTGTGGTGTTAACCGGTGTACATAGAGGACCACACCAGTTATTTTACACCGGTGTTAAATTGGTGGTGTTAGTTTTACACCTATAGGTGTTATTACAACACCTTTGTTGTTACATTTACACTCTTTGGTGTTATGTTTAATCTATAGGGTGTAATTTAACACCTCAGTGTGTGGTCCTCTATTAACACCAATTGGTGTCAGTTTTAACACCACAGTTTTTACAGTGTACCATGTATACGCGAAACCAATGCTAGACATGCATGCAGTATGCATCAACGAAATATGAGTGTGTGTGTGTGTGTGTGTGAGAGAGAGAGAGAGAGAGAGAGACGGGAAGGGGGGGGGGTGAGCAAAACGCAAAAAGCTTGCCCATCTCCCCGATAAGTAAAAGCACCTCTATAAAAATAAATCGGTTTAAGTCTTCTGGCTGAATTAGCAGAATGCTCACTCCAAGCCCTGTCTATCGTTTTAGTCCGTCGTACATTTTATGATTTGAAAATAGGTGCTGGCCTACCTTTGTCAAAATACTAATTTCATTTGAAAATATCAAATTTTCTCGCTCGACCGCTACACTAAGTCGGAAACATGCGATAGATTTTTCGGAGGAGGAGATCCATCACATATCACCTTACACGTAATTTATCCGATGGCATAACGTGTATAAAATGCAAGGTTTTCTTTTATGAAAATATTGTCTCGCTTGATCGTTCCATTCCCTGGCAAACAAAAACTGAAACTTAGTTCTTGTGTGTGTGGGGGGGGGGGGCGGGGCTTCAGATGTTCCAATCGATTTTGAGTCTCTCTCCTCCAATCAAGAAAAAAAATCAGATCTCGCGTAACTGAATCAATAATATTGTTCAACATACCTATTTCCCTATAATCATAATCTACACGTTTGACAATATCTGTTTATTGATTTAGTGTAAAAGGAAATCGAGGTCTCATTTTATGACGCAGAATATATGGATGAAACAATGAATCATCATTAGTTATTTACGGTCCAGCGAAAACCGCAATAGATGATTTTGGGTGATATAAAATATGTCTATACTGTATATATTAGATTGTTGTCATTGAATTATATCACTTTACGTGACCTCATGTCATTTCCCTGTACCAAGGGTAGAATCTTTCTCAAAGAAGGTCACTTTAAATATTTACTGCATGTATTATTGTAACATGCTACACAGAAACAACAGATGCATCGATAATGGCAAGTTGGCCGAATTGTTTCCTAAAAAACCACGAGGGTGTACATCAAACCTTAGCCAACCTAAGAATCGCTTTAAAGTTCACCTTTTCAACCCCTGACTCTAAAAAAATAACATAATTATTATCATATTTATGTATTAATAATCTTAAACATTCACAACGGAACAATTTTGGCTATGCAATCGCGTGACACCCTGCAAAGAAAACTGTTTGGAAAGAGTTGATGTATAGGGGGTGGGTCAGAAGCTAGAAGAAGGTTGGGTTATTGAAAGAGGGGAAAGACAAGGAAGTTCAATATCATAACTCGATCTTCCACACGAGATCTACTCATAAAATGCATGATGGTGTATATAGCCATTACTCGAGTACACTATTTTGCGCACGATGAACTATGAAATTACCATATAGCTCAATAGACACGACAGCTGCCAAGGACGAATAAGATAAATTGATTTTGTTCAGACTAAATTTACCATGTTTACCATGCTTTTGAAGCGATGGGGTGGGACTACATCATTTGAAAAAGACTTTATACTACGAAAAGATAGGCCTATATAAAATATAGGCTGTGGATTTGCCACAAAATGAAATTACATATTTCTCGTTATATTGTTTAAGACCCATTGTGCATCAAAATACGACATGAGTGTCCACGAGTGCAGTGCGAAGTTTACCTTTCGAATTCAAGTTCAAATGTCGTGTTTGAAATATGAAATTAATATCGTCAACGGAACAAGTTACGTTTCAAACCAGTCATATTCAACGTCAAAAGAAGTTGACCCACTCATTTCAACATCAATAGAATATGGGAACGTAAAACAATTGCACTGCAAAAACTCGGGTGTTGATTTAACACCAGCCCGGAATCTAACCACACCAGCGAAGTATTGAAACAACACCAGTTTGGAATCAAACCGATGCTGTTTTAATACTAATTTGGTGTTGTATAAACACCTATCTGGGGTTATAGACCAAAACGAAACTGGTGTTGTTTAACACTTGTTTGGTGTGGGCATATATAGATTCCGGGCCGGTGTTAACTCAACACCAGAGTTTTTGCAGTGTGACTAAACTATGAATTCATTATTTGTCTATAACTGGAATGTGAATCATTTTCCTGGTTCATATCTTACGGATCAATAACTTTGCTGGGTTCGGGTAATGCATTATGCTACATATTGAAAACAAATGAATCAATTTATTGAAATAGGCGTAATCTCAAACAATTGAAATTCACAAATTCAGAAACTATATTGCAAGAACTTGCCTGCGTGCAGGCACTCTCCTTCTTATACTGTAGAAAGAAAACTAAAACAAAATATGATCATGTAAAAATAAACCAGAGAGTCTACATACCGGTAATTCAGTATACAGCCTATATGGTACAATCATGAATTTAAATTTACAAAATATCCCATTGTCAGGTACATCTACATGAAAACACATCACATAATTTTTTTTAAAAAACCATTTAGTAATTTGAGGTTATATAACAGCGAAATTCTAATCAATTTAAGGTATAGAACATTGCACATTTCCCCCAATAACATGAATTCCAGATTATGAACCTCCATAACGAATACATTCCAATATCATGACTTTACAGAATAAAAAGAAAAATAGAAGAGCTTACTTACGAGTGATGTTCCGGCATGGAGTTCTTCTCGTGGTATTGAATAAGATGTCAAAATGTTCTTGGAGGCTCGTCAGAAACCCGTTCGGCCCCTCCAGGCGTCCGCCCAGATGAAAATATGAGACCGCGCGCCTTTTGTTCGTCGCCTTCAGCCGTCTGCTAGCTGGATTCGTGCGTGGTTATTAAAAAAAACCTCACAGTGCCGTGAAAACCCAAAGCTCATCATCGACTTGCATTGGGGCGATGGAAGTATTCCTAAGCGTAATATAAAACGACCACTTCCTGGTACATTTTCTCGGCTTTGGTTCAACAACAAAATAAATCTGAACGACGACGAAAACAAGGGCAGTTGCAACAAGAGCGTTACAGAATTAAACTAGCTTCAGATGGAAACGTTAATAATTCTGTCACTTCAAATCCCTATCGCATGGCGCCCGGTTTTCAATTGTAATTCGAACGCGTGTCGTATCGTTTATAACAATTCCATCTTAGTGCCCTTTGTCGTGTGATTCTAGCTCCGCAACTCAACCCCCATTTATTATTATTATTTTTTGCCCGCTCTTTGATAATGGATTTCGATATTAATATACGTGTTGCGGGTCGCTATCCCGGTCGCTCTATCAGCGAATCTATTGTGTGGGAGCCCCTTGATTGTATTCATGATGCCTAACCTCATTGGGCTCATTGATGACAAGTAGTAATGGAAACAGAGGTAGTGAAAAATTATGGTGTCATTTCGTATTCGGACCAGAAGGGCAAGATAATAATACTTTTGAAAAGGCACTGCTTACTGAAATACAAGTGCGAAAGCAATAACGATTAAAATAATAATCCCGAGGACTCACAGAAATAATCAAAGCAGAATACAAAATTTCCGACAACAATACGCTTAATAAACCCGAAGGGGTGGTCATTTTTCAGTAACCCTGACAACAAGACAAGTGTTTAAACCTCGCATGGGTTCCGTTTTATAAAGATTTTTTAATAACAAGTGCACAAGTTCTATAAAAAGATCACTATCATCCAATCAAATCGCATGATTTCCGTGTCTTTATGTCGATTTAATTTTTTAAATGTTATTTTAACAATTTTTACTAACGGGCCTCGGTCGGCCTCAAGGCCCTGACCGTTGAACTTGATATTTTAAGATCCTTACGTTGGCTCCCTGTAAAACAGCGCATTATGTTCAAGATTTTGTTGTTAACTTTCCATTGTGTTCATGGCTCATCTCCCCAGTACCTTATTTCACTGATCAAAAGTTATACCCCTTCAAGATCCTTACGTTCCTCCTTTTCCAATTCTCTTGTTACCCCCAAAGTTTCCAAGACCTGGGGTAAATCATTTGTTTACTCATCCTCTAAGCTATAGTATAGCCTCCCTCACAACATCAAACAGTGCTTGACTTCGGAAACTTTCAAAAATTACCTCAAAACATTTCTGTTCAATTCTTCTTAATTTCTTCTATAATTTCTTTTATAATTTCCTATAAAGCGCCTTGAGCACTCTACAGAGTGGATTTGGCGCGATATAAGTCTAATTATTATTATTATTATTACATAATAGCGATTTTTCGCAATTTCAACAAAATATAGTATATGTATCGGAAATGCCCGTAAAATCACAGTGGGCAGCTTAAAGGTCTTTGTCGAAAATTGGTGACCGACAGATTGTCTTAATTAAGCTTCGGAGCTGACGAAAAATTGCAGATATGTTGTTTGTCCAGAGACACGGGCGATACTTCTGTTCTGATTCCCCGATTTTCTACTATGGCTGCTTTGCCATGCCGGGGTTTTTGACAACAGATTCTCAACGTTCCGGAAAACACCTGCGCAGTAATTGCGAAAGTTCCTTGATATTTTTTTCCAATTTCTTTTTCACCCACAGTAGGGTGTATTATTCAATAGACCATCAGTTTACATGTACATTTGCTTTCACAGTCAATATGGCTCCAGTTTACATTTGTTTTCACAGTCAATGTACAGAAATAATCAGATAGTGAGTGTTTAACAGTAGTACAACAATAGCTGATAATATACAGTCTTGTTATAAAATAAATAATTTACAGTATCAAAAGCAAAACATAGCTATAATTTATATAGAGAACGAGAGATAAAGATGCAAAATTGTATCTCACAAACCGATGAAAAATCTTTTCGACATTAGTCGAAAAGATTAATAAAAGTTGACCAACATTTTTGTAAAAGTTCCTTGATATGCTGACGCTGAAGCACTCATGAATTTGTTGACATTATAACGGATTTGTGGTTTGTTCATTTACATTTGCCTCTTTTTGGGGTGTTCGGCTGAAAGTTGAGTCCAAGCAAAAGCTCACATACAAAAAATGCTCCATGAGGGTAATACTTGGTGAAAACAATACCACTTGTAGTGGATTTTTGTATATTGCATGCCGTCACGAATATGCACAAGGTGGGCTGATGATGCCATGTCCCTATGTTCCCCTTTTCTAGTTATTTCCTGGATGTTATTGGTTATTGTATTAAATCTTGTTTTCATATTTGCATACACGTGTTTATGATGTGCCTCCCTCGTAACAAAATAAATTGTCGTATATACTTATTATTTTACGCATTAATCACTATTCAATCTATTTTCTTTTATTCTTGGTGGATAAAATTGGACTAAATATAATTTCATAGAGTAAAATACAAAAGAAAAAGTGATGAGGTGATTGGGGGTGATTTCATCTTTGTTCATTGCACATTCCTGAGGAAATGTATAAAATTGTTTCACTGAAATATTGCAAAACCTGAAAAATGTCATAACTTTCATTGCCAGATCTTAGGTTTGTTTGTGTTATTTTACCTCATTTATTTCATATCATAATTATTTTCAGCCTGGAGTAACCCCTTTAACAGGGCTTTATTCCATCGTATCTTTCATGTTACATACATCCAGAATACATGTATGTCTAAGGTGCCTCACCTCACAATCCACCACGTTCGATGCTTAACAATTTTATTAAATGTTTTATGTGCCTCAACCGTTTTATTTTGGAATGCGTCAGATAATAAAATTCGTAAATCAGTAACCAGCAAACTTGACTCACTGTCTTTTTGAGTGTGAAATTGATGCGCGTTTCCCGGTGTTCGAATCGAGATTCCACTCCGTGGACTACATGGCAAATTAAATCAACTTGTTCATAATGTCATGCGGCTATCTAAGTGATGTATTTATTGTAATACCGAGAGCTAAAGAGGAATAACATAATAAAATGGGAGAGATGGAGGGAGGGATGAGCCTGGAGGGGTGGGGTTAGAGAGGAAAGAGAGATCATCAGTGTGGGGATCAAGACAGAGACAATGAGAGGTGAGATGGAGGCGGGAGAGGAACATAGAACACGCTCAGAGAGAGAGGGGGTATTTCAAATTCGTCCAATGCCGATTCGTCCAATTACCAACTCGTCTTCTATCATTTTGGTCTACTATCAGTTCGTCCATTATCCATTTGATCTAATTGCCAATTCATCCACTGACCATTTCCTCCAATAACCAGTTGGTCCAATGGCCATTTAGTCCATATGCTATTTGGTCTAATTGGACTGTTAATTGTGCAAAATGAACGAAAATGAAATGGAAATTAGATCAACTGGTTATGAGACGAAATGGTCATAGACGAACTGGTGATTCGACGAAGTGATGATTGGACCAAAAGGTCATTGCACCAAATGGTTGTTAGACGAAATGTTGATGGACGGAGTGGCATTAGACTAAATGAAAGTAGACCGTGCGGTGAGTGGGCGAGTTGGCAGTAGACGAACTGGCAATTTACTAGTATCGGGTAGGGGAGAAATCACATACTTAGACAGGAACAAGAATCATAGTCGTATGTGCATGTCAATCCTTTAAAAAAATAAGAGAACCCCCCCCCAAAAAAAAAAAAAATCCCCGTGGTCCTTTGTTCATGAGTGCCCGCCTTTTCTCCCAAATGCTCTCTCAGTCAAATCGCATTGTAAGTGGTGCATTGAGCAAACATTATATTCAACATAAATCTTTGTTCGCTTATGGTAAGCGCCGAAGGTGTTTTGAATCAATGTTCTGTTGATCTTGAGTCTGAATGATATTTTTCACATTGCTAGCAACAGTGAATGGGTCTGGTACATATGGCGCGAGAGCAGTGACTGTCAGTTTGAAAAGGCATCAATGTCATAATTATTTGAATTGAAAATGTCCACACCATCCCTTTGCAAAAAAATGTAGAGAGGCCAAACCATGACACATGCCCGGTAGGCCTATACCCTGTTTAGAAAACAGCGAGGTTTCGACATTTCAAACGGGACGAATTCTACGACACAGTAAATCCATAGAGAATGCCCGTCAAATCATATTGCACAGCTTAAAGGTCTTTATCAGAATTATGATTAAAGGTATTGTTTAACTTTGTGAGGAGCGGATTTAAAAAAATTATCAAACCAAGATGAAACATGTGTATAAGTGCATGTATTAGAACTAATAAACCCTGAAAACAACCATTATTGAGAATGAAAAGCTAAAACTACGTGGCAAACCCCGATTTTGTAAATAGGCGTCTTATAGACACCTAAATAGTACACATAGGTGTATGGGATGAAATTAAGATGGTGTTTCCAGTCACTGTATATTTCAGTTTTTGAAGCACTAAATAATTTGTTTCGAACGCAATTTTTTCTGGGCTTCATTTTTGTACCATATCACAGACACAGGTGACAAGTGTGACCTTCTAGCTCAGATTTTTTAAAAGTCAAACCAATGTTAACCAATCACTTTAATTTGGACAGCAGATCGTCCTAAGATTCTGACATGACGAAAATTTAAATATATCGTTTGTCCAGAGTCCAAGATGACACCGATTCACCGATTTTTCGACAGACTCCTTCCTCAAGAAGGGCTTCTTGTGACAATAGATACTCAAGGTTACAGAAAGAGTCTGCATCTGCATAGTGGCTGCAAAAAATGTCTACATTTTGGGCCGAATTCACAAAGGAGGTTTAAACCCCGAGGGGGTTTAAACCACCTCCTAGGTTTTTTAGTCCATGGTTTAAATCCCGAGGGGATTTAAACCCCCTCTCTGTTTCACCAACGATGGTTTCTTTTATAGTCCATGGTTTAAAATAAAACCATTGTTTAAACCACACCTAAGAGCTGACTAAAAAATGTGACGTTTCATGACGTTTTATGACGCATTTAAACCCCCTCGGGGTTTAAACCTCCTTCGTGAAACACAAATGAAAAACCCAGCACGGGGTTTAAACCAGGAGGGGGTTTAAACAACCAAAAACCAGGAGCTAGGTTTTTCGTGAATTCGGGCCTTTATGTCTAATTTGAGGCTGACTATTGCAGATGCGCTAAATCCCTGTAGTTGAGATTGATCGAAAAAAATAGAAGAAATGGTGAACTAAAATACCTGAGAATATGAGGGGAAAGAGGACAGATGAAGAGAATTAGGATAGGAAATTTGCTTTGAAACTTATAGGACATTTTCGCCAGCTCTTTCTGGGTTTTCTTTATTTCATTCTCTTTCTCTCCCTCCGTTTTCATGTCTACCTTCTCTTTCTTTCTCTCTCTCTCTCTCTCAATTGATCAATCAACATTTTATTCTTGTTCCTGGGCATTTTTTATTACTCTTTGCATATTATTCATTCTTTTTCATTCTGTCTCTTTTTAACTGCCTAGGAAATTGTGGAAATGCAGAACAATTTTGATTAAATCATCATTTACAACCCAAAGAAAATCATTTCAAATAGAACAAAACAATTACAGACACAGTCTAGTGAACACAATGAACGTTTTCTTTTCATTTTATTCCCACATTCACACAATGTGACGTCACTATTAAAATGGCATTTACTCTTATTTACAAACCATCAAATTATCATACAAATAAATATCATACTTCCTCATTCAATGACAATAGCAACAATTACAACAGATCCTTTTGGTCTTCGCCAGTATCAAGGTAGCATCAGAAACGACCCAATACGCTTTGGAATGTTTACCTTTGTTTTCGTAGTGATCATATTACTTCAAAATTAAATAATTTGAAGAGGAAATATTTCGATTACATTTTTCCCTTTCAAACATTTCTGCATACAGTGTACTGCATTATATTCATTGATAGGTGATAGTTTTGTTGTTGCAAGAAAGCTTGATATCATAAAGATGTCAAAAAGTCATGTACAGAATGCAGAGTACATACACTGTACGAAATCTTGAGTTGAATGATATGTATCAAAACTGTTATCATTTTTTGAGACTGGAATACCTAATAATAATAATAATCCGCTTTTATATAGCGCTTAATACATCGGAACGACGTGTCTAAGCGCTTCACAGATATATTATTACCCCGGTCATTGGATTCAATCAGTCATTTCCCGCACACAATGTGTGCACATCCTCCACTCCCTGGGGAGTATTCCAGTCAGTCGCCTGTGAGGCGCACACAATACTGGACAAGCTACAATGACTTTCACATCTTACCGGGTACCCATTTAGCACCTGAGTCGAGAGTGGCAAAGTGTGGATTAACGCCTTGCCAAAGGACGCGAGACCACGGTGGTCTTCGAACACACGGCCCTATGTTTACAAGGCGAGAGTCAGAACCACTACACCACGGCTCCTCCACTATTGAAGCTGATCTCCCCAGAATGGAAGATTTCATGCCTTGGAAGGAAAATCTCAAGCTTCAAAAAGAGTTACTATCAATCCTAAAATTTACATAGCTGGCATACACTGTACGTGTACTAGAATATATTGAGCCTTTTCTCAAATGTGCAATCAAAATGTGTAATGATTATAAATACTTTTGGTACATGTTATTCACAAGGTGATAATGTAATTTGTATAACGTAATTTCATACTGCATATGATAAATGCATATGAAGAAAAAAAAGAAAAAAAAGTACCTGAAAAGAAGCAGACCAGACTGATCTCGGCTTGTACAAATCAAGGTGATTTTGATTATTTGGTAAAGTAGTCATATTTATATTTTCTTTTAGGTGTGCAAAAAAAAATCAATTAGCCAGGAATGCAATACACAATGCTATGGGATACCACCTGACCCATCAACGAATGGAGAGGTGGGGGAGGTGATGGGTGGAGGTCATGATCCTGGAATGACTCTCAGTTCTTGTCATCCTCATTGCTGATGAAGATGGGCATCTCTGCAGTACCACGATGCTGACAAGGTGCAAAGGGAAGTCCAAGCAGGTAGGCTAAGGTCAAAGTTCAGCAGAGGTCAGCAGGGTGTCATGAATGAATATTAGTGACCTGGAATGTCATCCTCATTGTTGGTGAAGATAAGCATCTCTGCAGTACCACGATGCTGACAAGGTGCAAAGGGAAGTCCAAGCAGGTAGGCTAAGGTCAAAGTTCAGCAGAGGTCAGTGGTCGACAGGGTGTCATGAATGAATAGCAGTGACCTGCAAAGTCTCTTTATTATTGTCATCCTCATTGTTGATGAAGATAAGCATCTCTGCAGTACCAAGTTGCTAGCAAGGTGCAAAGCGAAGTCCAAGCAGGTAGGCTAAGGTCAAAGTTCAACAGAGTTCAGACATCGACAGGGTGTCATAAATAAATAGCAGTGACCTGGAATATCTTCTTTATTCTTGTCATCCTCATTATTAATGAAGATAAGGATCTTTGCGATGCCAGGTTGATGGCAAAGTTAGAGCAAAAGTCCAAGCAGGTAGGCTAAGGTCAAAAACAGAGTTCAAAGGTCAGCAGGGTGTCATGAATAGATAGCAGTGACCTGGAATGTCTCTTCATTCTTGTCATCCTCATTATTAATGAAGATGAGGATCTCAGCGGTTCCAGGTTGATGGCAAGGTGCAAAGCGAAGTCCAAGCGGACAGGCCTCTCCTCCACCAATCTGCAGACAAAAAAAGAAGAACAAAACTTTTCAAACCTAAACAATTTTAACTCAAAAGTAGGTTCTGTATATATATCATGAATCACTAATTCACATATTTTTCATTGATTACAATAATTATTCAGCTCACTTCAGCACTCCTGCTGCAGAGTGGATTTGGGACATTACAAATCTAATCTATTATTATTATCACATTATCATTATTATCATCATTATTATTGTTGTTATCATTATTATTATTATTTGATTATATTTTTATAGGATGAACACAAATAGCAGTTATATAGTTATGCTGTAAATAGGATAAAAAAACATGAATATTTAAAAAAAACATGAACATAAACTAGTAAATTACCATCATGTGTCAAAATTATCTGAATAAAAATGAATCTTGTACAATAACTCATAACTTCAAAAGTCTTTAGTTATAGCATAGATTTTGCATCGTCCTCCCTTATATACACTGTACTAGATTGAAGGGCTTATTCAGATGTACCTCTATTCTTGTTTCCTTGAACTGGAGTAAGTCATCTCTATTGCATCTGATGAAAAAGACTCTCCTCTGAGGATAACGGTTGGTGTAGCTGATACGCTGTAGATCGGAAAAAAGTGGGAGGGTTGGATATGTAAGATTAATATTGTTTCATTTCAAGGCAAAATTTTTTTCATTTGTTTAGATACAAGTTGTTAGTTTTCTCTCAACAGACATATATTATGGGTAACAAGTCCAAACATCATCTACAGTATATCAAAACCACCACTACCACCACCATCCATGTAGAAGCGGCATCAACATCATCATAATCACTCCCTTCCTCATCAACACCATCACTACTATCATCATTGTCATCATCCTCATCGCCTTCATCATTGTCACCCCACTACTAAATTCATCATCACAACCCCCATCCACCATTACTTGCACCACATACATTACCACCACCACCACCATCATCATCATCAAAACATCATCAACACCAACAGTCCAACACCATCATCACCATAATCACCACCATCACCAAAATCATCATCATCATCACAACCATCATCATCACCACCATCACTACCACAACAACAACCACCGACATCATCATGATTATAACCACCAACATCATCACAATCACCATCATCATCCTCATCATCACCATTATCGTCACCATCATCATCATCACCAACCCCATCATCATCACCACCACCATCATCATGATTATAACCATCAACATAATCATCATCATCAACATCATCATCACCACCACCATTGTCATGATCATCACCATCATTACCACCACCATCATAGTCCAGGCACACACCTTCATTATCATCACCACCACCACCACCATCATCATCACAGCCACCATCACCTACCATCTTCCTTCACCTGCTAATCTTATCATAATCTTCCACATCATCATCATCATCATCCACATTAAAACCCCTCTAATGTACCTTATTTGATCCTTTGCCTCCTCCTACCGGTAGCTGAAGCTCGAATGACTTGGTGATGTATGGCGCTCTGCATATCACTGAAACCAACCAAGATCTAACCAAGACATGGTACTCTATGTCTGAACACAAATGATTGATGTTAAGGATAAAACTGGGACATCATCCAGCACCACCCTCCATTATCATTATGTCATAATGCTCCAGGGCCCTATTACATAAAAATTTGTCATGATGACTTATACCTTGATCATGACATAAAATCAAACACAGCTTATGTCGTTGACATAAATTCTGTAGCATGAAAATATTTATATGTATTGTTTTGAGCTATGTCAAGTTATGATGTGATTTAAACGTCATGACATCAAATGAAGAGTAATGAATGAGCCCAATGACGTAATCTTGGCAATTTTTTTTACTTTTTCCAGGGCCGTGAAGAGTTTTAAAGAAAAGGTTTACTGCTTCGTATTCATCCCGGCTGCTTCAAAATCTGATGAAATCAAGGTATATTTTGAGCAATGATTGCTCAGATACTCTCCGGCTGCTATTAGCAACACAACACCGCCAATCTTAGTCAGGAGTCTCGGTGTCTGACAATCCTGAAAGACCAAATATGATGCAATTCCTGCATAATATGGTGACAAAAAGCTTGCTTTTGTACTTTGTTTCTAGACGATAAAACCTGACAACTTGAATGTTTGAACAGAACGTCCTTCTCTAATTTGTGGGTGGATATTCTAAAGATCATTAGATCCTGATCTAGGCCTACCCAAGAAGAGAATATCACAAAACTCGCTAAAACCCATCTTTTCCAAACCCTTCATGAGATAAAATTGAACTTGAAACCATTGAATTGAACTTAAAAGATGACGCACAATACTAAGCCTGGTCTAGATCTATCTATCTTTGATATCGTCACCAATCGCTGATTTTTGGAAGCAGTCCTAAATCAAGGCTACGTACTAGGTTTAATCTATTCAACACAAATGTCAAGTCTGTATTGCCCTATGGTGCAGAAACTTGGAGGAACACCAAAGCTATTCTGCACAAGATTGTCAACAGATGTCTGAGGAGATTCACAGGATTCATTGGCCAGAGACAATCTCCAACACAGATCTCTGGCAACAAACAAATCAAAGACCAATGAAAGAAGAGATCCTGAGAAGAAGATGGGGGTGGCTTGGCCACACACTGAGGAAATCAAACAACAACATAACAAAGCAGGCCCTAACCTGGAATCCTCAGGAGAAGCGGCATCGCGGCAGACCCAGGAATACATGTACCTGGAGAAGGGATCCTGATGCCAATTACAAAGAGCTTAGAATAGGGTGGCAAACCGTAGTGAACGCAGCCCAGGACCGAAGACCCTGGCGCACTGTCGTCAATGTCCTATGCTCCAGTAGCAGTGACGGCCATAAGTAAGTACTAGGTCTAATCTACACTTCATTATCACACATTTTGTCCATAGCTACTTTTTTTTCAAAGATTTTCTAATGGCCGGTTGTTATTCACTTTCGACTTGAAGACAACTAACTCTGCCTAACATTTTTTTGGGGTATTGATGTGAAATAGTGACCAGCACTAAGAAGGGTCCCTTAACAGCACCAATGACATTTGTACATTTCAGATGCAGTCAAGGGACATTCTCGTTTAGAATTGAACTTGTAACTGTGCCCCATTTGCATAAAACTGATGATTAAATGAACCACACACCAAACTTAAATTGGAATGGTTAACACTTATTTTCAGGATCAAGAGCTGCACCAAAGAACCTGGGAGAAGGCGGCAGAGCTCCTCAGGATGCATGGTTTGATAAGATCCTCTAGCAAAATAAAGAGAAAATGGAGTACATTGAGAATGGCAGCGCTTAGTCACAAGACTGATAGAAAACAGGTCAATATCTGCTTGTTGTGACTACGGAATTGTCAGTTTGCAAAGAGTAAATCTACTGACATGTTGCGCAAGATTTTTCATGAGGAAGAAGAAATTTGAATAAATAACACTTATTTTCTTTTTTGGACATCGCTCTCAAGCTCTTAAAGCTTAGGATGATCCACTTATGTATACATATATAATATGAATGATATATTAATGCAAATGTTATGTAATGTTGACAATGATGTGTGTATATATATGAACAAAATCAAATCAAGTCATCAACAGGCCAACTGTCACCACAAGAAACATCAAAACTCCCAACTCTAACTGCATCCCAACAGCCGGTGATCCATGACTCTCAGTGCAATGATTTGTTCAAGAAGCAGAACGATGCTTCTGGAGCGGATTGATGTTAGCTTAGAGCGAATGGCAGACAATTCTTCTCAATCTGCAATAGATTTGTGTAAGACGCACTGTTCAAAGGTCAAGCCCACTCAAAAAAAAGGTATCTGAATATGTTTATTCACATGTAAATATATGCTTGTTGTGACAACAGAATTTTCAGGTTCAAGAACTTCGTAAAAAAAACCCTCTGCATGGGTACATACGATCCTCAATCAAAGAGCAGAGAAAATGAAGTATGCTTAAAATGGCAGCACTGCGCTATAAAGCTGCAAGAATGGAAACAGGTAAATATATGCTTGTTGTGACTACAGAATTTTCAGTTTACAAAATGTGAATCTACACACATATTGTGCATGATTTTGCAGGAGGCAGAAGAAATTGGAATAGATAACACTTCTTTTCAGGTTCAAGAACTTCGTCACAAAACGTGGGAGAAGGGGGCAGAACTCCTTAGAATGCACGGCTTCATTAGATCTTCAGCCAAGCTACAGAGCAAATGGAGCATGCTCAAAATGGCTGCACTCCGTTATAAAGCTGTTAAAATGAAAACAGGTAAATATATTTTCAGTTTGCAAAAAGGAAATCTACAGACATATTGTGCAAGATTTTGCATGAGGCAGAAGTTCTGTCACAATGTTTCACCAAGTGTATCTATTTTTTTCTTATCATTATGTAGGAGAAGAACATGCAGTCGACCCATTACACGAAATGGTCCTGGAGGCCATAATCCGAGAGGCAAAGGATGGGGTACTACTGACATGTTGCATAAGATTTTCTGTCATTATGTTTCACCAAGTGTATCTATTATTTTATTATCATTATGTAGGAGGAGAAGAACATGCAGTCGATCCATTACACGAAAAGGTGCTTGAGTCCATAGCCCGAGAGGCAAAGGATGGTGTACTGGGCCCTAAGGAAGAGGCTGGATTTAGCTCATCCCAAGTAAGTAAGATGACTGATTTTTGTTCAATGTCATGCAATACTTGTTAGAATATTCTAAGCATTTTTGACAATGCTAATAGTTTTATCAAACTAGTAAACATAGAAACAGACACTTGAATCAGCTCTACAGGCATTCAAATTAAAATTAGGACTTTTTCTGTTATCAACTGATGATGACTGAGCACTTTTAGGCCATGCCCCATCAAATTTTTTTTTGGGGGGGGCACACTGTCCAATTTTTCAAATGATTTTCTTGAAAGAAGTGTCATATTGATAAGGTTAAAAATCTGCTGCAAATGAGGTATGTAAACTTGGTTTTGAATTACATGTATCACCCATTTATAGCCTACCTCTAATGTAAAAAAAAAGACGAGAAAAAAAACCCAAACAATTGGGAAAGAGGACTGGAAATTGTGGTAGTTATGGCCCATTTATCAATTTACAAGGGTAAAAGTAGGACACTGAGGCCAGTTAAACAAGATATCAACTGCCATGATACTTGGTGGCCTTGGATAACTCAATTTCACATTCAAGGATAAATTTTAAAAGAAAATAATGTCTTATAGTTGAATGTAAAAAAACTGACATCGCTGCTGCACATAGATGATTCCCTGAAGCACTGTGGCATAAATCCTGGGAGGAGCTAGCTGAGGACCGTTCTGCCTGGCGCACCATGGTTAAGGCTGGTGTGTCGGGCTACGAGTCAAGACGTGCGGACAAGCAAGAACAAAAACGCTGAAAATACAAAGCAAGCACCATCGCTGTGCCTGCCCCAATGCCGACTTTTGCTTGCCCACACTGCAACATTCTTTTTCGGGTGAAGATTGGTTTAATTTAGCCATCTCCGAACACACAGGAATTTTAGAAGTTGTTGTCTTTGCCAGCGAAGGACAAACACGATCAGATGATGGCATTACAACAGCCAAGGGCATTACACCAAATTGATATTCTGTAATTCTACCCTTTCAGAACACAGAGGAGGACAGCTCAGCCTTTAACATTCTGTGGAGCATGACTTCAACCCAAATGCTAACACCAAGCCACATGAAGAAAACAACAGGCCCAGAGGACTGCTCAGCTTTCAACAATCTTTGGGGCATGACATCAAACCAAACAAACACCAAGCCAGATGAAGACGACAACAAGCCAACTACAATCAATAAGCCCCAAGCCATCCGCAAGCCATCAACAAGCCAAAAACAAGTACCGAGCCCCAAGCAAAGTCTTCGTCTTCAGAACATGTCTTGTATTTTATATACATGGAAATAGACCTCTCTTCATGTTTCTCTCCCACTTTTCAGTTCTCTCTCTTCGCCTCTGTTTCTCATCATCCCTCACTCTAGCTCTCCTTTAATATGAAGTTCGCATCATTGATTGTAATCTTGAAGCCATTGTATAATCTATGTATGTATTTTTTTTTTTTTGGTCATCGCTCTCAAGCTTTTAAGCTATGATGATCCACTCTTGTATATACCAATGCAAATGTCATTTAATGTTGACAATGACGTGTATATGTGAATCAAATCAAGTCATGAACAAGCCAACTGCCACCACAAGAAATATCAAAACCCCCTAATCTAACTGCATCCCAACAGCTGGTAATCCTTGACTATCAGCACAACAATCTTGCTCAAGAAGCAAAATATGCTTCTGGAGCAGATTGCCGTTAGCTTAGAGCGATTCTTCTGAATCTGCAATAGATTTGTGCAACTTAAAGGCAATGTTTTTAAGTCAAGCTCTTTCTCTCTAGCTCTCCTTTAATTTTACGCTCGCATCATTGATTGTGATCTTTTAGCCATTGTATAATAATAATTCATGTATTTTTCATTTTTGGACATTGCTCTCAAGCTCTTAAAGCTTATGATGATAGACTCATGTGTGTGTGTATATATACATGTGTACATGTAATATGAATGATTTTACCAATGCAAATGTAATGTAATGTTGACAATGATGTGTATATATGAATCAAATCAAATCAAGTCATGAACAAGACAACTGCCACCACAGGAAATATCAAAACTCCCTAATCTACATGCATCACAACAGCTGGTAATCCTTGACTCTCAGCACAACAATCTTGCTCAAGAAGCAGAATATGCTTCTGGAGCAGATTGCCGTTAGCTTAGAGCGAATGGCAGACAATTCTTCTGAATCTGCAATAGATTTGTGCAACTTAAAGGCAATGTTTATAAGTCAAGCTCTTTCTCTCTAGCTCTCCTTTAATTTTACGCTCGCATCATTGATTGTGATCTTTTAGCCATTGTATAATTCATGTATTTTTCTTTTTTGGACATTACTTTCAAGCTCTTAAAGCTTATGATGATAGACTCATGTGTGTGTATATATACATGTATATATGTAATATGAATGATTTTACCAATGCAAATGTAATGTAATGTTGACAATGATGTGTATATATGAATCAAATCAAGTCATCAACAAGCAAACTGTCACCACAGGAAACATCAAAACTCCCCAATCTAACTGCATCCAAACAGCCGGTGATCCTTGACTCTCAGCACATTGACTTGCTCAAGAAGCAGAATAATGCTTCTGGCGCGGATTGCTGCTAGCTTAGAGCGAATGGCAGACAATTCTTCCGAATCTGCAATAGATCATGTAACTCAAAGGCAATGTTTAAAGGTCAAGCCCACTCCAAAAAAAAAATGTTTTCTGAATATGATGTATATTCATATGCGCATCATTGTCCTTTATTCACAAAGGGACGTTGTATCAATTTCCTGTTTGAAAAAAGTGCCATCATTGGATTTCCATAGTTGAGGATGACTGGATCAATCATGATATAACTCTTTGTAAGAGAAGACCCAGAAATGCATTGGATTTTAGGCAGGAACCACATCTTGGTCTGACACTGCCAGACAATCAATCAACTCTTTATCATTTTCGACAAATGCATATGTATGTATTAACCATGCCTGTTGCATTTTCATTTATTTGAAGTACAACGTAAGAGCATCTATGTAGATGCAGTTCCTAGCACTGCTCGAGGGCATAAGTGCCATTATGGAAATTGAACCCCAGACCTGCGTGTAGTCTGGCACCTTGGACCACCCAGCCACAGCACCTCCTTTCCTCAGAAAGTTGGAAATGTTACACTGTACTTGTGCTATCAATACATGATCGAACATTGTTTCATAGACACTTTCATTAAATAAATGAGTAATTTTCATCCAACTAGAACCATAAATAATGGCAAATGATTCTAAAGGATGATAAACATTACTATTTCAAACAACTTTATACCCCGGAACAAACACAATTTACTGATTTGTTGCTACTAGCTAGACGTTGTAAAACAACTAGAAACTAACAATAGTTCAAAAATTCATAGCAAGCAAGCAAAATCATGTCATTAACTGTAAGTATCCATAGGATTAATCAAAGCAAACAAGGAAAATATATATTTTTAAACAAACATTGACTATTTTTCTTTCTTCAAAAGGTCAACGCCCCATTGGAAAGGATACCAACAACATTGATGAACATGAACTTGTTTCCTTTCACACGAGGGCGCACTCCTAGGTTGAGTTCATGGACCGAGTTTGAGAGCAGCATGAAAGGATCACCAGGGGCAACCTAAATGGGAAATAAATAAATTGATTTAAACTATGAAATTTAAACAAATCTTAATGCCCCCACTACCTTCTTTGTAAATGCATGTACTAATTTTCCCCAGTTCAAAAGCTGGTATAAGTATCTTTGCTATCCAACCTTCATTGATTTATTCTTGCAAATTCATGAGTTGGTTATTCTTTGACATATTTCTGCCAAATCATAATAACAAATGTTCTCTTTAGAAAATGTTAGATTTAGAAAAAAAAAATCATACCAATTTGATGTCAGAGTGGAGTTCGTTGTTATCTCATCTCCCAGTCTCATCTGACTGGAAGTCAAGAACTGCACCTGTTTTGTTGAGCTGGCGCCTTTTTCAAGAAAAATGTAAATGACAGTTGTTTGTCTCCAAACCCAACAATCCCGCTCCCCCCATCAATCTCTTGGTCACTCTCTCGCCTTCCCTATCTTTCTCTCCCATGACAAACCTTAATTTCATCAGAATGTGATGTCAACAATGCACTTGTCTCGCTCGCTTGTAATGTAGTCCGTCTGAGCCCCCCCCCCTTCTCTGTCTCCCAAGTCATACCTTAATTTTATAAGGATGTGATGTGAAGCACTGTACATGTCTTGTTGAGCTAGCACCCTTTAGCACCAGGATAATGAGTGGTGTTCATAAAGTCCTTACCCCCTCCCCTCCCTCTTCCTCCCCCTCTCTGTCCCCCCTCCCTCTCTCCCACAACATACCTTGATTTCATCAGGATGCGAGGTAAAGCACTGCACATGTCTTGTAGAGCTAGCACCCTTTAGCACCAGGTTAATGAGTGGTGTCTTGCCTCCCCCTTCTAACCCCCCCCTACTTCCCTACCTCTCCCACAACATACCTTGATTTCATCAGGATGCGAGGTAAAGCACTGCACATGTCTTGTAGAGCTAGCACCCTTTAGCACCAGGTTAATGAGTGGTGTCTTACCTCCCCCTTCTAACCCCCCCCCCCCACTTCCCTACCTCTCCCACAACATACCTTGATTTCATCGGGATGCGAGGTAAAGCACTGCACATGTCTTGTTGAGCTAGCACCCTTTAGCACCAGGTTAATGAGTGGTGTCTTACCTCCCCCTTCTAACCCCCCCCTCCCTACTTCCCTACCTCTCCCACAACATACCTTGATTTCATCGGGATGCGAGGTAAAGCACTGCACATGTCTTGTAGAGCTAGCACCCTTTAGCACCAGTGTAATATGTGCCGTCTGCCCTTCTACACAGGTCACATCCACCCGTTGTAGAGTGTGGATGTAGAACTCCCACGTCTGTAGAGGTCTTGCTAAGTACTGGCTCCTAAAAAAGATTAAAATATTGTGTTGATTTTTTTTTAAGTGCACACCTAGTTACCAATAATGCATATAGCAGTTTCATTTATACAGGCCTGTGAGTGGGGTTTCAAAAAAAAAAAAAAAAAATCTTAAAATTTACCTTACTATACTATCGCCAAGCCGCTGCATTTGCCCATCACGATTCACGGTGTATTCTAGACCAAAAGCTTCAGTCTCTGTATTTTGGTTGTTCCGCTGAACTGCGTTGGCTCACTCACCAATACATAGACTGAAGAGCTTGGAGGCCCGTACGTACAGACAACGTATTTTAGCAGTAAAGTTAGATCTAACCCCGGATCTAACAGTGGAAACCTGATTTTCCGATCGTTTTTTTGTACATGAAATGTCACATTATGAAAAAGAAATCACATCCATATTTACGAAAAAATGTTTAAAATTCAGAAATATTGTACCTTAGACCGCAGTTACCGCTAATTCCTTTGAAATAATGATCGAAACATCGTCATCTTCGATCCTTTCGTTGGTCAACGTAAGTTGCCATCTTGGATGACGTCATCATCCTTACAGACGTATTTACCAGTCGCAAAATATCGCGATTTGAGCCGCTGCTTTGCGCTTGTATGCCAACAACGGCAACGGTGCACGGTGTGATCCGCAGCAGTTTCAATACAAGGCCCCGTAACGTGTATATATATTCACAACCAAAGTTCACAACACACACATTCTGCTCACATCCATTTACCTAGACTTGTTTTCCAGCCGTTTTGGATAAAATAGCGGAATTTTGACTAAGAAAAAACGGAAATGGAACACAGGAAAAAAGCGGAAATTGAAATCGGTCTTAAAAATGAAAATAGCGGATTTCCGCTAAATAGCGGAGATTTCACAGGCCTGTTTATATGAAAGCAGGATAAAAGAGCACTGTAGATTTAAATGCCTTGCTCACGGGCATAGGTGCCACACCCGGGGATCGAACCCCGGACTTTCCATGTATAGCCAGGCGCCTTAAACCACTCGGCCACGGCACCTCCACACACTGGATTGATTTATAATATTTATTCACATAAGTTATACTGTGTATAGACCTTATGCATTGACATCGCACCGCCATCTTAGAGGCTGTAGCCATTGCCTTGCATGCGTTGGTGATCTGCAGCTGGCGCATCTCTGACAACTCTGTTTATGCGTATTGCTATATCCTCTGAGGGAGGGCGCTTTGAGATTATGACGTCACATGCACATTGTCTATAGCGAAGCATTAAAACTGAGCAATATTGAGTACCATTAATTTGTGGACAACAGATATGACATGTTGAATTAGGTAAAAAAAATTAGGGGACTGAAGATACATGTAAGGATTGTTCAATGCAGCACCCTGAATTCAAGGGTGCGCAAATATTCTTCTCATAACAATTATGAGTGACTCACGCGAACACAAAGCATGTTTACTTACGAGTAGATTAGAAGATAGAACTTTTTGATAGCAGGCGAAGCACCACAAGCTGCTTTGATGAAGATTTCATAGGGTTCTCCCGGACGCTATGTTGGAAAAAACATAAAAACAAAAATCAAAACATGCATCACTGCCGGGTTTTTTTAGTGATCATTAACAGAATTTGAAGCAAACAAACCATCTACAGGGATAAATATATGTAAATAAGGAAGGGACCGGGAATGGGGGGGGGTACAAGCCCTTCCACAACCTATTCATGATAAATCTAAAACTTGAGAAGCTCTTAAACATTAGGAGTTGGCATGATGCTTCATGAAGTTGGTCTTTTGGAAATACTTTGAAAGTCATGCCTTGGTAAGTGGCTCAAAAGTATACAACATATGTAATATTTAACATAATGTAAAAATGCAATACTTGTAAATGGGGGAAAGAGCGTTTGTTCATGCTTAGACTCCATTCTGGAATTCACTCCCAGGACAGATCCAGATTTACAGTAAAACTGAACACTTATTTGTAGGTCACCAAATAGTATGTGCCTTGAACATTTACATTAAAATGGACTTGGTGCCTTTGCATTCATATTTATTATCATTCACATATATGTACACGCAAGAACTTTGACTTCCGAACCTTACCGTATTTTTGGTATCACATATGACATTTGAATCACTGCACTTGACATAGATACTGGTAACAGATGTAGCACCTATGTGTATTACAAGAAAAAGAGGGAAAAATAGAATGCAACATATTACTGTCATTGTTAGGAATTCAGGCCAGTGTCATGTAAACAGGAAATAAACATAACATAATGTAAACATGAAATAAATCAAAGAATATTTGTCTGCACAGAAAACATTCTGTGTTAAGGGCATTAGTTTTTATATGTACATCAATGAAAAATTCCAGCATATCTGTGCTCAGTAACACAAAGTCTTGCTCACCAATGAAAATATGTACCAAAGCTTGTAATTGGTTAGAGGTCAGATAATTGAGCAAAATTTGCAAGCAATGGTCAAATTGATTTGATAATGTATGTTTTGCAAGTTTTCACAACTTTCCTGTAACTGAGTCTAATTAAATAACATTAAGTGTTCCAGTGCTTAAAGATGCTTCATCAATTTAGAGAAAGAAATTTTCCATTTTACCGATAAATAAAACAGAAATTCTGTTTGGTTCTCATACTTTTCATGTAAAAATTAATGGAATTCACCTTTGCAAAACAGAATTCAGGTTTTGCTTTGTACATTTTCAGTGACAAAACGAAATTTCCATTTTTAGGTCAAGTTGAAACAGAATTACAGATTTTCAGAAACGGAAAATCACCATCTCCATCAATTTCACCCAGTTAATTCTATCATTTCTTCCTTTGTAGTTTGATTATGTTTGATCTGTATTGCATTCTAGTTTACATCCTATATTTACATATTTCTTCGTACACAGAATTTCAGAAGAATACATTCATTAAACTAAGCAATCCAACCTCGAACTGGGAACTTTAAAAATGCTTTAAGCTGCGTTTTTAGAGCTTCATTCTTATTCCATACATCGATGCAGAGCCACATGACAAAAATTATATATTGTTATTCACTGAATATACAAGACAAAATTGGACAAGGATAATACAAAGAAGAAATAAATAAATTTCATTATCTTCAAGTTAAAACCCAAATTCTACTTAATTCATTAAGGCACCGTGGCCCTCGTATATGGAACAATCTTTCTAATATTATCAAGAGTTCAACTACATTAACTTCATTTAAAGCCAAGTTAGAAAATGTGTGTATCAGTGAATATTCAAAATAATTTTTTCTGCCTAATTTTACACTTCCCCTGACTGTCCCCCCTTGTATGTATGCTGGTGATTGCTGATGCTGTGTGTTTATTTTTCATTTGATCTTCATATGTATTGTTTGTTATTGTTTGGGAGCTACAACTCACAAGTTCTCATGAACTTTTAAGTAGTTTTCCTTTTTTCTCTTTTTGCTTAATTTTTACTCATGTACATATTGTATATTGTTTTTTATATTGATGGGAAAATAAATAAACTGAACTGAACTGAAAATATTGCTGTTTGGAAAATCAGATCACTAAGACAATGTAAATCTCAAATTGGCAACTGAATAAACAAAATTACCTGAGGATTGGTTAAACATTGGAAGACGGATAGACTTCCTGAGGAAGGAATGTTCCGGCTGCTGTAGTCTGAATGTTTGATCGATGACGTGAGGTTGGGGGTCTACGTTGAGGGATAGCACGGCTATTGACTTATTGTCTTGAGTTTTGAAGTACACCTGAAACAAGAAACAATTCCAGACAAATATTTAAATAAGGTACTGAACTTGAAGACTGTATTAAATACCAATTGACATTAAGCAGGCGTGAGTCATTTCTTTCGTTATGAATAATTTTGATCCGCTTTTCGAAAACAGTTTTATGCATAACCATCAGGATAAAAAGTCCTTTGCCAAAACGTGCTTGAAATTCATATTTCACCTCCTTCCATCGATGAAATGCGGATTATTATCCAAATTAACATTAAAGTATTTTGATATGGTTGTAAGTTACCATGAAAAGGAGAAATACTCCCTTCTCTCTGGACTTCCAACATATTTCTTGAAATTTCAGTTGACGTTAGACCACTAAAATGAATATGGGCATATGAGACCGGATCATATTCTGGCAACGCCAAGAATAAAGTTTCTTTGTTATACCCATAAAACTACATTTCATGCCAATGGAAAATTCACAAATGAATTAAAGAAGTGTTGATATTGAACTTGCTTAGACTTTGGGACTTCTTTTCTTGACTTGGCCAAAAAAGAGAGAAAATTTAATCAAACTTGAGATGGAGTCTACGGAAAAAGTCAGAGGACTCATGCTTTAACCTTTGATCTCCTACAAATTCATCTTGGATGTGATTCAAGCGATTATGAAGGAAAAAACGGGGGGGGGGTTCACAAAGAGTTAAGTATGACTTAGAGTTGCACTTAAATGCCAACGCATACGTGATATGAAATGGGCAATGTTATCGATCAATATGTAGAGCGCGCATCCTCATCGCATGATCTGACCGATGCAGTCATGCCTTTTATAATGCACGCAACAAGGCATTTAAGTGCGACTGTAAGTCATTTAAATCTTTGTAAAACACCTCCCTAGATCAACAATCACTTACTTTAATGAGCTGTGATTCCAAAGATGAGTTTATTTTGTTATCCTTCCCTCGTAGCTGGAATTGAGATCTTGGACCGACATATGGTGTCTGTGAGAAGGCAAAGACATGATGTGATAATTTATTTCAGTTTATTTTCAATACGTCCAATTGCCAACTCGTCTACTATCATTTGGTCTACTACTCTACCATCAGTTCATCCACTATCCACATGGTCTAATGGACATTCTGTCCAAGTGCTATTTTGTGTGATAACCAGTTGGTCCATATACCATTTGGTCTAATTGGACAAAGTGTTAATTGTGCAAAATGAATGAAAATGAAATTGACATTAGACCAACTGGTTTTGAGACGAAATGGTCATAGACAAAATAGTGATCAGACTTTAAATTTTATTTAATACATGTGAAGGGATACAAACAATTTGTTACATGATGTACAAACTCTCATATCAGATCGCGTAGCCTGGCGTACCAAAGTTGATTTATTCTAGGATACGTCAGATTTTTATTAGTGCGTAGTGAAGATTAGACGAAGTGATGATTGGACCACATGGTTAATGGACCAAATGGTTGTTAGACAAAGTGTTGATGGACGGAATGGCATTAGATCAAATGAAAGTAGCCCATTTGGTGAGTGGACGAGTTGGCAGTAGACGAATTAGCAATTTATCCTTTCTTTTATTAGCCTTCTTGTTGGATTCACTTCACTGGAGTGACTTTCATCAACATTGCCCGATCCCTCTTATTGATATCAGCATCCTTCACTGCTGAGAATCAGCATTAACATCATCATTGTCATCATCAAGATTCATCATGAAATTACCTCGCGACAGCATTACTATTACCATAAAAGCCCTATAAATATCACCACTATCATAATAATCAATATCATCATTATAATCATCAAAATCATAATCATCATCATCATTATCATCAACATCATCATCATCATTATCATCATCATCATCATCATCATCACCATCTCAATCTCACCATCATCATCATCTTCTCATCCTCACCACCAATATCAACAACATCATGATCTAACCATCATCATCCTCAATATCACCATCATCATCACCATCATCATCATTCGCCACTTAATGCATCCTCCAATGTAACATGAATATCGCCCTCCACCTTCCCTATTGTTAAACCCCAAACTCACGTTTGAAGTGATGGACTCATCAGCCTCGAAAGTCTGAAACTTGAAAGGTATATTGACCTCCTCCTTGGGTCGTAGGAACACCTTGACTCCCGGGACGTCACCCTTCCCCGTCGACGATCCTCCCTGACTGACATCAAACAGACCCTCTTCTACCGGTGTGTTGTATATCTCATAGAATGTCTTGAAATGGCGCCACTCGTTGGGGTTCGTAATCACACTGTAGAGATGAAACGAAAATAACCGTGGAAATTTACATGTAAGACAGTTTGTCTTACAAGAGATGCCCCTCTGCTAATTTCTCTGACGATACAAGGCAAGGTATATAATAATTGGCATTTATATAGCGCTTCATCAATCTACGACTGTTCAAAGCGGTTCGCAATTATTATTACCTGGTCACTGGATTCATAGCATTTCAACAGCCTTTTAGGCGCACACTTGCTAAACCAACCACAATGACGATTGTTTTCTACCGGTACCCAATTAGCACCTGGGTGAGAGTGGCAAAGTGTGGATTGACGCCTTGCCAAAGGGGGCTAGGCCATGGTGGGATACGAACACACGACCCTCTGATTACAAGGCGAGAGTCAGAACCGCTACACCACGGCGCTTCCTTTTTTTTTGTGATAGGGTCTCGAGTTCAGAATCACGTGAAGGTTCGGATAAAGAAAAACAAGAGGAAAATTCAAAGCTCTGTCTTGTGTTAGGCTTTATTTGTAAATTTCCATACGGAGCAATTGCCACAGGAGCAACTGTCGTGGAACCATGAAAATAAAATATATATCACCCTAGGGATGTCAAGACCTATTTGACAACTGGATGATTTATGAGGAAAAAAAGCAGCTTGTCATCAAACTGATACAGAATTAGTGTAATGGTGTTTCACAGCCAATCAAATATTAAGTTTATGTTGCAGCATCTTAGTATGTTCATCATGTTCTTCTTTGTGTCGTTCATTTATATATTCTGTGTATAAATCTGTGATATCTTATTTGTATTGTAACATTGTGTACATGCATTAATAAAATCAATAAAATAAATAAATAAAAGAATAAAAGAAATAAAATCAATAGATAAATAACAAATAAATAAATAAATAAAACAAAATAATACACTAATAAATAAATGGACAAATCAGTCATTATCAAGCAATAAAATAAGAATATAATGAAAATAAATGAATAAAACATTAAATAAGGCTGACATGAAAAAAGTACTAAAATTGATAAGGGAAAACAGTACGAATTCTATCAGAATCTAATAAAAATAACAGCATTTCCAAAATATGCAAAGTTACATACAAAAAAAAAACAAGGCACTTTTGGTTGATTTTCCATAACTTAAAATAGGCTTTCAACTCACCTAAGACTTGAGTGTTCCCACTGTATAGAGATGGTATGAGCAGCATTGTATGGGTTCTTTAGGACAAACTCAAAGAATTCCGCCCTTCCGAAGGCCGGGTTGATGGTGTGTTCCGTTGTGATGACAGACTGTAACATGTTCATGATCCCTTCCTTCTTAGACCTTTCCCTGGAGAGGAGATATGAATAACAGTATACAAATAGCGAATAGGCATGAGTGCAATGGTGCGAGATTTCGCATGAGGTGAAAGAAAGATGCTCTATTCAACGAGACGTTAGCCGAGTTGAATAGATGGTTCCATTCTTTCACCGAATGCGAAAGCTGTTTAAATATTATTCCTTACCTGTATAACTCTATTGTCTTCAAATCTCTTATCCTCTGTGTCTTTTCTTCTTTTTTCATCTGTAAAATATAAAGAGTGATAGATGAAGCAACAAGTGAAATTTAATTGAAATCGAACAAATAAACAACAGCACATACAACCATTGCAAATCTTTTATTTCAACCATAACTCAACATTTTCTGAAAATGTTTAACAAGAGTACCAAGAAGTTATGACAAGTACACATGACATCATTTGTGTATAGGGCCATTTTTACAGAGGTGTATCAATCAGATGCAATTATTACATGTACATCTGGGAACAACCTCAAAGCTTGTGTATAGTTTTGGTAAATCCACCAAAATGCACCTATCACTATTCCAATTCATTGCTAGCTAATATGAATGGATATGCCCTATAACAGTTATGATGTGGAGGATATGAAATGAAAATGTGTTTTACAGGATAAATTTAACTTGATCACTATATATCCAAGATTTGAATATTTGAAATTTTCTCAGAGAAGTGCAGTTGGAAAAATATCTAACGGTCTCTACGCTTCAGTAAGACTGTCATATTAGATGATATTCGATTATCAATCACATTATTGACCCTTTACCAAAGCTATACACAGGCTTTAAACAGTAGTTGGAAATTACATCTTGAATACGGTCTACGCACCACTAAGGTATTAGTTAGTCCATTATTCTCTCTTCCATGGGCCTGTCGTAGAGCCTCCATACGAGCTAGCTTACGTTGCTTTACGTGGTCTCCTTCCCTATTTGATTCTTTCAGAGCTACCGTAGTCTTGTCACGCCGAGAGAAGAGCGCCGTCGCCAGTTCCTGGTCTGCTTCCGCCATGTGAGATGCTAGGTAACTACGCTTCTGCTTCAGGCTAGCTAGGCTTGCATCTGTTGAAATATTATTTATTATATGACAACTGATGTTTTCATATGTAGTTCCGATTGATTCTTTATTGATTTTAAAATATTGAAAATTAACAATGAATAATAAATATTCAAATTAGTTTCCATCTACTTAGAATACACAGATATATGAAAGTGACATATCTAGAGTTTGGTAAGATAATTCTATTATACAATGATAATGCTTCGATCATAGTCCATATAATTTTCAATCAAATATTTTATACATGAATTTACTATGACTTCAATAAGTTTACTATGACTTCAATAATTACTTTAGAGGAAAAGGACCAAATATAATTTTTAAAATCAAATACAGTGTATTTTACATATCAATTTGATATGACTTGAATACATTTCATTATTAAAACAAGACAAATCTGATAATTCTACATCAAATCACTCCACTATCTCTGGCTATCAATTGGGAAAGACTCGTAATTATTACTGCAGATTACAGATGAGTGAGATAAAAGAATAGATATAGGATTTGTAAAGCACACGTATTAAGCTTGTTAGGTGCTCAAAGCACTCCTATAGAAATGCACACTAAAATTATTTGAGCAGGAAAGGGCCAACTGCAAAAGTTGCTTGCTCAGTGTGAGAGAGTAGGCAGCCCTTGTATCTACAAAGTTTGACTAAACGGGTTTGAAATGAATAAGCCTACTACAGAACCAGACTCCTGGACCCTGCCTTATAAAGATTTACGACTGATCCAATCAATCATAACTCTATGGAAGTCCATCAGTGCATAATTTTTTCTATTTTATTGCAAAATCATTTTTCTTAGCGGAGACACCGTACGAGCATTTAAAGCGAAAATGTATTTCTTTTTGGTCGATATGTTCCGTTGGTTACTCACCTATTACGTAACGTCAAAGAAGTGAAAGAAGTTCCTCAGACTTATAGCTGATTGTTCTCATAAATTTATGATGTGAATGATGTTTATGTTAGATTTATAGTTGTTGTCATTATAGTTTTCATTTATACTAAATCTAGTGATATGTCATAAATATTTGTAATGTTGTGGAAGGATATTTACATCAGATAGCGTTCAAGTGTAGTTGGCACGAAAGAATAAGCGTTTAGGTTGTTACGGCGGTAGGATAAATGAGAAAGCAATTTGTGACGACAGTGCACGTTAGGGGTACATGTTCGTTCTTCCAAGTCAAGCTCGACAAGGAGGCATGGAATTTCATTGACATCTACCATGTCCGAGCGATGCCGAGTGAAATCTCTGGAGGGTGACTTGGTGGATGTACCCTTGTTCTCTCTTGGCCTATAGTAGGGGGTTTGTTTTTCCTTGTTTCTATATGATCTACCTGGCTGTCAATAAATAGCTGACCAACCCCTATTTCTTGTCTATGGTTGTCCTGACTGAGTACCCAACCCCCAACCCATACTACCACCTAAGCCCAGTTTACTACAGTAATATGCACAATGTCCTTTGTCAACAAAGAGAAGCATAGTGAATTTTCAAGAAAAGAATCAATGCATAAATATATACATCATAGAAAATATTTTGAAGAAACATGCATTAAAGATGTTGACATTGCTGGCCGTCCACAGTTGTGATTGATCTGATCAATCATAACACTTTGTAAGACGGGGCCCAGAATTACATAGAAAAACTGTGAATAATTTCCTTCTCAAGCCAGAACAACTCACTTGTCTGCTTGGTGCCTGCATGAAGACTGCCCCCAAGGAACGCCCCACTCCCGTCCTCCTGCACGATGACCTTTGTGTCCTGCAGAGGCAAGGTCGTGGCCTTGATGACCTTCGCATCAACCTCCTGACCTACGTTAGCGAGTCGTAAGTGAAGGCGCCCTCTTGTGACGTTCCGTGATCCTACAGGTCGGATGCTTCCCCCTCGTTGCTGTTCATATTTCAACAAAAAAAAAGAGAGAGAAGTGAAATGATACAGGACTATCATGAAAAGAAATCGTTTCAAATGTAAGATAAATCTAGATCTGATTGTGGATTGCTAGCAAAATAACAATTTACAAAATATTGAAATATCAAAGATTTTTTTTTTTTAATATAATCTAATAGAAGAGCAGTTGAATATCACTTAAGTTCATCAATGATCTAAAATCAAAGTCTCCACAGTATTAAGAAATAACATGGAATTTACAGAATTCCACAGAAAATTTAAAAAATTCAGGCCCCAAAAATGAATAATAAAAAAATACAACGAAATCCATAAAAATCCAAAGCATAACCAAAACTGCATCAGCGTAAAACTTGCTGATCAAACCTTTTGATAAAATGATGAAAGAAATTGCGTTATGATATGGGAGTAGATCACACACCAAAAAATTTTACAGAGTTCAATTTTGAACCCCAATCTTCAAAACATCTTCAAACGGTGACATGACTATTGAGTGGAGCGTTATGGCCCAGTGGATCAGTCTCCGGACTCTGAAACAGAGGGTCGTGGGTTCGAATCCCAACCATGGCGTAATTTCCTTCAGCAAGAAATTGATCCACAATGTGCTGCACTCAACCCAGGTGAGGTAAATGGGTACCTGGCAGGAATTTATTCCTTGAAACGCAGCGCGCGTAACAGCTGCACTGCTAAAGCCAGGGTAATTATGCTGCATACTGTAGAGCGCTTAGAGACTTCTGACAAAGTAAGTATTAAGCGCTATATAAGCAAGTATAATTATTATTGAGATAAAAGAATGGATGCACTACTTACAATATCCCCAGTGAGTACATAATCCTCATCGCTGTGCTCCGTTGTCAAGATATCCACTTCATGAGTCACTTGGACCGCTTCTCTACCACCACGAAGGAGATGCTAGAAAATAACAAGATACAAATTAGAATTAGGAATGGAAGCAAATAGCAGGGCAAATGTTCACCTATCATTCGATGAGACTAACCAGAGAGTATACCAAAGGGGGGTTGGAAGAAACTTGCAATAATAATAGTAATAATATAGAATATTTCTAAAGCGCCAAATCCACATTATGTTCTCAAGGCGCTGAAATATACTTGGTATGTTACTAATACCCCGGCTGTAGCTGAGCAGCCATATAGGCGCTAAAGCATTAAAGGAATAAATCCTACCGGGTACCCATTCACGATCAATTACAAGTCTGTTTTTGGACACTAAATCAATCATAACTTTTGAAATTAATCGCACATTTGCAATTGATTGCTACTCACCATCTTGAAACAAGCAGAGTAATCTGCTATGCTAGAGCTAAATTTGATCTGTCAATTGTAAAATTGCAACAGAATATTTGCAATCAATTGCAAATATTTTCTTGCAACACCCCCTAAGTGATGATTTCTCTTAGGTATCAACATACTCATTTTCCCATTTTATTTTTTTTCTGAGTACCTAGACACTTAATTCATTTTTAATATGCCCTACAAAAAAAATTGTTCATTATCGTTTATCATTATTACCTTGAGATCAACAGCCAATGATCCGAGGAGTAGAAGAGAGTCACCGTCCCATACATCGATGTGGAATGTCTGTTTCTCAAGGTAATGCAGAAACAGTCTTGCTTCCCCAGGCTTCAAGAAAGACGGATCAACGTTGTACCGGACCTGAGGTGGGTTATGGAAGAAACAGAGAATTGATGTTATAGTAATACCATCATCACCATAACCTTCAACAACAGCATAACCACAGCCAACAGCAACAATTTTCCCATTCCATAACCATCAATGTCATTATCCTCATCATCATCACCACCATCATCATCGTCATCATCATCACCACCACCATCATCATCATCATCCTCCTCCTCCTCATCTTCCTCCTCATTATCCTCATCATAATCATCATCATCTTCATCATCAACATCATCATCATCACTATCCTCCTCCTCCTCTCCTTCTTACCATCCAACCAGGAGGTCCATCATCCGGTTCTTCCCCGTCTTTCTTCAACCTCTTCAAGATGAACGGCAGGCTCTGGGGATCAGCCGACAACTTCCCTTCGATTTCACCAAGTAATAATCTATAAACAATGAAAAAATATATATACATGTACATGTATGTATTAATGTGAAGGCTTAACAGTACACCATGGATATGGTTTACAGGGAGTGAAGTGTCATGCCTAAACACCAACACGCACATGTCATTGAATGCGTAATCTGATTGATAATTTGATGGTAATGTGCGTCCCGTGCGACACATTATTCTGTTTATTCCAAATTGAAAGTAAGTGTTTTGAAGGAGGGGAAGTTAGAGCTTTTTGTTGCTCAACAATAAAATATTTCCATGATTATAGAATGATTGAAGTTCAATATACCTTTCTGTCGTTACCGGCGGATACCTGTAGAATTGGAATGTGAAGAAGACAGTCTTTGGCATGGACTTCTGATTCACTTCAAAGGACAGAATTCTGCATCAACATAAAATACAAAGAAAAATCAAAGCCCATATTTGAAGGAAACCTGTGCATCGTATATCTAGTCCTAAATTACACACAAACCAAGATTTACGATGTAGAGAGAAAGTCAACAAAAATGCAATGTCTCTATACTGGATAACAGATCAATGGTGGATGGAGCCATAAATATACATGTATCAACTAAATAAAATCAATCATTAAAATAAATCATGGTATTGCCTGATTGTATGATTGTTTCTGCAATTATATATTGTCTTGTCATATATAATGTAGCAGTACAAATTATGATAATCTTTACTCTATATACAGTTTACATATTTTCCATCTGTCAATCTTACTTTTAGCTTCAGTCTGGGTCTTAAACTCTCTTTGCCCGCTTGAAGTTGCACCTTGAGATTAATATGGCACAGGATCGATCCTGCCCACGGCGGGCAAAGCGTTATATTCACTTTACTAACCTAGACATAGCTAGAAATTGAATAACAATCTCATTGCTCTGCAGGGGATCATTAATCTCCCGTTGTGGATTAAGACGGGTGTGATCATTGGGATCAACAACCTCCGGAGCTTCCCCTCGTCTGTCTGTGATCTCTGGGAAGCCTGCCTGAAAGAGTCTGGCATAGGCTGCACGGCTTAGGCCTGACCCCCTGTAGGAGTTAGACCAACAAAAAAAATCAATTGATAAATCAAACTGGATAAAACACATTTTCAAAATTATTTCCAATTTTAATTTTTTGTTTAGGGGTGGGGGAGTGGGGACAAATAGTCATGCGCCATTGTATAAGCATACCTAAAGGCCACAAAGACTATCTACAACTTCCCACTAGTCATTAGAGAAAGAAGATCTCTGACATTGCGTGACAATGTCCAAATCTATCTGGATTTATTACAAATCAACATCTAAGGAAGGTTTAATCGTGGTTAAACAATTCTTACATTAAAGATTAAGGCAAAAACATGAAGCCATCATCAATACATAACATCGAGGTCATGCTCTCTTTAGATATTCATAGTTTAAATTCCGATCTGTGTTTCACAAAGATTTAAGTATGAATTAAGTCACACTTAAATGCCGACGCGCACATGATAATCAACGCGCGATCTTATTGATAGATACGCAGTAGTGCACGTCCCCATGGCACGATCTGACTAATACGGTCAAGCCTTTCATACTGTATGCAACTCGGCATTTAAGTGCGACTCAAGTCATACTCAAATCTTTGTGATACACCCCCCAGGAAGTCATAATTGGTCAGGAGAGTGGTGATGCATGTTACAATATACAGCACAGGAGAGGGTGTTTCATGAAGCTGTTTATATAAAGGTATAGCAACTTTACGAACGACTTGTGATCCTTTCTCGTGAGTTCAATCAACACCAATGTTTTTTGGGTGTGCATCATTTACCACAATAAAGGGTCACCAGTCGTGTGTAAACATATACGTAACTTACAAACAGCTTCATAAAACGGCCCCCAAGGTACGATATGATAAAAGTTACATCTTACTTATCTGACATTGTGTGGCGGCACTTGCTTCTCACTGATTAATGAGCAAAAAATTAGGTGTGTGAGAAACCAAGACTTACCCTTGCTGCACTGGACCAGTTGTGATGACAGGTGCGTGTACAGGAGTAAATGGAATCTCATCAGCTGGCTCACCAGCTGGGGCCTATCAATATTACAACACAGAGAAGAGGTTATATTTTGTTATATTGCATGATCTATACTAATTATTGATTAGTCAAATGACATTATGTTATGAAACTAGAACGCTAAGGGTCTGAACTGTAATTTGCGCTATTTAAATATAGAGTATTATAACTATTATCATTATTATCATTATCATTAGAACTGTACAGGGGTGAATGGAATCTCATCTATTGGCTTACCGATCTGTGCCTATCAATATTACAAAACACAGAAGAGGTTATAGTTTGTTACATTGCATGGTCTATATAGATACTTATTAATGATTGGTCAACTGGTATCATGTGACTAGAATTGTCTAGAGGCTCACCAGCTGGGGACCAGTCACTGAGGATAATAAAATTTAGACTGACAATTGATTTAATGCGTAAGGTATTCATTGCTGCAACTTTTTTTGAAAGTGTGCATTAAAATGTTTTCTCGAAATATTGCTAAACTTGAAATCAATAACTTTGTTATTTTTAATCAGATTTTGATCAAAATTTCAATATTTTGCTTGGTGAATTTCAGTCTGATTTGATTCAGTCTTGAGTACCCCATTAATAGTAAATTCTAAAAGAACGCACCTCCATGTGCATGATCTCAAAGGGCGCCCTCGCCGTCATGGGCTGGGCCTGGATGGGTGGGTACTGCCCCCTCATACCAGGGGGACCCATGTAGGGCTGGGTGGAGGGACCGGTGGCATACATCTGAGGCATGAGGTACTGCTGGGTCGCTGGGCCTCGGTCTGGGGCTGTGGAGTGCGGCTGAAGATGGTTGAAATTGGAATGGCTGGCTCCAACTGGCAACCTAAGAAAAAAACAAAAGTTTGAATAATAATAACAAAAACAAAGACGTTGAGTTTCTTTAAAATCAAACTATTGATACATGTGCTGTACAGGAAGAACAATAATCCAATTTGTGGATTTTATTTCGCATGTGTGCACAAGCAGAAAAGGAGTAGTTACATGTAGGACATTAAATGCTGAACTGCCAACCTGAACAAGAACATTTCAGTATTTTAAAAGCTGATAATTGGTATTTTAGTAAGGAAATCAGTATTTTCAAAGAAATACCATAGGACAACACATAAAACTGGAACTTTAGAAATCAGTATTTTGCATAAAACCATCAGTATTCTTCTTGTTTTTCAGTACTAAATACGGAAAATGAGTACGAAATATACATGTACCTGGCAGCTCTGCAAATGGCAAGGTGATTTTCAAAAATGAGAAACGCCATGACTATAATGCAATCATCATTCATACATTTATCTTAGCCTTTTTTCAAATCTGCAGTAAGATTTCAGACACGGTCAATAGGCCGAATGTTAGCTTATGACAAGAAACTGATATCATTTATATTGAAATCATTGGTCACAAATCCTGTGAGAGCACAGAATATTCAATTAAAAAATGCTCCCTACATACATGAACAGAAACCACTGAGTATGATAAATTGTTTACTTTCAAGTAAAATGACCTTCCCTAATTTGTCAGGAAAACTTGAAATCTTGGTCAGTGTTGTTGCATCCCTTCTCGCGTTACTGCACAGGGGAAATCTAAACCACTGAAACTGAAATTACAAGCATGTAGCTCTTTTGCGATATTTCCTCTAGTCCTTGGTTTTGTGTGAAAATAAAGACACCGATGTCAAGCAATTGTTTTGGTCTTTGCAACCAGGTATTTTTCTAGCAATGAATATGTTGTAAAGCTGGGAAAGTAAGTGTGAAAATTATAGTAAACTTTAAAGTCGATTACCATCTAAAATGGGTCTGCACCATCGTATGTGTGATACAACGGTTCTGATGACCGCCGATGATGTTGTTGTGTTGGGGTTGGATCGATTGCACTTTAACTTTCAACCAGACTTAATAAGAGGCAAATCAATGCAAGATGTAGAATGTATAGTTCATACATACATTTATTAAATACTTGATGAAGATGATGATAACAAATAATACAGGAACATGAGTAAGTCTGATGGTGACTGTACTCTCTAAACTCCAATCTCTAATATATCTGTATGCTGGAACAATCTGTAAAGCCATCTCTAACCAATCTGTAATAATCTCTAACCAATCTGTAATAATCTCTAACCAATCTGTAATAATCTCTAACCAATCTGCATTCTCTGAAGTAATCTGATTTTGGTTCAGAAGTGAATGGTCTGGTCTAGACTCTTTACGATCAAACAGGTGTTGGTCAACCTTGGACGCTTGACCAAAACAATTTGTACGTCATAACTTTACTCTGAATTGGGGGAGTTGACCTTTTATGGAGAACATGAAATGTAGTGAATAAGAAACCCATAAAATGTGTGTGCGTCAGAAGTTTAGCTGGAAGAAGAATGAGTAATACTTTCTTATGAAAGTTGGAGCTGGTATACTTCCTGTAGAAGTATTGATTAAGTATTGATTATGTATAGATATAACATTGAATATGTGAGATATGTCTTATCATCACATAACAATGTATCAGTTCAATTCATTACTTCTTCAAAGTTCAATTTGATTTTTACTCAGACACTGGTTGGGAGGTAAGGGGTTAACATACCTAGGGGACCTCGGTATGGGCGGTTTACCCATTACCGATGGGGGTAGTTCATTCATCATAGAGGCTTCTGTTCCGCTCGTCTGGGACGGCAGCGATTGCATGGACGGATACTGCCCTCTAGAGTTGGGTCTCAAGTCCTTTGGAAACAAACACAAAGACAAACATAGTGGCATATGTACATGTACAAGTAGCAAAGTCACTGCACTTCACATTTCAGTCATGTATATGTATATTAATTTACATGAACATGTAGCGTATATCTGCAAAGTGATTTGAGACACCATGCATCAAGGTCTATTATTAAAGAGGGATATCATCATTATCATCATCATGATATTGTAATCAATAATGAAATGCACTTTCTAGTAATCCATGGGTATAAAGTGATAATTTTTTTTCTAAATGGGTATCCATTTAGGTTCTTGGTTATATTCCAGCTTGGCGTTTATCAGCACAACGCTGTCCTGTCGAGTTCCTTAGGGAGTTACCATAAACAAACATTTGAGCCTGCAGCAAATATGCATTACAAAAATTTCCTGTTTGATTGTCGACCTCACTTCGGACTGCAAACTGCGGTCGGATACCCCGTTTTTCGTTTGGAAACTCTCAAACAACATTTCCAACCCCGATAAACCCATCTTGGCCAGGTAATCCCCTTGTCTCAATTTCACCACCACGGGCCAGCCAAACGAGCGTTGAGCCAAGGACGAAATGATAAACAACAGCTGTGCTATTACGTAAGACTTGTCTGCCTGTAGAAGGATCTTCGGAATGAAATTATTGTATTCGATATTAATCACGTTTTCAAAGGCATATTACATTCAGACATCCAATACTAGTCCATTTTCAATTTCGAACGAAGAAAATCGACCTCGAAATAAGGAAAGTAAGCGAATAAAAATGACGGCATGTTTTGCAGAAACCGAGCTCAGCGCTGCGCATGCATCCCGTCGTGTGTGGCCCCCTACTGTGACTGTATATGCCGGGCTCTTGCGTTATCTTCGGACCGACGTCAAGAAACAGGTGTTTTGAAACTTAAATTGCTTGCTTGGGGCATGTTAGGGTTTGTCGTATTTGGAGAAGAGAATTGATGAGAAGGGAAACCAGGGTATAGTGATCTCAAATGGAAGTTTTTCGTCATGGCAAACTTTGTAAACAGCATTTGATAACTCTTGACTCCCTCTGATACCCCATATGATTAAAAACTATTGTGAAGGAAACACTGCTTCCCCCTTTGATCGTATCTTTTATTGAATCTTGTATTATTATACATTTCTAATGTAAAAAAAAGCTAAATAGTGCTCAATCTCTTATATATAAAACTAAAAGAAATCAAAATAATGCCCGTACCCAACCTGTAAAGTGTGCAATGCACTGCTGTCATTATTTCTCCCCTCATAGCTACGTAATTTCAATTTGGATAATAACAGAAAAAAATCCACTGTTGCAATGCAAAGCAAATGGAATAAAATTTCAGATAAAAAAAAAGAAAAGGGAAAAAGGTTGACATTAGCTTCTTGTGCAGTGTAGAGTTAGAATTAAATGTCGTTCTTACATGTACTTCCAGTAGAAAATAAGAAACATGGTTAAATAAACTCTATGGGATTGATATCAATGAAGGTAAAGAAATTCAATCATGTTATTATTCAGTGGTTATTTAAATCATGTACTTATTAGTTAACATATATGCATCCCAGAGTGACAGCAAAGATAAATAAATAATAAGATGCACAAAGATCTTTAATTTGCTGCAAACATCATCTACGAACAAGAAACGACACTGAAAATGAGAAAATTTAGACAGATATTAATTCCGTTATAAAACACAAGTGATCTACATCACCACCAGTCAGTTGACATGGCACAGAGAAGAGAAGAGATAATGTAGGTACCACACAACTTTAGAGAGATGCTATTATTCAACATAACGCATATATACATACAGAACAGACAGGGAAAGAGAAAGAGAGACAGACAGAGACAGAGGCGGTTACACCTGTTTTAGAAGAGCAAGATTTTGTTTAAAGGGATAGTGCTAACATCGACCGCATAATTGATACACATGTGAAGTATCAAACCATGCATTTGTCAGTGGGAATATTTTGGAGAGATCGGTTTTAAAGATATTTTCAATGATAAAAAGTGAGCGCAAACATTATAGATTCATTCTTCCTGAATCAGGTGGGAAGTTCATAAAGCTTTTTGTATAAAGTTATGACTGACTTTACAAAGGACGTGATACACACTAGATTATCATTAAATTTATATTCAAAACCAAGTGCCCGGTTTCACAGAAAATCTGGCCCCCAGTTCAGAAAGCTTCTTATCACTGACAAATAATGCATTTCTAATCTTGATAAATTGCCTCTCATCTGAGCAATGATATTAAACAAGATTCAAGAAACAAGATCTAGGCTCCCACTTCACTAAGAATTCGAATTATGATAACTTTGAAAACATGGATATTCAAATTTATAGCAGCTACCATGGAAACATAGATATTGACTGCTAACCCAAAATACCAAGGTAGTTACTACGATTGTATGCTCTTTGTGAAATGGATTCCGAATGTAAACTAGATCAGGGCTTTCGACTTCCAAAGCTCTAGTCACAGTTGATCCACTCAACCACTAATCAGACTAAGTGGATCCAGGGGGGGGGGCAAACCTGGCATGTAACCCCCCCCCCTTTTGAGAGGCGTAATTAAAACTTCTAATGTAAAAATGCTGTGACTATGAAGTGTACGCGCCCCCCCCCCCCTTTGAAAGTGAAGACCTAAATTTAGGTTAAAAACCTTTCTTTTTTTGCTTGTCAATTTTTTCCTAAGACACTGTGCCCCCCTTTTGGAAATCCTGGATCCATCCCTATCAACCTCAATGATACGGATATTCCATAATTCATCAATTTCATAATCATTTCCAACAGGAAATTTGCACAAAGTCCTAAGTTGTAAGCAAAGAGAAGTCCACTTAATTTTCAAGAAAATGATGGATGGTTGAATATACATTATATCTAGAAAATATTTTGAACAAATATGCATCCTAGATGTTGACGCTGTTATCATTCCCTATTTGTGGTTGATTGGATCAATCGCAACTCTTTGTAAGACAGGGCCCTGGGGCCCGTTGCAGAAAGAGTTGCAATCAATCGCAACTCTAAAAATCATGCGCAACTTGATTTTCAACCAATCAACAGCCCGCATTTGGGACTTGCGTTTGATTTTTTGACTTGCGTTTAAACGCAACTCTTTCTGCAACGGGCCCCTGGTCACTTTCACATATCAAACATGTATACACACTACACAGAGTCTGTTACAGTGAGAGTAGATTAAAACAGTGCTAATAACATTGTTTATCATGTGATACATTACCTCAGTATCCAACTATGGGAGGGAAAAAAATTTCAAGATGGGAAAAATTTATGAGCAGTGCATGGGAAACAAAATGAAAAAAAAAATTTATCCCTTTATTTGCCTCCATCTTTTTCATATTTACATATATGTTCATTTTGTTTTAATGCTTTCTCCACACTTTTTTTAATGGGCTGGCACAGCAAAAATTAATACAATATACACAAAAATCTCCATAACGACATTTTACATGTATATCATAACTGTTATTAGAAATCTAATTAAATTCAATTGCTTCTTGGGTCATAATGTGAATTCCTTACATGTACATTAAACTGAATTTGAAACTAATCAAACCAATAATTAAATGTACTACTCCATGTACACATATATATAGCTTCTATCTTTATCTTATTCAATGGGCATATGAAAATCTACTTCTGTCAAAAGTCATACCCTTTTCATAAACCTATCCTCCAATTAGCCGCCTAAGACTAATGCGGATAATTCAATAAAAATTGTGTTCACAAACTCCGAAAATAAGCCGCATTATTTTTACGAGCGCCCATCCTGAAAAAGGCGGATAATCATCATGACAACTGGACACGCCCCCTCCGATGCGGTTGTGTTGGAAAAGGGTGACCTTGTGACTGCACCATGGCGATTATCCACATTATTTGGAAATGCGTTCATAAACTCAAAATCTTGTCCCGATGCTGCTATTATGCGGATAATAGCAGCATCAAAATAATGCGGATAACTCTTGTCCTACTCCAATTTTACGACCAAATTATGCTGCTATTAGCCACATAATTGGTTTTATGAAAGGGGTATCAGAAAGCAACAATCACGACTGAATTATTATTCACCCTCCTTCCACCGTCCCCCTCCAAAAAAAAAGTTTCAGGGATAATTATAATACTATAATGCAAGCAGGCCAGTTTTATTCACGAAAGTATATTCAAATCATCCTTTATGGCATTGGGTATTGAACTGTGAACTTACCGATGGCCTATGTAACCTGGGAGCCTCTGACGGCACCGATGTAGACTGCGGACTAAGAGGGCGCCTCGACTCTTCTTTCTGTAATTGAAATAAAATACATAAGTTTGTGAAATACTAATAATATCATTATCAATGTCAGTGTTGGATGGGAGATAGCCTCGAATATTAAGGCCTGGTCACACCGCCCGAGCGTGTTGGAGCAGTCGTGGAGCGGAGAGAAAAAAATCATCACCGCTCGCTACCGTCCACCATTTTCGATTTCGATTGTTTTTATTTTGTGTTCGATTTTTCCCCAATTTTGTGAGCGAAATTTGACCCTCTCTCCCTACCGCTACAAGGCCGCTCCAACAACGCTCAGGCGGTGTGACCAGGCCTTTAGACAGAGACAATAACATCCCAGAGAGAGACCAAGACATATGTATGGGGTGTTGCAGCGGACCGGCCGAAATTCGCAATGCCTCACAGGAAAAAGTTTACATTTGTTGTGCGTGCTGATACTACATGTACAGTGTATGGACACATGAAGCGCTGGCCGGTGTGGCTTGACCTGATATATGCTGTTTACTAGGCTCCAGGAGGTGGTAGAGAAATTTGCCCACATATTTCTTTGCGAAATTTAGACCTTTTGGGGTGAATTCTTGCCTTATGGTTTTCATTCTTGAAGCATCACAATGTGCACTGCCTGTTCCTGCCCATGACGTTGATACTACGTTAGAAATTTGGCCTGTTTGCTGCATCCGATAGATGGCGAACCATATTGCGAATCCATTCAATTGATCGCAAGTCACCTTCCAGGCCCGAAATCAATCCAAATTCACGTATTTCATTGCAAATTTGCAATTGATTGATGGTCTGCTTCTTGCATCAACTAATTGATTTACATTAGTTAAAACTAATCTATCACTTGTAAATTTGCACATTTGCAATTGATTGCAATTATCTTTCATAGACACTTGTGGTAAGAATTTGCCAAAACCAAGCTCGTCTCAAAACACTCAACACTGACAGATTGAAGTAAAGCGCTAAAGATTTTGAGCGCATTGCAGTTTCCCTCCATGGTGCACACTCACTTTCAATGAATATGGAAACAAGTGGAATGCCTCTGGCCGTCTCACCTGCATCACGCGGTTCAATATAGCAGCAGTGCTGACTTTGAATACTACTCTAACTCGCACAAGATGTTCAGTGATACATGGTTACTCTTATGTCCACTTTTTATGAACGAAACCAATAAACTTACAGAGATATGATGGTTATTCAACAAAAACCCCAACATGGCCAAAGTTCATTGATCTTACATGACCTTTGACCTTGATCATGTGACCTGAAACTCGCACAGGATGTTCAGTGATACTTGATTACTCTTATGTGTAAAAGTTTCATGAATCAGATCCATAAACTTTCAAAGTTTTGATGGTAATTCAACAGAACACCCAATTCGGCCAAAGTTCATTGACCTTTGACCTTGGTCATGTGACCTGAAACGCGCACAGGATGTTCAGTGATATTTGATTACTCATATGTCCAAGTTTAATGAACTAGACTAATAAACTTTCAAAGTTATGATGGTAATTCAACAGATACCCCCGATTCGGCCAAAGTTCATTGACCCTAAATGACCTTTGACCTTACTCATGAGACCTGAAACTTGCACAAAATATTCAGTGATGCTTGATTACTATTATGTCCAAGTTTCATGAATCAGATCCATAAACTTTCAAAGTTATGATGGGAATTCAACAGATATCCCCAATTCGGCCAAAGTTCATTGACCCTAAATGACCTTTGACCTTGGTCATGTGACGTGAAACTCATGCAGGATGTTCAGTGATACTTGATTAACCTTATGTCCAAGTTTCATGAACTAGGTCCACATATTTTCTAAGTTATGATGACATTTCAAAAATTTAACCTCAGGTTAAGATTTCGATGTTGATTCCTCCAACATGGTCTAAGTTCATTGACCCTAAATGACCTTTGACCTTGGTCATGTGACATGAAACTTTAATAGGATGTTCAGTAATACTTGATTAACCTTATGGCCAAGTTTCATGAACTAGGTCCATATACTTTCTAAGTTATGATGTCATTTCAAAAACTTAACCTCAGGTTAAGATTTGATGTTGACGCCGCCGCCGCCGCCGTCGGAAAAGCGGCGCCTATAGTCTCACTCTGCTTCGCAGGTGAGACAAAAACTCTGGGGAAAAATATCAGAGATTTTTTATGGCAAAGTTTTATGCAACAGGTCCCAGGTTTTCATCTTTGGCTAGCTTTGGAGCTGCTGAAGGATTCTTCATCTTCAATATCTTGGCCTCCAAGATATTCATGTAGGACAGTTTCCTTTGAGACAAAAGTCCAAGACATTACCATTCAAGAACCAAGACAAGACATATGACTCACAACCACTGTCTGAACACATGTCTAAAGATCAAGACATTTCTCAAGAAGGAAATACATGGGAGTCACAATCGCCCCTAAGAGACAAGGTTTGGGGTTACCATCTACTTTGGAGTTGCACCCCAAACCGCCAAAAGCAATACTGTACAGTCATGTATTCAAGAATACTTAGAAATTCAATATCCCATATACAGCACAATGATAGTAACAGACCTTACGCATATGATGTCATAACCTCATAGTGCCCTCCCTCAGAGGATATAGGAATATGCATAAACAGAGTTGTCAGAGATGAGCCAGTTGCAGATCAGCAACACATGCAAGGCAATGGCTCCAGCCTCTGAGATGGCGGCGCTATTAGATCAATTCATAAGGCCTATTGTATTTAGCGCATGAATATTTGTTGAGCAAAGAAAAGAAAAAGCTCCTAAAAAATGAAAATTATTTCTCACTAACCTTAATCTTGAAGACAAATTTGAGTTTTCCAGCCACCATCTTGTTCATCTCATTGCTAGATGGCTCATCACACTTATAGAAAAGGATCCCGTCAGGGTTTGGGACCGGCCCTCCGGTGAACGTCAGGTTGACCTCAGACAAGGAGTCCTGGAACTTAGGGCACCACGCAGCCCAGCGGACTGCGATGTTACGGGTTTGGTGACGATTCATGCTTGAATTCAGCTGCAAAAGAAATATATGCCAATAGAACTTATGAACATGCATGAATAAATGAATAAACAGTAAAAAGAATGTTTGAAGTGGACTTCATTTCTTTTTATTTGTAACACCAGCATTTTCAGTTTACTGACAGATTTTTTTAGTATAAAAATGTGAACAGCTAAAATGAATATGAAGTTAACATGAATTATGTTTAGAAGATGCAAATTTGCATGGGCTAATCACAACTTTTAAACTTCTTCAAGAAATTAACTATTGTTGCTGATATTTTCTCTTCATTTGTCTTCATTCTGCTCATATATTTGGAGTGGATTTAAGTGTTGTGCATAAAACCATTGTATAAAGTCAAAACTCAAAAAATTACAAAATGAACTCCTTTTCTCATGGTTTGGTTAAAATAAAGGAAAATAAAATAGATACAATGACATTTTCTTCCTAAATCTGACAATTATTGCATTTTAAAATAAATTTTGATAAGCACATGATTGACTGAATTAAACCTACCTTCTTGTCACTCATAGAGTTTGGTATCGTGACGATGTATTCCATCATGAAGACTAAGCTAAAGAGAGGATCGTTGACCACCTCTGATAGTTTGATACTACCCTTTACATGCAGGACTGATGTGCCTTGTAGACTCTCCCTGGTAGTGAAAATACAAAATGAGAATGAGATGCACTTACTATGTAAAAACAATATTGCTGTCATTATCATTATCATTATTGTTGTCATTGTTGCTGTCGTCATCGTTGTCATCACCACATCATCATCAACATCATCACATCAACATCATCATTAGCAATATCATAATCATAATCCTCATCTTTACATCAACAGTATCATTAGCTGTATCATAATCATCATCATCATTATCACCACCATTATCATCATCATCATCATCATAATCACCACCATCAGAATCAATATCATCACCACAACCATCAGATTCATCATCCTCATCATCATCATCACAACCATCATTACCAACAGTATAATCATCATTGTTACCATCATCAGATTCATCATTATCATCTTTATCACCACTCCCAAAAGCATCACCTTCATCATCAGCAGCAGCATTATCCGCAATCATCATCATCATCACCTTCATCACCTTCATTATCATCATCATCATCATCATCATCATTACATTCATGCAGCTCCTGGTCTTTATCACATTACATGTATATACATGTATTTCTTACCTGGAGCCAGAGATGCCCTTCTTTCCCATTCTCTTACTCCCCCTGGAGCCCCCTCTGCTCAACGTATCAGCATCCAGCATCATAATCTGAGGGGAGTCAACGTACCCCCAGCCGTTGTGGATACCAACATGCAATCTCCTCTCAGCCACTTGAACGACCCCTTTATCCGATGTGACTTCCTCCTACATGCGTACGGATAGATATATAAGTTTGATTTTTATGGGATGAAAATATGAGTATACTGCTTTGGATAAAAATGTTGTGACCTTTAAGTAAATTTCACATAAAAATAGGAATTTTTTTCTAGTGAAATCTTCATAATTCTGTGTTCAGGTTTGACAAAATTCCTGTATATACACAAGATGAACAAAAAAAAATCAAAATCGGTCAACAAATAAAGAAGAAGAAACATTTTGTGTGAATTTTGAAACAAAGACATGAATTACCATATTTGGTGAATTTCAAAATTCTGTCTCAAGTTTTGTATCATATAAAGCAAACAAGATTGAAATCAGACATAAATGACAAAGAAGAGGATTTCTTGATATTTTGGACAGACGACAGACAACAGCCAACAAACACTACGCAACAGGACAAGCTCATCTGGCTCTACAGGTCGGACGAGATAAAAACACAGCCCCGATAAAATGCAAAAAAATATCAAAATAGCTCCAAATCAATTAATTGCTTGTGGGGTTAAACGCACGCACATAACAAGTTTGAAAAATCTTACCCGTAGAGTCCTATCAGAGTTGATGAGTTTACAAAGGTCATCCTCGAACTTCTCTACGTTAGGATGGAGCGTGACTTGAACCTTGTCAATGGAGCAGGATACTTTCTTCAATGGCTTAGGTTTTCTCAAACTGTCCCCTCCTTCATTAAATATCAAGATAAAGGGGAAAGATCAACAAAAAATAAGAATACAGTAAAAATTAGCAAAAGTATCAAGATAGAGGGAAACAAGATTAACAAAAAAAAGAATACATTGGAAATTAGCACAAAAAAATAATCTGAGCGGAAAAGAATTCATGGTTCAAAACCATACAAATTTTTATGATTTTCTATTCAAAATAAGGTATACCCTTTCTTAGGATTTAAAATAATTGAATAATCACCTCATGGTATTTCAAAAGATGACTTATAACCATTTAGTGTGTTTTTATAGAGAATCGTTAAAAAACAGTATATCTTTTCCAGAATCCAAAATGTATCGCCCTTAATAAACCAACCTGTGTCTACATGTACAGAGTGAATAATCAGATTATTCACATTGCGCGTCGCGGAACACAGCAATAACCACCTCCCAGAGGTGGTTGTGAGAAACCGTATTTCGCGGGATATCGCGGTTTATCAATAAACCGCATCGCGTCTATTTCAACAAGGAAGTTTTTCAGAATTCTGGATACGTACAAGGGTGATACTGATTGATGAGTCTCTGTAGAAACATGGCAATTGAGTTGGACAGACTACTTGGCCTTTACAAACAATTGATATTATTAATGTCATTACAATTTTACTGACAGTGATAAATCAAATTCATTCATTCATGTCATGGATCAGCAAGTAACACCACTAACTGGATGTGACTTAGATTTCAATCTTTGCCCTAAGATGGATTTAATTCATAAGTTTTGGTAGCAGCTGGATTACAAGCAAAAGCTACAACCCTCAGGATGATTTTTAACACTCACTCTTTCTTCAAGAAAGCTTCAACATTATTAGCTCAAACCCTTTTCCAATTTCAGATAACATTGAAAGAAAAATGAGTTCTGGCAACTGCTGATATCCAAATTTTTAAGTAATTAACTTTGGATTGATTTATTCCTTCTTCACTTCAAACATGCTCCAAAGTAGGCAGGCTAGTTACCAAATAGCCAAATCACACAATGAAAAAAAACTTAGTCATAATTACAAAGCCAGAGCTGCTAATCTTGAATGGGAAAAAATCCTGTTCTTAATTTAATTTTGTCCTATTTTCAAGCCTTAATCCCATTTTACTTAAAAATTTTGAAAGACATACAAAAATTTCATCATTCTCAAAAGTTTCAAATATTGCATTTCTAGGAGAAAAATCATCTTTATTGTCACTTTCCCTTAAAAAAAACTAAAACTAGGATTCATCGAAGTTTATCATTCTTACAAGTTTCAAAAATCCTATTTCTAGGGGAAAAACCCTCTTTAGTGTCACTTTCCTTTTAAAATCCTACTAAATAGGACAATATCCTATTAATTGTTAACTCTCCAAAGTCTTACCCGAGTTGGCATCCACAATGGTCACACCAGGGATGATGTCAGTCCCTAGAGCTAGGATGTTCTCTGGTAGTAGGTGGAAGATCTTCTCCAGGTAGCGGTGGGTCTTGATGGTGAAACACAGCTGGCAGTCAGACACAAAGGTGATGTTTGGGTTACCTGATTGCAACACAAGGTGGAAATTTTATTATTATTATTATTTTATTCGGCACTTAATCGAAAAGAAAACATGTACAATGCAAGATTGAGAAATATTACAAAAATACAAATAGTTTTTAGACCTTTTCTCACCCAACCAGGTAGCCTGGGTAGGGAATAGGTCAACTTAATGGCCATGGCCCACAGGCCTTCCCTCCCACACCCGATTGAGTGAAAAAAGATCATTACATATAATAGGGTTACAAAATATAAAACAGGTAGGTTGCACAAGAAAAGGAATCAACTTACGCTTTAATAACATAACCATAGAAAACCAAGGAGGAACAAATATTTGATTAAAATAATTGTGCCAGAATTAGAAAACAGTTGAAGTCAATAACTTTTATCAATAAAAGATGAAAAGACCTAGACTATCATCTAGGCCAAGGCTGCAGCCAAATAGTCTTTGCTTTTGCAAGTATAGGTATGATGCCATTATGCGAAACGTAAGCAAAACGTCTGATTTGGCGATACTATGAAGCCATCGCCTATACGCTCCCATCTTCCTTTAGAGAAATGCCAGTAGTTGCAGTAAACACCGATTCTATGAGAATGTCTGTAAAACCAGGCTTAATTGTCAGTATATCGAGAATCAAGATCCGGTACAGTTACATAAACTGAACTTTGTGAAATCTTGAAATCTACGCTGAAAAATGTTCACACTGAAGATCACCAACACAGATAGGCACACGTTGGACAGTGTATTATTATTGCTGGAATAAAGACCCGACGGAAGTGACCGAATCCGCGCTTATTTTGCTGATTTCTCAGCAATTACACAATTTCTTCCAGAATCCTTTGGCACATATTTTTTATTCATACAGACACTTGGGTGGTCATTATATTAGATTCTGTAAAAAGTCATTTTGAGATCGTTACCAAAACTGGAATTTATCTTTAAGTCATTTTTTTTCATTATTCTCAATGAATATATCAATAATAACATAGGATTTGTATCGATTGTTAGGTGCCTTTTAGACACAGTGCATATAACAGCTGCTCTGCTAAATCCAGAGTAATCATTCTGATAGAGAATCTACTAGATATGATGTCACTACTTTGAACATTTGATGATTCTCTTCCTCTGCATCCTCAGAATACAGGAAATAACAATAAATTTCGAACATTTTACAGCATTACAGATAAATATTAAAAGGTTAAATTGTCTTTTTTATCAATTGATTGTGACAGATATTGACCATTACCTTCAATATCATCATCTTCTAGGTAAAGAAGAGCTCTAGGGGAACCATGGTAGACATCCGCCCTTCTCACTGGAGCTGGCGTGGATTGAGACGTGTCTGGTATATCACCTAAGAGATATAATGTATAAGTATGAAATATAATGTATTTGACAACAATTTAAAAAATGTCCTTTTGCATGGAAACATGTATCCATTGTAGCATGATCATATAGGTAAAATAAAATACATAGAATGAAATATTATTTCATGACTTTTTATTACAAACCTAACCATGTTAAAATGAAAAAGCTAATTTCTACATAGAAGCACAGAAAATGTGTGAAACAATAACATTTCATAGTGAAAAATAAAAAGTGCAAACTAACTGTATTACTATCATGAATTTTAAAGAAAGAAAGAAGGAAAAAAGACTGCAAATTTAATTTTTTTTTTAATCTGAAAACCTTCAAGTTCAATATTTTGATACAACAATAGTATTATGTGAAGAAAAACTATGTAGAAATTGTTTTGATATGCAGACAGATGCATTTCTGGCTCCAAGCAATTGGAAAAATTAACTCTAAAATCAATTAGTCAATATGACAGATGATATGCTGAAAACAGTAATGTCAATATTAAAATACGTCAAATAGGCTTGATTGATTAATTGGTATTGTACATTTATAATGATGGAAACTACCATATTAAACATGAATTGTGGATCAGTGGATTACTCTCTGGATATTGTAGTTTGAACCAAAAGGTCTCGGGTTCAAATCCCAATGCAGCAATTGCACCCCTTTTCACCCAAGTGTAGTAAATGGGTACCTATGATAAATGATGATGGATTCTTGTATAGCATTGTTATACACCTCTGGTGGGTGCTCATGGCCCTTGCTAAAAATTAGAAAATGTCTTACAAATTTCAATGCCTTCAAACAGTGCTTAGAATCATCTAAGTTTTACTCTACTAGCTAGTGCTACAATATTTCTTGCGACAAAGTTAAGAGTGGGGAACAGATAGGTCTTCAGGTACAAAAGACTAAAAATAAAAGGCATTCAGATTTTCGGGCCTGAGTATGATTTATTGAAAGCATGAGATATCATTGGTAGCTCAATACAGCAGTTCACATGTTGTAATTATTAAAGCCCATGGCAATTTTTCATGGAGATGACAATTCAAACATTTGGAACAAAAACAGAAACATTGTACATGTACTAAAATAAGGGTGGTATGACACTTGTTTCTGCTCCAGGCTTAATTTCATTTATGTAGGGTTTAATAGGCCCTTTAGGGCTAGGGTTGCAATCGGGTTTTATGCTTGATTTTCAGGATTAGGTTTAGGGTAGAGTAAAGTGTTAAACCCAGGTTTGAAGACTTGAAGTTGTTATTTCGATTGTTGGGTGGAATTTGTGGTTGGAATTTAGAGGGGAGCAATTGTCGCCGGAGTAAATGTCACAGAACCAAAATATGTGCAATACTGTATCACTATGATTACAACAAATACCTTGTTGGAACAGCCTGAGCACACACCAGCCACATGACATCTGACGAGGGCCTGTCTTAGCATCGTTGATGAGTGCAATGATCTCAACGATCAAAACAATGTTAGGGTCTGCCAATGACGTGTGAAAGTAAACGGGCTGGATAACGAAAAATGTGAACAAAAGCTATAATATCCCACGATAATACATCTTCAAAAAGTCTTTAAACCTAAACCAGGTATACTATCCCAGTCGTGGGATTTGGCATGCCTGCTTGAAATAAATGCAGTTTCTCTACACCCTGTGGAGTGGGGAGCATTAATAATACAAGTAATATTTCAAAAAAAGGCACTCATTATTCACCCTGCTGTAATTCTGCAAAATAACCCCCAAAATAGTAGGCATTCTCAAAATTTTAATAATTCCATTATGAGGGGAAAAGGCACACAGGAGCTCAGTGCTCAAAAAAGGCCTGTAATTTTTTTTAAAGAGCCCCACCCAGAAAATCCTTATTCCCGCAAAAGAGCTTATCCATTCTAGCAGATTGATTTAAGCAGTAGGTAGTAAACAGTAGCCCCCCTCCTAACCCCCCCCCCCCCCCCTTTCCCCTGTATTATTGAATCAAATATGTACAAGTACTGTACACAACAGCAGAATACTATTCAGAAGGACTATGATTATATCAAACTGTGCAAGGCATTTAAAAACACAACAAATACAATATCATTCATCTATTGGTTCAAAAAAAGGTTTTTCTTTAATGTTGATTTATTTACAAGAGAGAAGCTGCTGATTGACAATTGCCACCCCAAATCTAAACTATCATGATGATTAAATTATCATTTCTGTTTAATATAAAATGCTCCTTTTGCTGCTGCTGTACTGATACATGCAATAATAAAAATGTTCCTTGTTCTTGTCTTTTAAACACCTGTACATGATTCCATAATGCACCCAGCATAGAATTGTACTCTACAGACTCTATTAAAGGTCAAGTCCACCTCAGAAAAATGTTGATTTGAATCAATAGAGAAAAATCAGACAAGCACAATGCTGAAGATTTCATCAAAATCGGATGTAAAATAAGAAAGTTATGACATTTCAAAGTTTCGCTTATTTTTAACAAAATAGTTATATGAACGAGCCAGTTACATCCAAATGAGAGAGTTGATGATGTCACTCACTCACTATTTCTTTTGTTTTTTATTGTTTGGATTATACAATATTTCAGTTTTTACGAATTTGACGATAGGACCTCCTTACCTGAAGCACAAAATGTTTAAAGGTCAAGTCCACCTCAGAAAAATGTTGATTTGAATCAATAGAGAAAAATCAGACAAGCAAAATGCTGAAGATTTCATCAAAATCGGATGTAAAATAAGAAAGTTATGACATTTCAAAGTTTCACTTATTTTTAACAAAATTGTTATATGAACGAGCCAGTTACATCCAAATGAGAGAGTTGATGATGCATGACGAAAATCTCTCGTTTGAGGGCTGTATACCCCATTTTTCCTTATCAACAAATATCTTCTCCCAGTAATACAAATCCTATTGCCCTCAAGAGATTAAATTTAAGTATAGAAACACCTGTTTCTTGACCTCGGTCCGCGAAGATAATTCACCCCAGCATCTACGGTCACAGCAGGGGGCCACACACGATGGATTGCAATGTGTGTAGTTCCGGCGAGCGCATGGCCATGGATGTATACACGCGTTGATAGAAAGTTTTTTCTTTCTTTCTTTCCTTCTTTCTTTCTTTCTTTCTTTCTTTCTTTCTTTCTCTCTCTCCCTTCCTTCCTTTCTTTTTTTCTTTCTTTCTTTCTCTCTCTCTTCCTTCCTTTCTTTCTTTCTTTCTTCCTTTCTTTCCTTCTTTCTCTCTGTCTGGCTGTCTAATTCTTTTCTTTCTAGACTTATTTTCTTCCTTCCTTTCTTTCCTTCTTTCTCTCTGTCTGGCTGTCTAATTCTTTTCTTTCTAGACTTATTTTCTTCATCCACCCCCTTTTGATCTACACCTCTAAAGAACGTGCATTTGCCAATCATATCTGTAGTAAGGCCTATGAATGTCCTTTTCTCAAAGCTGAGGTGTAGGCCTATACATAGAACATTAAAATACAAAGACCAGCATTATGAATCACAATGTTTGGATAGCATTTCAATGTTCTATTCATATCTATTCAGAACGTTTTTCTAATTCACATGCGTTATTAGCAGGTGATCTTCTTTATCTCCCATTATTGTTCTTATTTTGTAGGCCTATAGCCTGTGTATACGGTAAACCTCCCTCTGAAATACCTTTCTTGGTTTCATGTTTTCTTTCAGATTTGTTTCCACCAAGGCGTGCCGGAACACTTTCAGTTTTTTTTTGTTTTTTTTTTGGGGGGGGGCAAAATCCCGAAGGGGGCACAATATTTTTGAAAGCGTGAGATACGGAAGCGATCGAGCGGGAGAGGGTGTGGTTGAGGGTGTAAAAATTGAGTGTAAAAGTTGCGTTTCTAAGAGCATTCAAAAATAAATTTCTTGAGAATTAAACAGTCTTGAATGGGTTCTTTTTGATCCTGTTTCCTCCCTTCTGACCCAGACTGGTGTTTCTTCATGATCAGGGTCGCAGTTCCAGCAAATTACGAGCCTTATTGCAAACTCTATTGTTTTAAACCAATGTAATATAGGCCTTTTAAAGACTTTAAGATGACAAACATGACCGTATGCATCCGGGGGCCACCGATCGAGAGGGCAAAATTCACCCAAAGTGTGCACGAAATCTTTCAATTTTATTCTAGAAAATGCAAAAGCTCCCCATCACCATGGGCGGAAATCCCAGGGGGACAGGGGGGACGCGTCCCCCTACCATTTTGGAAAGGGGTACATAATATCAAATGTCCCCCTACTATTTGTGCTCTTTTATTATGGAAAAAATACATAATTTCAAATCGAAATTATATCCTCGAATTTCGAAATATATATAAACAGATAGTTTTTGTTAAGAACTTGGTTAGGAAAAGAAAAGGCATACCGGCCCAACTATTCTCCAACTCTCATCTAGCCCTATATACCAGCCAAAGAGTGATGACATTGATGACATCGATGGCCATTGTCAATTTCATAACTAATAGAAATGATGAAAAAAGAAAATCGCCTCTGAATTTAGTGCATAGACGGTTAGACGAGAATGTTCCATACCCAGTAAAATCATACCTTTGTTAATCCAATTCACTTTCCCTTTATTCCAAATTTACTTGGAATATACTGAGAATATTTTCATTGTTTGCGTACTCAGTATAAAGAATAGTTTTCATGAGTTATGATTAATCCTTCACAATGAACTTTAACTATGCTTTATCCCCCAAATTTGTTTTTAAACACTCTATTAACGAGACTTATACTCCATTTTTACACAAAATTCCTGCCGTGGGAGGGGTCATCATAGGTAGATCAAGGGGCGAAGCGGCGGAAGGTGAGGCGAAAAATAAGAAGAAAGATAGGACCGGGAAGAAAGTTGAATGATGGAAGGGAGGTGAATAATTGGGAAAAAAAGAAAACTTTCAGGACATGTTATAAAAATAATAAAATCGCTTGCGCTTTGCATAAATACACAGCCATCTTTTTATTTCAAAACGTGCTTGATTTTTTTTCACTTTTTTGGATCGAAATATATAAAATCAAATCATTTATCTAAGAAGATATCCATCTTTTTCATAATTTGTAGGTTTAGATATTAAAGAAAATTAGCTTGCCATTCGGTTTTAGTCTGAAAGGTATTCATTAAAAGGTTAAACGTTATCACACTGTAATAAGATGGAAAAGGGGCTTTTCAAAGGTATGTTTCACAGAGGAACTGTTCGTCAAAAGACGCCAGGCTTACTATGATAATGTCATTGCTCCGTCAGGGGCAAAATTGTTCATTTTTGACAATAGAAATGACAATTTTTGGGCATAAAAGTGCCTTCATCGTATACTTTTGTCCTTTAATTATTTAAAAATTTATCATTTTTCTACTTTCAGGGGGGCACATTGGGGGGGGGGCAAAATCTCGTTTTGCCCCCCAAAAAATTTATTTGGGGGGGGGGGCAAGTGCCCCCTGCCCCCCTCGCTTCCGGCGCCCTTGTTAAAGATATATATAGAGAAATAGAGATGGGGTGGAAATTCCACCCCATCTCTATTTCTCTCTCTCTCTCTTTCTCCTGACAAAAAGGACAGGGCGCTAATTTTAATCACCTCATATTAGCAGAATGATAAATTTTGAACTAGAAAATAAAACAGACATTTATCACAATCAAATATGGGCATGTTCAAATGGGTCGCTTGATCAAAGATAAAAAAGGACACTGCAAAGGAACTTTCACTATGAAAAGGGGGCTAAGGGGGGGGGCAAAAAAACAACTTTTTTTAAAGTGATTATTCAACAAGATGTACTTGAGGAAGGGGAACATATTAAAAATGGGCACTGAAGGGATCGGGGTTCAACGGGCACGCGGTTTTGTAAACTAAGACACGTGATCGATCTTTCCAACACTCCATCATCCCAACTCATCAATCGCCTGAACTCGCTCTCCAACGATGAACATTTTGACTTACAAAAAAATTAGCACAACATATCTAAGTTAGACATTTAATGGTGGAAACTAAAAGTAAAAACGACCCAAAACAAACGGTGGAATGGATGCAGCGCACATGGGCAGTTTACCGGAGAACCACGTATGGTGCAATAATACGTTTGCGATTAAAAAATAGTTACAGGCATAGTTTGTATTTAAATTATGAATAAGACTTTGGGGTAAAAAAAAATAATGATTTCATATTTTTGTGCATATCAGCAGCATGATTATTATACTTTGTATGTTGGTATGCCATTACTTCTATTTTTCGAATGTTAAGACTGTATCATTGCGCGAGTGAACCCATTTTCTTGCTGGACGGACAGAAACTATGCATGCATCGCGGTCCTTGCATGCTAAGCATACCGTAATTTTTATTCGCTTACTTTCCTTATTTCAAGGTCGATTTTCTTCGTTCGAAATTGAAAATGGACTAGTATTGGATGTCTGAATGTAATATGCCTTTGAAAACGTGATTAATATCGAATACAATAATTTCATTCCGAAGATCCTTCTACAGGCAGACAAGTCTTACGTAATAGCACAGCGTTGTTTATCATTTCGTCCTTGGCTCAACGCTCATTTAGCTGGCCCGTGGTGGTGAAATCGAGACAAGGGGATTACCTGGCCAAGATGGGTTTATCGGGGTTGGAAAAGTTTCCAAACGCGAATCGGGGTATAAAACCGCAGTTTGCAGTCCGAAGTGAGGTCGAGAATCAAACGGGACATTTTCGTAATGGTCACTCACCCACTATTTCTTTTGTTTTTTATTGTTTGAATTTTTACGAATTTGATGATTTGGACCTCCTTGCCTGAAGCACAAAATGTTAAAATAATGGAATTCCACGTGTTCAGGGAGGAATGAAACTTCATTTCACATGACAATGACGAGAAAATCAAAAATATTTCAAACAATAAAAAACAAAAGAAATAGTGAGTGAATGACATCATCGACTCTCTCATTTGGATGTAGCTGGCTCGTTCGTATAACTGTTTTTGTGAGATGAAGCGAAACTTTGAAATGTCACAACTTTCTTATTTTCATCCGATTTTGATGAAATTTTTAGTGTTATGCTTGTTGAATTTTTCTCTTTTTTATTCAAATCAAGTTTTTGTTGGGGTGGACTTGTCCTTTAAAATGAAAACATATTCCTACAGTGCAAAGTTTGCTGCACCATGAATTTGTTGCTTTATTGAGCTGCATAAATGCACACCCGTATTAGTCAATAAATCAATAAAAATGCCTTTACTACGCATGTACACCTTTATCCGTGCTGTAGCACAAATATACACTATACATCATCAAAATATAATGCAAACACGCTGAGGTCAAACGTGCTGTTTCCCCTCATTTGTTGACACATTCATCAATGGGATCTTTGGAATTGTTTTGTTGTATGTTGTCATGGAAACGGCCATCGACTTGACTTTGGTTGAATTGATTTAGCTTGATGAAAATGACCACATGCGTGTCGAAGAGCATGTTAATCTCCATTAATGCATTGAATTACCCTTTTTCATTAGTTGATTGCATAAATACAAGCCTATTATCTACATTTAAGGTTTATAAGGATAGATATTAAGAGAATAATAGAATAAATAACACTCTATTTAATCACATGATTTTACTTCACATAATGTAAAGCCTGTATAAAACTTTTATAAAAAGGCTTAATAAATTTAATTGCACTGGAATATCATCTAACAAGATGAGTAGTGGTCACCAATATATTCTTTGTGAGACATTGAGTTTTACCTTTATAATGATATACAATTGTAGCACCCTCTCTGGTAAGGTTTTTGTCTTCTATTTTAAAAGACCTTTGAAACAAAGTGATCGTACCTTTTAAAGCTGAAAGCAAAGTTTATATCGTGGAATATTGCATTCATTTCAACTTCAGAACTAAACAAAGAAAAATACAGTTTTATTTTAGTTTGGTTTGGATATTGTCATCCTTAAGAATCTCTAGCGATAAAATTATTCTTAAAAAATTAAGAGGGGGTCTGGGGCTAAAAAGATGACATTCTTTGAGCACATGGGAAGGGCGTTATTTTTCAAATAATCTTTAAATACTCACTAAATTGTACTGCAGTCTTGGAGCATGGCTTGCGCTTTGTTTGCAAACTTTCTTTGGTCCAACTAGGGTACGGCCAAAGAACCGTTTGAAAGTGATGTCAAAAAGACTGAACCGTAGCTGGTATTGGGTCTGCTTCTTGGCCTTTTCCTGTTAAAAAAATAAACAAAAAAGAGAAAAGAAATAATGATCATTTTGATGAATTCATTAAAACAATAAATACATGTACTGTATGTACCTGTACCTGTACAAGTTTTAAATCCAGAATTAATTTAAATACACGCAGTTTTATGCAATGAACCTTACAGTAATTTCAAACAAGTGTTTACAAATTCCAAAATCAAAACAAGTGTTTAAAAATTCACAAATTTACCAACTCTCATGCCAGATCGAGAAGCCTGGCATACCATTGTTGATTCGTTCTCGGATGCATCTAATTTGTTGTGTAGTTTAGTTTAATATATCCAACTACAAATCTTTTTTTATTCAATCTTCAATAAATTATGCATGGTTCTTTATACTACTAAAATGTTCATATGTTAACCTGTGTATGCAAATGTAGTACAGAGCTTTAATACCATCAAATATTCACTCCACAATTGGCAGCAATTACCAGCTTTGTCCTTTCATAAAACTAATATGTTATCTTTCATACATACATGCAATACAAAATTGACTATTTCTTATGAATAGAAATTATGTTAAGGACTAGTGTGAGATGATGTAGAATTCAGAAACAGTAAATTTTTATGAAGTGATAAAAAAATGGAATGAAACTTGCTCTCTTTCTGATCAACTCATATTCAAAAAATATTATTCTCAATACATTGGTTAAAATCATCCCACTTCTGTTTCATTTTCTAATTTATCTGTCATTTTTCTCTTTGTAGTGCTTGTGAAGTACCCTCTATTTTCCATCTGATTCTCAATCCATATCCAATTAACCTACAATTTTGTGACAAAACCAGAGCTGCATGAAACAGCCTTGAATCAAGCAATTACTGCCCATCTCCTGGCGTGCACTGCGGTCAAGATCGACTTTCATTGATAATGGAATTGGAACAATCTGATATTATCTGCATTATTAGTCCATATATGCAGATATACAGTACTGATACCTTGGTCACATTTGCTCTACGGTGGCCGTACAGTGAGTCGAAAGCAGCCGTTTTTATCTGATAAAAACGGCTGCTTTCGACTCACTGTACGGCCGCCGTAGAGCAAATGTGACCAAGGTATTCAGTCATTTTTATTCAAACCACCTATATATAGTTGGTACAAAAATGTCAAAACAGCCGTTTTCGACTCGCCGTACGGCCACCATAAAACAAATGTGACCAAGGTATTACTGCTACATGTGTGAGTATAGCTCAAGTCTTTACCAACTCGCAAAATCCCAGTGGATGTTTCATAAAACTATTTTTAAGCTACGATCTATTTTAAAAACAACTGGGGATTCATTTTTGTGCTACCAGATTTCCAAAGGCGTTGATTTGGTGTTTAAGGAAGGGTCACCAGCCGATCGTAAAGTAGCTCGTAAGTTTATACAAACACCTTTATGAAACTCCCACCAAGATATGGTCTTAATCTAGTCTAATGTGATCAGAAGAATTTACATGTACATGTACCTGTACATCATGTATCAGGACTTTTGATTCTCACTAATATCATTCCAAAATATTTCTACAGTGAAAATAATTCCATGTACATGTACATGTATTTTGAAAGATTCATGTTTTTCAACAAAGAACAATTGATTATTCTTCAAAATTTCATAATTTCCTAAACTGATAAAAGAAAAGGAATTTCTTAAAGTGATAAAAGAAAAGGAATACTGTAGAAGACTAACAATAAGGCACATGGGATTCTAGCAGGAACAGCACTGACTGACCTCCCTGGAAAAAATTTTTGTACATGTACCTGAGCTTCGACATCGTGGGCTACATTATCCACCGAATGAACCAAGATGAAAAATGGGACCCAGTTCTTTCGGTCCACAGTCTCATCGCCATGGTAACGAACAGCTGTTCTACGATAATCCGCGGGAATCACCCGCTTTACAAGCACCTCCTGCTTAATACTTTCTATCTCATCCCAAGTCTGCTGGTGCTGGGTGAGAGGCGCTGCTTCGGACAGACGGAAGTGACGCGGAAGGCTTGAAAATTGACTGAAACTAGTTGCACGCTGCGGATAACGGTGGCTCGATTGGTTAATCGGCTTGCTCTGGTCGATCCAGACATTTGGGGTAGTTTGCCACAAGGCAAGGGTGGATTCTGGTGTGAGCAGTAACTGCGGAGGTTGTGGGGGAATCAGAGTACTGGGTGTCCATGTTGAAGATTCCTTGTGCTTTGTGGTCTGACCTGGATGGATTCCAGTCGCGTGTAAAGATTCTTCTTCACTTTCATGATCTTTCATTGTTCACATAGCGAGGGTAAAGACATTACTCCAAGAGACTGAGCACTTTGGCCTTATCTTCAGTAGATATGAACAGATGACCCACTCCTAAAAGCAATGGTAGCAAAGTCTCATATTTTCAATGGAGTTTACAGCATCACAAGAGGTCTATAATCACACAACATACATGTAGATATGATGGATACCTTATCCTACCAAAAGCAAACTATCAATACAAACTTGCAAAAGGAGAGAAACAGTTGTTATTTGACAAGGACCAAAAGTTCACCAGTTAATGCACAGTCCAGCTCTATATTCAATGCAGAGACAAATCATTCTAGAAATATCAAGAAAATCTTAAAATTAGATCTGTTAGCACAAATTACTCTTAAAGTTAGAAACTGAACACAAGACTGACAGCAAGAGGCAAATCTTTATACACTGTAGTTTCTTGAGATGTGGCCTGCATGTACAATGCGGTACTCTTCACTTCAAGCAATAAAACTAAGGGCAAGGTGGAATTTTACACAAGAAACTGCACCCATAAAGTTTATTGACATCTATAAATATCTCCAAATGAATACTAAACCTGCTGTTCAGTGCATGCACGAGAAGTCTGGGAAAACCATTAAACGAACATGTGTCAAAAAAAAAATATGCAAATGTAGACGACAGGCATGCACTGCCATTTCCCAGGTGGTGTATTTCACACCATCCAAATAAAAAAAAAATCTATGGAACTTGTTCAGACCTCGATAAGGGTGCATTCATACTCCCCCTGAACTATAACATGTTTAAAAGTTCTAGTATTTTTAATTGCCTGAAACAAGCCTCACATTTTATGTTTTTCACATCCTTCTTGTCTTTTACATGCACATGTATCACAAGTTCTATTAATTTTCTTTTACACCTCAAATATATGTATTGCCAAATTTGCCATTTCCTTGAACAAATCTCGCCAAATTTCTAATAATTTTGAAAAGCAGCAAATAATTTGTGCATATTTTATACTGAAAATACTACTTTGTGTTCATACTGGCAAAATAAAAGGTGCCTGTACATGTATTTTGGGTGATTGGGCAAGTGTAAAAGCTTCCAAAGAGTAGTACCAACACTGTATTAAAGTTTGCAATATTGAAAAGCATGGATGTAATAAAAACTCTTGGCTCCTTTGCCAACACGTAAACATCAGAATTGACACAGTAGGCTTCTCTACTACAAGTATACCTGAAGGAGTTTCATAAACTGAGGACTTCAGAAGCGAACTAATGAAAAATCCTCATCTGTGTATTCTAACCAATATCTCTGTAGTCTTGGAATTTGATGTGTGTTTCTAAAGCTAATCTATCATCATGTACATGTAATGTCCATTACAGACAAATGAAAATCCAGACTGTTCGTTCTCCCACATGTTCAAAGGTACAATGTAGATCAGACTTTAATAACAAGCACGCTCACTGCATTTCCAACATTTAAACTGTGTAGACCAGACTGATGTTGATCATGCATGTAGAAGATATCTCGTCTACTTCTGCCTTTCTTTCTGTAAAAGTACAGTAAGCGACAATTTATCTTCAGTCGATGAAAGTCTTTGGCTTTCATGTAGGAGATTAAACCAGATCTGACAGCCTCCTCTTCAGAGCTGACACTTAAAGAAACACAAGCAGGAAAAGGGTAAGTGAAGATCACATTCTTTAACAGATCCTTGATGATTTACTTAGATTAATACAAAACTTGTACAAAGTGTACTCCCCTTGCAACAAAATCCAGGAGCAAATATCCCAATCTTCAAATCAAATGGTACAGATCAGAAAGAGCGATCATTTGAGAAAAACGAGGGAGAACTCCACTCTCTTTTCAGAAAGATGACAATCAAACAGGCACTCCATATTAACTGATATCAGTTTGATTACTCCCTCAGGGTTACCTTCTACCGCCCGATCAATACCAGACCACGATGCGCCCCCGCTCTCCAAACGAAAAACAGATTCCCTGCATTACACGCCTCATTGGGGCAAAAATGATCGGAACACGCATCTTCTTGCTGTTTCCCTGGTTGTCATGGTTACCAAAATGCAAAGGCAGGACTTGTTTACAAATGAAGTTATTGAGAAGTTGGCCATGCCAAGCACAACCAAAATCAATAACAGTTGTGCCACTGGTAGAAAAGGAAATGCTTCATCATATCAAGGATGTCATATAATTAAAGCACCAGACATTTTACCAAACATTCTCTTATGGTCTTCCACATGGCGCAAGTGAGTTTGATTATCCTAGTACAGCAACAGTGTAGAAGAATGTTAATGCAAAGTTTCATTTGCCTCCAAATTATTTCTCAATTTTTATCATTTTTCAAATGGATGTTACACAGAAAGGTAGGTGGCATTTAAAAGAAAATTTCATTATTTGAAATGTATTACATACTGTGGTAGTCTTATATACACTGTATTACAAAAGTGAAATCATTTTGCCTTATTTTTCGGAACAAGAATACAAGAAAACGTTCTTTTCTGTCACAGATCTATGTCACATCATACATGTGCATGTAGAAAAATCACTTGTGTTTTATTGGCAACAATTAAAATTTCCAATTGGAAATTGGGACTGATATAATGTTTATAAACATTAGATAATTCTTATTCTATCCATAACCACTGATTAAAGTATGCTAAAACTTTGACTTGGAAAGTTCAATGTAAATTCAATTTGATAATAATAGTGACCAACCAGTGTAATAACACAGATTTTTTCAAATCAAAGATCTACATGTACTTTTGCAAATTTCATACTTTTCTGTTTCTGTCAGAAATCTTGTTGGTACCCCTTTTTAAAAGATGCAGAGAAGAACATGTAATCAACAAAATGAAAAAAAGAAAGAAAAGTCTCAATTTGCCACAAACTGTACAAACAAGGAGAAGAAACTCTAACATGTCAACCAAACAGATTTAGGATTTCTTCAAAGTCTGCAAGCAAGATTTAAAGCATACTGTCTGTACATTATTTGGCAATAAAAATAGAGCTGCATACATGTACATGCATCACATCTCTTAAGATGTAGAGATCTCTAGGGTTTTATAATGAGCTGTTTAAACAGAAAACATCAATGAATGATTCAAAATGAACCCATACAATCTTCAAAAACTTTTGATACTCCATCAGTCACCCTTTCTTCTGACAAATTTGACACCAACTGGGGTCACCCATGGCAGATATTTCCTCGTTCCAAAGAGCACACAAAGTAAAAAAAAATCCAGTTTAACAGTCCTTGGTCATCTAAAAAGAATCAAATTATCCAATGCACAATCAAAAAACCTCTCTGAACCTTATCCATGGCTACAGCACATGTACATGTACAATGTATGTACAAAACTTGAATTTGATGAGCAGAAATCAACAAATGAGAATGTACATGTAGTAAAAGAATCCAATATAGCAAATTCAATGTCATTCTTTCCAATCAAATTGATGCTTAAAATGAAAAGCAGATCACAAAAATGAAAAGAGATTAAAAAGGGACAAAGAAAAGTGAGCAAGTATGTGATTAATCTGCAACAGATCTATATTAGCACTTAGATCATCCATATCATAGTAAATTGGAAGTGAAAACCAATTATCCGATACCAATCAAACATTAGAAAAAATAGACTATAAAGTGATGCTGATTCCAACTCCAAAACTCTTTGCACTAGACATTCACAGATTCAAACTGGAATCTACATGCATTATAATGATAAGTGAAATGCTGAATATTTCTTCCCTGAGATCCCGGGCTTCCTATGTACACAGGGGATGCTTGAATATCAAGCAAATCAAACAAAATATTTTCAAGTTCAAACAGGCAGCAGCTCTAGCTAGATTGCATGGCGACAGCAAACATGCCTAAAACACACACAGCTGACTGCAAAGGAAGGAAATGACATCTTTAATGGTGGAAAATCATTGTCCAAATTTACAACCCTCAATTACATTTTGAATCAAAGTGTTTGGAAGGTGCAAAGAGCAGAGAGCACTGCCATTAATTTAGGAACTTTGAATAACTTAGGAACGTTAGATAATTTAGAAACTTTAAGGCATGTGTGTATGAGTTCTTGAAAATGTGCAATTATTGTATACATGTAGGCGCATACATTCATAATTCTGAAGGTTCAGATATTCCGAAGGTTTGTTATTCCGAAGGTTCGTTAGTCCGAAAACGAAGTGAGGTTCGTAATTCCGAAGGTTCGTTAATCCGAAAAAGAAATGAGATTCGTAATTCCAAAGGTTCGTTAGTCCGAAATTATTAACTAACCTTATTTCGTTTTCGGAGTAACGAAACTTCGGATCATCGAACCTTATTTCGTTCTTTGATTATCGAACCTTCGGAATAACGCCACAAATGTTTGGATTAACGAATATCGAGGTATAGGCAATTTACGTGTTTCAGATTTACGAACCTTCGGAATAAAGAACCTTCGGAATTATGAAGTGTAACCCATGTAGGAGCATAGAATTTCAAAAAATCATTTCATTCTTCATGTATCTGAGCCTGCTCTGACAGACTACATGTAGGTGGATGGGTTGCCCAAATAACAAAGCAATATTTTCAGAAATTCTTCAGTCTTAAAACTTTTAATTCAACTACACTACATACATGTATGTAGTACACTGGATCAGTGGAAAAGCAAATTATTTCAAATTTCAAAAGCATAAAACAAAGAATGCACTTCTGGTACGTAAAAATCAACTGTAGCTAGAAAAAAATGTTTAAAAAAGTAGGGAAAAAAGAAGTATTATACCACAATGATATAAAGATAACAATTTCAAGATTGTTCATATTACTGAAATATTTCAGTCCCCATTCAGTCTGTTTGTATATTCAGTACAGCAGGACTGCATATCATTTTAGATTTTTTTTCTTATGAGAGCCTGCAAAAAAATAAACACTGCAATCACTGATTGTAAAAACTGTAATTTAGATGTACACTGTACATGTAGAGAAAAGAAATCCTAATGCAAGATACATGTACTTCCAATCCATGGACTCATATTGAGTCTTACACACAATTTCATAAACAGACGACGTGAAATGAAACCTATAATGAAATACAAACCGAGACATCTCCAACAAACCACAAGATGAGCTTCAAAGTGAATAAAAAACAGAGATTTTCAATCACAAATCCTATCCTGAACATTGAAGGAATACAAACTTCGAAGGATCCACACACAGATCGAAATTGACACAAAAACTTAGCAAAAGTAATCAATCCAAGTCGCTTCCACCAGAAGATTGGTTCAAATTAACTGTCATGAAATAAACTCCGCCAAAAATGTTAACAAAATCTCTCCCAAGTACATAAAATATAGCGCTACACGTAGAGAGGAGGGAACACTTGCGTAGTCATAGCAAACTGAGACCGCATCTATGCAAATGGCGTCACATGCATGGGCACAGAGGTGAATAAAGAACACATTGAATGCAAGAAAACATCCTTGAACAACGAAGGCTAGAGAGATGCAACTTGACATCGGTCTTGTCCGCATTCTGAGGGGAGGCGAAGAAGCGCACAATTGCTTTTGTCATAATCAACAGAGTGACGGCGACATAGATGGTCTGTGGTTTGATTGCTTTCAGTCAGGCCAAAGCTCTTGCTTCAATTGATAGGGCGCCAGAGGGCTGGTAGAGTGGATGAATTAAGAATGATAAGCTATGTATTCCAAGGAGAGATCCATGCCTCAGTAACGAGAAGCTGGATTATCATATTGTTGTTTTATAAGAAACTGGGAGAACTTCTGTCATGCTGTATGTTTTACTTTTTATTTTTTATTTTTTGTAATGAATTGTATTTGTTTCATGTCCCATCTAGTGGATCCCCTGGCTACTGTAAAAAATGTCACATTTTTTATGAGTAAAATTTAGTGATTTCTACATGAAGTGTAAGTTAGGCAATTGCAACTTGAAAAATTAAAGACAGAAAATGCATGAGGTCAGATAATCTTTTTTACTTTTCTCATTTGGCACAGAAAAAACACATTACATACATACAGGTGGTTGGACGCATAATTCTCACAAATATTCAAATTCAAGGCAAAACGTTCATGTTTTTTTTACTTGTGTGAGCCTTATCTGTTATTTTTACATGTATACAGTATATTGCGATGTTTACATAAATTTGATATGTTCATCATGATTATAATGATAATGACAAAAGTGGATTTGTTGATACACAATAGACTGCAGAATAAATAAGGTAGAATTAGGCTAAAAAGTGTTGGATACTACTGTACATGTAAAGGTATGACACCATAGTTTGTTTTATAAAATACACTACGTTTTTAGTTACTGAATCAAACTGAGAATACATCAGAATCCAATATTTTTTATCATAAATTATGGGAACTGCATGTTGAAATATTATTAATGTGTGAAAGTGGGACATGAATAATAATTGTGACCAAGGGTAGTACGAACTGAACATTGTCTTTTCTCGATATTTTGTCTTTTCTCAGAGATGAAATCGGTATTCTGGTGGGCGTCATGAAATTTTGTCTCTTCTCTAGCACACTATAATAAGTGGTTTTAGTATAATTGTGCTTCATCCCAATTTACAAGCAAAAAATCCTTATCAGCTCCCTGTCTCCCTTTGTAATTAAGCGCATCAATATACGCGCAGTTGCGCGATGCAAGCTTCTGTATTGAGGATACATGTATGCCCCAAGTGCCGCCGGGCCTTCCTATTGGTTAGAATTGCTCCGACTCAGAACTAACTGTAATTTTGATTGGCTTGCCTTCAAAAAGAGAGGAGGCAACTTTATAATACAGAGAAATGACTGGGAAAAGACAATGTTCAGAATATCGATTTGTGACAATCACGTCACATCCTGGAGAGAAATGACAAAAATTTATTACAACTTATGACAGTGTTCCAGAATACCACCACAGCCCACAGGCCTCTATTGGTTAGGCCAAAGAAAACTGTTTGTAATTACATACATGTACTGACCAACCCTTCTTCTTTTTTTATACCCACAACCATACAATGTAGCACACCAAAATGTTACATTTTAAAGCTGAAGCACTCAAAGTAAAAATATGCATGTAGCCATAGAAGCCACAGTCTCTGTAGCTTCAAATATTTCATAAAATTGATTGTGTGTTCTTTGTAATTTTACTGTTCAGTTTACCAACATGTAATATATTCTGAACAACCAGCCCAAATTTTAGAAATATTGCATTCACGAATGTAACAAACATTTTTGTTTCCATATGAGTCAGATACATTGTAAAAGTGATTAGAAATATTCCTGTTGATATTGTTGATTCTTCTACTCTTGCAAGTTACTGTACACATACATGTACAAGAACCTGGCATAGTCTGGTCAAGAGATGGCAGCAAAGTAGAACATGAATCCCACTGAATAAGTGCAAACACATGTACTGCCTTTATGTATTCATGAGAGATCACAGAGGTTTCATCATGTTCATATGTACCTCCATGATAATAAAATCAACATTGTATCATCATACAAAGATGTTGATCTGTTTTACACAGCATTAAGTGAGATTTCACCCCAAAATGCTCAAAAGGAGCCCTGAATAATAAAAAAAGCCCTGGAAAATCCATACATGTACAATAATGTTTCAGATTCAGGCCTCAGGTTGTGAAAAGTACATGTAGCCATGTACGCCCCCCCCCCCAAATATATTAAGTATGTAGACAAAACAAAAAGAAATACCTTAACAATACATGTAGTGCATAATTTCTTTTCTTTTTTTGGGGGGGGCCTATGATAATGATATTTATATAGTGCATGTTTGCTTCATGTACAGTGTATGTCCAATGGCTCAACCTCATCATCATCATCACCTGGTACGGGATGAAGGCGCGAAAGGCTCGCGCCTTAGGCTCGACACTTGGGACCTTTCGCATTCATCACGGACGCTAGTATTAGGGTCCCCTAACACAAAAGTTAACGATTAATCATACACTTGATTTTTAAGATTGATTGTGCATTACAGTCAATAGAATCAAACGTAGAAAACTGCTCTACGATCAATGCTAAGCTTTGTGTTACAGGCCCTACAAATCTGCTTGTCGTGTGCAAAATCCCTTTCCGCGACACCCGTACCGCATACATGCATGTATATTACGACTGATGGCTGGAGATATTCAAAATGCAGAACCTAAAATAGATTTATGACATGGAGAAGAAAGTGGTTTTTCAAACAAATCGAGAACATTGAGTGAGGAAAAACTTACTGAATGAAGGCTTAAATATAGATCATTACAGTCCATCGAATCGATATTACATTTAATGTGGATTATTGGTGGATCACTGGCAATTGATTTCATGGATAAGATCAACCTCTCCAGCCGAACATTTCGCATGCGTTGATATGTACACATCATATGCGATACCTTTGAACTCGTTTCCTTTTGTTTCTTTTGTTTACTCCTTATACACAAACGATATGCCTCTCGCACACGATGTGAGGGGCATTATGTTTTACATTCCCCAGAAATGGGGATTAGATTCAAATTCCGGGGGACCACTTCCATTGATGAGTGGATACCAGGCACGACCATGGGGTTTCGAAAAGTACCCTAAACATGCTAAACAAGGGAAGCAATTCTTTTCCAGATTATGAAAATGCATTTCTTAACAAGTATTTGGCTTGTGAAACCCTACAAGTATTGAATATATATCCCTTATTTCAGCATTTTAAACATCGTTTTGACACCCTTATAACGTTACATAGGCCTATATACGTAACGTACCTGCCCACTCTGTCCCCTTTTACGGGTGGTCGCTACTGGTATCCACTAATCAATGGAAGTGGGCCCCCCCGGCGGACTCTCGAGCTCTAGGAGTCAAATGTGGCTTTGGAAAGTCGTCCTCAATCGGATAAATCGCTGTTACCATAGTAGCAACCAGAATTTTGCACACGAAACGCATATTGAATGTTTCCGTCGCAGATGCGAAACGAAAAAAAAATCTCATGTCACACAATTTGCATTGCAGGACTGAGTTTTACGACCATGATGACGGGCCCAAAAAGTCCCTTCCAAAGTCAACGACCGTTGTAAATAAGCGTCCGCGTCCTCAAACGAAAGGTCGGGACTAGCGGCGGTCCGACGGTCCCAGACCGGTAAAAATCACTGTCGGGCCGGTAGATTTTCAGAAATAGGAAGATTTACTGGTCCGACATGACCAGTAAAAAATATCATTGTCGGGCCAGTAATTTTTCCAAAAATAGCAAGATTTTAAGGGTCCGACATGACCAGTAATAAAAACCATTGTTGGGCCAATAACTTTTCCAGAAATGATCAAATTCACTGCAAACCATCCCCCCCCCCCCCGCTAAATTCTGTCATTCACACACAGAATACACACGGAATGAATCGCACGTAATTGCTACTAGAGCAGATACAGTTAGCCAGCCACACAACTCACGTGGTAAATTCTTTACTGACTGTGCGAAAGGAAGCTTGGCTATAAAACTCTGGCAGAAATCTCTCACAGAACTGTCAAAATTCAAAGTTCATACTCATGAAAGGCTCTTATAATGTCCATATTTCCTAAAAATTGGAGTAACTCTGTCATTTGTAAGCAGTAAAAGGATAAATTTTCACTTCTGTTTGGTTCAAACAGATCGGGTTTCGGGTGACATCGTCTGGATACAAGTTGGCCCCACATATGCATTTATGTGTGTGATGATACACTTGGTTTCTGACTTTCTTTCGTAGCTATTTAATAATTGAGCCAAAAAGAAATTGATAAATTATTTATGATGATAGTTTTAGCTTTCTTCCTCTGTTTTCTTCCTATCTTTCTTTCCTTCTTTCATTTTAATCTTTCTTTGTTTCTTCCCTAATTTTTTTGTTAATATCTTTCTTTTTTATTTTCCCTTTTTTCTTTAATTCGTTCTTTCATTCTTCCTATCCTTTTAAAAATATTTTTCTCTATATTATTTTTTTTCTCTCTCTCTCTTTCTTTCTTTCTTTTCTTTCTTTCTTTCTTCCTTTCATCCTTTCTTTCCTTCCTTCCTTCTTCCTTTCTTTTTTGATATTTTTCTTTCTTTAATTCTTGAGTCCATCCATCCTATATTCTTCTCTTCCTTTCTTTCCTTCCTTTTTACCCTTTTCTTTCCTTCATTCTTCGTTACTTTCTTTGTTTCTTTCTTCCTTCCACCCATCATTTATTTACCTTTTTTATTTCTTCTTTTCTCTGTCTCTGTCTTTTTTATTTCCTTTCATCTATTGTTTTACCTTTTCTTTTTTTATATTGCTTGCATATTTCCTTCCTTCCCTTCCTTCCTTTATTTATTTCTTTCCTTCTATCTATCTATCTATCTATCATTTTACCTTTCCTTTATTTCTTCCTTAATTCCTTTCTTCTTTCTTTCAATGCTTCCTTCCTCTCTTTCTTTTGTCCTTCTTTCCATCTCTCCTTTAACCCTTTCTTTTTTATTGCTTCTTCTTTCTTTCCTTTACTACTTTCTGGATTAATTTGTTCTTTCTTTCTGTATTGCTTGCTTCATTTCTTTCCTTCATTTGTTTTTTTCTTTTCTTTCTTTCTTTCTTCTCTCTTTCTCCCTTTCTTTCTTTCTTATTTTTGTTCTTCTTTATTCCTTCCTTCCCTTCCTTCTTTAGTTCTTTCTTTTTTCCTTCCTTCACATCTATCCTTTCTTTACCTTTTTTTTTGTTTCCTTCCTTTTTTATTCTTTCTTTCTTTTCCTCCCTTTCCTTCCCTCCTTCCTTTCTCTTATTTTTTTCTTTCTTTTCCTTCCTTCCTTTTTTTTCTTTCTTTCCTTCTTCGCTTCTGTCTTGCTTTCTTTTTGTCCTTCTTTTAATGTTTTATTTTTTGGGACCAGTAGATTTTAGGTTCGGACCAGTAAAAATTTGAAAAACTGGGTATCTACTGGTCCGACATGAATAGGTTGGACCAGTAGAAAAAATGGGTTAGTGTGGAGCCCTGCAAAGTTTAACTCCCAGTCGCTTATCATCGGATGGAAATACTGTAGTGCACATGCACATGTAGATCTACATGTACTGTAATCACACTTTTCTGCAACAGTGCCTATATAGTTATATTTGAAAAGTATTTATACAGTACATTAAAAAAGCTCGACTTTATTGACCTGTTTTTGGTATTAAATCCCCCCAAAAGTGCATGTCTAAAGTCTCAACTACTGTATGCAGATTATTGATGTTCATCAGTTTATGTGCCCTGAAATGGTTGTGATGTGGACGATTAAACAGTATTTTATTGGATTAATTTATTTAAAAAGAAAATATGTCTACATGTATGGACAACAGCCTTGGCCAATTTCACACACTTGTTCCTGCTGGCATGGCTCTAGCCTTGAGGACTTCGTGATGATATTTTGACATACATGTATATTCATCACGAAGCTTTGAAACCCTTCCCCACACAGGCTAAGCGAGATACATGTATAGACACAGATGAGTTTCCTAGGAAATCCATCTTTAAACCTACAAATCACATAAATTTCTTGCATTTTATTTATCCATAAATCTTCATATGCCTAATGTGTATGAAGGCGCCAAAAATATTGGTATAAATATGAAAAATGTGAGGATTCTTACCAGACCGATCTCATGTAGATCCCTCAATCCATTCATAAACACCGCAAATACAATAGACTTGACCCTAGCCTTGAACCGCTTCGTTATGACGTAGCTTCGATTAGACCAAAAGCTTCAGTCTCTGTATTTTGGTTGTTACGCAGAACTACATATACGTTGGCTCCATTCGCCAATACATAGACTGAATAGCTTGGAGGCCCGTACATACAGCCAACGTATTTAAGTGAACTAACGTTTTATACATGTATGTAGGTCGCGATTTAAAACTGTTTTTAAAGCAAAATTTACAGTTTCATGGGTTTCATTATCAGGGAAATATAAGTAATTGCGTACATGTACATGTTCCTTGGACCGGAGTTATTGACAAAAATCTTCTGGATGATCCAGAAACCTTTCATCTACATGTTAGACATTTTCACCTGAGTTGACGGTTTTTCTAGCAAGTTGCCATCTTGAATGACATCATTATAGTTAATGTTTCGATATATCGAATGTTGTCTGCTACCTGTGATCGTAGCGGTTTAGCTCGCATGTGGAGCAGATCGCATTATAATCAACATCGAAAGCAATATCGATATCACATTCCTAAATTGTTGATGCACTCTCCGTTCGTTTGTAATTTTGGCTGCTATTTTGGGAGTGATTCGGGCATCCAAGTCGCAAGAATACATCGGTAAAGTACCATTTTCATACCTTTTAATATATATCTTTGACATTTTTTCATTTATTAGAAATTATAAATTGATGTCTTGTAGTTGATAAATCCTTAAAGTGTAAATCTAATGTAAAAAAGCACATCGAAAACTGGACAGTCAATCGACAAAAGGGAGGGCGTGATAACACATGCAAGCTCACACTAACACTCTACCGTCGGTGAATGGGGATGATACATGTAGTAAAATGTCGGAAATTGTTGAATAAATCCCCAGAAACGACGGTTATTCCTGTCTAAGCTTCCATAAGCGATGTTACAAAAAGCCGTTTTGAATAACAAGTTTTAAAATGAAAATTATTATTTAACAAATGATACAATTTGAAACTTGATCATAATAATTATTGACATTATAAAGGCTTTAGGCATATGAAGGTATGCAGATAAATCAAATGCAACAAATTTATGTGATTTCTAGGTTGGATTTCCTTAGTTAGGCTACGGAAATCCATCCGTAGTTATAAATTATGTGTCTCGCTGAGCCTTTATGCCATATGGGGAAGGGTTTCAGGGCTTCGTGATTATGATGGGGTGTCCAAACTTCGCGCACTTTTCAAAAATATTCATCAGGCTTAATTTTGTCCACAAAGTATTGATAATTTATACAAAACCAATTCAAGAAATAGTTACCACATTGACGGCAAGATCGTAAACTATAAAATCATGGACGAAAATGTAAAGTAGGTCACGGGGTTTCGCCGGTATCGCGATCTCAAAATTCTATTCCGATCTGCAAATGCGGGCTGTGCTGGAAAACCGTACAGAAAAAGTGTGACCTAACTTCGCGCACCAAAGCTATTGTGGAGATTTAAACAAAGACTCAAGCTCAAAAAGTGAAATATTTATATCAGATTGATGGCAAAATGCTATGGAATCGGTTAGTACCACATTTAACTCACATTTTTATGATTTCTGCTTGTAAAATGGTGATATCGTATTATGCTTGTTGCTTTCTTCAAAACGGGCGCTAACGGTGACAAATTTGCCGATCTTTTGCCAATATTTTCATGAATACTGGACTAATCCTAAAGAAACTTTCAGCGAAGGGTAATTTTAGGTCGCTTTTCACATTGATGATGTCCGATTTTAAGGATATTGGCTAGTTTTGGAGATAATGACCGTCCGCGAAGTTTGGACACACGCACACAAAGTTTGGACTCACTGCCATACATGTAACTTACATGTAGGCCTATATATGTCAAAATATTAAAAAATATCATCTTAAAGTCCTCGAGTATTACTAACCTCGCATGTTGTGTGAGTGCGACAAGGATACAGCCAGCAGAGGTCACACACTTGAAAATTTTTGACTTTTTTAGGCCTAGGCCTACTGACTTTATTTTACGTACTGTCTTTAGTTTTGACTTTTGCCAACTCATTTTCTTACCAAATGAATTCCTTCCACAGCTTGAAGCTGAAGACAGTAGGGAACAGTTGGATTGGAGTCTATCTCATCTCTTCTTTCACCCGGTGGGTTAACATAGTTTGAATGCTTCAAATACAAATCTTTCCAATGCATCTTCATTGCACTTGCCATCTTGTAACGTTATCCAGCACTCGCTAGTTGGCCTCGGCCAGAACTGCGGGCGATTTCGAGTTGAGCTTTCGATACCGGTACTTCTTTGCCGCTGGAGAATCCGATCCGTCCACGGCGTCCCTTGCGACCGGAATAACGGTCCCTTTCAAACGTCAAATTTCATCAAAAACGAATACTCAAAACAGCAGATTTTTTAATTACAGATCACCCGCCACACTCAGATTACAAACATGTTGAATAATGTTCAAAGAAATCAGATTTTTCGGTTGTTTTACGCAGTCAAATTCAATATTTAGAATTAAACTAAAATAGCAGATCAAAATTCCGTGATGAACGTATTCACATGTTAGCTTTTTATTCAGCCGTAAATTATTATTATTATTGGTCAGAAAAGGGGGTGGGGTCCTTTAGTAAGATTCTGGCTGAATACTAAAGTAAATAATAGCTAGAACCTAAAAGGGCATGCATGGGGCCAGGACCCCTTATGAATTATCGCACCAAAACTATCCTAATATCACCAATAAAAAATAAAACACAATTGTAAAAGTTTTTTGTCAATTTTTTCCTTGTTCTCCTGACGGTGTGTGCGCTCTACAAATATACACTATTATTATTATTACTATTTTGGCTGATTTTTTTTTTGCTTGTCCAATTTTCCTTGAGAAAATTTGCCACCCCCCCCCCCTTGGGGAAAATCCCGGGTCCGCTCCTGCATGGTTTTACCATACCCAAATGATTTATAATCTTCATGATTTCAGGGGGTGACAATTTCTAAAAATAAAAAAAAATTAAAAAAACGGGGACCCCCTAATTAACCCACGCCACCACCCCCTTCCCTGTACACAAATATACCATTTCTTGATGCGGATGACCGTGAAAAAAGGCTTGTAAGGTAAGTTCACTTTTCCTACTAACAAAAATATTGATTTGAAAAGAAAGAGAAAAGTTCAAACACTGAAAAGGGATCATATCTCTGATTATAAACGAATTAAAAACACCCTTTAATTAAATAAACTTTCGTGAATATGGGAGGAGGCATACCATAGTATCTTTGAGGAAGCGGGGGATAATGAATTTGGTACAAAAATACAATTCAATTCAATTCAAAATTTATTCACAAACATGTTGGATTGTTCTCAAAATTATACAATGAAACACAAACAGAAACAAAATAATTTAAATGATATACATAATAATATTTGTTGGCAATTTAAATTTAGTTGCATTACTCATGATTCTTTCGCTTTTCTAATAGACATACATGTACATAATACATAATAGGCATATTTTTATACCTAATATGATACATAATAGAATATAGCCACTTTTTTACATAATAATATACATAATAAACATAATACAGTATGTGGAGTCTTAGGTCACATGACCTACTGAAATAATACATATTTACATCATAATGAATTAATACAAATTATAATTACAACAAAAATACAATAGGCCTGCCGTATTCTCTAGTGTCATATCGGGGGGGGGGGGCTTCAGAAAGTTCCTGATAATATCACAACTCCATCAACAATAATTATAAAACAGAAAAAACGGAAATAGAGACAATAATTCATAAAATTACCTTGAGACGTATTTTATTACGCAAAAGAGTTACTGCAATCAGTTTCGTTAATGAAACACTCAACTCAACAATTGATTTCATCCATTTTTAGGGGACTTTAAATCACATTAATTAACACAACAAAGTATAAATCAAATATGAATTTTGCTCGAAATTCGGAATGTTGTATCATCTCTCAATATAAAGATAATCTTAAAGTTTATTCAAAATCTTTCCTTTTCAAATACTAGTACATGTAAATCATTATTCCACGTTTTTTCGTAATTCTACATTGTGACCTGTGATGGCCTTTGATCATTTCATATGGCACCCTTCCCGATGAATCAATCATGATCCTTTTTTTTCTTATCTCACCATTAACCAGCTAGCAAAATGAGTTTTCATTGAACACATCTCAATTATTTAATCCATTTTTACTATTTTTATATAGTTCTTTTACTTCCTTAAGTTATAGAAAATAACCCTTGTCATCGTTTGTGATTATAGGCATAATATAATTTTAAACGACTGATGCAGCTTTTCCAATTAAGGCTCACTCACTCGCTTCGCTCGCTCTAATTTGGATATTAACCTAAGTTCAGTATAGCTTACGTCACACCAAATCCATTACAATAAAGCCATCGAAAAAAATTGTGATAGTCCGCCTTGAAATCCTTCAACTTGTATATAAAATATTTCAGCTCACGCTTCGCGATCGCATATAGGCTTATAAAGAGTGCTCAGAAAGGTTGGAATGTCCATCACTTTCGATCTGCAGGACTTTACAAAATTTATATCCAGTTTTCAGGTCAAAATGAAACCAAAAATCAGCTTGCGCTATGGTTGAGAATGCAGTTGGGGTCTACACCAAGCAGAAGCGTCGATCCTGTTGGCAGGGGGGGGGGGCGATCTCCCCACCAATGAAAATATGGGGGCAAACATATCATTTTGCTCCCCCCCCAATAATTCCAAATGTGTGCAAAAATAAAATAAGATTGTAATGTTTCACAGAAATAACCAAGGGAGATTTATATACACAAATTGTTCTTTATTAAAAATCGTCCACTTTTTAGATTGGAATATAAATTTTTTCAGCTCGTGCTTCGCGCTCGTATCATTTCTGTAGCAAAAAACACACTTTTCAAGATTAAATACATGTAGGTAAATGCATGGAATGTCCCGTTTTCAGATCTAAACCACAAAAGACTTCCCGCTTCGATTTGCAATAATCTTTTGTTGGATATATATCTTGTTCTTTATTAAAAACGTTCATTAAACTGTAAATTTGTTTCAGATCGAAATATCAAAATTTTCAGCTCGCGCTTCGCGCTCGCATCTATTGTTATTTTAGACACCCATCTTCATCATTGGTACCAAAAATGCTTAGAATATCAAGCTTTCAGGTTAGAACATAAAGAAATTTCATCTCGCTCTCGGCACTCGCATTATCTGTGTAGTGAGATATGTATTCTCCTCATGAGTTACTACAAACAGTCTTAAACAGATATACCTTTTTCCTGTTTTCATGTCAGTATACTAACAAATTTCAGCTAGCGCTTCGCGCTCGCATTCATTTGTTGGTAAAATATGTGACTTTTTTTTGCTTGTCAAATTATTTTACATGTGTCCATTACAAAATTACAGGTAGACCCCCTCTTATTTTTTGGGCTTCCGGCGCTAATGGATGTGTGCGCGTGTGATGGTGTGACATGATTTTGCCCCCCCCCCCCAATCTGGAAACTGGATCGACTTCCCTGACACCAAGGTGTAAAATTCAGCTCGCACTTCGCGCTAGCAGTAATTGGTTATTGAGATACATGGATCTTGTTCTTTTTTTAACGAATGACTATCAAATTTTGAGGTCTGAATTACCATAATATAATCTTGTTCTAAATAAAAAAAAATAAATATCCAGTTTTCAGGTCGGAATATCAAATTTGAGCTCGTATCAACTCATTGATGACATAAATATGCCTCTTCTTTATGAGTTACTGCAAACCGCAGGGTATATATAAGGGGAGGGTATATAGGTCCCCTTTCAGGTCAGATTATGCCACTCGCCCATATAGATACCACATGGGGCCCATATGGTTTTATTATGTGGGTTCTAGGTGGGAAAACCCATATAGGTCCCATATGGGTTTTATATGTTTTTATCTGGGCTCAGTCGATCCATATATGCCACTTCGCCCATATAGATACCACATGGGGCCCATATGGTTTTATTATGTGGGTTCCATGTTGTTGTTGTTGTTATTTTGAATAGGCAAACTAGTCAGTTTTGACTATTGTTGCCTTATAAATATGCTTTTCTTTTTTTCAAAATATGATAATTTCTTTGTTCAAATTATGTCAGTTTGAAAAGTAAAAGAAAGAAAGGAAAGAAAAGTTCCCAGGAAATTGTGCAAGACCACCTCTCCTGCCCTGTATTAGTAGGCCCCATATGGGTTTTATATGTTTCTTTCTGGGCTCGGTCGACCCTGAAATAAGACCACATCGCCCATGTAGATACTATATGGTTTTTATTATCTGGGTTCTAGGTGGAACCCGACAAACCATATGGGCCACATATGGGTTTTACATGGTACATATATGGGCCCCAGTAGGCCCACATGATTCCCATATGGGCCCCAGATACTTTGCTATCTGGGGAATTTAAGGATTTCAGCTCGCGCTTTGCACTCGAATAATATAGACTACGCATCGAATATTTTGTTCATGATTGCAAAAAAACTTAAAACGTCTAATTTTTATGTCTGAAAATAATTTATTGAAAAAAAAAATCAGCTCATTCCTCATGCTCACATTAATTATTTGATCAGATACCCATCCTATAATATGGTTAATTTTTTGGTTTTATGTTCAAGTCAGAATTTTAAAAAAAAATCCAGCTCGCGTTTTGCCCTCGAATTACTAGTATTTGATTAGTAATATTCATCAGTCACTGAAATTTCCTTGTTTTAGGTATTTTAAGGATTTTTTTTTAAAACCAGAAGTATGAAAAATTTGCATTTTTAATATAAACTGATTGTCAGACGAGCAAATCGCCATACACGTAGGATTTGATTGTAGGGAAATGTCTCTATTTTAATACATCAGTCACATTTCCGACGCTCGTACGCGGTGAGTCGAAAACATTTTATTCAAACCACCTAGTAATTCAGCTGGTCGACAAAAAATGTTAAAACGATTGTTATCGACTCTCCGTGGGGAAATGTGACTGAGGTATTAGCCATGGACCCAGCTCAAGCTGCTGTGTTATTGCGCTCGCATTATTTGATTGACGAGAACTATATCATCTTCGCGTCCGAGTCTCTGCAACTGCAAACATTCCTTAAAATTCCTTCTTCAGGTCAGTAGGTCTATTTTTGCTTGCACTTCGCTCTCTCCATGATTATTTGGTTCATTGCAAAAGATGCTGAGAATGTAACAGAAATTCGGATAAAATGCATGAATCAATAAATTTTAGCTCGCGCTTTGAGCTGGCATTATTATTTGTGAAAAAGTATACTTGGTCAGTATCCGGTCCCCCGTCCCAGCTCTTTGCTTTTTAAACGCATACTCAGTACTCAGAAAGGCGAAATATGATTTTCTCACCCCCCCCCCACCGGCAGAAAGCTTGATCAGATCCATCACAAAGGGGAGGGGGAGGGAAAGAAACAGGGAAACGTGAAGTTGAATGTTATATGTAATGTATTGTCACAAATCATATCATAATAACCTTGGCCCTTTATCGTGTAAATTGATTCCCTTTTTTATGAATAAAAGGTTATTAAAAAAAGGGAAAATGTCAAAATTTTAGCTTGCATGTACATTAATTAATCGAAGTTTGGCCCCTCAAAATTGTTGTGTCATTACGCTACTGACGCAAATGGACACTTAGGCTCAAAACATCAATTCAAGGAATTTTAAACAATCTAAGGAATTTCATGGGGGGGATATACGTCTTCGCCTGAGATATACGGTATTATGTACGTACCAACGAACGTAGAGGGCAGCAACACACAAGCGTGTTGCTCTAAGGAGGAAGGTCAACTCGATACGCGCATGCAACTGAGCTGCGCGCATATTTTATTGTTCATGACAACGAAATCAAATGCCGATCCAATACAACAACAAATTAGTAGTGATCAAGAAACGAATATGAAAGAATATGACTACAACGATATCAAAGATAACATTAAAAAATATGTTGAGGGATATACATAAATATGAAAACATACTTTGATATTTAAAACTTTACAAATGCAAGTTTCAGGAAACTAAAATAATTACCAAATCGGTGATTGTTGTTATCAGCGATTTCACCAGACGGCTGAATTAGGTGATTTGCGCCGAGACGATTTTGTGACCACTCGCAAAGCATTTCGGGATTGAATATGTCCCCCTTATTTTCTCTGGGCTCTTCGCTGAATTGAACCCATCATCATTCTATGCTTAAGCTACATTTTGCTCCGTCGTCTGCTTAGATTTCAACCCCCTAGTCTAGCACTGGTAGGTACTTGTTCTGCTAGGCGTCGATCAGCATTTATCTGCAGTCCATATAGGCCGTGACTCATTTATTTATTTATTTATTAGAGCAGGCAGCAATGCCAATGGGTATTAAAAAAAAATAATTCACGTATCTATCAGTAGTATGTTATCATTTCTTTTCACCATTTTCCCCAAAACTTATAAATTTAGAAATACATTCCAATCAGTAATAAGTGAAGTCTACATCTAACATAGATCTTGATCATGTTGATCGATAGACCAAAAGCTTCAGTCTCTGTATTTTGGTTGCTCTGCTGAACTTCGCTGGCTCACTCACCGATGGAGATTAAAGTAAAATGTCAGAAATTGTTGAATAAATCCCCAGAAACGATGGTTATTCCTGTCTAGTTGATCGATAGACCCAAGTCTAAAGATCTAGAAAACTTTATTTGTCTAACTAGACTGTAGACAAATGCTTTGACCAGTCTCGATCTGTTTGTTGAAGATGTTGTTCCACACTGGATATCTAAGTAGATCTAGAATATATATAGATTTAGCACGTCTTGTTGGTATGAGTTGGGATGAGTCTATGCAACAATAAAAAAATACTAAAATAATAATCAACTCAAAACAGACGAATTCCACATTGTCTTTAAAGTATAGGACGCCTAAATCTAGACCATTTGAGGGTTGGTCCATGCAAGCTAAGTTTGGTTCAATTAAGGCCAGTCTGCATGGGCTAGCCGCTAGGAGGTTATGATTTTTTAGTCCGTTAAATGCCTACATACAGGGTAAAGTCTAGATCTAGAACTAGAAGATTATATGGTTGACAAGTTACCGTTAGGCATTAGCGTTAGGCATGAAATCTTTAAAATTCAGTCAGAAAATGCATAAAAATAAAATCACGACGAGCTCAGTCACTTTGCTCTTTCACTTTCGAAATTTATCCAAAAAAAACGCGTTCTGCCAGCCAAGCCCAGGCCATGCAGGCCCATGAAAATTTACCAATTGCAATATGGCAAACAAATTATGTAAAAGTATTTAAACATTGATTGCACAGAATCAATGGTCAAATTAAGATATGGATGCTGTCTATCAAGTCTACTTTCTACCCAAAATCAGAAATTAAGATGGTCTAATCTATCTAGCCCCCATTTCTAGTCTAGGCCTAGATCTATAACTAAGCCTAAGGTTTCTAACGCAAAATGAATGTCGATGATGGCACTCTGCAAACGATGTAACATTGCAATCAATTTCCCTCAATTGGCTGATTTTCTTAGAAATTATTGAAGAAAACCAGGGAAAATGTGAATAGGTGGCCGTTTATTCAAGCTTTAATTTGGCTTTGGAAGTTTGGTTGCTCAATGATTATCGACCTTCGACGCGACGCAGCGCCTGCATGGCTGTGCAGCTCAGCTGCAGCGCAGCGCGCAGCCAATGCAATGCATCCGATGCATGGGTTTTTTTTTCGCCGTCCATAGTCTCGGACTCGAAGTTGAAATTAGACCCGGATTTCGGGGATGCAGCTTCTTCTATTAAGATTTATAGACTTAAAAGTCAAATGCAATTTAAAATTTGAAATCTGACCTTGAACAATCATCGTTGATAAACATCAGCCCTGAAGCAATTGCACTTCAAATCAGACCAGGCAAATTAGATGTCATTGTCTATGTTGCTAGAAGATCTATGACGAGTCGACTGAAGCCCCAGCGCATCATCAACGTCACTAGTTAGCTACGCGACCGGCCCAGACTCGGCGCACCCAGGCCAGAAAAATGACCTCGATTATTACGGTGGTTGTCTATGCATTTATTAGTGGTGCAGCGAAATTCAGCAGAGGAAAATAAGAGATAAGAGGGATCCTCGTCATAGACTTAATATTCCAAAATGACAAAAAATGTCAAAATCATGATTATTTAAAGGGAATATTTAACTTTGTGAGCAATTTAAAAAATTATCATATTGCTCTTTGAAAATGTTATGAACATTCGACTAACAACTCAAAAATACCCATGTGAAAGTTTGGGATCATAACATATTCGGGAAGTGTTTTTAAAAACTGAAAATCTGAGGCAATGTTTGAAGAGAAAAATGCACTTCTCGACGGTTGATTCATGATTCTGTGTCCAATTTAAATCGATATTATATAGCGCCACCTTGTGATGTATGTAAGAAAGTAGGCGGAGCTTACCACGGCGGAATTCAGTTCTCCGTGATCTGTTGTGTTCGAAGTTTGTTGGGGGGGGGGGGGGGTCTGTGTTCTCTCGGTGTCCGCTCTGTGTGATAAGCGCATGTGCCTTGAAGTCTGTAATAGCTCTATGGTGAAAGGGTTTAGTTGTGTGTGTATCGCTTGCATTTCATTGGGGAATCTAATGTACTGTCAGGTGTCGAACTCGTGAGTGTCCATTCCGCCTTTGGTCTGTACATTTTGTATATGCTATAGCCTGGGTCAAGCCACATGTATGCCTCGAATGATAGACCAATAGCTTTATGGATAGACCATGGGATTTTGATGAATTTATATTTTGGCGACATAAATTAGTAGCAAATAAAACGGCAACAGAAAATAACGCTAAATAACGGCCAGGTCTACAAATACATGAAAAATACATGAAGAATCACAGAGCTGCGTACAGTGTAGAGTAGGTTTTTTTTTTTTTTTTTTTTTTTGGTTATGTGGATCATGGAGGGATGGAGTGTGATTTTCCAGAAGCTATATTGTGCCCCTTCCCCCAAAATTACCTTTCTGTTCTTTGCTTTACCTTTGCATAAACTACAATACGTCCTTGTGGTTCTTGATTATTATCTTTTACCTGGTCACGATATAGCAAACGTCCGTCGACTGGTTCGATCGAGATAAACTGATATGGACGATAAAAGAGGCGAATGCACTGAATATAGCTCCATGTATGTATCCGAGCGCAACTCTTGTCATGATATGTCGATGTGCATGTTTACATGCACGGAACATAGCTGGGAATAAAGGCAGCCCGAAAGGCAGTGACCTCCCCTCCTCCACCCCCCCCCCCGTGCCCCTGACATGGAAATTTCATCATCCACCATCGTGTTTGTGTGTTTACGTTCTCCACGAGCTCCCCCAACAAAGATCATCCCATCCATTGGCGGCGGAAGCCAAAAAATTTAGGGGGTGTCCACCTGAATTTTCATGGACACAGGTAAAAAATTTGACAAGCGCCCACAAAAAAGGGTTATCAACCTAAATTTTAGGAGTTGCTTACCTAAAAATTTTGACAAGGAAAAAAAGGTCATCAACCTAAATTTTAGGGGGGGCCAACACACGTTTCAGGGGGGTCCACGTGAATTTAGGGGGATCACGCAGGAAAAAATATTGACAAGGAAAAAAAATTGACAAGCAAAAAAAAAAAAAGATTATCAACAAAAAAATTTAGGGGGGGCCGTCCCCCCCCGCTTCCGCCGCCTATGTTCCCATCAACAATCTTCGGTATAGGCATATCTTCACGTAAGATACTTGTGAGAAACTCCCGGGTCCTGTTGCTCCCCCCCCCCCCCCCCCGATCGATCGGGGCCTATCCGTTTTAGACTATTTTGGAACGTGTTAGATATAGGGTAGTAATTTGCAAACCCAAACATCTCAACTCCCGAGACCCTGGAATATCATGACTGTATAAGACCTACAAATTATTATGCATAAGTTTGTTTGTGTATTTGATTTGCATGTATGACGGTGTGTTTTTTGGAAGGGGTAGCCGTATTTAATTTTATCCATGATTGGGGTCAATAATTCTTTACATTTCTCCGCCATATAATCCGCTCATGACACCTTTCAAATCATATCACATTTCTTTTTCAATTTCCATTTCTTTCCCGCTTCTGCTTCCCTTCGCTCTTCCTTCCGTAAATTCTTTACAGTATAAAGACGCAATCTGATTTTTGTTACACAATCCTATGAACCTTACGTGAAGATAGTTTTTTGTGTTCTTTTCTAGCTCGTAATACCTGAAAACCTGTAAATTGGTTATTGATTTTCTTTATACAATTTTTTTATAAACCCCTCATTATTTCAGCGTATATGAAGCATCCTTTACCTTCAATCTGGCATTGTTTATATATATCATCATATCATGTTCATTTTAGGAAAATAATGAAAAATGAAACAATGTAAAAATCTTAGTTTGAGTCAGAATTTTAAACAAAACTAGTCACACCGTCAATCACGAAAGTTCCCGTTTCTGCTCGATCCAATCACTGTAATTTTTAGATTCCATGGAATAATTAGTCCATCATCACCACAACCATCAAGTAACAGTACACTTGAATTCGTGTATTTTAAAACAAATGCTTGTGAATGAGCATAATTGTATTTCCGTCAATATTGAAAGGCCATCTCTAACAGGGTAAGACCCCCCCCCCCACCACTCTGGATATTTTATCGTCGGTTAATATGCGAGACTGTCGGGATAAGGGAAGAGAGGGAAAATAGAAGGGAAAAGGGTGGGAAGAAGAGAAAGAAGAAAAGTGGAAAAGGGGGAAAAATTAAAAGAAAAGAGGTTGTCGGACTGACGCCTACTGGAAAAATGATAGAACTGATTGTCACGAAGGAATGTTCCTCTACTCCATGTATATAGGCTAAATACCATCAGTGTAATGTAGGCACACAGGGCTGTTCTAATAAAATGCTTTGAATGTATAGGTTGTACGTCTAAATCCCTTAAAATTAAGCCCATCATTTTTTACGTACAGTGATTAAAATTGCCCGGCCGTAGGTCCCAGTCGCGAAAATTGTCGTCATTCAATTAGAGTATTCAATATATTCACAAAATTCTTATATACGTGTTGGGCAGCACTTTTAAAATGGTCCCTTTCAGATCAGTAAATTTAGTTCGCAATATAGACAGCTTGTTCTTTATTGTTGTACAACGTCCAGTCGTGATCAAGTATTTATATCACAAAATATATTGTTGAGATGATAACTAAGTTCGTATATACGTGTAGATAAAATAGCTTATTGTGTTTCGCGCTTGCAATGATTTTTTATTGAGGTACATCGAATTTGATATTTACATTTAAAGAATAACCTACTTAGAATGTTTAGTTGTCGGGTCATAATATAGAAAACTTCAGCTCGCGCTATTCGCTTGCATTGTTTCAATGAATATCCCCCATGTCAGCAGTGACGTATCTAGAACAAACGAAGCCCAGGCAAGTGCTAAAATCGCACCCCTTTCAAATTGTAGGTCTATGATATATATACTCGGCAGTTGACCAGTCAAAACAAAATAATAGTTTAGTCCGTTTCTTTTAATCATGCAAATGATGCGTATCTAGCGTAAACAATGTATGCGAGCGCTAAGCACGTGCCTATTAAGATCGTATAAAGGAATATTCTAAGCAATTTTTGTAATGATTAACATAATGCATATCCAGACAATGAAAGCAAGCGCGAAGCGCGAGCCGAAAATTGATATTGAGACCTACAATCGGGACATTTTTAATGATTCTTAACGATGCGTATCTATAATTAAGCAACTCATGCAAGCACGAGGGTGAGCTGAAAAAATATATTGAGGGGAAATTTTAATAATAATAATAATTATAATACTAACAATAATAATAATTCATAATAATAATGGTGGCTTATATAGCTCACAGGTCCACCTTTCGGTGCTCATGGCGCTTCAAAAAAAAATAAACACAACACACACCAACAATATAAGGCGAAAGGGTATAGATTTCGAATTCTCCTGAATGTTAGTGGGAGATCAAAATTTAGTTTTCAACTGGGGACTTGAATGTTTCTGTTGATGAAAATTTGACAATTGATTCCATAGCTTTGGTCCTATAACAGAGAATGCATGGTCCCCCATTTGTGTTTTGTTCTGGGTGTCGGGAGCAATAGAGCATCAGATGATGATCAGAGCTACATGAATGCTAATATTTTGAGATAGAGCTTCGGAGATATATGGGGAAGAGAGAATATAGATTGAATGATGTATAAGTAAAAGAATTTTGAAGGTGATTCGTTTATCAACAGGCAGCCAATGTAAGGACTGAAGGATTGGCGAGATGGAGTCATACGTTTCAGTGTACGTTAGGAGACGGGCAGCAGAGTTTTGTAGACGTTAAAGTTTTGTAGACGTTAAAGTTTCGTCGAATCTTTTTGTGGGAGGTTACAGAACAATGAGTTTGATAAATCTAAACGAATGGAAATCAAAACATCGATAATTTTTAGGACTTTTGTAGGAATTCACGAAAAGGATACGTATCTCATTGGGGTAGGCCCTAATGTGAGCGCGAAGCGCGAGCTGATTATTGTTTTACACAAACATGTATATCCTCACCTAAAAATGTCCTTTTAATTATCGTTTGTAAAACTAATGGAGAGTTTTTATCTCCCTTTTGGCAAACCAGAAAAAATATACTTCCGAACTGTTTGCAAGAATTAATGAAAAGGTATAAAAAAAAATTATGCAAACTCGTAGCTATAGATTAAAAGTTATGACATTTGCGTTTGAAAAAGGATTTTATTTTTATAAGGAGTGTTTGTTAGAATTCAAGGAGAGAATATAAGTAGATCACTAATCAAAAGTTGTCACGAATATTCATCTCTGGGTAAGGACATGCAAGATCATTAAAGGTGCATAGGACGGGGGTATTAATCACACCGTCAGCGGTATTCCTTTTCTGCGTCTTAATTCCTTTGTCTTTTCTCTTCATTTTTTTTCTTTTTTTTTCTTAGCATCCCTCTTTCCATTTTGCACCACTGAAAGTGGCTCCCGGGGCACGTGCCTCCCTTGCCGCCCCTGCTAGATACGCCATGTAAGAAAGTCCACTTTTCATGTCGGAAAAAATATCAGCTTGCGCTCTGCGCTCGCATCGATTGTCGAGTTACATATATATATATATAGAGAGAGAGAGAGGGGGGGTGGGGAAATCAGCTCGCGCTTCGCGCTCACATTGATTGATTGCTTACTCATCCTATTAATGACTTCAAAAAACGTGGTTAATATGTTCAGTTCTCAATAATACTCATAAAAAAATTATTGTACATGACAGAAAAAGTGCTTAGAATGTCCGAGTTTGGGCGGAAAATTAGAATTTCAGTTCGCGCTTCACGCTCGCATCATAAAGTTATGCTTATAATATATCCATCCAATTTTTGGTTGAAAATGTGATTCGAATATACATTTTTATGTCCGAGGTTTTTAAAATGTACAACTCGCGCTCGAATTTTATTGATTGGTGAGATTTGTATGACATTTATTCATGAGTCACTGCAAAATGGATACTTTTGTAGGTGAGTATGTTAAAAAATTACTTCTGTGTTTCGCGCTCGCATGCATGAATCATAGATACGCATCTTGTTCATGACTACAATAACTGCCCAGAATATTCAACTCTCAGTTCTAAATAAAAAGTATACAATAAAATGAGCTGAAATGTGATATATTTAGACCTTATGAGATATGGTAAGATAAGACTGTATTAGAACTTCGATCCTTAGTAGTACGTCAAGCCCTCCAATATGAAATGAATAATGAATAATGCCAAAACTGAGAAAGCTGGTAATGCCCCTTGGGCCTTGGTATGGCGAAAGAAAATGTGACTGAGAGTGTCGAACACTTCCAAGACTCATGGTCGTCTGACGTCGGTACCGGTAGTATACGTTTGTAGAATCAAGGGCTATACCGACAAACATTTTGAACATTTACGATGGAGTGTAGCTCGTAAGCAAAAATATAAATGAATAAAGAAATAAAATAATCACTTTTGAAAATGAACACCACTCCCCCCCCTCTCTCTCTCTCTATTGCATGGTTGTGGAAGTTCGTATAGTGTTTTTCGTTTGCGCGGGCGAGGGGCTCAAATAAAGGATTATAGGTATGTTCGTTTTGATCACACGAATCAAGCAGTAAAATGATACATTGGCACCTTGAGCACCTAACAAGATGGACACGTGTGTTATATAAATCTGATATTATTTTATTACTATCATTATCATTATTTAGAACAAATACGCTACTTGCCCCTTCCAATTCCCTCGTCTCCACTTTTTTTCAGGGGGCCGCGGGTTGGCTTAATCTGTAGCGTTCCGTTCCCGCTACCCCTTTCAATAATTTTAATTTTTTCATCGACCATTCTGGAGATATACGATTTCATCTCTCCGATCCGCTTCGTCAGTGTGTAAGTGTGCTGGCGTGAAGAGAGGGGGTCGCTGGCAACCAACCTCCAACCTCGGACAAGACAAGAAATTGAAGAAGGAGAAAAAATAAAGCACATTTTGATTTTAGAAACGAAAATGTCTGCTATGTTCTTGTGTGTCTTTTCCCCCTGTTTATATCCCATAATGATGTAATGATATTCATTTCAAGATTTCAAAAATCACGACATGTTCAGACCCCCCCCCATTCCTCCATGTCCAGGGTTGCACTTTGTGAATAATTAGAGAATTCAACCACGTCACACTATCGTTTTTGTCCTTTCATTTTACGTCTCTCTCCCAATTTTCTCTCTTTCATGTGTTGTATAATAGTGTACACTTTGACGTCGAAATAAGATTTGCAGACCAACGAAGGGAATGGGAAAGGTATCGATAAATGGAAGCGAGGGGGGGGGACGCCCTTCTGAATTTAAATAAGTGGGGCAGTTCCCCCTTAAAAAGGAAGAGGGAAAAAAAAAAAGAAAAGAAAGAATAAATATGGAAATAAAATAAGAAAAAGTTGAATATTACGATTTACTAATGATACCAAACTAGCAGTTTTGACAAAGGAAAACAATTAAAATTTAAAGCAAAATAATCATACAATCAAAAATATATATATAAAAAAAATCCCCTCCGAAATGAAGGTGTTTGGATCAAACCAGTACATTATAGCATTGTACCCCCATATAAATCTTGGAGGTGATTTAGCACCACCGCTTCCCAGGGTCATGTGCATCGGTGTTTCCACAGATCCAAAACAAACTTCTCGAATTTATACACATTTCCTGGAATTTCTAGTTTGATATTTAAAAAAAAATCGTACAAATAATGTAGCCAGCCGAAACAAAATTAAGGACTTAAAACCCGTTTATTCATGCCCTTTTTTGAAAGATGAACATAATTATGAAATCCGTTAGCGCGAACAGAAAATTTTCAGCAAACAATTTTGAAAAATATAACATGAATGTTGATAGTTGCTATGTTTAATTATTGTTTACTTGTAATCTTCGGATTTCCCGAAATTTCCTTGATTTGTTTCATTCAGAACCCTTCCTGGAAAAGGTCAAATCTCCCGAAATTCCGAAAATTTCGGGAGATTTGAAACCGTGCATCCCGGGAATAGCTTTATACATGTATAACCCTTTATAATGCAATTTTATATAAGGAATTTCACGAAAATGCTATTGAAATAAAAATATAGGGTTTGAATATAAGATCGAGGAACTTTTAAAACTCAACTCTCTGCGTTTACTAGCATTTCTTTATTTTATTCTTTAACTTTATATGCCCTGTCGCCGAACACTATGTGTCTTTCCACATTTTTTTTTAAATCCGATTGAATTGATATTTTTAGGTTGGTGCATGACTTCATATTTTTTGGTACAAAATACCATCTTGACGTCTCAGGATTCTGGAGTTTCTTGGGCTTTTCTACCTATGCCTATATAGAGCAAGGGGAAACAGAGAGGATCAATAAGAAAGGATATAAGAAGAAGAAGAATAAATGTGAATGAAATAAGGAAAGAGGAACGATTTGAAAAACAGAAAAATAGAAATCATTATACAAAAAAATTCAGTCGCGAATATATAAAAAAAAATCAGCTTGCGTTCTACATGCGCTCTTATCATTATTTAGGAAAATATGCAATATTACAGAACAGTTTATCCAATGTTCAGCAAATTTCAGCTCGCTTAGCGTATAATCTTTACACTTACCATAAGACCGTATTTTAGAATGACCCGATTCAGCTCTTCATGTCAAAATATTAACAATTTTCACCTTCATCGTGCTCCGCGCTCGCACCATTCTGTTGTATAATCAATGCAAATTAAATAGTAAGTTTGAATCTCGGCTTTCAGTCATTTTTTTAAAAGCAATATGCTTACAATATGACAATCCTCGATCTTGCTAATTTTTAATTTATCGTAATAGTTGGATATGGATAATTTGGTGTGTGTGTGTGAGTTGAATCATAATGTTTAATTACACTCTATGATTCATGCCAAAATTTTAAACAATGTTATACGCGAGAACATAAATCAAACCAAATCAAATCAAAATGTTTAAGATATCCATACCCTGCTTGATTACCAAGAGTAGAATGACCCGTTTAAGATGTACATGTACATAAAACAGTTCGCGCTCCTATATTTCCTTTCAAATCGAAATATAAGAGTGAACATTAACTTGCGCTTCGCGCTCGCATCATTAATTTAGGCCATAGTAGGTCCATGATTATAAAAATAAAGCTACGATGTACTTAAAAAATCAGACTTTAGTTGCATGGGACATCCCTCCTAAATGATAATAAGTATTGTATCTGCTGATGTGAAACGTGGATGGAAATATTTCTTACCATCCCCGAAGGACCTAAAAATATACATTCTGACACTGGCGGCGGAAGATTATGCTTCAACGCTGCCAATCCAGAATCTAATATTTTTATACTTTCGCCGCCGGCCGCAGAATGCAATTATTTTTATGTCCTTTTTATGCCCAATATATACCTTTATATATATATATATATATATATATATATATATATATATATACATATATATATATATATATTATACTCTTTTTACTAACTCTTTTTAGGAATCACATTACATTGGTTGTTTGGCTGTGTGCAGTTATGTGTTGGAGGGGGAGATAAACAGCTTTATGTTGTGCAGGGGTGGATCCAGGACTTTCTAAAGGGAGGGGGCACCATTTCCTGAGAAAATTTTGACACGGCAAAAGAAATAAAAAGGTTTTCATCTAAAAGGTATTTCGCCAAAAATTTGTCAAGCAAAAAAAAGAAGAGGAAAGGACCTCCCGTTCAAGGGGTGGGGTGGTGCACACGTGGGAAAAATGTATGGCATATTTACCTCACAAGTTTTGATTACTACTCTCAAAAAGGGGGTGCAAGTCGGATTTGCCCCCCCCCCCCTCCCCTCCTTGACCAGCCAGCGCAGTTGTGCTCGGCCCATCAGAGCTCAGTCTTAAATATATGAAATATTATAATCATATGACTGCACATGCATTAGAAATGAAAACATGTCCTGCATTATGTTCATTTTTCGAGCGATATGAGAAGAGTCTTACGTAATACCAAGTAATTTGCATACCCACATCAACTATGAAACGTTCATGCATGGGATGAAGGCATTCTCCCCCCGCCCCGGATCCTCCCCTCAGTTCACGACATACTACACAGAGCTCGAGAGGCCACATGTCCTTATTCCATTCGCAAGTACATGTGTGATATGTTTTGGATCGCACATATTCTTATGCTACACTTTAGATTTATCTTCAAGTAATACATCGACCCAAATTTGCCACGTTACTATCATCCCGGCGAGGAATCAGTAAGTCCGCAATTTTTCTTATCTAAAAGGGTCTGTACGTATCTTGTATTGCGCTCAGATTCTGTTTCTCTTCTTTGAAAGTGAATTTCTCTGCTTCGACACCCAAGAACCGGCAAGGCGCTACATTACACGGCACGGGCCAGCGGAACATGCGCTGCATGTAATGTTTACAATTCTCAGTGCAGCCGCCGATACCGGCCGTAGAGGCCCTCCCCCCCCCCCCACTATTCACTGTTGGTTGATTGACAGTTCTCGCTTGCGTAGCCGTTAATACTAGTACGATCTCAACGGCAGAGGGAGGCGTTCAAATTGGCGAAGTCTCAGTGATTTGAAAAATCGTCTAGTAGACGCGATCCAATATAATCACATATTCCCACATACTAACAACTTTTCATCCGAAATAAAGATGATTTCTAGGGTTTCTTGGAACAAATACATAAACTCATAAACATATTTCATCTTAGTTTGAGAATTTTTTAAATCAGCTTCTCACAAAGTTAAACGATCCCTTTAAGCTAAATAATTTCTTTAAAATTAAAATTAATATTTTTAATATTTCTACCCAGAATAACCGATCTAATAATTGTTCATTAAAAAATATTTGAAATTAACAAATGAAAAAAAAATCAACTCGACAAATTTCCGAAAAGTCCCCCTTATTTTTTAGAGTGGTCACAAAATTCGAGCGGAGTTGACCTTCCTTAGAGCAACACGCTTGTGTGTTGCTGCCCTCTACGTTCGTTGGTACGTACTGTACGCGACCACCTTATTTGATTTTTCAGAGACACCATAATTTACGTGAGGAGCTAACTGCGGAAACTGTCAATTTCAAGGTAAAAATACAAGCATTTTAACCACCTAAGAATAGTAGATACATTAATTGAACTTGATTAAATGTGTTTGACACCGAAATTGATATGTTTTCCAAAATGCTTGTGCCTCGGCGAGGCCCTACTTCAGGGCAAGGCCAGGCCTTTTTCTCTCTCGGACTTCGTTAGCGAACGGGCTCGGGAGCGGGAGAACACTCAACGAGGCACCGACAAGCCAGGCGAAGGACTGACGGACGGGGCGGTGTCCCTGCCCTGCCTCACCCTGGCCCTGCTGCCTGTTGCGCTGATCCCACTCCTTGCATTGCTATTAATTTGCCAATGTCATGGCCTTGCCAGTACCACTCATTCAATGAACAAAGTTTAATGAATCATAACCTTGTTCTTTGTAGGCCTATACCCTGTGGCTGTGTCATGTGTGTGGTAAAGGCTAGGCACGGCCGTAGTCACTAGATGGCGCTGTCGCGGAAGTGCTCAAAATTTGTACGTAAGCTTCGTCCGCTTGTCAATGAGTGAAATCGCATAGCGATGCGATATCGTCAAAATTAAGCCCCTGTCAGCGCGGATGAATATGATATTTTCTCTTTGTGACTGTCCTCCCGTGCGATGAAAAATATGTCATCGTAATGCATAGGACTTTCGCGAGCTACCGAAGTCATTTTCGTGCCGCAAATTCCATGAAATCTTCCAAAAATAACCATGAAAGTGTCGGTAAGTCAAAAGTGTCGTGAGTTGCTCTCAATTCTTACCTTATTTAGTTGTATTTCTTGCAAAATGGGTCTCGAAGGGTTCTGTATTTTCCGTTGATTGTGAAACTTGAATTGATTTCCTTTCTGTGTCTTGCAGTTAAATTGCAGCGCGGGGAATCGCAAGGGCTGTGGAAGCCCTTCTCAGTGAGGTTTACAAGCTGAGCTGCCCTTGAATTTGGTCGAATTTCGAGCCATTTTAATCGCGCGCACGGGATGATTAATTAACATAACAATTAGCAGATTAGAGATCAAGATTACGTCACGTACGTGCGTACGTGTGATACACAGAAATGAAATAGAACTTGAATCACACGGAATCACAGTCAAGAAATGCTTTGTTTTCTTTGTTTGCTAAATGATTTCCTGAATTTAAAATCATGAATAAACACCAGAGTAATGACATGAAGGAGATAATCATGGTCATATGAGGAATAACTAAATATTTTCTGAAAACGAGTGAATATGATGGGGCAATAATGTGCATGCACTGGAAAATGAAGTCCATTCACCTCACTGTCAGTGCCGTGCCCGTGGTGTCACTGTCAGTCACTCAGACACAGTGCTTTACTGCCTTTTACTGGCATTTTCTTTGCACTGCCGCCGCCACTGGTTTTTCTTTTGCCAACTAGATTAAAACTCATTTATTAATATGTTTATTGCAATTTTTGAATAAATGGTAATAAGTGGAAAAAAAATGAAGATAAAAATAATTTGGACTAAAATATGCCATCAACCCCCCCCCCCCCCCTCTAAAAAATACACACTATCTTGAATGACTCGTTTATTTAATTTGCATTGAAAAAATAAATAATTGTATTTATGCACTTTTTTATTTCTCATTCTTTCTGCCAGAATATCAGATGCCATCATGAATAACCTCACCTCCAGATTGAACTCCTAAACATCTTGACAATGACTATCTACTGAGATATCTTGCCTTCTTGAGATTGGAAGTTTTAAGTTCAAGTCAGAGTGACCTAAGGCCCTACTAACAAGAAGAATCCAGATTTACATAAAAACAAATCCCACGAAAGATACAAACTGATTTTACTCTTAATGTATAGTGTGTATGTGAGACACTGTGTTTGTGTTTATTTTGAGGAGGACCTCCTGACTCTGTTTTTATTATTTTATTGACTGAATGAATGATCAATACCTAAAAGTGAGAACTGATTTTTGAGGAGAGTACATTAGTGTATGGTTTTGAGTGAATTTGATTTGAGTAACTGTTTTTCTTTATTATTTTTCTCATAATTATTATTTTGCCTTTTATTATATATTTTCAGTTATATATTGTCAGTTACATTAAGTTGAACTTCCAAATTTGATCAAAGTGTTCAATTCTTGGGATAGAATTTTATCAGGTAATAAAACTGAGTTTGATAAATCTAAAAAAGGACACTGAAAAAATATGAACACTTGGAGATGCTCACTAAGAGGAAAAAACATGAAAGGAAATGGAACTTAAGTGGATGTTATAGCATGCCTTTCGCAGATCTCCAAGCACCAGGAATCATAGGCGGCGGAAGTGGGGGGGGGGGTATCCCCCTAAATTTGAGGTGGGGAGGGGACGATTCCATCCCCCTCGATTTTTTGTTGATAACCTTATTTTTTATTTTTTTTTGGCTTGTCAATTTTCAATTTTGTTTCCTGTGTCCCCCCCAAGATATTATTTGGTCACTATCTTTTTTTCGGGGGGGGGGGGTCAAAAGATTTTGGCGGTTCCCCCCTAAAATTTTTGGCTTCCCCCACCAATGCCAGGAATGTTGATGTTTAACTGAGAGTTGCTGAAGTGGAATCTCTGTCTGTGAACTTGTTATAGAGAATGATTATTTCAGGACAAGTTAGATGATATTACCCAGCCCATAGCATACATCCCAACAATGGAATGGAGGCAATATACCCCTGTAATACATGAAGTATCATATTATCTTTAGGTTGGTTTGGAAAGTAAGTCCTCTAGTCAATATTAATGTCTGCCCAACAAAATGGTACTATCTGGCAATTTGGTGGTTCAATCACAAGCAGAAAAAGTTTAGTAAATTGACACTAGTAAGACAAACAAATATAATACAGCCAAACTGTCTGACCCCTTACTTGACTACTGACTTAACTAATTATTGAAAAATGACAAGGGATGCTTAGGCCCTTTGTAACCATTTCATTGGGCAGACTGAAGCAGATGACTAGAATTCATACTTTCATGAAGATGAAGGAACATCAAAATGATTATTACAATTTAGCAAATATGAATTTATAACACTGTCATGGTTATAAAAAATAATGAATTTCTATCAAGTAAAATGAAAATACAATGTAAGACATAACTGCAATAAAGTAATTTCATTTCCAAAAGATATCTTCCATAATTTAATAACCAAATTTCTCAAGATAATATTTCTTCTGCACAAATTGTATGAAATGCTCAGTGTAAATCATGCTGTTTATAAATCTCTAGGATTTTTTTTTTTCAAAATGAAAATACATGTAAACTTAATCAAAACCAGGGGTGGTGGATCCAGGATTTATCCTGGGGGGGGGGGGGGGGCACATTTTCAGGATGAAAATTTGTCAAGCAAAAAAGGGCCTTACGGGGGGGGGGAATTCTTTGATGAAAATTGCATATTTTCATTACATCTTGACTCTAGCTCTCAAAGGGGGGGGGGGGGGTTGAGCTAGATGTGCCCTCCCCCAGATCCACCAGTGATAAAAATCAACATTTATGAAAGATTGCATACCTTATATTCTGAATTGGTAAATTCAATGCATATGTCTACAAAATGAAACTGACATGTTTGGATAAATTGCTTATTTTTGTTTCAAGAAAGAATTCATCAATAACAGCTTAGAGTTATTGAGAAAACATCAAGAAAAAATAATATTCTGATATGCAATAACTATATCTATTTTATATATGCTTTTTTTTCCAAAAATTTAATCCTTGACATGGGGAGGGGCTGGTTTAGTAGTCAAATTCACCCCCCCCCCCCCCGTTAAGTAAAATGCTTTATCAAAATAAGATTATGCCCTCATTTACAAATTACTGCATTTTGGAGCCCATTAAAATTCAAAATGAATCATAGAGGGCAGTGCCACACCTTATTCACTGAAATTAAGGAGGGGCATGCACAGCTGAAAAACTATCAGCAGGGGCAATAATTTTCACTGCAATGTTAGATATCCTAAAAAAAAATCCTGAAAACACATAATTAAAATGAAATTAAACTCCCAGGAAGTGCCCCTGTATACTATTACAGCCCTTGACCTGTATATTCTCAAGGGGTTCAATAATTCCTTCTCTTCCCTTGTAGAGTCGGTTCGGGTGCGAATGTGTCTGAAAAAAAAAGTAAAAAAAGGATCATTAGTAAAAATTGTAGATAGAACAGAACATATCATTTTTAAAAATTTAGCAAGCAAAAACAAAGATTGATCTGGCATTGGAAAATAAAAGGAAATTAATTAACACCGCCCCCCCCCCCCCCCCCCCCCGCTTCAACATTTTTTTTGTTGTTTGCTTCTGCTTACAACTTTATAAATTTACCCGATACACCTTTCAAAACTTTTGGCTCCATTATCATGATTATGCCACTGTTCAAGTATTATTTATTTGGAAACCAATGCTAAAACTATAAGGTGAAATGAAATTATATAAAGAAAAAAATATATATTTCACAAAGTATAAAATCATAATGATGTAGGTCATGTTGACATTAGACCCTGGACTGGACTCAAAATTAGATCAAGTGTAGTGTAGACCAAATGTAAATTAGACAAAGTGTAGACCAAATGGCAATTAGATTTTTTTTAAACCAAATGGGTCAAGCCCATTTGGTATATGTATAAAGACTAAATATATGTATATAAGTTAAAAAAAATAATTTCAGGTTGTGCTGAAATTAGACCAACTGGACATTTCACAAAATGAGAATTAGACCAAGTGTAGACCAAATGGGTTTAGCCCATTCGGCATTAGACTAAATGAGAAGTGGGCAAATTGCATGTGAACCAAATGAATATACATACATTGTATTTACAATGTGGAACTGCATGATATAAAGCCAATTTTATGTACCAGTATTTGACAAAGTAAAAAAAATATATAATTATGTAGGTTATGCTGAAATTAGACCAACTGGACATTTCACTAAATGAGAATTAGACCAAGTGTAGACCAAATGGCAATTTAGTTGACCAAATGGGTTTAGCCCATTTGGCATTAGACCAAATGACAAGTGGGCAAACTGCATGTAGACCAAATGAAAATACACCAGAAACACACATTTCACAAGTTGGGACTGATATAGAGAGCCGTAGCAGACGACGGAGATGGGTGCATGATCTGCGTCCGCAAAAAACGCGCACGCATCTATGTACTAACATGAAAAACAGCATATGGGACGATCTGACTTAAAATCGCACATGCGGGGCTATTTGAGAGTCACAGCAGAGGACGGCTAGCAGACGCCGACGGGCGCGCGCATTTAGCGAGCACATCGTGATCGTTTAAACTATCGATAGTAAGGACAGTGTATTAACAGGGACCCGCGATGTCTATGACTTTTTCGACCCATGTTGGTGCTATGAAAGTACTCTTTTTTGCAGTTTAAATGAATTTTACGTAAGTTTTAAGTGGTTTCACATGACAAATTAGATATTAAGAAATTTTTTGATATCATTCTTGGGGACAACAAACACATTTTGAAATTCTTGTTGTCCTGCCTATAAAGGCTGCTTTATTTTCTCTCTCTTTTTTTTGGGGGGGGGGGTGGATGAGGGGGACAAAATAAATCAATGGCATTTTTGTCACTGTCAGTTGAGTTACAGACACTGTCCATGGCAGTTTTGAGCATTGCAAAGAAGTTAGTTGATTCTAGATTTAAATTGAAGTCTTAATTATTTGCTGATTAGTTCTAATAAACTTCATTGTTTTAAAGATATAATGTCAAACTGGAGAATAAAGGGAAAATTAATTCAGACTATATTAGATCTGAAGCCTGTATTGTAAATGGTACTCATCTACCAGTAACCTTTTAAATATTTTCTTCCACTGACATCCTTCCAGGAATCTTTGACTCGGACTCGGAGCAGTTGGAGAACTTGGTTTGTCGTGAGAGAACTTGGTTTGTCGTGAGAGTAAAGTGCATCGCTAGTAATTGCCAAGAGAATGGCTTCTAGAGGGCGCTCTGAGACTGAGGCATTGAAACAGAATTTGGAAGAGCAGTTGGATAGGCTGGTGCTGCAGCTTGGTGATCTGGAAGAATCTAAGTATGTCTTCAAAATTAAATTAATATTTTGTTGGGGGGGCATTTCACAAAAATTTATCTGACTTAAAATCACACTTACATTTCGGGTTGCATATCACCGCATCGCTTCGTTCAGTTATCTTATGCGCGATGGGGCTAGTACATGCTAGTAAGTGTGATTTAAAGTAGAGTCATACTTTTTAGGTGATAATGTAATACTGCTTGTAATGAATTTATACTCTTTTTGAAACAATCGCCACATAATAACTTTATTTTGAGTCATTCATTACTGCAAGAGAGAGGGAGAGAAGGACAGGTTTCTATATACATTGACAGGTAGGGATATTTAGACAAGTATAGAAAGTGAGAAACTACACATTCTCAAAAGAAATAGATTTTATTAAAGTACTTTTTAGTCTGTAATTCTTTGGTAGGTATTCAATATTGCAAAAGAATGATTTTTGTCCTGCCTGAGCAAAGTTCTGCAGATTCCGAACTTTAAACAGAGGGTTGCTGGTTCAAGCCCCAGCCATGGCGTATATTCCTCCAGCAAGGAATTTGTCCACTTTGCGCTGCACTCAACCCAGGTGATGTACATGTAAATGTGTGCCTGGCAGGAATCAATTCCTCGAAATAAATGTACTTGTTTGCTGTCAGAATAAAGCCAGGGTAAAGATAACCAAGATCCCTTTGAAAGCACAGACAATCGTAGATAACATGACACACAAACTTAATTATTTTACTATTGTTCATATGTTTGGGTTTTTCTTCTTCTTTTTAGGGATGATCTGGATGAAGATGAGTATGAAGAAACCAAACAAGAGACCATGGAACAGCTTGAAGAGTTCAGCAAATCATTAGAGAAATTAGGAAGCGGTAATATGAGCTTGGTAGATGACCTCAACTCTATGCAACTGGTAAATATAAAGATCATATTTAAACATTTCCCATTTGAGTTTTACCATTCAGGAGGGACAGCATTGTCGGAACTCTGCTTTTTCTGCTTACTGATAAATCCAGTATTTCCACAGATCCAAAACCAAATTTCCTGAAACCGAATAGACCAAACATACATGTATATTTGCTAGAATTTTCGAGTTTGATTTTTAACAAAAATCTGGCAATATAATACAGCAAACCTAAATTTGGTCCAAGTGACCAAAATCAAGCAATTTAACATTTTTTGTTCAAGCCCTCTTTAAAAATACATTTAGTAACCAATTTGCGACATGCGAGTGCAGAGCGCGAGCAAAAAAAATTGAGCTATGTATGGAGGTAAGCAGTTCTTTAAATATAACATGATTGTTAAAAGTTGCCACGTTTAATTGCTGTTTAATTATAACTTTCAGATTTCTCGGAATTTCCTGGAATTTTTTTCATTTCCTGAACCTTTCCTAAAATAAGTTCAAATTTTCCTGAATTTCTAGAAGAGTGGAAACACCGGGTAAATCAAAAATGGAAAATCATTACTGTCCATGTGAAGATTCATTGAATTTTCATGTATTTGTTACAGGGACCGAGTACAACATTCGTTAAATTGCTCCTCTGGACCTAGTTACATAAAACCAAAGTGATTGATCAGATAGTTCATTTTTACCCTTGATCATACACAACAATCAATGCAGTCACAATCTAAGCAGTCAGACCCATGAACACCTGCAATGCATTGTCATGGGGCCTGGAAATTTCCTGTTCTTTTTTGTAATCTAATCTACATATATCCTATAAAACCTTCCTGACCCCCCCCCCCCCCTTATCACTGCCAGTAATGACAATGCGTAGGTTGGAATTCCTTCAAGTACAAGGACACTTGTATTGTATGCATTGTAAGCAGTGTCAATGGTCAGATAAGGGATTAATTCTCAACTGCATTCTGCATTGTTGGAGAACCAGACATTTCCTGTTCTTTCACCTCTCTGTATGCAATGACTTGATATCCTTATCACTGCCAGTATTGCCATACAGAATAGAACTCCCTCAAGTGTAAGGTTAAATAAAACACAGTGCTCCTCTGTATTGTCTTGCTGACTATGGCTCAATATAAGGGAAACTGGATTTTTTGAGAAATGCATTGTAGGCAGTTCCTGTTGATGATTTAGGCCTATCTACAGTGTATCAATACTTGGACACCCCCCCCCCCCCCCCATCACTGCACATACTGACATTATTATGTACAGGTTTGAACTCCCCAAGTCCAAGGTCGATCATGCATGAATGCATATATTCTCTGCCTACAGGGGCTCTGAGAAAATGTCAAATTGGCTATTCATGGGTTAATATGTACCCATACATACAAATTTAAAAAGAAAAACAACAACAACATACAAAATAGAAGGCGATAATATGAAAGTAAAGAGTAAAACATCCGTGACATGACTACTGGCTGTTCATACCAACTTGGAACAAATCCAGCAATTTTAGGTTTCATAATATTCTGAGCAATGAGTGAAAGCCTACTGGGCAATTGCCTCATTCCAAATAAAGCCCCCCCCCCATGAAATTGGTGGCTATGATCCCTCAGATAGGATGTTAAATGGAGGCTCTGTGTAGTGAAGAGTCACCACTTTTGCATGTTATGAACCCATTGCATCAGTTTTTTTTTATTTTTTATTCGGGGGCTACCTTTCACAACCTACTGCCTGAATCTGCTACATCGGGTAAGCTGCAGTGAAATGGAGATTTCCAGGACTCTTTTGAGCCTTTCAGGGGAGGGGGGGGGGGAGTTGCCTCAATCCTCTATGTATTCACCCCTCCTTCATTGCACTATTCGTATGAGAGTAGGTGGAAACCCTGGGCCCCGTTGCATAAAAGTTACTAAAATGGTAACTTTTTCATCCAATGGTAACTACCATAGTAACGCTGATCAGCCAATCAAAATCAAGGTGACAAGGATTCCATGCAAATTACCATTGCATGGCAATGTTAGACAGGGTCCTGCACTCCTGGTGGGTGTTTCATAAAGCTGTTCGTAATAAAGTTAAGAGCGACTGGTTATCCTTTCTTGTGGCAAATGGTAGATTCATTGGCGATGGTTTAGAGCATAAAAAGGATCACCAGTCGTTCTTAAAGTTGCTCTTAACTTACAAACAGCTTTATGAAACGGACCCCAGGTGTAGCAATCCTACTGCACTTTGTGCAGTCATATCAAGAGAAGAGACCGGTAGGTCATGCTGACTCAGTTTGCTTGTCACTTCCCTCAAGGGAGCTTACATGATACAACACAATAAGATGCATTTCTTTCCTATCTAGAATTCAGCTTTTTTTTGGGGGGGGGGACACGCTTATCTATTTTATTCTGATATGTACATGTATGTACTGTTGATAAATAAATCTTGTCAAATAAAAAAAAATGCTATCATTGTTTCATAGGCTATCCAAGCAGCTATCAGTGAGGCCTTCAAGACACCTGAGATCATTAGATTATTTGCAAAGAAACAACCAGGTAACCTCAGGCAGAGATTAGCACAGGTAAGTCAGTCACAAAGGCACAGAACTGCCAACCACTTCAATTTTTTGGGGTAATTTTTACAATTTTTAAAGGAAAAGTATGGATTTTCTTGGAAAAAAAATTATATAAACTGATGTACATGTATGTTTTGATTCATCCAGGAAGAAATTCAAAGTACGAAAAAAAAGTAAATCTATTCATCTGGGCTTACTCTAATTGAAACGGAAAGCAGTTTCACGTGCGATGTGGGACGCTCCTTCAGCTCATGTGAAACAACGTCGCAAAGACAATGACATTGATTGTGCACCAGTGCCAAGTGGCAACAAAGGGATTTTGACAGAAAATTCAAAGTTACTTGAAAACTGAGAAGGGGCAAAAATTGATAGTGGGGTAGTTTTGAGTGAATCTCCCACTTCCACAGATACCTTTTTTTCTATTTAAATCATATATTATAATTTGTCTGCAAAATACACCATATTTTTGTATATATCTTTATATCATTGATGTTGTTGATGTAATTATAATGACAATGATTTGTATCGGAAATATTTGTTATAAATGTATGGAGATGATTTGTAGCAATATTTTGTCATTTCTGTTGGAAATAAATCTGAATCTGAATCATGTTTTCAGCACATTAAGATTTTATAATTTAACAAGTATTTTAATTCACATTTACTTTATCCACAATATTTGACCATTAGCTTAAAGAAGATGAAAAAGTCGGTAGAATTTCAACCCCTGATTATACACAACAAGCAGTGGAGATCCTCACAGCAGTAAAGAAGCTTGGAGAAAAGGTAATACATCTAATGATAAAACTTTCATGAATAATGGAATGAAGTGCATTCAAGTTTATGTGAAATTCACATAAGAAAAATGCGGTTGGGACACCTCACTTATGATAGGGGCCATTCATGTGCATGGTAACAATAGGGTCATGCTGAAACGTCAAAGTGCACATGATATGTAATGCACAATCTTATTGAAAAATACGTAGTAGAGCATACCTCTTTGCATGGTTTGACCAAAGTGGTGATCCCTTTTACACTGCTCTCATCTGGGAATTTAAGTGCGACTAAATCACACTTAGGTCTCTGTGAAACAACCTCTTGGAGTACAAGGGTCAGTCAGGCACATGTTTCATCTGTTCAAAATATGGACAATGTTGCATGGCACCATTGGTCAGTTTCCATTTTTTTTTTGGGGGGGGTATATTTTTAGGGAATATTTTTCATCACATCGGGTCATTGCTGAAGTTTGGGGGCTATCTCTTTTTCCTTTTTACTTGTTTTGCATTGAACAGTATCATTCTGCTGTATGCAGAATATTGATTTCCTCAAATTTCTTGAGTAATGTTTGTGGCAGATCTTGGGGTGACTCTTTAAATGAATCTTAAGGGCGATTTTGGCTGTCATTAGGGTGAAGTTGCCATCACCCTAATGTATTTCTTATGCTGGTTTAATATATAGATTTTGTTTTGAATTTGTCTATTTAGCTGACTCCTGCTGAGGAAGAGTACCTGAACAGAAACTCCAACCAAGCACTTAGTAACTTTGAGAAAGTAACCAGTGATGTAGGTAAGACTAATGTAGAGGCATATTTTAACTTCTAAAATACTACTTTGGTGATCAACAGGGCCCCATCTTACAAATCAGTAAGTTTTATCCAATCAGTCGTAACTCTATGGAAATCCATCAGTGTCATAACTTTTTTTCGAAAGGAAATTTGCGAAATGCCCTCTGTGAACAGAGGCAAACCCACCAAATTGTCGAGAAAACAACAAATTTAAGAATATACGTCATATCTAGAAAACATTTTGAACTAACATACATTTTGTTAGATGCTGTTGTTGCTGGCCCTCCATAGTTGTGGTTGATGGGACCTCTCTGTAAGACTTGGCCCAGAATTGTCTACTTTCCATTTGGCCTCATCTCACATGGTCTATTCCTGGTTTGTCTATTAACCAATTTTTTGTTATTAATCATTAGGTCTTATTAATTATTTCCATTGAGTCAATACCTGTTTCATCTAATATCAACCTTGTTGTTCAACACCACTTTATCCAAATGATTTCAGATGAACTGTTCGTGAACCAAATTTTCATGTGACGAAGTGCAAGATAATAAGAAGAGTAGACAAAGTAGAAATTAGATCAAGTGGGCATTAGACTAAATAACAGTTGGACTGAGTGGGTATGAGACCAAGTGCAGTGTATACTAAATGGCAAGTGGGCCAAATTGATATTAGACCAAATGGTTTTAGGTCATGTGGTATGAGACTATTTGAGAAATGGACCAACTGCTTTTAGACCAAGTGAAAGTAAACCCTTTTAACTCTTCATGCGTTCACCTGTAAACCCCCCGTGTGTTGCATTATGTTAGCAGTGATCCCCTCTCATTCACATTCGTGCCATGAGTCACAGATTTCTAACAATAAACCTGGCCATGGTATTGTTTGTGAGGAGGGTTTTATTGATTTTCTCCTCTCCTTTTTCAATGAACTTCCTGGCTGTGATCAGGATGTATTGATTTTTTGGGATAACTCAACGATTCTGTAATTTGTAAACTGTGATAATCCGTCAAACGCTAAACTAATGTCGCACGCGCGATCGATCGGTACACATGTACGGTATACAAAAACGCCAAGCTATACATTGTAGCTAGGTATGCACCGGGGCATGCAATTGTTCGAAAAACAATGGGACAGGGGACGTCTATGGGAAATGTGTGGTTGTGCAAAAATGCGAACGAAACACGCCTACGGATGTGCAATAATGCGAACGTAACGCATGAAGAGTTAAGCAGTTGAAGATTAGCATTTCATATAGATCTACTTTAGCCAATGTTTTATTCCGTATCAGGATTCAGTAAAATGAGTCCTATATACATAATGACTTGAATTTGTAGAATTCACCCCCTCCAGGTTTGACTGTGTCATTCTCTTTATTCTTTCTCGATAACAGGTGGGGATATCCTGAAGGTTGCTGGGTCACAGGTTCAACAAGCAACAAAATGATCTGTATCTCACACACATACACAGTGTCATTCCTCAGTCACACAGCGAAACCTGCTCCAGGCCTACCAAATCTATAATGTTATGTCCAATGACATATCACTCCGTTTGGAGTTGGTATCGTTGGTGTGACTAACATCTTTCTGGTAAACAGAGTCCTACAGAGATATCAACCAAGAAGAGATTTGCTGAGAAACGCTAGTATGCAGAATGAAGGTAACCCAGAAATATAATGGCATGCAAAGACATACGTATCTACTGGTCTGGTTGCAGATGGTCTCATTCTCAGATTGCTAAACAGCCAGTACCTGCCGCAAAGAAACGTAGTTAGCGCTAACAGAGCAATGACAGAAGGCCCAGTCACATGTTCCGGATTGTGATGTCAGACATTGATCCAGGATGTAAATATCGCATTGTTGTGATGTGAGGCAACGCTGCAACATTGCTGATTGTAACAGGGCCTCCGTAATCAGATTGTTAGAGCTACCAACATTACCGTGCGGCCGGTACTCATTGTTTAAGACCATCGTGGCTTAAACCTACTTGTAGGCCAGGGGTCCGTTGCAGAAAGAGTTGCAATCAATCGCAACTCTAGAAATCATGCGCAACTTGATTTTCAACCAATCAACAGCGCGCATTTGGATCTTACGATTGATTTTTTGACTTGCGTTTAAACGCAACTCTTTCTGCAACAGGCCCCAGGTGGCAATATACATGCAGACACTCTTGGCTCTGTCTATGCTGTTCAGATCTTACTGTTTTTTCAGACTGCTTTTTCTTGTAACACCAAGACCAAGATTTTCCATTGTGGGTTGATACTAACCATGGTTATGTCTTATTTTGAATTATGTATACCTGAAAGAGAGAGACTTTTTCCATGAGGAACTTAGAAGTAGACCTTGTCATGAATTATGCATCAGCGTTTCAATGTTATCTGAATTCTTGATGTGTATTTTATTGTGCCAATATATTTTGCTGAGAATCATTGATCAGTGCATGTTTACCCAGAATTCCCAAATTGAAAATGGCGAAAGGAGATTCATCTGTACACAGACGGCCTTAGATATGTAATTGAAAGGGTGGACCAACTTCTATGTCTTGGATTAAGAAGATTCCATGGCATCGGTTACTTGTTACGCAGCACCCTCTTAGCTATACCGGGATGTAAGTACTCTTGGCTCAGCACATTTTCACTATTTGAAAGGTCCAAGAATGAACATATACCTGTGATTAAAAAAACAAAGCCTAACTCAATTTGCAATTCAGAGTTTATTTTTATTCCCAGGAGCACAGACAAGCAGGAGGACACAAATATTTCATGTACGATTTATTGAATCTCAAATAGGAAAAAAAGACTTAAGAAAGATTAAAAACTCTGGATGACTCTGGCATTTTAGAGTTCGAATGAAATGTGGCTAAAAAACATCAAAAGTAATGACTAATTTGGCACCTCTTGTCAAAGGCTTACTTCATTAGTGGACCTTTTAACTTGCAGACTGCTTAATTGCATAGTTTCCACAGACTTTAGGTATAAAACACTTGATGTCCATAGCCAATTAGTTGATTTCATGTACATGCTTGTATTATACCAAGCCAAGTGATGTATGATACTGTAAAATGATAATAATATATAGCATTTATGAGGCCCCGATTTATCTAGTTTCCTATTCAAAGGTGCACTATATATTACCCCGGCTGTATCTCCAGCTGCTAAAGGCGCTTGGTGCATTCAAGGAATTAATCCTGCCAGGTAAACATTCACCTCACCTGGGTCGAGTGCAGCACAATGTGGATACATTTCTTGCTGAAGGAAAACATGCCATGGCTGAGATTTGAACCCACGCCCCTCTCATTGACAGATGAGATTCGTAACGACTAGACCATGACGCCCCCTATGTATTTATAAAAGCTAACCCACATTTGTGTATTCTGGCCGAAAAGGTTAATTATTAACACTATACATGAGACATTGGTTGCTCTGTGTTGACAAATATGATTGGTGAAAATGAATGATTTCTAGTGTATGCTTTCTGTGAGAAGATGTCAAAAAGTATTTATTTATTGTACAGAAGAGGGTCTTACATAATACTGTTTCTAGGATTGCGAGTTTCCCAATATTCTGATGCCAATTTTGAAGGTATATATTAGATTGATCTCAAAATCCATAAAAAGGAATTGGTATTGATTACCATAATATAAATGCATATAATATATTTATGGAATTTGAAACAGATTTGTGTTTCATAAAACTGTTTGTAAAATTGTGTTTGACTTTATGTACAGTGTATGACTGACCCATGTTCTTAGGTTTTAAGTCAGCTAAATAGCGATATATTATTGAGCACAAGAAAGGGTCACCAGTCGGATCCACGACACTTGATCTGGCGACAATAGGTGGTTTCAAACCGCCTCGATCACAAGAATCCCCGTTAAATTACGAGAACTTTTTAAGGCTACAAAATACCCGTTAATTATTCCTGCATTCACACCGCCCCGAAACACATCCTTCGGGATAAGTTCCCGAAGTTACGAGCATGCGCAGTATGGTCTGATAAGCAGGCAAGGCGCGAGATTCAAAATCACTAGCCCAGCAGCCACCCACGCCGCCGCGCCCAACGACACGCTGGGCTTAAACTTCCCGTAATTTGCTTTCACATCGCCAAAATACCTGCGACCTTGGAAAAATCCCCACGAAAGTTCTCGTAATTTCGCCAAGTACCTACTATTTAGCGGGTATTTTCTTTTGGGGAAATTACGCGTAGTTGGCTTTCACATTACCAAAATACCTGGCATTTTCTGATCAGGGTAAATTTCCCGATCAGAGAATACCTGGAACTGGCGAACTTCGAGGCGGTCTGAAACCACCTAATTGCTCCGATGGAAAATCTGCACGTGAAGCCAAACATAAAACCTAACCTCCAAAACTAAGTAAACTCTATTCTGAACCAAAAACTTGATTACAATGAATCCTAACTCTAATCCTATGCTCTCTGAGATATAACACCAGGGGCCCGTTGCAGAAAGAGTTGCGTTTAAACGCAAGTTAAAAAATCAATCGCAAGTCCCAAATGCGCGCTGTTGACTGGTTGAAAATCAAGTCACGCATGATTTTTAGAGTTGCGATTGATAGCAACTCTTTCTACAATGGGCCCCAGAGCAAATATCTCGGGAGCAAATGAATTGTCCCGTCATCCACCAGTCATCCGATTAAAGTAATTTGCTACGAATGAACAGCTGTATGAAAAACTGACCAGATTTCTGTATTTGATCAGTGATCTAAATATGTTTAATACAATCACATTTAGTGCAATTTATGATAAACCTTTCCCAGTTTGTTGATATTTCTGTTCATCTTACTTTGAAAATCCCCTAAGCTTTAGTCGCAGGTCACACCTGGGCTCAGTAACAGAAAGGTTTGCAATCAATCGCTAAATGCCAGTGACCAATCAGGATCTTCTTTGCATGTGCACTTTGTTTAAAATACTGATCGGGAACCAGTCAGTGCGGTTGTTTCATATTTGCAATTCATTGCAAAACTTTGTGTTATGTAGCCCTGTTTTGGCTTAGGTTAATAATTCATTTCTTCTATCTATGGAAGATTTAAAGAGCCATTGACTTGTAAAGATGACATACTAAAAGGTGCATGTCAACTTGGCAAGACACGTTATTTCGCCCAGTGAGATAGAACTTTTCAGAAGTCGGCTTGGCGAGATAAATTAGCTTATCATCTCGACCAAGTCCATGGCATTTTAAACTTCTGTAGATATCAGACCATCCAATGTTATTTCATATATATGCTCATACCACTCTTGTCCAAATAAAAATATGTGGTGCTGAATGCATTATTATTTTCCATATATTGCAACAATTTCCCTTTCAGCATCTTGGAAAGACCTTTCACTATAAATATTACACCATTATTACATATAATTAATATGAAGAAAAAAACGTACCTTAAGGATGCTTTTAGTTTAGGTGACAGGTGAAAGGGAGCATTTTATAGGGAGATATGCATGTATATTTTAGCAAGATTTAGATTTTTTTTTAAATCCGTTAGGGATAAAGGTATGAGTTATCTTGCTAAATTTTTTCTGAATAAATTTTGTCTATAGAAGTTTGTAAATGTATATTATGTTATATTTATTAAGTACTTGAGCTTTTGATTCTTTTACATGTAGTAATGGATTGGGCTGATTGATATAGGACTGGTGAAATCCCTTGGTTGCCCAAAGCAGCCCAATATCACTTGTTTAAATCTATTACCCTTAAAATCCAGCCCCATCATTTGGTTTTAATACCCCCCCCTCCCATGGACAAATTATCTTTGGAATTCATTTTCCTATCCCACTTTCCAGTCCCCTTCCCACCACTACCTATGTAAAGTTGTATGATATACTTCACTCTAACCATCATAAGTGTCTCAAAGACGCAAATCGTAAGAAAGTATAGGTATATGTTTTATTTCCTTGTAATTTACAACAGTTCACAACATGTTGCGTAGAGATTTATTTATCTATTTGTGGTACGGTACTTTCAGTACTTTATATGTAGTTTTTTTTCGTTGGAACCTGTGGTTACATGTATGTTCCTTTTTTTATGTAGTGTGTAATATTGGGTTAATGTTATGTTACATTACATTTGTATGAATATAAAATGAAATTGGGGAAGCACGTTTTCCTGAAATTCTATAATTGCAGTACTCTAGTGCATGTGTTTCGTTAATTATACTCAGATCTTCCAATTTGCCTTTGTGATGTTTATAGAAACCAGCATTCAGTTCTTTGAAAGTTTGATCAATTATGGGGATTTTGTGATCTTGTTTTGCTTTTTCTTAAATAAAGTGATATTGAAGTGGAGATATAATATTTCATGGATAAACTTGACTTTCTTGACCAAAACTCTTTCAGGATGTTCACTAATAGCGCATTATAAAGAGAAAACTTAGCATCGAAACTCTGTTTGTTGTGACCGTCAAATTACCACGAACATGAAATGCCAGAATTTATTACATTTTGATTATTGTTAGTTTCAAATCTAGTGAAAAGTAAGAATCTCTGATCAGAAATTAAAACCTATCATCACAGATGATTCAAATCAGTCAGAGAGTCGTATTCATTTGCATGTAAATTCACACCTTTTTAATTCAGATCTTATATTACTCATGTACATTTTCTAGTGATTTTAATTAATCTCAGTTTTACTGAAGATAACTCGGATTTGCCAAATACCTACATGTAGTTTTTTTTTTGCAGGATTTTCTGCATTTATTGAAATAATATACAAAACAAATTAACAATGCTTGAGACATAATCATAATATAGCATAAAGTACATAACCAAGTGACAATCTTATATATAGTGACTGAAGACATGAATACATTAAAGAAAAAAAAAATATATATATATATATATAATGAGTAAAATGCAGAGGCAAACTATATAAGCAAATGTATGCTTGAAGCATAGCAGCTATGACATTTCCTGTATAATAATGATAAAACATGTAATAATTTAATGGTCACTTTTGTTTATAGCGCATAACACATAATAATTAATATGTCTCTATGCGCTTTGGAAAGGCAGAGGAAAGAAAAAGATGTGTTGATGAATTCACTAAGTTGAGGTACTATTTGAATAGGTAGGTTTTAAGGGCCGTTTTTACTTTGTCATCTGAATGTACTGCTTTCAGCAAATTTGGAAGTTTGATCCATAAAACAGGGGCTGCATGAGCATGTGACCCCAACATGTTCATGTAGATATGTCTTCATTTTTTAAGAAAAGGTGGGAAGCTGTAAAGAAGGCATGTACATGTACAATATTGTTGGGGAAAGTATAACAACTTCTTAATCTCTTGTTTTTTGCAGAGTATGATGTAATCATTTGTTATTTAACAAAATAAATTGTAATTATATGATGATCGTTGAGAATATATTTTAATACAAGTGCTTGAAGCTAATTGATCTGATTATTGTCTTGATTTTTTTTAGTGGCTAAGCTAATATGCAATTGATTTATATATTTAAATTTACAAATATATAGATGATGGTGATGGTGATTATGATGATGGTGGTGGTGATGGTGTTGGTAATGATAATAAGGGTGATGATGATGTTGATAATAATGATGGCGGTGGTGGTGGTGGTGGGGATGATGATGAACATGATGTTGATGGTGATGATGATGAGGATGATCATCATTATTATTGTTATTACCATCATCATCATCATTATTATTATTGTTATTATTAAATAGTATTATTATTATTATTGTAAGTCTTCATTAAACGTGTCCATAATGCGCTTGCATTTGCATTGTTTTTATTTATCATATTCATACTGCATTTAGTGGTTGTTGCAACATTTTTCATAAGCAAATCTAGACAAGACAATACATATCTCAAATTTGACATCAAGATAATGAAAAATTAATTTTACATATTATTCATCAAATGTTTCATACATACAGAAATGAATTAAGTGCCACCTGTTACACAATGGATATTTGGTTGCAAAAGTTGTCACAAATTAAAATTTGAAAGCACGACAGCCCTGGAAAATAGCCAAAATAACCTACTACCATAAAACGTCTAAGTGTATGAAGGGACTGTTTATATTAGAAATCATCAAAAATCACAATATTTACAAAAACTTGGCATGATGGCAATGCGTTTTTAAAGTAGAGTCAACGTTTCCGCTCTCCCCAGTATATTTTGTCAATGCCCCCTGGAAGCCGACGCATGCGGAGGTGACTGATTGCCCCTTAAGCTGCCTAGGCAAAAATCAAGAGAAGTGGAAACAATCAACTCACACCCTTCAGTCTAAATCCACTCTCATTACATTATAATCCGTCATGTCTTAAAACTCCGTCTGTTTGATTATAAAGATTTGTCCTTTATTCAAGTTTTCTTAGCATTGTTTTATTTTTTGTATATACAACGACAAATGGAAAATAAAATATATTAGATTGATTTCTGTGAATTTTAGTTGCTTATGCTTTCTTATGCCATTTGAAAAATGGTATTAGGGGCACACGAGGCTTAAGATGATATCATCATTATTTTAACAGAGAAAATGAAATCAGACAAACAAAATGCTGACCCGTTTCATCAAAATCGGACAAGGAATAAACAAGTTATGACATTTTAAAGTTTGCCATTATTTCGGTGAAACAGTTTTTGCATGTCTTTATGAATATGCAATGTGCTAGTTGATGTCATATTCCCACTTGTTCCTTTTGATTTTGTTACATGAAATAATCTTTATTAGAATGTTGTCCTCCAAGAATTAAATAATAGATTTTCAACCAATTTCATCAGTAAAATAATAATTGCTGAAACTTATTTTGTTACAACGGAGGCATATTATACACATATCTATGAAAATATGTAATCATCATGATTTCATGTATTAAATAATAAAAGTAAAAAATGAAAGTGGGGACATTACATCGTCAGTCCACCTTTCGTATATTCATGATGGCGTGCATATAACTGATATTACATAATATTGCTAAACTCTAAAATCTAATAGCTTCATTATTTATAATCAGTCATATTTTGATGAAATTTCCAGCATTTCGTACATGTGATGTTTGTAACATGGACGTGATTTCATTAACTTCACATTTTTTTGTGGTTTGGAGCCTCATAGATTGTCCTGAACATATCTCATATCAACTCCTTTCTTAACAACTGTTCTTGTTCATAATAATGTCTCTGAAAGAGGCGGCTGAACCTATTTTAGTTCGGTGACGGGGGGGGGGGTAAAGCCAAAAGAGACAACTTATTACAAAATCGGCAATTGGGTGCAAACAGATATTTTCAACAACTTAAAACGTTTCTTTGTGAAGTAGCTGTGTATTTATGTTGATCGAAATCTTTTGAAGGGATTGTTTATTGATGAAAAATATGTTTAGGCTTTTATTAATTTCGTGAGTGAGCGTAGCGATCGAACGTTTTGGGATTTATTTATTTATTTTAACCTTGCAGGGGCTGATTTTCCTGCACTCCCTTCAAGGAAAATGGCACCGCCCGACCTCGTTTCCACGACATCTTGAAGGTCAAGTCCACCTCAGAAAAATGTTGATATGAATCAATAGAGAAAAATCAGATAAGCACAATGCTGAAAATTTCATCAAAATCGGAAGTAAAATAAGAAAGTTATGACATTTCAAACTTTCGCTTATTTTCAACAAAATAGTTATATGAACGAGCCAGTTACATCCAAATGAGAGAGTCGATGAAGTCACTCACTCACTATTTCTTTTGTTTTTTTATTGTTTGAATTATACAAAATTCCAATTTTTACGAATTTGACGATTAGGACCTTGGCTGAAGCACAAAATGTTAAAATAATGGAATTCCTCGTGTTCAGGGAGGAATGAAACGTCATTTCACATGACAATGACGAGAAAATAAAAATATTTCATATTTCATATAATGAAATACAAAAGAAATAGCGAGTGAGTGATGTCATCAACTCTCTCATTTGGATATTTCATTTTATTTCATTTATTTCCATATTCAAATATAAAAACATACATAATCAGCAAATCACAAAAAAGAACACATTTCACATGATATAACTGGCTCGATCATATAACTATTTTGTTGAAAATAAGCGAAACTTTAAAATTCCATAACTGTCTTATTTTACATCCAATTTTGATGAAATTTTCAGTGTTGTGCTTGTTGAATTTTTCTCTTTTTATTCAAATCAAGTTTTTGTTGGGGTGGTCTTAATTGTCCTTTAAAAATATGCGGTCCGTTTTGAAATGCAATAACAGTTTTAAGCTACCGAAATAATTAATTGTCATTGGCTGATATTACACTAATTGTAATAGAAACTGTTCATTTGATATTATAGCAAGCTAAATTACTGGGGGAATGAAGGTAGAGTGTAGCAAAGTCACTAATATCCATGTTCAGAAAAGTCTTGTTGACAACTTTATGTCATAGGCCAATGATTCACTTTGTATTGTAATATGAATGTGCCAAAGTAAAACATGAAGATGCCAAATACTCTTTGAATAGTGAATGCGATCTCAATTCAACTTAATTTATGCAAGCCAAGAAACTCGCAGGCGACCTTCTTAGGAATAATGAACAGACGCTCTTTAGGACAATATTATTTTACTGCGCGGGAAGGAGAAAGAACGTTCCACCTGCCACGGATAATCCACACGGTCCAATATAACCTTGGCCTTCACTGTGTGTACGTGCTTGGATTGAGCGTAGTAAATACGACGAAGGAAAAGAAAGGGCTGTGCACCATACTTTTTCAAAAATGAATGTGACACTTCTCTGACTGTCGAGGCCGCGTATTTGTTAACAATAAAATGATAGCTGTACAGTCATATTATAAATCTTATAAAAGACACCTCAAAGTAACGACATGTTCATTAATAGCATTTTTATTGATCAGGTCGAGTGGAGTTCTCTATTCAATTTTTGTTCAAAACCAGCACCATGGCATCCTTTTGCGCCCTATTTTCTTGTGCGATATTTACTGTTATGGTTCTCATGACAACGGAGATAAATTGTACATCTACAACAAGTAAGATATTTTACTTTCTATCTTTTTTTAATTCAATGATTCTTAGTTAATATAGGCCTACCAGATTGTTCATATCTTATGAATCTTACTGCTAACGTGGTAAATATAAACTCCTAAAAAAAGTTTGGAAATCTGGCTTTGATCGACAACCCCTCCTCATTTTTAGAGGATATCAATGTGTGATTAATACCAATAAATAAATCATTTAATTCTCTTTAAAATCATACACTACATGATGGCCAAGCTCAGATTTCCAAACTTTCTTTGAGGGGTTATATTTCATCTTATAAAAAATGTTTTGTTTTTATTGTCTGTACTATTATGCACATGCCCCTATAAATGCAACGAAAAACATGTGACTTTTATTCGATTTGATTTCCATATTATACAAGAACAATCGATATTATTAACAAACAAGTAGATTACATTCTAAGTGAAATATTAATTATCCTTGGAAAATGTTCTCTTTCAGCACCAGTAATCATTGAAAAAATCATTAGAGTATATATAACAGGAAGCGCGGGGGGGGGTCTCAGCCCCCACTTTTTTCCAAAACCTTGCACAAAAACGCAAAAATGACCATATGATTGTGATTTTTTGCATGGTCAGCCCCCCCCTTTGAAAACCGTTCCGCGGCCCGTGTATAAGAGTTGTAATTTTATCCCCATATCGATGTTACAGCAACACCGGCAGCAACAACGCCAACGCCGAGTGTTGATATGATATTCATCGCTGACACGGGTCATAAGGAAATCTTGGCTGCCACAATGGGTCGATATCGCTTCAGTTCATTGATACGTGAGGACATCGAGGTTTGGGATGTGCTCTTCAGCGAAGCAAACCAGAAGCTTTACTATGCCAAGAAACACGACGGTCACATCTACGAGTCTAACGCCGACGGGTCTGGTGTCAGACAGGTGTCGAGTAAATCTCACACGGGTATGTATGAACAAGGTGTAATTCAACACTTTTCCGAAAATACGACGGACGACAAAGAAGGCAGTAGATTAAAATTGCACAGTAAACAAAATATCACATTGTCACAACGAGTTGTTTGAAGTTTTTGTTTTCATAATTGTTTAAACTTTTTAAACAACTTGTTTAACAAGTTTAAACAATTGTTTGAAACTTTAAAGTTAAATTTAGACAATAGCTGTAAGAGTGACAGGCTTAAACAACGTGATTAAAATTTCAAACAGCATTTTTACCGCGTTCAAATGATCTGCGCATGCTCATTTCGCATAAACTTCATACCGTCCTCGCACCACCGTCGCACCACCGACTTTTCAAAAGTTATTCGATCTAGGGAGATCTGTTTAAAATTATGTGTCAAGTCATATGAAAGGTGTTTAAGTTAGCACCGGCGCTTCTAGTGTCAATAGGTAGTTTCGCATCGCGGCGCAGGACGGATACAAGAACACAGAAAATGATTAAAAATGTCTAATTAATGACAAATAACAGCTGGGAGGTCTTTGTCTCATCCTAAGTCTCGGAGCTGACGAGTCATTGCAAAGAATGTCGTTTTTTTTGTCAAGAGATCAGGACGAAATAACTCTCTTGATTCATCAACAATTTTTGACAAAGACTTCAGACTTGGCTTCTCTTTGTTCTTGAATCCGTTCTCCGTCACGGTGCTAAAACTCCCCAATGGGAAATCTGACACGTAACCGTACATGTATAAATTTTAAACAAGTCGGTATTATCAATGGGTGTTTGGACCACTGGCGTAAATCCGTGTTGATGGGTGGGGGGATGACTGAAATATTTTGGCATTTTTTTGGCAATCATGTTTTTAGATATGCAAGGAATTGTCATTGATATGTCCACACTGGCGTTCCGTGGGTCACGGCAGTGTGGGGGCACCAGCAAATTTTTTGAATCACTGAGTGAGCGCGCGAAGCGCGAGCTGAATTTTTTTTATATTCACACCTAAAAAGGGACATTATAATCAAATTTATGTAATCATGGTAGGTACCTGTCTTGCTAAACAATGCGAGCGCGAAGCGCGAGCTGAAATGTTCGTATATTTTGACTCCAAACAGCGAGATTTTAAGGAATATATTTTAGGAATCCATTAAGAGTATGCATATCTCACCATAGTCATCTAATGCGAGTGCCAAGCGCTTGCTGATTTTATTAGAATTACATCTGAACACATGAAACACTTTTTGTAGTCATTGCAATCATGATTATCATACGTATCTCACCAATCAAATATTGCGAGCGCGAAGCGCGAGCTGAAAATTTAGATAGTTCAGACCTGAAGTGGGGCATTCTAAGGTTTTTTGTAGGAATTAACTAGGACCATATAGGTATTTCATTAACCAAATGGTGAGAGCGCGAAGCGCGAGCTGAAAATTTTTGATATTCAGATCAGAAGAAGGAACATTTTAAGGACTGATTTTAGGAATTCATGAAGAGCATACATATCTCACCAATCCACTATTAATGCGAACGTAATCACGGACAGGAAATGTTTATATACGAAGACCTTCACATGGGGCAATCAGTTTTTGAGTCATGTAAAATAAGCATATGTCACTATATGATAACTCAAGTGCTAGGAAAAATATAGTCGGTTTATATTGGCGTTGCCCTCCTAATTCACAATTCATTTAATGTTAAGATAAGAAATGATATAAGTTTTTCAAATGATGTATGTGAATATCTATTCATAGAAATTGTATTGTGTAATAAGAAGAATATAATTGTTGGTATTATTTATAGAGACTTGCATACACCTTTACAGAATTTTAATGATAATATTGAAGAATGTTTTGAAAAATTGTCCTGTGAAAATAAGAATGTTTATATTATGGGCGATTTCAATATCAATTTTCTTAACATTAGCTCAAACAACCTCATTAATAATTTTGTAAACATTTTATATGATAATGCATTTCGCCCGCTTATTGATAAACCAACACGTATTACCACAAAATCTGCAACTCTTATTGACAATATTTTAACCAATGTACATTCTTCCCCAATTCAGTCTGGAATTTTCTATAGCGATATCACAGATCATCTGCCTATCTTCCAAATTACCGACATAGATTGTGAACACGTTACATCTTATTTTACATATGGAAATAAATACAAACAAACAATCCAATTCGTAATTTCCTTCCAGAACCAACGTCGCTTTCGATCGATGAAATTAATCAGGAGATTTACGTGGCTTACAAAGGCGGTGAGCTGATCAGTAGCTTCAACCTCAACGGTACGAGAATAAGAGAGACACGTGTTCACAAACAACTTAGCAAGCCAGGGGCCATTTATGTTGATGCTGAGAACGGGTAAGCAACTTTTAAACATACATTTACACGATATTATCACAAGTCATTGTATAACCACTTGAGTACAGATGGGGACGGGGGGGGGCTTGGGAGTACAAGAAAAGTTTCTCGACCAAAAAAAAAACAGAGAAAACAAAAAGAAGTGAAATTACAATGATGGAATATGGTATTTTTCTGGATATTATGTGTCAAACTCTATCCCAAATTATGTTCTTTTTCATTAAAAAGATCTAAACTTTTGCTCGCTTGCTCGCAACTTTTTACCCCATACGCCATGTTTGGCCACTCATTGTTTTAACTCATCACACTGCTAACCGTAAATACTGGAAATCTTTCATTTTGACAGCGGCAGGAGCAAGATCGAGCAAAACTCGACCAAAATGAAGGGACTGAAGTCCATAATAAAATTCGAAACAGAATACTCCACCCAGATCGGAAGAAATTCCTAACCCTTTGATTCTCATCGAATAATGTTCTCCTTGATCATCCTAAAAATTACATGTACTATATGTTCATCGTTATGTTGATTACTTTGAGAAGGGGTCGAAGGCGAACTGAATTACAAAGCTGACGAACTCTTCACCTTCCCCCCTCTCCAGATATCTGTACTTTACTCAGTTCGCTGGGGTGTGGCGATCATCGCTCTCTGGTAAAGATTTGATCCCTCTGCATCATGACAGCGATCTCGGTGAAATCGAAGCAATAGCCGTCGATGTGCAAGGTATGACAATGAGGCGACACGACATTTTCTCCTGCGTCTAAAGGCCACCGCACACCTTACGACTGTTCGCGATCCGATTTTGGAACAAATCGCATTTTCTAAAAATGGGAATGGAACATATCATTTTAGTTGAGGTTAAAATCAATTGAAAGAATAACATTTTGTAAGATTGTAAGCCTTTATTTTGGAGTAAAGCCCAAATTAGTACGACTGTTATGACGTCATTACGACTAGATATTAAACTTGCTTTTATTCTAGGAAAGATGATATCATAGTCACAGATTTAAAACATAGGCATTCGGACGATGATTTTGAACATTACACAGCTAAGATATTTCAGGTCTCAATAATAGCATCAAATTCGGCTACGTTTTATTCCAAAATTCAGTCGCAGACCAATCTTATTAAGGTGTGTGGTCGCCTTAAGATGCGTTGTCATTCGATATGTGCGTGGAATTTAGAGCCGAGCAATTGTCGCCGGAGCAAATGTCATGGAACCCAAAATTAAACTAATCACGTTCTCTAGTCCCGGATCGATCGATCCCTCTCTTCTTTCCATCCCATTTTCAATTATAGGTAATACCATTTGATATGAACATTCCAACCTATAAAATCTTCACAATCAAAGTTTCGAATAGTCGTATGAATATTAAAATCGAAATTCTAGTCTATATAGCCTCCCTTTATATTATGGAAAAGAACAAATCCAATGCCAAATGGCAATGACGTCATCATCGGCTGCGACTTGAAACCGATTTGAACTTGACTCCGACTTGACTTGCGTGCAAGCCTTTATTTTGGGAGTATATGCCTGACTGGTTTCAAATCGTAGCCAATCTAAACTGTGATATTACCACTATACCGGTATATTGACTTCAATTTTATTCTAATATGGATCGGTAACGTAGAGGTGCCGAGGCTCAGTGGATAAGTCTCCGGACTGTGAACCACAAGGTCCGGGGTTCAAATCCTATCACAGCAGTAGCGTCCTTTGGCAAGGCGTTTATCTACATTTGCCACTCTCGACCCAGGTGTAGTAAATGGGTACCCGGTACTAATTCCTTGAATGCTTGATGCTCCCGATCAGGGTAGCCGTGCTAAAGCCGGGGTAATAGTATGCAGCGCTTAGAAACATTTGTATTAAGCGCGATATAAAAGATTGCACATTATTATCATTATCATTAACATTGTCACATAATCGAACATTCGTACGATGATTTTAAAACTCTGCACTGTAAGATTTCATGTCTAGAGATATTCGCAGCATATTTTACTCTTCCAAAATCGGGTCGCAGGCCAATCATAAGGTGTGTGGTGGCCTTAATCTGTTCTTCTCAGGTGTCCTTACGTCTTTTAGAAGACATTTCACTTTTTAATGCTAGGAGTCCACTGAGCCGTCGTCAGTTTGCGCCAGTTCGCGCCAATGCAAAGTGTTTGAAATTTCGTCGCTAGGCGAAAACAGCCGCTTTGCGTTGGCGCTAACTGGTACCAGCTGACACAGACTGGCGGACAGCCCAGTGAACTTCTAGCATATTATTAGGTCATGTAGCTTTCTCGTTCCACTAACACTCTTTCTCCCTCTTTTGTCTTTGAAGGTGAGCGTATCGTGATCAGCGACCCCGGCAATGGTAAGGTAGTCAGTATGCACATCAACGGCACGAGAGCAGTCAGTCCCGGCAACCCACCAGCAGTCGAAATGGTCGATCTATCATCCCCCTACAAGATCACCGACGTCCAATTCTTCAATGGAGATCTCTACGTCAGCAACGAACGCGAAAATCGTGCGATCATGAAGCTTGCAAACGGAAATGGACTCCCGAAGAAGATCTACACCGATACGCGGGATATCCTCAGTTATCCTAGAAAGTTTCACATAGCGAAAGTTAATGTATAGATGTTACTTGGACTGATGAAAACTTAAAGTGATCATTCATTGATATTTTTTAGACAAAACTGAGCGAATCAGACATTTTTGCGACGGGGGGGGGGGGACAAACCAGCCGTACACACAATGTATTGCGCCATTACTAGCGTCGGCACATGACGTAAATTATTCTTGATAGGGTATATCTTTTTACACATGTGTCCACTTAGGTGACATTCAGGCACTAGCTGCATGGTGTTCGATTTCATTACATTTATGTTTTTGTAAATCAAGGCAAGACTCACAGGCTCTACAATGGCTGAAATCGTATTGCTTCCATTCACAGTCGGTCATTCTGAACGGTGTTGTGTTCTCTTTTATGTCATTGGTCTGCGTAGTCTCCCATGGCTCTGTTGGATGGCCAATCTTGATCTCTCTTTATACATTTAACAGGGTTGCACAAGGTTTTTAACACTATTATGTTCATTGTCGGTAATATCCATATGATATTCAGATTTTTTCCGCCTTCACCAAGTCAAGCTAATGCCTAAAAGGCCAAAAATACCTTCACAATCTGTGAAAGTGCATTAATGGATATGGACTCTTGGTTGGGGTATGTTTGTTTGTATTTATTTCCATATAAAAAGATAAAATACATGATCTATTTAACATAACATACAGATGGAGGATGGCCATTTCAACGGTATCAATAAGATACCACTATTCTTCCATGCGGTCCTTAAAACATAAATACATGCATATAAAACAAATATATAAATATACACAAAACTTAATCGAATGCATGAAAAGAATGAAAAATCACTACCCACCCCCCCCCAAAAAAAGAAGAAAATGCAACAACAGGCAAATCATGGAAAACCGAGACACAATTGAATATTTGATTTAAATGACTCTATCGTTGAACTAGACAATAAATGAATTGGTAATTTGTCATAAAGTGTAGCCCCCCTATATACAAAAATGTCCGTTTACAGCTGTTTGACTTTGGTTTTGGGAGACTGATGGGATTTTCTGTACGGAGAGAGTAAGGGTATGATTTACGAGAAAATTGTGTTTTCATATAATCAGGTGCGAAATTATTCAAAATTTTAAACATCATTACGTACATATGTTCCTTTTGCCTGGTATTTAAAGTCTTCCATTTCAAGATATCATGGATGTATGCGGATGAAGTATGCAAATATGGATCGATTTTTAGAATAATTCTTCCTGCACGATTTTGTAGTTTTTGCAATAAATCCAAATATTTTTTAGATGCAGATTGCCAAACAATATCAGCATAATCAAAGTGTGGAAGGATAACCGAAGAATATATTAAATTTAAACTAGATTCATTAACAAATCGCCTAAGTCTGCCAAGGAAACCAATCATTTTACCAATCTTTGAACACATGTGATCAAAATGAACGGGCGAAAGCGGTCACAATTTCAGTTTACCTAATTCATACAAGAATTACGAATACAGAATGACATACATAAAATAAAGGCAGTTGCCTTGAACAAAACAGTTTTTATGGACTCTTTGAATGATTTAATTGTTGAGGATTTCTTAAGCTCTTGAAGAGAAGGTCTGTTCCATTCCATTCTGTTGCATCCATTGAGGATGCAACGGTGATTGAAGGTTCTATCTCCGGTCTGTTTCGTTTAGTTGGATATATTAATTTAAAGTGATTTGTTAACATTGGTTTGACTTTTAAAAAATCTGAGCTAGAAGGTCGCACTTGTCACTGGTGTCTGTGATATGTTACAAAAATGAAGCCCAGAAAAAATTGCGTTCGAAAATAATTATTCAGTGCTTCAAAAATTGAAATATAAAGTGACCGGAAACTTCTTATGTGTATTAGATAGATGTCTGTAAGACGCCTCTTTACAAAATCGGGGTTTGCCATGTACTTTTAGCTTTTCATTCTCAATAATGGTTGTTTTCAGGGTTTATTAGTTGTAATACATGCACTTGTGCACATGTTTCATCTTGGTTTGAGAATTTTTTAAATCGGCTACTCACAAAGTTAAACAATACCTTTAAGTGGGTCTTTACAGGATCCATGTACTGACATTTCTGAAAAATTAAATTATATATTATTATTATCTTTTTTTTTTTTTTTGGGGGGGGGGTTCTTTTTTAATGCAGGTCCGACCTGTGGAATTCGCTTCCAGAGAGTAAGAAAGCCAAGAGTGTGACGTCAGCGACCATGCACCTTCAGGGGTTACCTGAAGATATAAATGTATAACGGTGCTTTCTGACGGACAACCATTTATGCATTCATTGTCAAAGTTTGAACCTGTGATGTATATATTTTTTCTCGTCTTATAATTCTCTGAAGCGCCTTGAGAAACAAATGAAGATCGAGAATGAGGGGGGGGGGGAGGTGGGGCTTCAGCCCCCTTTTTTTTATAAAATCGTGTGCAAAATCGTAAAAAAATAACCATCATTTTTGTGATTTATTTGCATGGCCAGCCTCATCCACTTTCGGCTCAGCCTCCTGCTTTAAAAACAATTCTGCCCCTGCAACTATAGTCTAAACCATTAAATTGTTTAAAATTTAAGATATTTATTGGAGCGACGCAACTTACTTAAAATTTCAAACCGCGTTTTTACCGTATTTACAGCGTAACGTCATCATACTGCTCAAATGTCCAGTTCTTCGATAAGAAATTGTACTTTAATTCCGAGTCATAGCAATATTTTAAAGGAACCTGCAGACTTTACAAGCTTCGCTTTTTATGCAGGTCGCTTCATATCTCACACTCATTTATTGTCATTGTAATTACCTACTGTCATTCTATGCTACACTGAATTACTTTGCAACACTTTATTGTTTTGTATTGTTTTGATGTTTTGTTATTTATTTTGTGAAATATGAGAATAAATCAAACCAAATCAAATATTGCGTGATTGTTTGATTGTAAATTAAAGTTGAACCATTAGTATTAAATGCAGATCAGCTGACCTGTTATCCATATACACAACTACGATATGGCAATTTTGTTTGTATCCTTGCTTAATAAATAATGATAATGATAGTACGAAAAATGGTAGTACGAAACTGGTATGAGGGGGGGGGGGTTCTCTTCATATAGGTATATGAGTGGATCTAGGATCGATCAACGTGCGGGGGGGGGGGTATGGTGCGAACAAATATCACCGCCATGGAAATAACTGCTCCCCTTCCTCAAAAGAAAAAAAATGACAAGTAAAAAAAAATGGCTCGCTGGGGCCAGGGGGGGGGGGGTAAATAACATTGCCTTGTATAAGCCAACATGTACACTCATTTCATCAAGAGATTATAGCGTTATATCGTATCATATTGACCCACTAATTACACCATTTTTCATCAATTCTGATAATCCCCTCCATATATTGGATTTTGAATGGATAGCCCTGAACTCGAGGAGGCATTATCGTGTCGTTGATTTGTCACTTTCTATACCGGTTGTGATTACTACCCAGAGCTAGCTAATTTGTTACCATGGTTCTTGCGTTAGACACACTACAGCGATTTGACATGTAATTATATACGACAGAGCACCCAGTTTCCCGCCAGTTTCATCAGGTGCGTGCTTGTGAGCAGACACTTCTCGTCATGGGAAGTATATTTGCACCGTTCTTAATTCCTTTCACTCTAATTACTTGTCTGACGCCTCAGAAAATGTAATGTTCCAGTTCGTTATTAATCATATCAATTAATGTCATTTAAATTTTCGAATGATATTGCTTGAGTCGACGCTTCCCCGGACATACCGGATGTTATATTTAACGTTTGAATGATGTCGCCTCGTTAGTTACAGAAGAAGGCTCACATAACGATCTTCGTCGCCAGTTTTACATCTTCATTAGATGTCTGCGAGTGATGTGCACCGTCCTCCAACACTCCCTAGGATGCAGGAACACATTTTCTATCAGTTTTAGGTGACTTGGGATTCGTTTTGGCGAGTGAAAGGTAGTACATGTGGAAGAGCGGTGGTGTAGTGGTTCAGACTCTCGCCTTGTAAATAGAGGGTCGTGTGTTCGAATCCCACCACGGCCTTTGGCTTGGCGTTAATCCACAATTTGCCACTCTCGACCCAGGTGCTAAATGGGTACCGGGTACCTTGTAGGATGCGAAAAATATTTTTTGTTTGAATTTGCCAGCGCCATTATGAGGCTTCGATGAATGCATGGAAATTTTCCAAGGGAGAGGAAATTGTCAGCACTTTTGATGCGGGATTGAAATGAATCCAGTGACCGGGGAATAATAAAGCAATATTGACTGGCCTCGGGGCAATACGACATATATTGCCCAAACTAGATTTATATCGCCCGAGTCGCAGACGAGGGTGATATCAATATAGTGAGGGCGATATATGTCCTTTCGCCCCCAGGCCAGTCAATATTGCTATTATTAACCAAATCAGGCATCTAGAGCAAAAATCGTTAAAATCTAGATATTTTAAATTTTTAGAATGAGAATCTTAGTTTATCATGTTGAGCAGACTGGGCCTCTGAACTTTACCATTGTGACGTAATTGAAATGACGCGTCCCTGGCCTGGCCTGGGGACGCAGTATCCAGCGTTGTCTTAACTTGATTACCATTATGACGTATAGCACTGCGAGGTTCAAGGACGCGTGCAAAAACGCGTAGAATACCCGGATACTAGCTCTGCTTTTTATTGCCAGCTACATTTCCACGTATTTTCTCATTGACTTTCCTGAAGCGGGCAATAAATTGGGCCCGTGGATAAACAATTGGAATTTTATTGACCGGCAATTTGATCCCAGTCTTAAGCAGGCAACAATGTTTCAAAGTTGCCCTGCTCAGATGTCTGATACGGTTAATAATATGCTGTAAAGCGCTCTCAGCCGTTCTGGAAAAGCGCTATTTAAAAATTTGCTATTTTTATTTTTATCATAATCATTATTATTACAAAACATGCAGGTCTATGAATAAGTCACCAGCCACTTTAAAAACGATAATGGGCCAGGGACGGTGCTCTGCACGGTAATTTCCCATTCGTCTACTGCCAACTCGTCCACTCACCAAATTGTCTACTTTCATTTAGTCTAATGCCATCCCGTCCATCAACATTTCGTCTTACAACCATTTGGTCCATTAACCATGTGGTCCAATCATCACTTCGTCTAATCATTAGTTCGTCTATGGCCATTTCGTCTCACAACCAGTTGGTCTAATATCCATTTCATTTTCATTCAGTTTGCACAATTAACACTTAGTCCAATTAGACCAAAAATTAACAGTATATATGGACTAAATGGCCATTGGATCCACTGGTTATTAGACGGAATGGTATTAGACTAAATGAAAGTAGACCATGTGGTGATTGGACAAATTGATGGTAGACCAAATGGTAGTAGACGAGTTGGCAATTGGACAAATTGGAAATAAACCGCTCTGCACATCTAAATTGCAGGTCCAAGTAGATTAAAGTTCTAGGGACCAATCGATTTCGGATTCAAATTCAAATCCCTTAAGATGCAAAAATCAATTGTCAGGACTGCACTTACCCACAAATAGACTGGGCTATTTCGATGCCTAAGAAGACTGGGGGATTCAGCTCCCCCCCCTTATGATCTCGGCCGTCGATCGCGCGATCGCGACGAATATTGGCACACACGTTACCCATGGCATTATCTACAAAACTATAACACCACATTCTGCAAAAAAAATCTCATGTTTCATTGATCATGTTGATAATAATAATAATAATAGAGAGTATTTCTAAAGCGCCAAATCCACATTGATTATGTGCTCAAGGCGCTGCAAAAAGGAAATAAGAGAAAAATTACACGGTTTTATGCGTAAAATCATAAGTTTGCTCTTATTAATAAAATTATGCCCCTGAAATGCTAATTTTTGCTTCATATACTCTAGATAGGCATCTGATCAAATTCATTAAAAAAAAATTCAACATCACATTTATTTTCTTATATTGTTTTCTAAATTTCTTATGTATTTCTTTGTTTTTCGACTTTTTGTTTTAATTGTTTTTTTAATGGAAATTGTCGGGGACTTTATTTTGACCATAAAAACGATCAAATTATTTGATTTTAAGCAGTAAAAGGAAAAATAATGATACATTTATGAATTTTGGCTAAAACACTATTTGCATTGGATTTGTACACAAATTCACGTTTTTGAGTAATTTTGGGTCTGCATGCACTTACGAAATGTTGCGTAATTTCGGAACCGCGTACCCGGGGGTCACAATTTTGGTCTCAAAATTTGCGTGAGACTTGGAAGTAAAAAGTCAGCGAGCGACGCGGTCAAAAAAATTTGCGTGGCGGATTTATCGCAAAAAAAATGTCGAGGGGGGGGGGCTGAATCAGCCCCCCAGTCTTTGTAGGGTTAAAGGGGAATGAAACCTTTGGAACAAGTAGGCTTGTGTCGAAACAGAATAATCAAATAATAAGAAAAAAAAATCGGACAAATAATGAGAAAGTTATGAGCATTTGAATATTGCAATCACTAATGATATGGAGATCCTGCCATTGGCAATGCGACAAGGATGTGTGATGTCACATGTGAACAACTTTCCCTTTGATGGACTATAAAATACCCTTAAAATGTCTCTTTTTGCTTTTTATTATGGGAATACAAACTCTTTATCTATGATGTATTCTTTAAACATCTGTATTACATGTCCCCGTATAGAAAGAACACATGATTTACTGATAGAAGAGGCAATTTAAGTGAAATACATGTATATACTAAAGTAATGGGGAGAGTTGTTCACAAGTGACATCACACATCTTTGTCGCATTGCCAATTTGAGGATTTCCATAGCATTAGTGATCGCAATATTCAAATGTTTATAACTGTCTCATTATCTGTCCAATTTTTCTCAAACTTTCCTTGATCTGTTTCTTTGATTTTACTATTTTCACACAAGCTATCTTGTTTCAAAGGTTTCATTGTCCTTTAATCACAAACTTGATTTGTCCCTAACTACAGTCCACCTTGATTCAATTAAAACCCTTGCAATTTATATAGAGTGTAAATAGCCAACACAAAAATTTGGTTTTCAGAAAGTTATTAGAAGAAAGTCGCTCATCAGATGTATTAGAAGAGCAATTTGCCTTCTTCATGGTGTCAAAATATGAAGTTTGCAAAGTAAAATCAGAGACGAGATAAAAACGAGTTTTTGATACCGTTCTTTCGGACTGCGTGGAAATTTCACAGAGATTGTAGTGTGCACATTTCATTCTCGAGTGAACCCCAAACTTAAAACTTTTTCCCATCTTCTTTAAACTCTCGCTGGATTTTTTTCTCCATTCAATAAAATATTGTCTTTGTTATTGTTAACAAATTTCGAAAAGCTCATATTCATTCTACTTTATATCAAGGAGGAAGCTCCTTGTTTTTAACTAGGATATTTTTCTTACTGTTTCCTGAAATGTAACATTAAAAATTTCACAAAGAATTGATAAGAGATAGCTATAACGGTCAGTGGTGTAAAAATAGAATGATGATAATTTAACACTGTCCATACTTTTACCCAAGTACCGGTAACCCTTACATAAAGCTGCTCTAGAGAGGCTTTTAACAATCATTGTTACGCTGGGTTTTTTAATGGAATCACTGCTAAATTGATGATCCTTTTATGTTATTGGAGGCCAGCCTACCCCATCACCACTTAAATCATGTATATTCGTTTTGGCTAGAAAGATTGTTCGCAATCATTCAATCGCAGAGCGTTATATTCTAAAATTACTGGAGAAATCCCACTCGCTCACGAATTATACTTTCCATTTATTAAAACGCCTATTAAAGAAAAGGGTGGTTTTGAGGCCGGTGCTACACTTCGATACGGCGTCGGTACTAAAACATTTATAGGAACCTTGAGATCTAGTGCATTAATCATCATATTGTTGGCGTTGCGGGCCTATTAATTGGTCGTTAGATATGTTGAAGAATTGCTCTTATCAGTCAGGACCACACAGAAATACATTCATTGCTTTTATTCCAGGGGCCTGGGGATTATTCTTGCACAAACCGCCATTATGTCTAGCATATCATTTTCTCTTTTTTCCGCAAGAAAAAAAAACAGAAAAATCTTAAGGCCTTCGTATAATACATTTTATAAATATTCTGATTATTTGTAAACTCAACTCTCTTTTACCATGTTTACAGGTGAATCTGCGAGGAATTACACTAAGCTGCAACTAAGATGGCAGAGGGTACCTACAATTGCAGAGGAGACTGCCTATGAACATGACTAAAGGATTTCTTCGGGTTAGAAGATTACAATTTGCCTTTCATAATCATGGAGATGAACAACTCAAGTCTTTACACTTTTCTCAGTTATGACTGGATAGATTATGACGTAGGGGAGTCCTTGAGTGTTGTGGCTATCATATTTTTTACTCTCTTGACATTCTTCGGAGCCATCGGGAATGGTTTGATAGTGCTCACATTCTGGAGGAATCCCCAATTACGGACACACTCAATGAACATCTACATGGTGCAGACAAGCATTGTTAATCTCATAATATCCGCGATCATCAACCCTATCTATATAATCACGATTTTTGTCCGTTTCGATGAACTCCGAACAACAGTAGCAGTTGATTATGCCTCCGTGGCCTTTATGCACCTCGGAAATGCGCTGTCGATGTACAGCCTTTGCGGAGTTGCCACCAACCGATACCTGCTGATAGCACATCCAAAGACAGCATTTCAGGTTTGGTGTGTCCCTCGTCGGAGAATCGCCGGCGTGATTGCATCACTCTGGCTTGCAGCGATCCTCACAGCGTTCCCTTACTGGGCATTTCTCTATTATGACCTGTACGTTTACATCGACTCAATTGAAGTGTATGAAAGACTGCAGACTGCAGGCTACGTTCTGAATTGCGTTTGGTTTTTCCCCGTAATCATTGTTCCCATCATGCACATAGCAACCCTTCGCGTCATCAGGTCAAGCAGGAAGCGCGTGGAAGGAAATGGCAACAATGCTATGATAAATATGCAAAGGAACGACATTGATGTCGATGCTGATGCTCGTCAGCAGAGTGAACAATTCGACGAGCCAACCGTTTCTACCATGTCCACCGATAAACATGATGATGTGCGGGCCCAAATAAGTGACACGGGAGGTTTTGATGCAGGAAGAGCTTCATTGCAGGGTTCAACCAGAGCTGTAATCTCGGACAACGGAGATTCACCTGACACGAACCACTGCTCTTCAACCTGCTGTTCACGATTCCGTTGGACAAGGCAAGGCGCCCTCAACGTTCAGGCTCGACGTAATCGTGACCTAGCACAAAGTGAGCTTCGACTGATGAGGATGATGTTCTTCATGTACATTGTACTTGTAATTACTTTTATACCCGCCATTATGTCTTTTACCCCGATTTTTGAAAAGGGGCCTGTAAGATTCCTCAACCTTTTCGGCTTCTTTATTCCTCTCTATCCGGCTTCATTACCCTACATTTTCATTTTGAGCAACAAAAATTTTAGATCAGGCGCTGAGAAAATCCTTCGGAATTTTTGCATGTATTTCAGAAGACGAGTTGAGCCTACTTAAACAACGGATTACCTTTAATGTAAAAAGCAATTTGGTAACAGTTCCACCTCGGTACCTCTTTTAACACTTAATAACATTTACATCATTTTCATATTCTATGAAGCAGGATGCACGATTTTTAACAGGGTTTTCTTGATAAGAAAAAATTGTTCGAAATATATGAGGAATTAATTTCCATTCGCATTTAAATACTATACTGTTTGTAGAATTGTATCAGTGTTAGAGAGCTGGAAGAGAACTCAACTTCAAAATCGTTTCAAAGAAGATAAGCTAATCATTAGTCAATTGTTCACTGCTAAATACTTTATTTTGCACAACAATGTCCCTATTTCATTTCCCTTTACCAGACGACCTGTGAACTTTTTGTCTTATGGTTAGAAAAGCAAAGTCAATTTCATTATGATCTTCCTTAATGTTGCATTATGTTCCCTAATATTACATAGTTACAACGACAATATTTTATTGTTCTACAAACAGCTTCACAAGAAATGGATATAAATCAAATGTTTAAAAAAATCCAAGTTACCGTATCGTTGATTAACAAAAAAAAAGATGATCTGATAATTTCGACAACTGTTTACAAGTGGAAATTGATCAGTTTTTGTCTCACCTGCATAGCAGAGTGAGACTATAGGCGCCGCTTTTCCGACGGCGGCGGCGGCGTCAACATCAGATCTTAACCTGAGGTTAAATTTTTGAAATGACATCATAACTTAAAAAGTATATAGACCTAGTTTATGAAACTTGGCCATAAGATTAATCAAGTATTACTAAACATCCTATTAGAGTTGCATGTCACATGACCAAGGTCAAAGGTCATTTAGGGTCAATGAACTTAGACCATGTTGGGGGAATCAACATCAAAATCTTAAGCTGAGGTTAAGTTTTTGAAATGTCATCATAACTTAGAAAACATATGGACCTAGTTCATTAAACTTGGACATAAGGTTAATCAAGTATCACCTAACATCCTGCATGAGTTTCACGTCACATGACCAAGGTCAAAGGTCATTTAGGGTCAATGAACTTTGGCCGAATTGGGGGTATCTGTTGAATTCCCATCATAACTTTGAAAGTTTATGGATCTGATTCATGAAACTTGGACATAATAGTAATCAAGCATCACTGAACATTTTGTGCTAGTTTCAGGTCTCATGATTAAGGTCAAAGGTCAACGAACTTTGGCCATAATGGGGGTATCTATTGAATTACCATCATAACTTCGCAAGTTTATTGATCTGACTTTTGAAACTTGGGCATAAGAGTAATCAAGTATCACTGAATATCCTGTGCAAGTTTCAGGTCACATGATCAAGGTCAAAGGTCATGTGAGGTCAATGAACTTTGGCCACATTGGGGGTATTTGTTGAATTACCATCCTATCTCTGTAAAGTGTATTGGTCTAGTTCATAAAACGTGGAAATAAGAGTAACCAAGTATCACTGAACATCTTGTGCAAGTTATAGTAGTTTTCAACGTCAACACTGCTGCTATGTTGAATCGCGTGATGCAGGTGAGACGGCCAGAGGCATTCCACTTGTTTCATACTAGTTGTCAAAAGCTTTAAAAAACTTGGATTTTCGTTATAAGAATGCTCGCTCGCAGCTTTTAAATTTACGTGATACGACATATCTAGCCCCCCCCAAAAAAAAATCCCCCAAATGACACTGTGGTCAGATCATTATTTTTTCTTTGTTTTAAGATGGTGCCCTTTTCACAAGAAAATGTGTTCTTTTCTCCCTGTGCCCCCTCCCCACTTTCAACTTCGCTCCGCCGCCCCTGATCTCATTCCACTAGAACATCCTTTTTAAAAACATTTTTCTGGCCATAAATGTGTACACCAATGCCCTTCCCCCTCAATTGTATCAAGTCCTAGTGTGTATATTCAGAACATTTATTAAAGCACACCAAATCTACATGGTGTGTTTATTTCACTTAAAGTGATTGGCTAACATTGGTTTGACTTTTAAAAAATCTGAGCTAGATGGTCACACTTGTCACCTGTGTCTGCGATATGTTACAAAAATGAAACCCAGAAAAAATTGCGTTCAAAAATAATTATTTAGTGCTTCAAAAATTGAAATATAAAGTGACCAGAAACACCATCTTAATTTCATCCCATACACTTATGTGTACTATTTAGGTGTCTATAAGACGCCTATTTACAAAATCGGGCTTTGCCTTGTAGTTTTAGCTTTTCATTCTCAATAATGGTTGTTTTCATGGTTTATTAGTTCTAATACATGCACTTGTATACACATGTTTCATCTTGGTTTGAGAATTTTTTAAATTGGCTGCTCACAAAGTTAAACAATACCTTTAAGCAGTATTTATGGTACTACATCATGTGTATTTGCACAATAGACCAACCGGATATTACCTTTGGGGGAGGAAGGGGGGGGGGGTGCTATGAAAAAGAAGCAATTAATTTTCCTCTGAGCCTTTCTAGTCATGAATTATTCTCTCATATTTCCACAGACATGCATCCATATTCATACAAAAAAACCACAGTTGGTATTTCAAATGCCAATTTTAAATACATCAGAGTCTGAATGAGGAAATGAGGTGTCTATAAGCTCTCAAGGTTGTTTCCAACAGTGATATCTGTGACAGTTTTCAATTTCTGAGTCCGATCTAAAAAAAGGAAAACTAGACTGTAAGATTGCTCACAGCATGCAGATAAGCATGTATCATTTACATTAATCTCTCGTCCTTTGAAAGAAAAGTCGGGTTCGTCTAAAATTCTCAAGAAATCGTCGCCTGAGCTTTGTATGGCATCTGATGAATTTGTATTGTTTTTATATCCTCATTTGCGGGATACTTTGGGGATATATTTGATTGTAATCCCTCAAATATCAAACAAAAGCAGTTGAATTCACATGCAACGTTGACTGTCTGATGAAATCATATTGAATAGCGTTTACCCCCGCCTTCATAAAAACAGAAGAGAAAAGTTCTTCCTTTGACGTTTTGCCACTTCCAGGTGCAATATGAAGTTTTAGTTTGTTGTTTTTCAGAAAAAAAACACTTTATATTGCATATTTACACTTTGGAAGAAATGCATTTTAATCAATTTGATAAAAAAGCAGTTGTGTAATAAATTTGAGCATAGTGACACACAAATTCATTCAGTATTCATGTATGTTGCCAGCAAGCAACAAGAAAATTGAGTAAATTCCAAGCCAAGCCAATATTTCTTTTATCAAATGGCTGTGTAATCATAGGCTTTAAAGACCTACAACATGATTTTCATTTAGAACAAAATGTGAAGTTGTCAGAATGCAATTAATGAAAAGCAATTATTTATATATATAAATATTTTGATTACGAAGTCAATCTAATGAAGAATAATTATTCAACATCACTTGAATGTATTAAGTTAGTATCCAGCCATCCATCTGTAATTGTTACATTTAGAACAAAATGTGGAAGCGCCGTGGTGTAGCGGTTCTGACTCTCGCCTTGTAATCAGAGGGTCGTGTGTTCGAATCCCACCATGGCCTAGCGCCCTTTGGCAAGGCGTCAATCCACACTTTGCCACTCTCACCCAGGTGCTAATTAGGTACCGGTAGGAAACAATCGTCATTGTGGTTGGTTTAGCAAGTGTGCGCCTAACAGGCTGTTTGGAATGCTATGAATCCAGTGACCGGGTAATAATAATTGTGAGACGCTTTGAACAGTCGTAGATTGATAAAGCGCTATATAAATGCCAATTATTATTATTATTATTACATATGTTTCAACATTTCTAAATGATTTCATTTGCTGTATAGAGTTTATGCTAGGGCATACACATGTTTAGAAAATTTGTTCGCAGGGGATTATCACGGGAGTGAGGATAAAAAGGGAGTAAAATCAGTCCCAAAGCCCCTTCCCATATAGAGTCTGCTATTATAATTTCAAAGGATTATACACATGCATATTTGCTCTTTAATTTCTGAAACTCTTCTTGCATTTATGAGTGTTAGGAAGCAATATGGAGATTAAAGAATAAGACGCTCATTTTAAAGCTGTGATCCAAATTTATTTCTTACTTACCCAGGAAAGAGAGACACAACTGCTTTATGAAGACCAGGTAAAATATAAAAAAACACAAGACAGTTCTTTTATCTTTCATTATCAGAATATTTATTTGCACACATTGTAAACATACAATATATTCTTCATTTAAACCTCTTTTTGAAATGAAAACTTTTAAAATTTTCCTTTCAAAGTCCCATGGATACTGTGAACTTGCACTCGATCATTGTGTGATTTTTGTGTGAAATTTTTTATTTCTTAATAGTTAAACATGGTATCTTATTGTTCATCAATATATTTATTGGATTTCTTTTGTTTTGTGAGTGAGTGTAATCCCATTGAAAACCCACCCTTACGGTGTTCAAAGCAAAATCATGAGTTTCAAAGCATTAGCGCCTGATTGTCATGATCATCGAGTCGAAAAGATTATACAGTGCGTATCAAAAACAAGTTTACACTTTGAAAAAGCTCTGGGAATTAAAAAATATACAACATATGGGTAATTTTTTTCACATATAATCTTGGGTTGGGTCTCATCTATCCAATGAAAGTAAAAGTTTTGAAAGAATGTTACACTTGAGTGAGCACTGTCCATTTTTGTAAAGCTCGCAGAAATGCTTGTTTTCACGCAGTGTCAAGGGGAAAGGGCGAAATCAAGCTTATATACCCTGCGATACATTTTTACTACCAGCATTTTTAAACAAATTTGCCACCCAAATTGAAATTTCAACACTTAGTAAGCACAACTTTTACCCTTTTTGTGCCAGCTGGATCTGAGGACATAACTGAATCGGAACAAAAGTTTACATCAGACATCTCCAGCACCTTTTTCACTAGGTTTTTATCATTTCAAGTGGGTTGACATTTAATTTTTCATTTAATACTTGTTTCTCCACGCTTTTCCCAAGCTTGACAATGATTAACAAAATGAAAATCAAGCCTAATTCATTTTATGTAAATCACAGCTCAGTGTAAATCAAATATCATCTTGATGGCCTTGGTGTGTGGGGGAGTGGGGCGGGGCGCAATGCACTCTTCGGAGTGTATTGGGCAAGGAAACAAGTTAAAAGAGGTCAAAGATATCTTCAAATCAACTTTACTTGCTATGTTCTTCATGATAAAGGTTTACTTTTATTCGCATAGCTATTTCAAAGTTCTGCGCAAATCATTTTTCACTAACTTTTCAAAAGTAAGTGGTGCTCACCCAGGCGGAAATATTTTTCCATAGTTATATCGTCATTTGCCTAAATGGATCTGTACCATTGTTAAAATGTGGAAAAATCTTCAGGATATTACAAACGTATAATTTTACAGGATTTTTTCAAAGTGTAAACTTTTTTCTCTTGATACGCACTGTATGCATGCATGTTTCTTCTTTTTTTTTTTGTCATTTTCAAGGAATGTATCTGTTGCGGTGATGGTTTTGCTTGGAAGCATGGAAATAATTGTTGAAAGTCGTATCTTTGTCCTGTTTCTTTTCATTTAATAAAGTCCCTTGTGTGTTCCAAAATGATATGCTACAAATTATGAAGCAGAAAACCAGACTATATATATTTTTTTCTCATACTAGTACAATCAACTTATTTTGTTTTAAATGTTTATGTCCATTTTGATCTTTTTTTTAAGATATCTTTTCAGTTCATAGATTTTTCATGTTAGTACATTAAATCTTTCCGATCTTTCAAAATGCAAAATTGATTTTAGTCTCCCTCTGCCACTGAAAAATAAACTAAAAAATATCTGTATGTTATGATTATAAAATTATCTCATTATTATGAAAAAATCATATCTGTATTGAATCAGGCTACCTTTTTAATTTGAAAAAAAAATCAAACAGCATTTCACTGCTGTAAATTATTACTTACATATATAAATCATGCATTGATTAAATATTCCTTGTATTTTTTCTTTAATTTTCTGTCAGCATTTTCAATGTATGAAAACTATGAAACGGTTGTTAAAGTTGATGTAGAATAATGCCTTTTCCACTACAGATGGAAATTTAGATTACAAAGTTTTCATCATATGATACATATTTTATTCCTATACTAGCCGTCATTTGTACAAACTCTTCTTTACTCATGTTTCCATCACTTCTTCCTCATCAAACTGCCTTTTTAAGCAACCCTAAGTTTCCCAATTTGTTTCAATTGCGTTTTATCTCTACAAACATAACATTAAACCTCTACCTCATACCATGGACCTACCACTCTAGGTCCATAGTCTAGTTCATAAAACTTGGACGTAAAGAGTAATCAAGTATCACTGAACATCCTGTGCACATTTTAGGTCACATGACCAAGGTCAAAGGTCATGTGAGGTCAATGAATTTTGGCCACATTGGGGGTATTTGTTGAATTACCATCCTATATCTGTAAGCGTATTGGTCTAGTTCATAAAACGTGGAAATAAGAGAAACCAAGTATCACTGAACATCTTGTGCGAGTTATAGTAGTTTTCAAAGTCAGCACTGCCGCTATGTTGAATCGCGTGATGCAGGTGAGGCGGCCAGAGGCATTCCTCTTGTTATACATCGTAATCGCCTCAAACATATATATCGTCAGAGGAAAAAGGGAAGTAATCTCAATGAATGAATAGACACATCGAGCTTTATAATCAAACAAAATAATATGCTTCATTTAAATGTAGTGATTGCTTCTTCATCTGTGTTAATTGTATCCTGTGAATTTCCCTTTTCGGCCTCCTGAACTTCCCACTTACTGCCTTTCCCGAAGTCTGCCTTCACCTCCACTCTTTACCAGTAGACGAAAGTATTTGGTTCTTACTGTTTGTCTTATATTAAGTAGTGATTATAATAAATAGTCTTATATTAAACAGTGATCAACAGGTTCGATAGAAAACTTTCTTAGCCGATAATACTCTTGTAGCAATGACAATGTTCATATAAGGCTCGGTATACACCTAATTTACGGGACCAAATCGTCCTTGAAGAATTCGTAAAATTCATCAATATTAAACAGCCGTGATGCAGGAAGTATGTCACCTTGACATCTATTGTCATGTTCATCCATTCCACAGGAATGGTTTTTGGTCTTTTACCAACTGCGCTAGATCTTCCTGTAAGGGCTTGTACAATTCATCAAGTAATTGTCGTGATGCAGAAATTCCCCGTTGCTTTATCAGAGTGTTGATCTAATCCAAAGTTACTTATCCTGATTGTAGCAACAGCGCTAGGATCGTCCTTGAAGATTATGTACAATTCACCAAGCAACAACCGTGATGCAGAAAGTACATCACCAGGAGATCTATTGTCATGCTTATCCATTCCACAAGTGCTTATCGTCCTGTAGCCAATGCGCTAGATCTTATTTGAAGAATTTATACAATTCATCAATAACAGTCGTGATGCAGAAAGTATGTCAGCTATAGAGATGGCACATGTACAATCATCTTATAGCGACTGCGCTAGATCTTCCTCGAAGGGCTTGTACAATTCATCAAGTATCTGTTGTGATGCAGAAATTTCCCGTTGATTTATCAAAATGTTGATCCAATCCAAAGGTAAATATCATGATGTAGCAACAGCGCTAGGATCGTCCTTGAAGAATTTGTACAATTCATCAAGCAACAACCGTGATACAGAAACTACGTCACCAGGAGATCTACTGTCATGCTTATCCATTCCACAAGTACTTATCATCCTGTAGCAACTGCGCTAGATCTTCCTTGAAGGGTTTGTAAAGCTTTTCAAGTAGCCGTCGGGATTCGGGAAGTAAGCCACCCAGAGATCTATCTTTCTGAGTTCTCTGATTCTCTCTGGATGATGATGTGATGTTAAGGAGTGCGTCTCGTGACAGCGGATCTATAGTGCATAGAAAAAAATCCGGGATGGGTAAAACTCAGTTCATATTCAGATGGATTTATGTCAATCATGCAGAAGATATCAAGATTACAACATAGACGTTTACTTAGACAAGGTTTCCATCCCAACCCGGCATCACAATAAGAGGTTTAGTTATTTGTGCGCATCATGTTCTTTTGAAGTGCTCGTCGGGTATTTATTGTTATACCATTGTAACATTTATAACTTAAATCATAACCTAATTGTTACATTAAGATGATTACGTTACGTGAAAGCTATCACTATTCATCTCGGTCAAATCCTTATCTTACCTAAGTCCAAGAAGCTTACGATTCTGCTGAGTTCCTTCGCCGGGTCTTTAGACCAGTCTTCGGTCCTCAGAACGTGGAGCTGTTCTCGCGGGTACCGTTTCAGCCAGTCTCGTATGAAGACAGAGTACATTCCTACACGTAATCTCTGTATTATGGAAGCAGAGTATTGGAGATCAAGTGGATAGTATATCATGGGGACTTGATGAACGCTGCTTGTGGTTTAATGTCTATACTCGACCAATGCAGCTCCCAATTCAATGAGTATAATAATAATAATAATAATAATACATTGTATTTATATAGCGCTTAATACGTGATGTTTCTAAGCGCTTTACAAAACAATTAAGTAACATACATCAATAACATTGGACAGTTAACATACAAGAAAGGAAATGTACAGTGTAAAGTATTTTCATATAACAAATTACAAATTAGCTAAGAAAACTGCCTACTCAAGTTGGGAAGTACATGAACAAATAATGAAAATAATAAAAACTATGACGTTTATTAATTAAATAGTTCGAATACAATCAGTTTAAACAAAATGAATTATCAGAAATACCATGACATTATGTTCGAACAATAAAACAGGCAATAGCTAAACATAAACAAACCAGAAATCAAGGAATAATCGTTTGATATTGACAAGATTAACTTAAAACTTGAAAATTAAAAGAAGAATTGTAGAGGTAAGTTTTGAGAGAAGCTTTGAATATTATGAAATATTAGACCCATGGTTTTGAATTCGGGGAATATTCAAGGCATTTCTTAGCAATGGATTCAGTTTCCTTTAACTTCTAGTACCCGAAATGGAAAATGAATAACAATTTTTTTTTCAATAATTTGTCTGTCTTTTTGCCAATCGTAGCTTCATCAGATTTTAGACTTTTAGTCTAACTGTTGAACTTAAATTAAAACTAAAAGTTAAAATAAAATTGGGTTCAAACCCATTGTTACATACATCATTTTTCCATAGGCACTTGTAATTAAATTTGATTGATTCTTCTAAGTTAGATCCTGGGCTTATCAACATTTCTTGTGTCATAATAAGACAATACTAGTATTCTTATTAGTCTGATGACTCAAGTATGCAATTGAAATCAGCATTTAACCCAGAAATGTTGTCCATGGCCTAAATTCCACAAAGCCGAACAAAAGAAAATATTAGCCTTTGCTTGACCATGGACCTTGTGAGGCACCTACCATGTCATATTTGAAATTCACACATGTCGACAACTGATAATTTTTCATGCAGCCGCCGAAATCTTGAATTGATCGGACGAGACGCTGGTGAAAGTCTTCCGGTGACTTCTGGGTGCGCCACTCGGTGTCAAACGCCATATAGCCCGAGTACAGTCTGTCGGTGGGTTCCCTGAGAAGCAGAAGGAACCGTGCGTCAGGTAGAACTGACCTGAGGACATCGGTGTGGGTCCACTTGGGCGGATGGCGAATGGAACCGAATTTACCAAGAGAGTATGTGTTGTCCCACATCGTGCTCGCTGAGGCATCCACTATATATTGAAAATTCAATCATGGTCAATGTCATTCAATGGAAATACAAAATGATTTTTTTTACTGTAGTTTACAATAACATTGTACATGATGTACCGTATTCACATTTAGAAAAAAGGGTGCTGATTTAAACCCTTTCTTGGTCCGTAGTATATTTGGAACCTTTAAAGATTCTTCGAAGAAACTAAAGGGGTTCTGGGCAGATCCTTGGAACCATTAGTGGATCTACAAGAAACCTTTCAAGATTCTTGGTACAACATAATGGTGTGATTCACCCTACCATGTTTGTGTCTATAGGGTTCCATTTTGTTCTAGGAGTCCCTTTTTTAATTTCTAAAGGACTCTATTAGAACCAATTTCTGCTTCCTTGAATAACCTAAAAAGTTCCAAATGCAAGACAAAGAAAAACTGTTTTATGAACACATTTCATTAAGAGTGGGGCCACTGAATGAGTTTCAATAAATGTTCAAAGTTTATTAACCCGTGAACAATTATTATTTGGGTGATATAAAATGAAATAGATAAAATGTAAGCTGTTGATTATTACGATTAATTGTTAACAGTGCTCAGTTTCTCAAAATAATCCAAGACTTTGTGATAGACCTTATGCAGTGATGTCATCTCGCCCTCATCTTAGAGGCCGGCGCCATTTCCCGCATGTGTTCGTGAGCATCTCTGACAATTCTGTTTACACGTATTCCTGTATCCTCTGAGGGAGGATATAGGAACAGTACTCAACTGCATAATATATATATTCACCGGATCACCGATTGGTGATTGTGCAGTTTGTAGTTGTTATTGTTGGAAAGTAATTAACCTGTTAAATATCACGAGAATTAAGATGCATCAATACATACTTGTAATTAGTCTTTTATCTCCGGTCTCTTCCATCCTTTGTACGAGGTTAGTCTGGTGTCCTAAATAATGGAGTACGCTTTCCCCTTTAATGAATAAATAATCAGGAAACAAAATCATTACAATACAAACCCATTACAGATAATGATAACAATAATGATGCTCAAGATATTCGTGATACTTCAGTTTCTGATGATGACGATTGTAATGATAATGATGATGATGACATAATGGTGAAGTTGATAAAGATGATGATTGTGATTTGATGAGTTTGTATATACATTTGATATTCCTTCATATTCTGTTTATGGAATTATTCATTTGGTAGTTATACATTTTGGGTTTCATTATTAGTGCATTCAAAAAATATATTTTCCATTAATGAATTAATTGATTTATTTCATTTTGTATATTTTGTTTATTCATTCATTCAATTCATTATTTCATCATCTACCAACGCGTTTGTTTATTTTCTTACTTTCTTATTTATCTATTTCTCATATTCATTCATTTATTTATTCATCCATTCATTTGTTCATTCATTTTTTAAACAACTGTTTAAACATCTTATTTGAAAAGTGTAAAAAGTCGTTGTTGAAGTGACGAACTTAAACAACGTGCTTATAATTTTAAATAGCGTTTTTGCAATGTTCATTTAGTTAAATACTTTTCGAGCATGAATGAAAGAAATAAACATTAGATAACCTTTCGCTTTAATATCATCGGCTGCATACTTACTAGTAAATCGTGTTCGAGTCCACCAGTGGGGTTCTTTGGAAGTTGCGACAATTTGATGATGGCAAATCAATTTCTTGAACAGGTCGGTGGTGGCGCACTTCGGAAATCCGGCAAGAAACACATGGGGTAGACAAGCCAGCTGACTCGACTTATCTTTTTCGTGTAAATGAAAGCAAGGACTGCGATATTCGGGTAAGAATTTTTCTGGCACTACCCGAAAGATCTGAAACGATAAAAAATACTGTGTTTTCCGAATCGATTTTCCGAATAACGTCAAAAGCAGAGAGATTTTCAATAAACGCACTACTCTTTCATGTTGATGTCTAGATGACAGTTTATCCTGTTAACAAAAATATCCTTCTTTTGATATCTTTACCCTTCTGCTATTATAATTCTTGTTGTAATTATCACCAATATCATTGTTACAAATTCCATTAATCAGTAAAAAAAAATAGCATAAAAAGAAAGAAAGAAATGGACCTACTGCTTTTCCTAGTAATGTCAGGTTCCGTGGAAGATGAGCTCGATCAAATACAAGGGCAGATTTCTTTTTAAATTTGTCTCTCATTTCACTTAGTTGTTCCCTGATGCTTTTGATTAAATGAGCTGGTAGAACTGCATCATTCTCTGGCAAAGGAGTCTGAATGTTTGATTTATTCATATGTGACAAGAACTTCATTTGTTTCTCATCCTTATTGCGCTTGAAGGATTCCTCTTTCATCTCTTCTTTATTTTTTCCAACGTCAGAGTTTGCTCGACGCGGAACGGTAGTTCTTTGGTCGAGAGGCTCGTCTTGGAACTTCAAGCTCCTAATTTTGGAAGACGCTACTTGGTGGCCAATTTCCGCCAGTCCATTCTTCGGCCGAGCGAGAGCTCCACGATCCACTCCAGATTGCAAGACGCCGTTGCCATGGTAACTTGACGACGAAGACGAAGTAGAGCGTTCAGACTTCAAGGATGGCCCGATCCCGGTATCGATCTCTTGTAGTTCCTCAGTTCCCGTGGGAGCGTTGGTATTGTCATGTTCTTGACCTGATGTAATTGTAGCGTCTGAGTGCAACGCCCTTGGAAGTTGCAGTGATTGGTCCGTCAATAGCCGACTGTACATCAGTGATAAGATGCCAGATAACGCGATTGCCAGACAAACCACTCGTGCCTGTTCAACAAAAGAAATAACAAAAAAATAATAATTTTTACCAAATTCGAACGTCACTTTGCAACTCTACATACTGGTATTGCATTTGAACCACACGGCGTATTATTTTATGATGAATATACACGTTTGCCATATTAAAATCAATATTCTAATTCACACATTTTTTTTCTGTAGTAGCCGCCCCCCCCCCCCCCGACCAAGTGCACAAAACTTTAAATAAATTACGTTCTGAAACTATGTAGGAAGATGAATGACCCGGATAATGTATAAAGAATGATGATAAGAGTGTTTGAAATACATTTTTCGATGGATTATTGGATATCAAAGGGGGGGGGGCATTTTTTTAGTCATAATATTTACTCCCACATTCTTGACTCGATTACACTGCCCCCCCCCCCCCCCCCCCCCCTGTACACTTCCAGTAATATTCAGTGATTACGTTGCATATTTAGTTTTCCACCTGTTTATGACAATTACACTGAGCAGGCCAATATGGTTAGGAATTCGCCACAGATAAGTCAAAAACATAGCCCATGCAAGAAAAGTCACTACACAGCAAAAACTGTGGTGTTAACCGGTGTACATAGAGGACCACACCAGTTATTTTACACCGGTGTTAAATTGGTGGTGTTATAGTTGTGCACCTATAGGTGTTATTACAACAACTTTGGTTGTTACATTTACACTCTTTGGTGTTATGTTCAATCTTTAGTGTGTAATAGTAACACCTCAGGGTGTGGTCCTCTATTAGCGCCAATTGGTGTCAGTTTTAACACCGCAGTTTTTACAGTGTAACAGCTGCGCGTGGATGCCAGTAAGCCGTCACCTTCAATCATGCTTATTGCTGTCATTACTAAAACAGTGCAATATGCTATTTTCTTAGTTACGATTATTATTAGTATTTTTCCTCATCCTTGTCCCAATTCCACTCAGTTTTTCTTCTTCTCCCACATTTTTTTATTAAAAAAATCAAACAAAATATGCACTTATATTTAATCTTTGCACGCCGATGCATTGTTCCCTTTAGAATAGCCTGTGTATGAAGTTAAATGGAGGAAATATCGAGTCAATGTAAAATGATATTGATATTGTAAAGTTACCATGGTGGCTACTTTAGTGTCATGCATGCTTGAGAAAGTTTCCTGAAATCGAACGAACATGTCCTTGCAGATGTCCGTTTTAATCCCATAAATATACGAGACACGAATATCTTCTTGTCAGAGGAACACTCTTAAAACAAATCAGTCAAATTGACTAGACCAGTAGTCAGCTGGGAGCAGCTGATATGGCAATCACTGATATTCACATTTCTGACATGTATTCTGGTCAGAAATAACTCTGTTCTGGTCTAATATGACTAGAATAACAGTTGCACCCAGCTGACCCTATCAACTTGTCATTTTTGACTGATTTGTTTTAGAGTGAACCATTGTACTGTATTTCTTTGTTCTGTTTTAAGGAATGTCAAAATTGAAATTTCTCTACAACTGGTCAGCGAAAGAAACAAAAGTATAAAAAAAATAAATTAATAAATAAGGTTGAAGAATTAGTTGCACGTTTTATTCATCGTGTTATCTAGGCCTATTATTTTCACAATTCTATTTAATTGATATCTCATGTATCAAATGTAAATATATATTAATTTCCCCCTTTTTGCTGTTCTTTAATGCTTATTTTTTTATTTCTCATGTGTATTTATGTGGATATAAAATACATATATGCATTGTGAATGTCATTTAAATGTTCTTTTTAGAAAGATTTAAAAATAGATTGAATTGAATAAATCCCCCTTAAGAAACAATTTGAAAAGCTTTCGATAAAGGTAATTGGTTAGATTGATATAGATTGCCCAGTATTTATGGTTGAATGAATTTATCCTAAAAAGAAGACATGAAAACGAACATTATTTCAAATTTGACTTTCAGGTTGGAGAATACAGGACCCCATGTATAATGTACATCATGAATGTGGTTCAGGTGTATAATAATTAAAGGGGCACTATGACATAAGATCAAGTTTATTCGAATTATGAAAAACACTACACTAACTCAACAACCAAATGGAAATTAAAAAAACCCGGGGAATTACAAAGTTTCAGGGGCCCAATTTATCTTTTGGGGCACTATTCCGATGACAATCACAAAGGTAATTATTACTCTTTTATTTCATATGAACTCGGCCTCAGGACTGATTACATTTTAAAGGGGTACTCCGGGCTGAAAATATGTTGATAATTTAAAATCTGAATAAATAGAGAAAAAATGCTGACAACTTCATCAAAATCTGTTAACAAATGACGAAGTTAATGATTTTTTTTAGTAGGCTGATTATTTCACATCCCCATTTCCCTTTTTCTTATGTTATTACATAAAATCATAATTGCTTCATGTTTTCATGCATGTTCAATGATTATCTCTCCCTTATAATGAAAAAAGTTGCAGCAATGAATATCTAATGCACTTAATCAGTTGTCAATCCATTTTCTAGTTCATGGAGGAAAAAAATGCTTCAACCTTATTTCATATAATAAAATACAAAGAACAAGTGGGGATATGGCATGCTCATTGAAAATTCATGAAGACATGCCTAGAGCTGTTTCACCGGAATAATCCAAATCTTTAAAATGTTATAGCTTTGTAATTCCTAGACCGATTTTGATGAAATTTTTAGTGTTTTCTTTGTGTGATTTTTCTTTATCTGTTTCATATTGTTTTCAACCTGGAGTGCCCATTTAAACTACAAATTTGAAAGATTGGGAAGTCATGACACAATCGACTCCGGTCATAAAAACAAACAAAATTGTTTAAAGCCAGATGAACAAATCGAAGAGTTACAAAAAAAGCAAGCTAGATCAAAAGACAAAGAATAGAGAAAGAAGGAGAGGTATCTTAACGAGTGAAAGGGGGAGGGGAAGGAATATATCGAAAACAAGAAAATGGGGTGGGGGCAAGAAAGGGCCGGGGCGGATTAGCGGGTGAAAAAACAAAAACAATTCCTTGATCATGTTGACAGCATTATTTCTACGTTTGTTTTGAGCATACATATGGTTTCCCATTTTCAGGATAATTGAATTTAGTTGATGGTTTTTATGTATGGCATTGCTGAGTATGAAAGGGGCAAAATACCGGAATATTGAGGAGTATATCGATTTGATTTGTGATGAAAATATGAATATTATGGCGATTCAGTAGAAAGAGTGTGATGATGAAAAAGTAGAAAGAAAAGAATGACGAAAATAATATTATAATGATATGATAATAATAATAATGCTATAATAACGATGATGATGATAATAATAATAATAATAATGAAAATAGTGATAACAATAATAACAACAACAGTAATAATACTACTACTAATAACAAGAACAAGAAGAAGAAGAAGAAAGAAAAAAGAAGAAGAAGAAGAAGGAGACAAAGAAGGAGAAGAAGAAGAAGGACGAGACGGAGAAGAAGAAGGAGGAGAAGAAGAAGTATTAGTAGAAGTAGTAGTAGCAGTATTATTAGTAGTAGTTAATTGTAGTGGTAGTAGTAGTAGTAGTAGTAGTAGTAGTAGTAGTAGTAGTAGTAGCAGTAGTAGTAGTAGTAGTAGTAGTAGTAGTAGTAGTAGAGATAGTAGTAGTAGTAGTAGTAGTAGTAGTAGTAGTAGTAGTAGTAGTAGTAGTAGTAGTAGTAGTAGTAGTAGTAGTAGTAGTAGTAGTAGTAGTAGTAGTAGTAGTAGTAGTAGTAGTAGTAGTAGTAGTAGAAGTAGTAGTAGTAGTAGAAGAAGAAGACGGAGAAGGGGGAGAAGAAGAAGAAGAAAAAGAAGGAGAAGGAGCAGCAGAAGAAGAAGAAAATAGAAGAAGGAAAGAGACGAATATCAGCAGAGCGAGGAGAACGATCGAGAAGCCCTCATATCAAAGGGACATTTCATTGCCCCATTGATAAAAAGATAATGAAATGTATCGTACTTCTACCATGGACCTATTTCATGCTTCTACTTACCCTTTCCATTTCCACTTAGCTCAGAAATTATGCTGTATAATATACTTCCATGTCTTGGTTATTACTCCTTTAATTCCAACAAGAAGGGTCTCTGATTTCGGCGAGAAATTCAAAATATTCAGAATAATTGAGCTCCTCGTAAAATCCTTTCCGGCCGTGTGTAAATCCAGAATCGAAAACTGTATCACAAACACAACACCGATGACATTAATTCATCTAACTTTGTTCTTATACCGCTGACTTAACAAGTATTTTCCCTGTTATCCATGATGTAATGATTAAACAGCTTTAACGGAAGCGATACCATTTGTTGCTACGACTTTGGGACGGCACCTACATCTTCCGCGCGGACATTCGTGTTTGCTGTGATAGGAGACAGAAAAGGGCTACCGATTCTCGCGAGGAAGGAAGTGGTGCATTTGCCAGAATAGCTATAGGGGGGGGGGGGGTATGGGTATGTGTGTTCTTCCATAGGCTTCAATACAAAGGGGGTGGGGACATCCCTGGATCGTAACGGGCGATCAACATCAGTGTGGTAATGAGCCCCCAATCAATAAATAGATGAATTGATAAATAAATAAATAAGTAAATAAGTAAATAAATAAATAAATAAATAAATGAATAAATAAATGAATATTAAATAAATAAAATAAGTCAATAAATGAATAAATAAATAATAAATTAATGAAAATAAATAGAAAATTAGGTGGTCAAGAACATAGCGTATGGGCAAATTCGCGACCGAGCGAAAATTCCGACCACATTAAAATGAAATTCTAAACTTTGTTATTGACTTCCACTTACGGCTGCACTGTGTAGGGGAATCATACACATTATTGATGAACGACAGACAGGAAAAAATGGATGAGTAATACAAAAAATCTATGACTGCAGCTTTCTGAATATCGAATCACTAAATTTGTAAGATAAGTGCATAAAGATGTTGTTTGAAGGTTTGCATGGTGGCATGTACAAAAGTGCATAAAGGTTGAAACTACAAAAAATGATAACGTTACAGAAAGGGGATCGGATATCCACAAATTCAAAATCAATTTCTTTACTTTTTATAAGGAACCATAATATGATGAACAAATGTATAATGGCCACCACACTTTTATCACGGTTGAATTGATTGGATTGTAATAGATGATCACTCGAGAATAATTCATATCATTGGCCTTAACCATAGTTTTAAAAGGTTTCTAGTTAGTCAATAGAGGAGGCAGATCTCCTTAGCCGAAAATGTTAACGGTGTTTGGTAAATCATGTACTTGAGCATGGCTAGCATAGTTAAAGGTCAAGTCCACCTCAGAAAAATGTTGATTTGAATCAATAGAGAAAAAACAGACAAGCACAATGCCGAAGATTTCATCAAAATCGGATGTAAAATAAGAAAGTTATCACATTTCAAAGTTTCGCTTATTTTTAACAAAATAGTTATATGAACGAGCCAGTTACATCCACATTAGAGAGTCGATGATGTCACTCACTCACTATTAATTTTGTTTTTTTTTATTGTTTGAATTTTAAAATATTTCATTTTTTACTAATTTGATGATTATGACCCCTTGCCTGAAGCACAAAATGTTAAAATAATGGAATTCCACGTGTTCAGGGAGGAATGAAACTTAATTTCACATGACAATGACGAGAAAATCAAAATATTTCATATTTCAAACAATGAAAAAAAGGAATAGTGAGTGACATCATCAACTCTCTCATTTGGATGTAACTGACTCGTTCCTATAACTGTTTTGTGAAATGAAGCGAAACTTCAAAATATCATAACTTTCTTATTTTACATCCAATTTTGATGAAATTTCAATGTTATGCTTGTTGAATTTTTCTCTTTTTATTCAAATCAAGTTTTTGTTGGGGTGGACTTGTCCTTTAACAACAGTTAGCAATAATGATTCATAGTGTATTTTTCTCGCATGAGGTTGAAAGAGTGAATATCCATAATTCCTAAGCGCTGCATACTATTATCCCGACAATAGCTCGGCTACCCCAATCATGGATGAAGAGTGGCAAATGTAGATGAAATGTCCTGCCAATGCATGGTTAGTGGGATTCGAACCCCAGACCTTGTAATTCAAAGTCCAAAGACTGAGTCCGCTGTGTCACAGCACCTCTAGAAATGCAATTATTAAACCATACTCGATATGTTTCGCATTCGGTCTTTTTGGATGTTTTCGCTCTTTTTCACTTTCTAAATCTCATACAGAAAATACCTGCGCATCAATCTTTACCTCCCACGGTAATTTTTGTCGACTCTGCACGCTTGCTGTTCCGACCATGTTCCAACTGTGTGTTTGAAATTCATATCCGTTTGTTGGAGGTTTATTTTGAGAGAAAGCACAATCCACCGCTAGTCCTAACTTCATTCTTATGACATATTCACGTTAAGAATATATTTACTCATCGAATTCGAATGTGATCATAATGTGAGTATTTTACATAAGTGGAGAATTTATAACCGAGCAAAATGAATAGGGATATATTAATGTTTTGACTTTGAAAAGAAAACGTAGCCAGCATGTAAATGAGTATTTAAAAATGAAAAAAAAATGGAATGGAAAGGTATCGGAAGGTGTGTGGTAGTTTATTGTGCGTATCAGGAGGAACTGTTTTCAGATAATTTAGTTCTTTAAAAATATACCTATATATTACTTTTACAATATATGCAAAGTCATTGGCCTAATTATACGTAGACATAGGTAATAGTAACCCAAGCATGCATCCAATGAATATCTGGATGTAAACAAATTATAATTATAAATAAGGCAAGAAAAATTAAAAAGAGGGGCCTTGCAAACATATTAATACGTATTATTTTTTGTGATTTGTCAAAGAGAAAGTAATGATGAATATTTGTAAATTCATTCGGAAAAATAGACAAATACAAAATAAGAAATACGTAATTTGACATAATTTCGATGAAACAAATGCTTTTAAGTTCACACAGGTAAGCAGGTCAAAAGGGAAAATTCTGTTTCTCCTGAAAACTTTAGTGTATGATCTTTCACCATCGAAATAAATGTTCGGGGATATCTGTCTGTGTTTAAAATACCAGATCAAAGCCGGGGTCAAAGGGACATAATTAACCTTCGTTTGATTATGGAACTTGACTGTCTTGATCTATCCCGGGGTCACCCCCACTAACCTCACGATTTCACAGCGTGCAAGGAATTTCGATGTGCAGGGTGCAGATAATGGGATCGTTTTCAGAGAGGGACGCAGAGAGAGAAAGAGAGGGAGATGGAGAGAGGTAGAGAGAGAGGGAGGAAGGAAGGAAGGAAGGAAGAAGGAAAGGAAGGAAGGAAGAAAGAAAGAAAGAAAGAAAGAAAGGGGGAGAGAAGGGGGAAGACAGAAGGAGGATGGGATGAAGTAAAGGAAGAGGATTTGGTCGTGCAGGTGTGAAAGTTTGCACTGACGAAAAGTTTATTTTAGAAATAGCAGCAAAACATAGTTCAACAAATATTTGAAAAAGGACAATGGTGAAGGTTTGAGGAATATCATCCAAAGATATTAAAAAGTTATTAGATTTTTTTTAAATTTATGACATCGCGTGCGAGCTACACTTCACCATATTGTGAAAATGCAAATGGCTTTATGGAACACAAAATGCTTCAAATATCATTTCAAACATACAAAATAATGAAAATTTCTTAATCTTTGGTCGATTTTCCTTAAACCCTCTACCAATCATATCTTTAATATATATTTTTCTGGTTGGTATTATTACAACTAACTTTTCATCAGGGTAAGCTCCCCCCCCCCTTTAAGAAATTCGCCTTTCCTGAGAATTCGGGGGTTCAAGGAATTTGGAGTGCATTTTAAGTTATAAAATACATGAAATAATACATTTCGTTGGTAGTAGAAAAATGCGGTTTAACTTTTAGACATGTAAAGGTTTGTTGTGTGTGTACATTTGTGACGTGGCAGGAGATTTCCTTCAGATGGGGAAAAATGATAAATACATTTATCCATCCGACAGAGGGCAGCATACTAGTTTGAAGCTCATGACGGATCAAGTATCACAGGTATCGCGAACATGTTGATAAGATGTCTCGTAGAACAATTTAAATGGGAAATAGTTTTGATGACGATAAAAGAGAAAGGTGACAAAAAATGTATGTGTATCAGAATATTATCATGATTTTTCAATTGAATTGAAAATAAATAAACTGAAATAATCGGGCAGGTATCGGAGGTAATCAAAGCCACTACCATAACTAATAGACACGAATATCATGAAAATTATAGTCGAAGGGACAGTAATCACACATCATAAAGACATTCATATTCATTCGCTGGAATCACACGCTGTAAAGGAAGTCGAACTTATCTGATACGAAGAGGAGTATACTTGTAAACCGGCTTAAATGGGCACTAAACAGGGGCGGATCAAGGGGGTGGGGTATCCGGCCATTTTTATTATTATTATTACTATTATTTTAAACAAGAGCACACCTATAGTTACCCATAATGCATATAACATTTCCATTTATTTGAAAGAAGATAAAGAGCTTTTTAGATTAAATACTTTGCTCACGGTAAAGAAGACGCCGCGGCGGGGATCGAACCCCGGACTTTCCATGTATAGCCAGGCGCCTTAGACCACTCGGCCATTGGCCGGCCCTCTTCGATAGTCAGAGTCAATATTTATGATATGAATATGCCGTACTTACACAAGACAGCAGTGAGCCCCCCCCCCCCTGAAAGTCACAGCAAATATCTTTAATGGGAACATGTCGTTCATACACAAGTGAGGATTTATTTGTATCTTTTTATTTTTATTTTTTTTGGGGGGTTAAGTGCTGGAAAACGAAACAGGGAAGAGTGTTCCTGCTGCCCCCATCTAGGGATAGAGCTGCCCCAATAACAACAACATCATCAACAACAAAACGATATAATTTACGCTATCTCAATATCATCACATCTTTTGCACACAGGTGATGGTTACTAAAACCAGCAAAAAGTACATTTAACCGCAAATTACGATCACCTAAAACACAACATTACTCCCATAATCATGGAAACGGTAAAACGCGACAACAAAATATGTCATTAACAAGAATGGGATATCAGGTGATTAAATCGATAAGCTTCATACCAGCAAAAACATAATGATTATAATGAGACATAGGGCTCGCTTGCATGTCATGAAATAGGTCTTCATCTACCTTGTCAATTTAACTTAATTGCTTTTACCTCGCTTCGTATGTGGAGTAATTACGAAGTGAAATTAATTGGGCGTGTATAGCGCCCTCGACACTCCCTTTGCCATTAAACAGTAGGAGCGTGATTTAGTGGGAGATTTAGGGAGAGAGAGAGGGGGGGGGGGTGTAGGGAATAAAGACTGACTAAAAAAATGAATGAATGAAAGGGGGAGAAAGGAAATGAAACGTTGAAAAGAAAAGTAAAGAAAGAAGGAAGGAAGGAAGGAAGGAAAGAGAGAAAGAAAGAAAGAGAGTAAGAGAGAGAAGAGAGAGAAAGAAAGAAAGAAAAAAGAAAGAAAGAAAGAAAGAAAAAGAAAGGGAGATGGGGAGGGGTGGAGAGGTAGACGGAGGGATGGGGGTGAGGGTTTTGACTAATAGATGCTCTTCAGCAAAGGTCGGTCAACCGTGGATGTGTATTTAAAAGGGCATATATATACTCGCATCCATTAACCTTAATGGACGCATTATCCCATTAATACAAAAGTGGCAAATGTAAATTGTAATGACATGTGAGGGATTCGCACCAGTCCTATTGTGAGGCCTTTTAAGAGATTTGACTTTTCACCTATAGATGTGATTCGGATATTTAGAGGAGGCTTTGATAATTTAAGCTGTAAATTGTTTAATAAACTGTGCTGTATGATAATGATCCGACGAACAGACACGCACTTAGAGATAATGTTGAATGATAATACATGTAGTGAATAGACTTCCACACATGTTAACTGTTACAACATCACATCGAGTGTAGCCGTTGCCCCGATGTTGAAAAAATGTGACACAGTGTGATCGCAGTGTGTGTGTGTCACAGAGTGTTTGTGAAAATATTATTCACACTGTTAAAATATGCTCACATTTGTATGCATTATTTGTGATTTTTTTTTCGTGAAACCTATGTAGATAAAGGTTTCGTAATACCATGGTCACATTTGTTCTACGGCGGCCGTACGGCGAGTAGAAAACAGCCGTCTTTTCATTTTTGTACCAGCTAAACATAGGTGATTTGAGTAAAAAATGAATTAAACGGCTGTTTTCGACTCGCCGTACGGCCGCCGTAGAGAAAATGTGACCATTTTACACAGCAAAAGCTGTGGTGTTAGCTGGTGTACATAGAAGACCACACCAGTTATCCCGGTGTTAAATTGGTGGTGTTAGCTTTACACCTATAGGTGGTTTAACAACACCTTTGGTTGTTACATTTACACTCTTTGGTGTTATGTTATGTTCAATCTCCAGGGTGTAATTTTAACACCTCATGGTGTGGTCCTCTATTAACACCAATTGGTGTCAGTTTTAACACCACAGTTTTTACAGACGTAGTTATGAACAGAGAGAGAATTTGTGCCTGTGCCTAGATGCTCAATAACATAAGTCTATTGGATTCAAAGTCTTTGTTTCCTTTATTCCCGATGACCAGAGAAGTGTTTATATACACAGCACCTGTTTCGAATTAAACCGACGTTGTTTTAACACTGACTGGGGTTGCTTAACACTTATTTGATGTTACCTGTTGTTGTTTAAGTTCAGAGCTGGTGTTTGTCCGAACCCAACTACTATACATGTAGAGCGCAGGGAAAAACATCGGAGTGTTTTATTGCAGTGTAAATCGGGGGAAAATAATTAACTAGGAAGGGTAACTTGATTTAAAAAAAAATCCTATAATGACTCTCGTGATGTCTTATCGCACCATTTGCGAGCATTACTAAATTCCACATAAACTGCTTTCTTAACTTTGTTCTCAGCTTTCTGAAATTCCATTTATCATTATCTCTTCGCCGTTAAAGTCCCATGAACTTTGGCTAGAGAAAAAAAAGGAAAATACTTCTTCCACCCGATAATGAGCCTTTACGAAAGAGTGGGCAAGTGGGGAAACACGTTTTGGCTATTGTATTTCATTAAAAAATATATTGGTACGTGTTGTATTTATAAATAAATCATGGTACCTCGACTGGTCTGGAGTACTTTTTAATAAGAGATGTTTATACAAAGGAAAGATAAAGACAGATTTGAACTTCAAAGCAAAATGAGAGCTGAAAAAAATGTACATGTATAGTTTTTTATCAATTCGCTCAACGCACATCTATTTAATTTTGTTGCTTATTTGTCTATTACAAAACATATGTTCCTAAACAATGGAAGATGAATGCATTCAAGAATTCAATCTTTCGATTGATTTTTCCTTTCTAGATAAGCGCAATGCGATATAACATGTAATAACTCACCTCTTTAGAACCATACAGCTATAATACGTTTTTCTTTTAAATAACATTTTTAAAAAGTGATTTTCGTTTGTCTAGTCATTTAAAAGGGCAATCACAACATTTTTTCCCCAATCCACGTTTTTATGATTGTAAGATTTGTTTTTGTTACATTAATTTTGTAACATTTTCCTTTTCTTGTTGTAAGCGCTTTGGGTCATTTTATGAAAAACGCTGTATCAGGGGCGGATCCAGGATTTTCGAGATCGGGGGGGGGGGGACATTTTCCCGAGGAAAATTTTACAATTAAACCCCCTCCCCCCAGGGTCCTCGCTTGTGCATGAATTACATATTCACATGCTGTGACTTTTAAGGGGCACAATTGTGTAAAAACAGCATATTTCCATTAAAAAATTATTATGGCTCTCAAAAGGGGAGAGGGCGCGGGTCAAATGAGCCCCCCATCCTGTGGACCCACCACTGTGCTGTATAAGAATAATGACAATGATAATTAAGTAAAACAGAGCGTATTGACAAATTGAAAAAAAAGAGTAGAAATAAAACTAGCTAGGGAAATAAAAATCAGTACACAACTGTACAAGGAGCCTACATAATTATAAATCCTGCAAATCCTCAATGTACGAACAACAAAGTCGTATCTAAATTTTATATTCATTGTCCATTCTGCCCAAAGACAATATCTACATATGCATTGTAGGATGGGAATATCCATATATTTTTCTTATTCATGAACGTATTTGTTCACCTCGATTGTCTCAAAAAATTTGTTCCTTTTATTCAATCTCAATCAAGACGAATAACAGTTTGGTCTTGAGGAAAGGCTACAACGCTAAGTAAGAAATTTATTGGCGCTGGGAGTTTGAGCGCTTGTAGAATTGTGCAAGACATCTTAATTGCCTGGACGTGTTGAATCTTCCTCGTTTCTCGTTACCTCTACTTCTATATAGTATAGTCCAAGTGCAGGTAGTGATGGGAGGGGGGGGGGCGGCAACGAAAGGGGTACGTCCTGCGTGCCCCCCTCCCAAATGAGGACCCGTTTTTGCTTCTCAGAGTTTTGAAAGGAAGTGTCTAAGCTGGTGACGAGCAGACGTGAAATTCTATTCCGCTTTCTTTTCGCTTGTAAATTTTAGCCCCATCCCTTAATATAACATTGATCCGCCCCTAAATGACTTCTCGAAGAGCGTAGATCTGTGATTATCCCCTACAATCGCTACACATACCATCTATACGATATCATTCATCTTATTCTGGTTGCCATGGTAACTACCGTATACTTATCTAGGTGATACCCTCCGTGTATTATCCATTGCTTCAGTCCGGGATTAACATAAATCCGTGAAGCAACCAGCGAGGTACGTGGGCAAACGGTCATTTTATCTTTCATTTTCATTTTAATGAATGCATAAGGATTGCTCATTACACAGCAAAAACTGTGGTGTTAACCGGTGTACATAGAGGACCACACCAGTTTTTTTTTACACCGGTGTTAAATTGGTGGTGTAAATTTTACACCTAAAGGTGTTATTGCCAACTTACCACACCTTTGGTTGTTTCATTTACATTCTTTGGTGTTATGTTTAATAATAAGCATTAATAATAAGCGTTAATTTATATAGCGCAGCTTTTATATGGATATATTCAGCTGCGCTTGTTCAGAGCTCTTTTTAATTATTTTGGTCTACATAGCATATTTTCTTAACTAAAGAGATATGTTTTTAATTTTGATTTGAAGAGAGCCAAGGATGGAGAGTTTCTTATATCAATTGGCAGGCTATTCCACAGTTTGGGGGCAGCAAGTGCAAATGCACAATCACCAAGTGTGACTTTTGTTTTGTGTAATCTCTAGGGTGTAATTTTAACACCTCAGGGTGTGGTCCGCTATTAACACTAATTGGTGTCAGTTTTAACACCGCAGTTTTTACAGTGTATGCTTCTGGAATACTATACAGTGTCCCTTGATTGGGTGACACATGCATTGAGTGTGTAACATAAACGAATTTTCAAATTATACATGTAACATGCAAGTGTATGAGATTATTTTTACAAACAAATATCAGATTAAAACATCGGAAGCCAACAAAAATATATAGTACTAACGAATGAATAATCGAGATGCGCTGTACGTGAAAATGACACAACGATGCAGACAAAAATGCTATTCGTTTAAAAAGGCTATTGAGTTTTCACGAATTTTGAGGTGACTGGGCAATTGTTAAGTAAAGGGAAAATGTGGAAACACGAGACGGGTTGAAACAGAAGCAAGAGGGAGGGAGGGGGAAGAGAGAAATAGGTGAGGGAAGAAGAAAGAAAGAAATAACGAAAGAAAGAAAGAAAGAGAGAGAGAAAGAAAGAAAGAAAGCGAGAAAGAAAGAAAGAAAGAAAAAAGAAAGAAAAAAAGAAAGGAAAAAGAGAAAGAAAGAAATAAAGAAATGCAAGGAAGGAAGGAAGGAAGGAAGGAAGAAAGAAAGAAAGAAAGAAAGAAAGTAAGTAAGAAAGAAAGAAAGAAAGAAAGAAAAAAAGAAAGGAAAAAGAGAAAGAAAGAAATAAAGAACGGAAGAAGAAAGAAAGAAAAAAAGAAAGGAAAAAGAGAAAGAAAGAAATAAATAAAGAAAGGAAGGAAAAAAGAAAGCGAGAAAGAAAGAAAGAAAGAAAGAAAAAAGAAAGAAAAAAAGAAAGGAAAAAGAGAAAGAAAGAAATAAAGAAAGGAAGGAAGGAAGAAAGAAAGAAAGAAAGAAAGAAAGAAAGAAAAAAAAGAAAGGAAAAAGAGAAAGAAATAAAAAAAGAAAGGAAGGAAGGAAGAAAAAAAGAAATAAAGAAAGAAAGAAATAAAGAAAGAAAAAAAAGAAACAAACAAACAAACAAAGAAAAAAGAGGGAAAGGGAGAGGCGAGTATGTGTGTGTGATAAGAAAGATGGAGACGACATGATATAAGAAGATAATTAAAGTTTAGGGAGAAGAAATCAAATAAGAGAATCAGAGAAAGAGGAGGGAAAGAATAAATCAATTAGAGACAATAAACGGCCAGGGTAAGCCAATGTCATGAAAAAGGTATTTTAAAAAGCACTCGAAATTAAAGGATCAGTGCAGAAGGCCATTATAATCGAAATTTCAAAGGAGATATTATACAGATATTGCTACCTAGAGTTTGAATACAACATTTCCTCTCCCCGACGGAGTTATATTTTTCCCAAGGGATTATATTTTATATAACATAGTTTCGGAGGGGAGTTGTAATGTTATTTATTAAAACAATAGACCAGGCAATATCTGTTATATTATATAGTCTACGTGGATTCGCCATCAGAGATTGCATTCATCATCTGCCTCCAACCCGAAATTCTTGCTACAGCTCTGATCCGTCCACGTCACAATAGAAATATTTTGAAAATACATTAAGCGCGTTCTTCATGCAATTGACGCATTAGCACTAGCGCGTACGTCAAACTACCTTATTACGCAACTTGTAACGCCACCTTAGCATTGACAATACCTTTGGAAAAATTGGTGATGCCGAAAAAATGTCTCTGCCGGGAATCGATTTGATCCAGATGAGGCATGGCGGCTGGTCATTGTTTTAAACCCACCTTCACCCGACAAAGGAAATTATAATTGGTATAGTGTCGAAAATCTGTCTATCTGACGGTCAATCGGATTGGGTTCGCCCTAGCCATTAACCCGTCTCTGTGGTCTAGTGGTTAAGACACCGGCGTTCAAAGCTGGGGGCCCGGGTTCGATTCCCGGCAGAGACATTTTTTCGGCATCACCATTTTTTCCAAAGGGTAGATAGCTCTGGCATGTCTGGGGAACCTTGATTTAAGCTACGCTTACCATTGTTCTCTTCATCCATTTCTTTACAATATTTAAATAAAAAGAGTTGCCAAAAGCTGTTGTACATGTAAAGCTTTACACACACACACACACACACACACACACATATATATATATATATATATATATATATATATATATATACATACTTGTATATATATATATATATATATATATATATACAAGTATGTATATATAAATATAATCACAGATATACATATATATGGGCGTAGGAAGGTATGCTTCATTCAAGGTTGACAATTCACATATTTTAGTCACCTTATGTGTTCTTTTCTCCATTTGGCAAAGGTCTTCTGCCCCTAATCATCAACCACAACCTACGCCATGTACTACCCAGGTGCTGAGTACTGCTTGAAGCGCTATATTGGGCGCGGGACTCCAAATGAAAGTAGCTGAGCAAACCGTTCACTGATGAGAGGAGAAAAGCTGAAAGTGATTCCCTCTCGATGCAATAAGCACTTTGAAATGAGGTAATCACTATTCATCTCCTTTTCGTTTTAATGAAGGAGAGGCAAAAAGTCAATAATAGGCCCGCTTCTAAATCAGTCTGGTTCACCTCGATAATCGCCAGGCTCATTCCCCCACTTGACTCTAGGGTGAGTGTCGCCTTGACATTTCTCACCGAGCCAATAGCGTGATAAATCAGGATTTTTTTTTAAATATATGGCCAGCCTAGGTGCGCCATTTAGGCCTGGGATTGTTCTCACTCTCTTCCGCTCTCCTACCCCCCCCCCCCCCCCCCGCTCCTGCATTCCGCACTTACACACCGATTCATGACTGCATTTCTTAAAGGTCAAGTCCACCCCAGAAAAATGTTGATTTGAATAAATAGATAAAAATCAAACATGAATAGCGCTGAAAACTTCATCAAAATCGGATGTAAAATAAGAAAGTTATGACATTGTTATGACATTTTAATTTTCGCTTATTTTTAAAAAAAAAAGTTCTATGCTCGACTCAGTGATATGCAAATGAGAGAGTCGATGATGTCACTCACTCACTATTTCTTTTGTTTTTTTATTGTTTGAATAATACAATATTTCAATTTTTATGAATTTGACAATTAGGACCCAATTGCTTGAACCACAAAATGTTAAAATAATGGAATTACATGTGTTCAGGGAGGAATGAAACTTTGTTTCACATGACAATGACGAGAAAATCAAAAATTTCATATTTCACATAATAAAATACCAAAAATTAGTGAGTGGGTGATATCATCGGTTCCCTCATTTGCATACCGACCAGGATGTGCATATAAATATTTTGAAAAATTAAGCAAAATTTTTAAATGCTATAACTTTCTTATTTTACATCCGATTTGAATGAAATTTTCAGTGTTATGTTTGTTTGATTTTTCACTTTCTATTCAAATTTTTTTTTGTTTGGGTGGACTTGTCCTTTAATCGGGATCTATTTCTTTAAAGATGACACTTATCCCCTATTCACTTCTTCTACCTCTTCCCCACTTTGTTTTACCCTGTTTTCGCTTTAGTTATTCCTTTTTTTCTATTTTTCCTCTCTTTTTATTAATTTATCGCTTTCTTTAATCCTTTCTTTACCTCGCTCTTTGTTCCTTTGATTCGTTCGTGCCGTCTTTCTTCTTTCTTTCCTTTTCATGTTATTCTTTGTTTCAATTTCTTTACTTTTCTTTGATTCTTTATACTTTGTTTATAGCTTCTTTTCTCTTATTCTCTTTACCTTTTTCTCTTCATTTCATTCTCTTTTTTGCATTCTGTTTCTTCTCTTTCTTTTTCTTTTTCTTTCTTTTTCTTTCTTTCTTTCTTTCTTTCTTTCTGTCTTTCTTTCTTTCTTTCATTCTTTCTTTCTTTCTCTCCCTCTATCTCTCTCTCCGTCTGTCTGTCTTTGCTCTCTTTCTTTCGCACTTCTTCATTCCCTTTTTTGTTTTATACTTTCTTTTTTTCCATTTTAATAGCATGTTTGGCATCTCAGTCTCTCTCCGCCCTCTCAATCATCACACCAAAACCCACGAAACGCACTGGCACAAACACACACCCTCCACATACACACAATTACCTCAGTTTAACGTGCAGATTTCAATAAACCCTCTCGAATTATTTAATCTTCCCTCTTTTATGACCTTCTCGACCGTTTGTGGTAATTTCGTCATGTTCGAGGTTCTATTTACCCTTCATTATGTATAAGCCTTCCCTGGCAGTTTATTGTATCTAAGTGATTTATTCTACCCAGTGGCGTGACTACGGGGGGCATGGGGGCACCTGCCTCCTATCGGCTATCAGCAGGTGTCCCCCATGCCCCCCATCGGCTGCCCCAACAAAAAACGGGGAAGGGAGAAAAAGAGGTAGAAAGGAAGAATAACGCAATGGGAAAGAAGAAATTATTAATTTTATATGATATAATCATGTTATATTACTGTATATTTCATAAAACAACATTTTTTTTCCATAACTTTATGAAACATAATTTGCTCTAGGCCTATGGTTTCATTGTTCTTGGTGCTCACATTGTCTGTTTAACTATATGAAATAGACCAAATATTTTTTTCGGAATACTTATAGTTTTCCAGTATATTTGAGAGACATATGACGTTGTCAAATCAAGGTCAATTTATACCAAATAATTATGTTTCCTTTCAGTTCGAGCTATTATTGTTTTATGTAGTGACATATGCTTCTTTTCATGACTACTTAAAGTGATCGCCCCGTTTAAAGGTCTTAATATATAACATTTCCTGTCCGTGCTTATGTTCGCATTAAAGAATTGGTGAAATGTGTCTGCTCTTCATGAATTCTAAAATCAGTCCTTAAATGTCCCTTTTCCTGATCTCAATATCAAAAAAATTTTAGCTCGCACTTCGCGCTCTCATCATTTGGTTAGTGAAATACGTACGGTCTTAGTGAATTCCTACAAACAAAGCCTTAGAATGGCCGTCTTCAGGAATTCCCATATTTTCAGCTCGCGCTTCGCTCTCGCAATATTTCATTAGTGAGATGCGTATGATAATCATAAATACAATGACTACAAAAAGAGCTTCATTATGTTTAGATGTAATTCTAACGAAATCAGCATGCGCTTGGCACTCACATAGGATGAATATTGTGAGATAAGTATACTCTTAATGGATTCCTTAAAAAAATAGTCCACTAAATATCCCCTTTTCCGATCTGAATATCAAAAAATTTCAGCTCGCGTATCGCACTAGCATCATTTAATTAGTGACATACAAATGGTCTTAGTGAATTCCTACAAACAAGCCTCAGAATGCCCCTCTTCAGAATTTCCTAAATATACTTGATTAGTGAGATGCGAATGATAATCATGAATACAATGACTGTAAGTGCTTTCTGTGTTTAGATATAAAACTAACAAAATCAGCATGCGCTTGGCACTGGCATTAGATGAATATGGTGAGATAAGTATACTCTTAATCGATTACTAAAATATAGTCCTTAAAATGTCCCTGTTTGGGGTCAATTTATACAAAAATTTCAGTTTGTGCTTTGCGCTCGTATTGTTTGTTTAGCGAGTCAGTTATGAAACATAATAAGAAAAATTTTGTTATAATGTTCCTTTATAGATCTTGATATAAAAAATTTCAGCTCACGCTTTCCGCTCGCATTATTTGGTCAGTGAGATACACATCCGTTTAATGGCACTGTCCTTAAAATGTCTCTTTCAGGTCAGTATACCTGGCAACTGAGCGCGCTTCGCGCGCTCAGTAGGTGACTCAAAATTTTTGATGGTGCCCCCCCCATGCCGTGACCCACGGTACGCCACTGATTCTACCCGTCCTCCTCTCCCTCTGATTTTCTTAATTTGATTTTATCTCCCCCAACTTTAATTATCTTCTTCTCATATCGCATCGTCTCCATCTTTCTTATCTCGGGAATGATCTCGTGTCGATAATTGCATTTTAAACGCATGTTATATACGGCAAGCCTTGTAAATCAGAAGTTTTAATTTCATTAAAACGAGAATGACGGATGGTCCACCGAGGTCCGTGGCATGTGATATATGGGTTTGGGTATCATTTTTTATAATGTTGACATTTGAAGATGGTTAATAGATAATTCTGTTTGCTGATCACGCATTAAATTGTGACTATTCTCATGTTCATCTTGCTGAATAGATACAAGCCACTTTACTAATTTTCTAATTTAACACTTACAGTGCTTGTATGGTGACTGCACTACAAGCGCTGATTTGCGGTTCAAATTATATACACGTACATAGTTTCTATCTAACTCGTGTATAGACAAGAAAATGGTTAAAATATCTGGTTAAAAATGAGATCTTTTTCGTAGTTTTAAGCACTGACGTACATATAGGGGCGGGATGGGGGGGGGCTTGGATGCCACCCCTCCCCTAAAAAATGTATCTCGGAAAAAAGGGAGGAAAAAAGAAAAGGGGAAGGGAAAGCTTGAAATATCTAAATTTCTACCAATATCTGGCCCCTTAAATATTTTGGCGTATTACGTCACTGATTTAAGGGACTTTGGATAACAATATATCCTATTTCAATAAATTGCGATTATATTTTCCCTTTCTTTCCTATTTCATCCCTGCAGTTTCTATTCTTATTCTACATAACTTCGTCCTCTGCCCCCCCCCCTTATTATGTCTTTTGTCCGTACCATTTACAATTTAACATTTTCTTTTTATGTTTGTTGTTTTACCTTTTCATCGCATTGTGCCTTTTTATATTTTGTTCATCTTCTTTTTATTTTCATGTCTTTTCTCTTGGTTTTCTTCAACTTCTTTTTTCAGTCGTCTGTACTGGTTACATACCTTTATAAGATGTGAACGTACTACATTACTTTTACACATATACACGCTTACACATACTTACACACACACGCATAGACATACGGACATACACGCACGGACACACAATCACGCACAAACACACACACATACAGACACACGCAATGTCCTCATTGGCGGCGGAGCAGAGGATTATCTTTTATGTTTTGGGGGATGCAACAATAGGCGCCCCCCTCCAAACACAAAAGATAATCCTCTGCTCCGCCGCCAATGAATATCCTGCATAATACATATCTACTTAATTGAAATATGAATGTCCTTACTCTTAGTACTTTCATATCTAACTCTGATAGTGAAAAAAAATCGAAGCTACCAATTAAACGGATAATGGATGGAGGGAAGGGATAAATATATGATTTTATTGTAATTATCATTATTTTTATTATTAGTACTATTATTATCATTATTGTTATCATTTTTATTCTTAGTAGTAGAGTAGTAGTAGTAGTAGTAGTGTAGTAGTAGTGTAGTAGTAGTAGTAGTAGTACCACTACTATTAATACCATCGTCATTCCATTATCTATTTATCTTTATTCTATCTGAGTTAAAATTTTCAATATCTAATTTCATTTCTTTTCTTATTTCATTTTTTTTTCATTTATTCATTCATTTCTTTATTGATCATTAATTCATTTATTCAACAATACATTTATCTATTCATTTTTATTTGTTTATTTATTCATTCATTATTAAATCTTTCATTCTTTATAACAACTGTCAGATCCGACACTTGTTTATTTTCCCGCACTTATGCATGTCTAGCTCATTGTTAACATAGGTTGATTCCAGTCATTCGGTTCCAATAAAGACTCTCATATGTAAAAAAAAAAATATGAAAATGGTCTGGAGAGAAGGCAATCAGACCGGTTACGTATGCAACGAGAGCAGACGACATGACGAAATGAATAACTTCTTATAGCCGATCGACCCGGCACGTCATAGTGTAAAATCTTGCACGCAACACGCTTTCCAATCAGTTCGTCCGCGAGTGACGGAAAATATTCAAGTCATTTCCATCTCTCGACTCAGTCCTGGCCTCGCCGTCTCGTCTCTCATGGATTGTGTGAAGTAAAATGCGAACTCGGGAATTATTACCCATGCCTGGAAAGTAATCATTTATCTAAAGCAGAACATTATTCATTCATGTATGGTTTTAGAACCCGCAATGACTGTGGTAGCTGACAGCATGTGTAAAATATTCATCACGGCCTAATTGGAATCTGCACCATAAATCTGTGCTCTGGCGCTCTCTCCCTTTTACCCTCAACCTGCGCGCCGTCGTTATCATCTTTCCCCGATGGTTAAGCTTAATACTTCCTAGCCCGGACATATAAATCTCGTGAGGCAAAGCACAATGTTTGTGTTATGGGATATTAATATGGCTGACGGCATCGTGGGAACACTCAATGAGCAGAATCTCGCCCATCGAGACTTCAAGAACCTACATTTCTTGGAAACGGAAAGGTGTCTCTAAACTCTGGATCTCTCATTCTACAGGAGTTAAACCGGGACATGGAAAGGACAAACGGCGACACATTGCGTGGAAATAAGATAAATCCAGTGCCTTTGATCGGGCCCTACCCCGCATTGCAAAATAAGACATCACATTATTCACATGGAATTTCACTTTACTCGGAAGTTGGACACCTTTCCTGTATCGTCGAAGTTTGTGTTAACTTTAAACGGGATACTTATCCTGGTCTAGGAGTCACAGGAGTCGCACTGATAATCGTATTCACCACCCGACCATCTTTCAAACATGTCCGAATCGACATCAGGACCCTAGTGCCTCCCATCGACAGAACCACCACGGCTCCATTAGCCCCCAGTCAGTCCGACTTACCACCACCACCAGGACAAATGTACCCTAATACCAGTACCCCTCACGCGACCACGCCCTATGATGACTACACCCCGACTTCAAACTCTTCATCCCTCTCTACCCTTAATGACTCCTCCATTCTTACAACAACAGTAGTACCTTCCAATACCACGGACGTCTATACTTACAGCGACACGGCAACGCTTTCGGATTTCCTTAATTACACAGAAGATGGCAATTCTACGATTGTTACGTCACTGGTGACGTCATTTGTCTCCAATGAAACGCTGGGTGATAATGCAAGTCACGTTGGCATACCTGGGGATGTTATTCGACATCCCAACAAAGGAGGTAAGTCTTTTTACCCATCAATCCAGCCGGTTAATCAAATAAATTAGAATCAAAAGTGTTAAAGCCAAGAATAACTAGACATTGTGAAATGGTACAAAGTAGACAACATCTAATATGTGATTTTGATTATGAGTGATTCTTTAATCAAAAAGTCAATGTGATATAAAGCTTAAACCCTCATGTTTAAAAGATTTAGTTTTTGTTAGTTTCTGTTAGTTTTTTTTTATTTCTAAAGATATTGCGTGCATTCAGTCATTTACGTGGCATAAAGGGGACCCTTTAATACCTTACAAGCCCTACTTTTCCAGGGGTTTCCTGTCTTTCGATCAATACTTTTCATTATTTTCTTTGTTTCTTATTACTGTAACGATGTTTTATGATTATACCGATTTGTATTTGGAGGATGTAAGATCACACTAAAGAAACATGTATGTGCAGAAAGAGAGACGAACATTTCTTATCTTATATCAAAGAAAATAATTCAAATGTACTGCCAATCATGGAACGGGTTCAACAGCTAGCAACTTTTTTAATTAATCAAATCCATTGATAGGCTTATAACTTACCCAGGAGAGTTTCAAGAGCTTGATTGATTATATAAGCAGATAATTAAACCAAAAAACATGATAAGTTGATGAAACATTTTCAATCGAGTTAATGCGATATTTTATTATTGTTTTTACTTTATTGTAATTATTACTGTATTCTTTTCGAACCGGGTATGATGGACATGGGTCTGGGAAGCGGGGTGCTGAAGGTGCTGAAATACCACCTATGATTTGTCTAACGGGTGATGATATGTACCGTAGGCAGGACCATTTGGAAATCAGGTTGTAAAACTAAAAAGTAAAAAGCTAACTATTTTTTATTTTGCTTGTGATTTCTTTTCTGAACTAAATCAACTTTATTTTGGAGTGAAAAGTTTTGGGGGGCTTGTCAATTTATTTTCTTTCAAACCAACACCCTATCTTGGAAAAATCGTTCCCAGTGCCCTGATGATATAGATAGTTTGTAGGGGTATGATGAGTTGATATGAGACACGAAGAGGGGAGAGACAGGGATTAGAAGGACGAATGGGAAAGCGGGTTAAGGAAATCAAAATTATAAAAATTTCATCTCTGAACATTCATTAGATCCGAAATTTCAACTAGTCAGGGATAATGAGCCAATTTCTGCCGTGATAAGATTTGAAAATGCAACAACTCACCAATTTGTACGCCGTGGGCAGTGCGGATGCAGGCAGTATCAGGGGTATTATCGTATTACAATTTAAATCGTGTTTTCATCCATCAACACTATAGTAGAAATGCTAAGCATTGCCAGGAATACTTTTTACATCTTTTATTCTTGAAACCCTCGACTCTTGACATTTTCGAAAGAATACTCACATAAGCTTTCTACAGAATGTAAAGCCTTGGCGAATACATAAATAGTCCCTCAGTGCCCGGTAAATGGAATTGTGAGTCATGTTCAGGAAACGGCGATTGTATTAAAGAAACCAGTCTTTATAGTCTACAGGTATAATGTTTAAATGACATGAATAGGGAACTATTTTGTAGATATTTCGAAACCCTTTGTACGACGTAAAATTCTGGACCATTATGGGAATAATTTTATCTGATATTGACGAAGTTGAAAGAAAAGTGTTGTTTTTTTTTTTTGCAAAACATGTTTGGACTATTCAGAAATCAAATCCTGAAACGCACAACTGCAAATCAGAGTCGACAGTTGTTGTTCAGCTTGCTAGGAATGTGCTGTTAATGGCAAAGTCTGTTACGCTAGCACGCACACCCCCCCACACTTTTTTTTTTTTTTTTTTTTTTAAATAATATTTTATTTTCTTCCTCTTTCAAAACAATAAGTTGACAATCACAATTCATATAAATAAAGATTCTTTGCATGTATACAAGCAATTAACAGTCAAACAAATAAATATATCAATATCAATTAAATTACAAATATTTTAAAAATGATTACAAATGAAATCAAACCGCCATATTTCTCTTCTATCATGTCTATAACAATATGAAACTTTTTTTTTGTAAGAGAAAAAAAAAAAAATTACCTCAATATCATGTTAATATCAAAATTATGTCAAATCAAATAAGAAACTCTACAAGCCTTCAAGAGGAAGATTACATATATATGTTTCACTCACCCACGCACCCCACACTCCCTACTACACAATATACCACCCCCCAAAAAAAACAAAAAAAAAACAAAAAAAAAAAACAAACAAACACACACACGCCCTCACACACACAGAAGACCCCCCCCCCCTCCCAGGCAGCAAACATACCATTGCACACTCGCATTCACACGCGGACATACCATTACACACTCACAACACCAGCAGACACATCACACCTGTTTGCATTCAATGTCTCATTCACCCTCAGTTCTTCCCATTTCTTTACATGCAAACTCAATTTGCCCGATTTTATAGCCAAGCATTTTTCTTCCTCCCTACGTTCTGCAATATATTTTTGTATTTTATGGCAGGAAGGAACCTGACTATTGGTTCTGGATTGGAAAATGGCATGTTTGATGAAAAAGATTATACTGTTTACACAATTATTTCTATTCGTACTTCCAGATAATCCCAAATGTATATCTCTCCATTCTAAATCTCTTAATTCAGATATACAAAAATATTTAATAAAAAATTCCCATAAAGGTTTTACCTTAGAACAATTTAGAAAAATATGCATGTATGATTCGGTTTCCCTGCCACAAAAAGAGCATAAACTGTCTTTAACATACCCGAATCTCAATAAATGTTCTTTGGTATAAATCGCCCCGTGTAAAAGTAAGAACTGGAATTCTCTTTGTTTCCTAATCAACGTTGTGCTCCTGGTTTGGGAAAACCTATTACACATTTCAACATCTGTAAAATTCAAATTAATGTTTTTATCTTTCAATGTTAAATTATACGTTTCCCGTAAATTTTCAACAAAACTATTATATATCGTTTTTGATTTTATCACCTCAAAAGTAGTTTCCAGCTTACTGATATTCAAATTAACATTGAAGTTCTCATCGTCAATCTTTATAAATTTAATAGAGCTGTAGGCATTTTTCCAAGTAGTTGGAATAGCATGTACTATATCAATAATGTGGAGCAGTTCATCTGCAGTTACCCCAAGATTTTGAAAATAAGCCACAGGTCTCACAACCCCGTTATCAAAAATATGATCTACAGTGTAAATTCCCTTATTATAAAGATCAATGTCAAAAATCATTTTACCTCTTACACATATATTCTTATTATTAAATATAATCGGATTTACTTCCTCTTTTGTATATCTATATTTTCTCATATCTTGCCAAGCCTTCAGCATTTCAGAATAAAATTGTGGCATTGTCTGTGTTAATTTGCAAAAATCAAAATCGCATAGAAATAACAATCTCCCACCAAGTGATCTAAAACAGAAATCAAAATACAATTTCCACCCAGCATCGCGTTCCCCGTATAATAGACGTTTCAGCCACATTAGACGTTGGGCCTTTATGAACAACTTAAAATTCATCATTCTTAACCCACCGTGTGAGTAATCCTGATACATAATGTTTCTCTTTATACGGTCTTTACCCGACCATAAAAACTCAAAAGTGATCCGTTCCACCTCAACGAACAACCAGTTAGGAACAACTAAAAGTGACGAGACGTAATTTAATTTTGATAATGCATAACTTTTCAACAGATGTATTTTACCCATTAGGGTTAGATCCCTTTGTTTCCACCATCCCAAAAGTCTTTTTATTTTGCTAAGTATCTCTTTGAAATTTAGATCTTCTTTTATTATTACATTTAGAGAGAAATAAACGCCTAAGATTTTAATTTGCTGAACCAAATTTCCAAATAGTGGAGTTTGAGGTCTGTCTTGATCTTTTCCCATCCAAAAAAAATTTGTTTTCCCTTTGTTTATCTTCAAACCACTCACTTTTTCGAATTCTTCCAAAAGATATTTAAGCCGTTTAACAGAATTGCTATTTTTAACAAACAGAGTGATATCATCGGCATACAATATTTGCTTAATTTCATGAGATCCAAACTGAATTCCTTCAACTAGAGCGTCTCTTCTTATTGCCAAAGCTAGTGTTTCTATGCACAGCAAAAACAGATAAGGAGAAAGGGGGTCCCCCTGTCTTACCCCTCGTTTTATATCAAAATAACCAGTGGAATAACCTCCATTCATAATACAACTAGTTATATCTGTATATAAAACACGAACCCAAGAACAGAAAGACTGGCCAAATCCAAATAATTTAAGAGTCTGAAAAAGAAAATCATGGGAAATAGAATCAAAAGCCTTTTCAAAGTCCACCGTGATCAAATATCCAATATTTCCAAAAGAGGACTGAAATAAAATATCATCGATTAATCTCACACCATCTCCAATGTTCCTATTTTCAACATACCCTATTTGATCAATATGAATTATTTCATTCAGAACCTTTTTTAATCTTTTTGCTAATACCTTTGATAAGATCTTGTAATCAACATTTAAAAGCGTGATCGGTCTATAGTTTTGAATGTATAAAGGGTTTTTGCCTTCCTTTTCTAATAGTGTAATCACGCCCTGCCTTTGTGAAGTTGCTAATAATCCCCTATTATACACTTCATTTAACACTTCCACCAAAAGTCCCCCAAATAAATTCCAAAAGGTATAATAAAATTCAACAGTAAAACCGTCGTTTCCAGGGGTTTTATTAAATTTCATTTCTTTCAAAACACTTAAACAATCCTGAATAGTAATTTTACCTTCACAAATATCTCGACTTTCTTTGGATAATTTAGGAATATCCTTAAAGAAAAAAGAGTTTTCATTTACAATCACTTCATTCAATGAATATAATTTTTCGTAAAATGACTTTAGCTTCTTTAATATTTCACTCCTATCTTTTATAATCTGTTCACCTTGATCATATATTTCTTTTATCCTGGTACATCTTTCCGTTTATTTGACTTTAATAATTGTTCAAAATATTGTGTTTTTTGTTCTCCGTCCTCAAACCAAAAAGCTCTTGATCGGATTTTTACACCTTGTCGGCTATAATCAAACAATTTGTTCAATTTAGACTTTTTCTCCTCCATTTCATCAAGTATTTTCCTCGAAGGCTGAGTCGATAGGTGGATTTCCAAACTTTTTATATCTTCCTCTAATTTTTCAATTTCATGTTTCCTAAGCTTTGCTTTTTTCTTTGTGTACTTATTAATAATCTCCCTCATTTTCATTTTTAGAAAATCCCACAACAATAATTTATCTTTTATTTTCGGGAGCCATTCTTTTTTTAATTCAACTACTTGAATTGAACGTACACACGTACGTGTGTACGTGTGTGTGTACACACACGTACACACCCACTCACCCACACACACACATCAAAGCATCGATGAATATGATTGCAAGTGGCAAGTTACGTGGAGTTGCGGTTGCAGGGGGGTGGCTCATCCGGCCTGTGCCCCCCTTTTTTATTCATTTGTTGTTGTTTTTTATTTGATTTTGATTTTACTCATACATATACATCATGGTCAACATTACGTAACAGTTACCATTGGGATAATCCTTCAAATAATAAATACATAAATGAGGGGATCATCATAAGCTGTGCGAGCTTGAGCGTGATGTCCTAAAATACATACACACATAATACAATGGCTAATAGAATACAATCAATGATGTGAGCATCAGAATAAAGGACAGGAGGGCCAGAGAGAAGGCGTGGTGAAAAACAAAGGGGGGGGGGAGAACTAAATAGAGAAACATGAAGAGAGGACTAAGAGTATATCACATACAAGGCATATCATGTTCTGAAGAACAGTTGCCAATAATGATCACAAACAACCCAAAATTCAAATATGTGGTGGTACATTATGTATGTGTTGTGTTTTTTTTTTTTTCGTTTTTTTTTGCTCTTTAATTTTTCTTTACATAAACCACTTTCATTCGGAAGACCTTTCCCCCTGTTCATGCTTTCCTGGTTTGTCAGATTTTTTTCTGAACACAACCCCCCCCCCTTCCTCCTCGGAAATTACCGGACCTGGCCCTGGCCAAGTGCAACAGACGCGCGATGATCTTCGAATCAATGGAACCTCAATCAACCCATTGCCGCCTCATTCGCATAAATATTAATCCTGAAGGCTACTTAAAGGTAAAAGTTTATTTAATTGAAAGAAAAAGAAGGCAATGAGCCAAGGCGTTTTATTTGATGATCAACTTGCATGGCTTCGGTCGAACACCTCTGAATGCCAAACTGCATTGTTTGCATTGTCTAATATTATTTTTGCAATGTAGATACCAGTGAGAAATGCGTGTATTTCGTGTATACCATCTATATCACGTAGATGAATTATACAATATATGCAACAAATAGACACAGCTCCGAAAACCGCTTATCTAAGAATGATGATAACAATTAAAAAAACAAAGGTTTTACTGCGTCCATTTAGAGATTCTTTCCCTAACTTGCTCCCCGTCTACCACACAGCAAAAACTGTGGTGTTAACCGGTGTTTATAGAGGACCACACCAAATATTTTACACCGGTGTTAAATTGGTGGTGTTAGTTTTACACCTACACCTGTTACATTTACACTCTTTGGTGTTACGTTTAATCTCTAGGGTGTAATTTTAAAACCTCATGGCGTGGTCCTCTATTAACACCAATTGGTGTCAGTTTTAACACCGCAGTTTTTACAGTGCAATATAGGTGCAAACTGTCTAAACGGTCAATCATATAATGTTTCAATGTATTGCCCAAATCTTCATGATCTTATAAGACTGATTATCAGAGTAAGAAAACTGGTATAAACTTTGATAAATCTTTAAGTGAAACATTATCGTGGCATGTACTTTAAAATAAGAACTATATATCGGCTCTACTTCTTTTAAAATTGATGAATGACAAGACTATCTATTATTTCTTGAAAGTGAGACACCCACCCAAAGTATTGGGTGGGTGCTTTAAGATTAGCTGTTTGTGCGATATTACCATTTCTAGCTATACATATATTTATTGAGCTTTTATTCATTTTTGGCAACTTATTCCTATATACATTTAAATTATTATTTTTTTGGGGGGGGGGGAACAATGCTTCTTGATTTCATGAATTTAATGATAACGAACAACAAACGATATTTAAATGTTTGAAACTAAAAACCATCTATTTAGCTCTGGTTCGGATCCTCCCAAAGAGAACATTTTGGATAAATTTTCTTTCGTAGAGTAGAATATCGATTTGCATTTACAATTTGTAGGTGAATGTAGCCCCTCAAATTAACCTAAATTTGGTAAAGAGCAAAAGTAAAGTTCTGAAAAAAAATCTTCATCTTACCACGTAGTCGCCCATTAGGTCACGTAGTCGTATCAGTATTAGTATTATTATCATCAGTAGTAGTAGTAGTAGTGGTAGTAGTAGTAGTAGTAGTAGTAGTAGTAGAAGAAGAAGAAGACGCCGTTGAAGTTTAAGTATAAGAAGAAAAAGAAAAGGAGGAGAAGGAGGAAGAAGAAAAGTTGTCGTAGTGGTAGTAGTCTCATTTCATTTTTTGTTTATTTAAATTTCACAATGTTTGGTTTCGTATGCATCTTTACAAAATAAGCAATAAACCATCATTGTCAACATAATCATACAAACGTGTTGGGGATGAGGCTGCTGAAAAAGCCGAACTTATAAAGTGCAGCCTAATATTCAGATTCATTTATTTTACACCTCTTCAAAATACACAAAAATACATAAATACAAATAAAATTCTTATACAGCAGAACAGACATTGACAAGTATAAATTATAAGTAGTCATAAACAGATAGTAAAACACAGGAAATAAAAATAATTTCCGTTGTACGGCGGATGTGGGGGAAGGACAGAAAGCCATTGGCCTATCAAGGTCTATCCCCCTGATTACCGGACAACAGGAAAAGGCTTACACAGTTTACAAGGAAATAGAAAAAAAATATTCGATTTCGTATCATTCCTTGATTCTTTCAGCTGTATGTGTTTTTGTATATATGTATCCGTTTTTCCATAATTTCATTCTTAGTGGGGGGGGGGTGGCCTTCAGTTAACAGAGTTTCAGTTTTTATTCATTATTGAAAGTAATTATACAGAATCTTTATCATTCATATTATTCAAAAGTAGTCAATGAACAACTTTTCCTGACGGATAGTGTGCGAAATGTGTCTACTATTAGTATTGCGTTGTACCTGCATTTCATTTTAGCATTGAAGTTTTCTATCATTTTATCTATTTATTCATTTCCTTCTTATTGATTCATTAAATCTATTCATTTACCTGCTTAACCTATTTACTTATTTATTCATTCATTTTGGATTAATATATTTTTTAATTCATTTCTTTATTTACGTACTTACGAATTTATTCATTTGCCTATTCTTGTTTGCGTTGCCCATTAGATTCGGCTAAATTGATGGAAAGTTTCCTATTTTTGATTACACAGAGCTGAAAGCTAATAAAAGGAAAGCATGAAATAAATGTTAGTCGTGCCTTATCAAAACAGCAGCATTATTTTTAACATGTTTAATGAACCTATGTAGGACTTAAAATTTATTACAAGCGCCCCCTCACATACACCCGCACACCCTCACACACACACACCGTCACCCACCCCCACACACAATTTACCCGAAAACATGTCGGCTATCTTCCATCCAAAATCATAGGTTCGACTATAAGGATTGGCGTATCACCCATGCCTACTGTAATAACGCGTTTGCAATGTAGTATACAATCGACTTTCGTGAACACACAAGGTAGGTGTGAAACCAGGGAGAAAGAAAAAAGATGCTGTATATATATTTATAGTGTATATTTGTTGAGAAAAGATAGTTAGGATATGACTTAGTTTCTTTCGAATTTCAAGTAATAAAAAAAACATTATTGTAAATGGAACTGCGTAAAGAAAGGCAGGTGTTGACCCAAGATGGATTTGTGGATTCATACAAAAAAAGAATTGAGGCAGAAATAGAGGGAAAGGGGTCAAGAGAGATATAAACAGACTGAGAGAGGGAGAGAGAAATAAAATTGTGAGATAGACAATTCATGAAGGCGATGAGCAAAATTCATGTCTCATTCACAAAAGGTGTCAAAAAACATTATCCTTTGTTGGTGTTGTTGTTACATATTTGGGAAACAGGTGAAAACATTCAAAACGAGAACTCTACTTTTCACAGTAGGTCCAGAGTTGACATCAAAAAGCGAAATTATACACAAGAAATACCGGAGATTAAAGGAAAAAATAAAGGTGTTATTTCTCGGTACACTGAATCCATCATATTACTTCTTATAAAATCAAGCACTATAATTGAACGTAGTACTTCTTTCGTTTGGGAAGTAAATATTTCGACTTTCCATTAATGCTCATCAATAATAAAACGAGGTAAAACTGGTGCAACCGCTTTCTTATACCTGCATACATTGAAACGTCTTTAATATATCTTAGTTTTTCGGAGCTAAATTTTCATTGCGTGCCGGCAGAATGATTTCAAGACAAAAATTGTTTCTTTTTCGATATTATTTCGAAAGATTATCATTATACTTATCATAAAGATCGTAACCAATATAAAAAAAGGACACGGTCTAGATTAAATTGAATAGTCTGTAGTCGTGCATTTTCAAAACAGATTGGTTATGTCATTTTACTGAAAATTAAATGAAGAAAAATGGAAGTGGATGGCATCTTTTACCGGAATACACGTGTTGTTGAAGAGTATTAATAATTAGCCTACTGCTCACGTGTAAGACGAAGCTATCATATCTATTACATTGATTGTTTTATTTATTCATTTGGTTGTTTTAAGGGGATGCTTTCTAACTAAAGATATTCCTGGAGCTTTGATAGCCACTTCTCAATCTTCCTTAATGGATATAAGACAGTTTGATGAATAGGTTTTCCCCTTTCTTTTAAATCTTGAAATGGGGGTTCAAGATTTAGCTATAATATGCCAAGATTTTTCATCTCTCTCAAATCGAATATAATTCAAACGATGCATGTAATTCTAAAATATCTCGTAAGATTACGAAAGATGGTATTGATTCATTGATTGCAGAATTGTATGTTACAGACTGGTCTTCAATATATTGCTGTTCTGATGTAAATGAAACTTATGAGTTGTTTTTATCCAAATTACTAAATGCATTTGACAAACATTTACCTTATGTTAAATGTAACGATAAGAAACATCACATCCGCATGGATCACTCCTGAAATTTTACGTTATATTAGGAAAAAGAATAAGCTTTACAAAATATTTTTGAATAATCGTTCTTTATCTCATGAAAATAAATACAAAAACTTTAGAAACAAAGTGCATCAGATTTTGAGGAACGCCAAAAAACATTTTACTCCAATAAATTGAACAAACATCATAATGATGTCAAAGGCACATGGTCTGTACTGAATAACATACTGAGAAAAACAAAAAAATCTCTTCCTAAGTATTTTATATTTGATGATAAACGTGTTGATGATCCACAGCAAATTGCGAATGATTTTAATAACCATTTCATTAATTCATGTGCCAAGGCTATTGATTTATTACTTCAAGACAATAGTTATTTATTATCTGATTTCAAAGATTATCTGACAACTCCAAGTGCTGTTTCGTTATATTTAACACCAGTAAATGAAAGTGAAATTGTTGAAACTTGTAAAACACTAAAAAACACTAAGTCATGTGGGTTTGACTCTATTAGCACTGTTGTTTTAAAGAAGATTATTTATTCAATTGTTAAACCAGTTACACACATTTTTAATCAAGCCTTAGCTACTGGAATTGTTCCAGACAAACTGAAAATTGCTAAAATTGTTCCTATTTATAAAAAAGATGATTGTCATAATTTTGAAAATTACAGACCTATTTCAATTTTACCTTCTCTGTCAAAAATATTAGAAAAGTGTATGCATAAACGTCTTTATTCTTACTTGAATAATAATAATTATATTGTTAGTAGTCAATATGGTTTCCGTTCAAACCATTCAACTATACATGCTTTGATTAATTTACAAGACAAAATAATTGCAGCCATAAAAAATAACAACTTTGGAATAGGTCTGTTTATGGACCTTTCCAAAGCTTTTGATCTTGTGAATCATGACATTCTTTTATATAAGCTGGTACATTATGGTGTAACGGGCATAGCACATCAATGGTTTCAGAGTTATTTACAAAACCGATATCAATATACTGTTTTTTATGAATATTCATCGGATCGTTTTATGGTAAATAATGGAGTTCCTCAGGGGTCTATTCTCGGCCCCTTGCTTTTCTTGATATATGTGAATGACAGAGTTAAATCCTCTGGTAATTCTAATTTTACAATGTATGCAGATGACACAACAATATTTTATACGCAACCTAACCTTTCAAACTTAGAACAAAACTTTAATTTCGAATTGACTAAAGTGTGTAATTGGTTTAAAGCTAATAGACTCCTCATAAACAAAAAGAAGACCAATTTCATGATATTTTCTTTACATAACTTATCTGATATTTCAAACACGTTAACTGGCATTACCATTTCCATTGACTCCATTCCTCTAAAGGGTAAATTTTGTAAATTTTCTTGGAATCTATATTGACTGTAGTCTAAAATGGGATACCCATGTTAACAATCTTATTTGCAAAGTATCCAAATGTGTAGGTATTTTATTTAAGCTTAAATACTATCTTTCAAATCATTCTTTGTTTTCATTATACAATGCTCTTTATTACCATATTTATCGTATTGTGTCAGCGTTTGGGGTAATTGTACTAAGTTAAAAATAAACACCTTATTTAGATTACAAAGAAAAGCTTTGCGAATTTGCACCAACAGCCATTACCTTGCCCATTCTGCTCCTCTCTTTATAAAACTCAAAACTTTGAATATAAGTGATTTATATCAGTATCAAACAGCAGTGTTAGGTTACTTGTATTTTCACAATCTACTTCCATATAATATTTCTACTATGTTCTCTTCAAATCTTAATGTTCACAATTACAATACAAGAAATCGATATAATTTTCATCGTTGGAAAGTTTTATTTATGTATGAAGAAAAATGTCCTCGATGTAGTATTCCAGTCATTTGGAATTCATTGCCAAATAATATATCTCTTTGTAATAACCAAAACTCATTTAAAAAACATTCTTTTTATCCAAATACTGACATGTACATGTACCCCAAGTAGTGCATACTGTTATTGCCATATTTTTTTTGTCGATGTTCCTCTGACACATTTCATTTTTGTTTCTTTTTTGTAAACATGTCTTTCAGTAACACATATAGTTTATTGTATTAAATATAGATATAAGGGAACTTATTTTACAGGGCCACATGGCCTTACTTTAGTTTCCCTTTTTTTCATTTTCAAATAATTTAGCATGTATTTATCCTTTCTTGTTTTCATTGAAAGGCATTCTGTAAACTGTTTATATGTATTTTACTTTTATGAATGTATATTATTGCATGTATTTAATTTGTATTGTAATGAACTGTTTTTTTTATATGATTATGGAAAATAAATGATCAAACAAACAGATATATCTAAAATAAAACTAGATGGCCACCCCCCCCCCACATTTAGCCTGTAAAACACTTCCAGGATAATTGTGTGCGTTTAGGCATATCTTGGGTATAGTGTGCAGCATCACATCAGATCAGATTTGGGGGGGGGGTCATAAAAAGAATGGCTCCTATTATTCTGTGATTCTTGGAAATTATCTGTTGAGTGCTGCAAGAAAGCAGCAGCAAAAATAAACGAATGAGGGCGGGTGGGATGGGGTGGGCCCCGTTCAAATTTTACAGTAATTTTCCGAGGTGTTTAAAATAGCCAGTCCGAACTCTCCGTCATTTCACTGACATTTCGGAATTTCCGCTTGGATGCTTGAAGGTAAATATTGAAGTCTAGACAGTACCAAATAGATCGACATGCTTGTCAACAGAATGAAATCTCCTTCTTAGCCAGTCCACACACCCTTCATCACTTCAGATATTACACCCATCACCTTTCACATCGGAAAAAATAATGTGTAATACACAGCAAAAACTGTGGTGTTAACCGGTGTACATAGAGGACTACACCAGTTATTTTACACCGGTGTTAAAATGATGGTGTTAGTTTTACACCTATAGGTGTTATTAAAACACCTATGGTTGTTACATTTACACTCTTTGGTGTTATGTTCAATCTCTAGGGTGTTATTTTAACTCCTCAGGTTGTGGTCCTCTATTGACAATTGGTGTCATTTTTAACACCACAGTTTTTACAGTGTAAAGTCCTTTCATCTTCTACCCAAAATGAAATGATTTTTAAGCATATGAGACCTTCATTGTACACTTTTTTTCTCAAAATAAGAATTATTCTAATTCTTGAATTAATAGAAGAGAAGGGATTAATTTAAATTTGTTCCGCATCTTTCAGAAGGAAAAAGTAAATCAATGTTGAAGTATACAGCCTGGGTCTGTATAATAATAATAGAGTCGGGTTTTGTACACTTGCATACATCATGCGTAATTTCCTTCGGCAAGAAATTTATCCACATTGTGCTGCACTCAACCCAGGTGAGGTGAACGGGTACCTGGCAGGAAATTATTGCTTGAAATATGCGTGTGCGCTCTACATCTTAGTAATTACGGTTGCCAAGCTACAGCTGGGGTAATAATATCCAAGTCCTTTGGAAGCGCATAAAGACATTATTCATAATTGTGATATGCGCTATACAAGAATTGTGTATTATTATTTTTATGCTAAAATCTAGGCAGTTTGGGCATTATTGCTCTTCTTTTCAAAATGAAATTGATTGAGTAAAAACTTGTTTGTACTTTCGATTGCCCCCCTTTTTTACAGGTGTTATCTAAATAAAAAAAAACATATTAAAGCAAACATTGCAGTCAGAGAACTGTTCGATCCGGCACCCCCCCAAAAAAAAAAAAAAAACTTTGCGTTGGGGCCCAGGTGGTCCTGGCATTGATTTGTTATAAAATGTAAAATCTTACTCAAAAAGTCGATTTGAATATATACAGGAAAGGATTCAATAATGACGCTAAATATATCATTGTAATTGGGTGTAAAATATGCCCGGACTGACATTTCAAAATCTTGCTTGATTTCGCAAGAAACGTTAAATGCAGAACACGGGTAGTGTTGAAACGGGGAAAGCGATCATGATGACAAACACAATTCCATTTGCATTTGATCAGGAAATGTATGAAATCTTTCTTTTTGGGGTTAATTATTAATAATCACAAATTTGACTATATTATTCAACACATCAAGACGGATTTACCCCACCTTTCACAAATAATACACGTTTTGATCACGCCATGCGTCTATTATTTATTGTCTGCTTTCTTTTTTTTACCAACGCTTAAATTACCGGTAACATAACTGTGAATTTTACTATTTCACTTTCACTGTCCATTACATTATGAGTGCATTTTGATTGTTATAATGTTCAGTGTTATTATTTATATCCCACGCCATATTGGTAAAGAGTGTTCTTTTTTGCATTATATCCTCTTCATAACATTTCTATTAGCAATATCTTATGGAGTTCTTTGTGGGCGATGCTGATGATGTTACGTAATACGTAATGGATTTTCATCGAGCTCGTCCCTACTGTTGCTAGGCAACGTAGGAATATAACAAAGGAGACTGCCCTATAGGCAAATGCACGGCTTTTTTCCCTCGACGGATGAAAAATATCAATGACTTTTATTCAGTTTAATAATCATTTTATACTGCATAGGCAAATAAACATCCTGTGATGAATAAGCGTCCATTCGAAAGCGGCTGCCATGATTATTTTTAATGCAGCCTTCCATTAAAATGGAACGTCAACACACCGTATATGGTTTGCAAAAGCTTTGTGATGATGACCTCACACTAGCAGATATTGACATTGACACCATTTGTTTGGAATCCTGAAATAATTACATCTGCCTGTGATGTTTACCAATTTTTTTTATAAAAAGAGTTACATTCTTGCATGTTGTACAATATAATAACAGGATTTCTATTGAGTCCATTAAAATAAAAAAAAATTACTTATATTTCATTCTATCATAAATAATGGTTAGATAAGCATCACAAGAATTACGTAAGATATTTACTTACGATGTAGTGTATCAGGTGAAACTATTGTAAAAATATTAGTAATGTAAGTGTATTTTTACGAGGCAAATTAGTATTCTTTTACTTATGTCATGTTGCCTTTTTTTCTTTTGCTTTGGTGAAAATTACGACAGTTTTGTTTGGTACCCTCCCCATTAGACATACCAAATCGGCACGCTTAAAGGGGAATCCATCCTTGGCCATAAAATGGTGTGTTGGGAAGGAGAAAAATAAATTAAACAGAATGGTGAAAGTTTGAAAGAAATCGGACAAGCAATAAGAAAGTTATTGCTGTTTTAAAATTGAGATCACTAATACTATGTAGATTTCAAATTGGCAACTGGGTAAGTAAATTATGACATGGGGCAAGGACAACTTTCCCATAGGCCATGTACTTTATTATCAGGGATTTGTGGCTTTCTCCTAAGTACCCATTCCCCTGGGGCAGTAATTTTTGTATAACCCAGGTAGTATATTGTTTTATGTCCTCATGAAAGAAAAATATAATTTGAAATAAAACTTTTGGGAAAAATGACATTTTAGCCATAATATGTATTGGAGTACATGGAAGAGTAGTCCTTGCCTTACATCACTATGACATCCCATATGTGGTCAATTTGAAGTCTCCATGGGTATAGTGATTACCAATATTTACAACTTTTAAAAATTTTTAACTTTCTTGTTGTTTGTCCAATATTGTTCAAACTTTCAGCTATCAACTTGTCTGATTTTTCTTTTCCTTATAAAAACAAGTTTTTATTTGGGTTGGATTCCCCTTTAATTGAATGGTATGACGTTCGTAACAGATAGTAACATTCACAGCTCCAGTCCGTGTTCACTAATTAATTCTGATATGCCGGTCCTAAAACCGTTTTACTTTAAAACCACACGATCTTGACTGAAAATACACGCAAATGCACTGATATTCATAAAACATGCTTAGTAGGTATTCTGATAACAAACATGAAAAGAGGAAATAGCTCTTTCTCCCTCTTTTTTTTAAATTTGGACAAGTCCTGTATGAAATCAAATGTAAGTTACTATTGTAGTGATCTTTATTTGATTTGATTTTTATTTTTTTCTCTCTCTCTCTTTCTCTCGCTGTCTTCATCTCTGATTCAAGGTTTGTCCAGAAGTTATATTGTGCTTATTACGTCTCTCTCAATCGTGATTGGTTGTTTCGCTTTCACTGCTCTGCTTCTCAGGATAGGGTAAGTCTTACGTCATCATGACGTCACTACTACTTCTACAACTAATATACTACCACTACTATTACTATTACTACTACCATTACTACTACTGCTACTTCTGCTACTAATACTACTACAACTACTACTACTAAAACAACAACAACTACTACTACTACACCAACAACAACAACAACAACTAATACTACTACTAGTACTACTACTAGTACAACTACAACTACTACAACTACAACAACAACAACAACTACTACTAATACTACTACTAGTACTACTACTACTACTACTACTACTACTACTATTACTACTACTACTACTACTATTACTACTATTACTACTACTACTACTACAACTACTACTACAACTACTACTACAATTACTACTACTACTACCACGTCTACTATTACTACCACCACCACCGTTACTACCAAGTACTACTATAGTACTCACTAATACTACTATCCCTACTATATACCACTGATACATCAAAATGGTAATTATGCTTTTATTATATTTCCAAAAACTTAGCAAATACCATTATTCAAGAAATTTCGATTTTTGGTCAGTGGAGGGGAGGGGAAGTTTTTATTCATAGTGGCCCTATGAGGATAAAAAATATCGTTAATTTACCTTTATTATAATGAACAATAGTGTGTTGTTTATGTTGTTTTATGGTACTCAGGAGTAGGGTGATGAAAGCGAGGAAAGAGGCTGAGGAGAGGAGGAGAAAGAGACGGCATGCCTTAAGAAGAAACCAGGTGAGATATTTGGAAGCGACTCAAACTCCATCTAAACCCCGGATCTAAACCCACCCGACTCCACCCTACCCAATTCAACCCCAACCAATACATCCCTCTAGTCAAGATTCGGGCGTTAATAGTTATTTATTTCGAAAAAAATCTAAACTCATTCATCCGACACAAAGACCGTGTGTGTATACTCTGTGGGATGATTGTGTTTAGTAAAGATTTTTTCCAAATAAATAACTACTTACGTCCAGATCTAGACTAACATCCCTCTGGCTCACACCCTTCTACGAATCATCCCCCATGTAAGAATACGTTTTGATTCATTCTCATGAAGATAATAACAAAAATATATATTTATAATATATATATGAGTCTAAAACATTCCACATGTCAGTGATACGTGAGAGAATGGCTAATAATTATCATGAATAATGTTTTTTAATTAGAAATAAAATTATCCAGTGTGAAAAGGCTTTATTAGACTCATTGAGATCTTTGATATTCAGATCATGGTTTGCAAAATATAAGGATGAGAGATGTACGCAAGGAGTCGTAATAAAAAATCTAAATGATGATGATGAGACTATAGTCTCACTTCCCCCTGCTCTCCGAATAAAAGGAAAAAATGTATGGCACTTTCTTCTTGATTTCCGCTCCACCCTCTTCCTCACTGGGGATCTAGGAAGGGGCATATCCGGTCCGCCCCCTTTGAGCATATGCCATGCATACGCAAGTAAAGATATTTATTTTCCTGGAACAAAATTATATCCATTTTCTTGTGAAAACTTTTTTTTTTGGGGGGGAGGGGCTTGTCAATATTTTCCTGTACAAAAATGCCTCCTCCCCATTAGGAAATTCCAGGATTCGCCCCTGCTTTCCCTCCCCGGTGATGTCTCTTCGCCCCCCTCCCCCCCTCCCGATTTTTCCTCTTTCTATGCAATTTCCATCCTTTCCTCGTATTCTTGTTTAATCCTACCCTTCTTGTTGTCTTTAACGATAATCCGCCCCGATTCTTTAACTCTTTTATCCCAAGCCCCTCGCCTTCCTGATTGGCTTAGCGTCCTCTCTGATATATCTTCTCAGATTTCCATTTAATGTTTCAACTCTATTGTGGTGATCATTCGAGTTTGTGGTTGGAATTATGTCAAAAAAAGCGACGGGGATTTATGGAGAGGGAAATGTGAAAATAAAAAAAGATAATAAATGTTTCAAAACAGTTCTTGGGTCCCCTCTCTTCACGTCAAAGAAAGGGGGAGGGGTGGCTACTGCATTCATTGTTTTTTGTATATTATTTCTTCGTTTCATGTTTCTGTTATGCTTGTCCAATATTCTTGTATAGTTTCTCGACATTGTGTTCGGTAAAATGCTCCCTGTAAATGAAAATAACCTTTTTCGGGAATCGGGGAAAGAGAGTGCCCACCCCCTTTCTTTTGGAAAATCCTGGACACACCGCGGGGGAATGGTGGAGGGGCATATGTATTTTCTTTATAAAATATAGAAAGATAAGATTGCCAGTGTAAGTAGGACGTGTTTTTTTTTCTCTTAACAGTAATTTTATGTATATACAAATTTGGATAAAAGGGGGATAAAAGTTATATGAAGCGCTGAATTTTCTCTGCGTTTAGCATGAGCGGTTGTGATATAGCACTATAATATAATTGGTTCAAAGAATAGGAAATTATCCTAAAGTTAGATTCTTAGAATGGCGATAGTGTAAATTCACTACCGAAACTTGGAACTTGGAACTTCAGATAATAGAAAAAAGAATGCAAGTGTTTCGTATATCAGGGGACCGATTCATCAACATTTTTGTTCGACAAGTTGTCAGATCTGACATCATTCCTTGATTCGGATTGGCTGTGAAGCACTGTTCCTATGGAAACTGTCGGATAAAACGTCCGACAAGTCCTTTCATAAAACACTCCCCAGGAAAGCAAAGTCCTGGAAGGGGGTCATTTGCAATGAAAACATACTTAAAAGAAATCCATCAGAATCGGGTTCGAGAGTTACGAAAGATTGGAAAGTATTTGTCTTCTTGATATATATGGCAATCCTAAAATTTGAAAATGTTCCACTTGCATAATGGTTGTTCTGCGATTCAGAGATATACTCCATGGTCTTGTGTGAAGATATTAGCTGTCTTTTTAAGCTGTGTCGTGAAATTGATCAAATATATTTATTGAGCATTGAAGGAGCCTGAGAGCTCCCTAGGAAATAATGAAGGGATTCTAAGGATTATGATCCTGCCAGAACTACTACCATTTAAAGCAATACTGCGAATTTAGGAACTTGAAATAAAGAATAATTAGACTCGTGAAAAATTGTGGGAGGTGTGAATGTCCAGTCGGTTGAACCAGCTAGCGATTCGGATTCCGGTGACCCTGGTTCGATTCCCATTTAATGGTATATGCCTTTAAGTGGGGCGTCTATCCTAATTACAAGGTCCCTTAAAACCAACACCAACACTTTCAACTGTTTGCACCCCTTCCTTATGCATCCCATTTCTTCGCCTAACGCACATCAGCACATGGCAGCCTTGTAATAGTACAAGGCATGCGAGGGATTTCCCAACACAAAATACAACCTCATAACTCTTTGAAACAAGAAACCCATATGTCAGCTTAGCCGTACCGATGACCTCTCTTAACTATGCAACGATATGTCCATGCTAGATGTAACTGAAGAAGTTTACCAAGGACCAGTGATAGACAATGATACAGATTTAGAGTGGAGACTGACGTGGTGTGTTTGTGTATGTGTGTGCGTGAGGCGGTGTGGGTGTGCGTGTTAAAGGGATTCCCGATCCAGAGTTGAAGTCTGTTTATATATAATGAAGTATAAAGCATATCAGTGATGACTTGATGTTATCAAAAGCATGGGCGGAAATCCCAGGGGGGACGTGTCCCCCCTACTCCAAATAGTAGGGGGACACAATATCAAATGTCCCCCCTACTATTTGTAGTCTTTTATGATGGTAAGAAAAAAATCATTCGAAATCGAAATAAAACATGTATTTTAGGACGAGTTGACCTCACTTTTTGGATGATAACCCCTTTTTTCTTGTCAAATTCATTTTCATTGAAATCACTTTAAATTCGGGGTGATACCCTTTTTTTGCTTGTCAAATTTTCCAGCCACTTGTCCCCCTACCTTTTGTGAGAGATTTCCGCCCCTGATCAAAAGTAATGGAACTTCGGAGTACGACACGCAAGAACCTATGCCTCCTGAAATATTAACGCTATTGAGACCTTTTTGAAATCAAATTACGTATAAATGAAGGCTTAGTTCAAACAGTTTGGCGATTACTCATGTCCGACCTACAGTTTATAATGATTTCTGTAATTATATAACATTATGGCTACAAAAGTAAACTAGGGGCCTCACAAGACCACCAAGGTCAAAAGTTTCAATGACACAAATTGAAACTTGGAGATCTTTTTTTTTTGCTTGTCAACTTTTCGCTGGTACGAATTCCTTTATATATGGTTGAAGACATTGTTTTCTTTTTGCTTGTCCAATTTTTTGGCGGACGAATTTGCCCCCCCCCCCCCCCACTCTCTCATCTATGGAAAATCCTAGGTACGCCACTGGCCCACATATAATGTAATTGTAATTGCGGGTAGACCGAAACTAGTCTATTTGCTTCAATAACAATGACGAAAAAATTGACAATAAAAAAAATAGCAATGACCTTTTCTTTCATGGGGATATGCAATAATATGCTTCATATTTTAAGGTTTTAGTCTAATGTGAAAATGGGTTTAGGGGAAAACCACAAACCCCGATTATTATAAAGTATATATCTAAATTGGAAGTTATCATTTTTGTCATACTTATCAAATTGCCAATTTGAAATTTGCATAATCTTTATCTCATTTTTCTAACATTCATTACTTTCTCATTATATGTCCGATTTCTTTCAAGCCCCACCTTGCTTTCGCCTTCCGCAAAGTTATTTTGTTATGATAAAATAATAGCTGGATTTACAAAGCGCTTTTTGCCAGAGGATACAAAGCGCTGCTATCATTACCTCCCGGCTTTAGCTCGAGCTACCATCAACCTTATAAAGGTTGGATCCCCTTTTGCATTGCCACCTCGTCATAATCTGTCTTATATCTATTGAGATCGTTCGCGAGGATGGAACTTAAGTTAGCAATATACAGTTGAATAAATATTCCGGACGTGTCTTTTGAAAATATAGTCATCCTTGGATGGACTGGCAATAAGGATATTTCAGTCATTGTATTTTTAGATTAAATATATATATATATATGTATTCGTAAATAAATTCTTATCATCTTTATGTTAAGTACCATCCAAACTTTTATCAAAGAAGCCTTTGTATGGTATTGCTGATAGAAATAGTAACATTCATACATTAAAACACAAAATGGTTGGTACCCAACTCGCTTTCAAACATTTCTTAATAGTAATATCAAGTTCATTATCATAATACGCGATCTCAAGTGTTTTGACTTAGTAGAGCATCCGTCTAGCATCCGGGAATTCAAACCCCATCAAACTAGTGGCGTACCTAGGATTTTCCACGGGGGGGGGGGCAAAACTGTCCGCCAAAAAAATTGACCAGCCCCCCCCCCCCAAAAAAAAAGGTCTTCAATCAGAAATAAAGAATTTCGTATGAAATTCAAATTCAAAAGTTTATTGATATAAAATCCTGACATATAAGGATCATCATCAAAAACAAAGAAACTCGCCGGGGGTGGCAATAAAGGTCTTCAAGCTCGTCAGGGGGCAAAAAAGGACTTTCAAGCTCGTCAGGGGGGCAGGAATACGTCCTTTGCTTGGTTGTGGCTCGTCGGGGGGGGGGGAGACTGCCCCACCCCCCGTAGGTACGCTAGTGCATCAAACCAAACATACGTGAAAAGTTGGGAGGTGCTGTTACCCTTTAGCTGTTTTAAGGGATAGAACAGCGTCGATCTGGCGCTGACAGTGGCTGCCAGGCCCTCGTTTAATTTGGCAAATTGAATTTTCGGAGTATTTCCATTTCCGATTCCTATCTAAAACGGAAAATTGATTTTTATGGATTTTTTTTATCAATTTCCAGAATATTTAATTAAAGGCCTAGTATAGACATGGGGCTAAATCGTGGAGTAAAACAATGCTCTGTAAAGTTACTATTCCACTAATAATAACTAAATCACAACCTGCAGTAGGAAAACAAATTGTTAAAATCGTATTAGTTGACATAACATGTTAATATAGATAATTCTATATTTTACCTAATCGACAACATTCACCGTACCCCTCCAAAATATTCTAATTATCTTTGAATTAAGCAGAGAGTATGCGATTTTGTATTTCATTGTTGGTGTGTTTTCACCTCTGTTTGTCTGTTGGGCGACATTAAGCTTTAATTTTATTTGTTTTGATATTCTACTCTTAGTTTTTACGATTTTTATCTTTTCGGTGAAAAAAAAATCGAGGTAGATTAAAAGGAAGATGAAGATTCTCCTGAAGTAAAGAGATATTATCTTTGCTTGTAATCTTATTTTGTGCTGCAATTTTGGTAGCAGGAACACTTTCTGTCATCTTCTTTAGATGTGAACATAGTCGCATGGGACTTGATAAGAATCAAGTAACTGAAATACGATAAGGGTTCTGAATAATTTTCATGCAATGAAAGAAAATGATGATGAAGATACTTCTAAAGTATTCATGAAGCATGTCCCTCACTATTTTTCATGTTTCAAAACCATTTTATTGCAAAGCGTGCCTTCTGATGTAGGTTAAGCCACGGTATTTAAAAAGGTGTCTCAATAAACATGAAATGGATAAAAAGTGGGACTATTGTTCTTATGACTTGCTGTGGTGATAGTTAACTGTCCCAGCAAGTAGAGCGTTGTGGCCCATTGGATTAGTCTTCGGACTTTGAAACAGAGGGTCGTGGGTTCGAATCCCAGCCATGGCGTAATTTTCTTCGGCAAGAAATTTATCCACATTGTGCTGCACTCGACCCAGGTGAGGTGAATGGGTACCCGGTAGGATTTATTCCTTGAACGCTTTAGCGCCTATATATATGGCCGCTCAGCTACAGCCGGGGTAATAATAATATACCAAATATATTTTCAGCGCCTTGAGCACATAATCAATGTGGATTTGGCGCTTTATAAATACTCTATATTATTATTATTAATCAGTTCGGGGATGTTCTTCTTTGTAAAAAGACTATAACTACACTGTTAGTAAGAAGAAAAAGCCCAAAAGACTCTACAGAGAATACAGGAGATATTAGTTTTCAATTATCTTTTCGAAAAGTAAAGGGTTTGATATTATTCTGCAATTATGAAGCATAGCCACTTATGCAGTTTTATTGGGAAAGATGGATACGTAGGCTACTCTTAATATCAACGAACAAGGATGGAATGTTAAAATCCAACTCATAGACTTTAAACGTGAATGGATATCAACGACTAAGAAACCTATCTGCCCCCCCCCCCCATTTCTTAATACAAGAATGGCATTTTCTGTAATTGTGTCATAATGTTACGGCCATCACCGCGATCGGTTAACTTCCCCCTTTAATTCATGTGATAATGTTTCATGTAGGTTTGTGAAAAGGCTGGGATGCACCGTTTGTTTTCTTTTAGTTCTGCCTGGCACATAAAATGAGATGCAACGTTAACTCACCATAGACATAGTGCAACATTGCGACCTTTTCGTTTTTCCCAGGAGGGGAATGCTCTGAATAGAAAATAATTTTTGAAAGGTGGGGGGGGGGGGGCGAGTTGAGATGGAAAATAATTTAGATATTGATTCATTCATTAGTCATAGCCCATACTGTACGTATTACACCTAACACGTATAGGATATCTGACATGAGAATACCAGACATGAGAACTGTGGAGGCTTCAAAAAGGGAAAAACAATATTGGGACGATTTTTCTATTTTTAGACTATTTTTTATGGGTTTCCAACCTCCCGTACTTAATTGATGATTTCGATAAAGAACTTAGTTCATTTCAGATTTTTAACAATAAACTTACGAAATAAAGTGAAATATTAGCTAACATAGTGGGAACCTCCTAAAAAGCAAATATTATTAATTAAGTTTTCCTTCAATAAATGAATAATGGACATATCAAAACAAAATTCAAAATATCTACAATATATGAATTAATTATATTTTGGTACATACAATATGAAATATCATTGTCTTTAAAATACATTGACATATGTTTCAGTCACCCAGTGTATCTCACAAATGCAAAAGAGACATCGCCAACGTAATGCTCACAAGTGCTCAAGTGACATGTTTCTTTCTTAAATCTGAAAGATTTTATTTCATTTGCGAAAGAATTTCTTTCAAAAACAACACATCTCTCATATCTCCGTGTAACTAAGTTTTCACATTTATAAGATGGTGGAATGTGAAATGCAGCATCTGAGGACCGTAAATTGCAATATTTTCTACCTTTTATGAAATCATCACACTTTTACAGCAATGGAATCACCAGGATAATCTAATATTCTCCCCAGAATACGAGGACGAAAGGACAAAGGTGTCCCTGCACAATAGGCATCATTGAAAAAAAAGGTATAGAAATTATAGCTTATAATCTCTCAAAAACATCGTAAACCGCTTATTTTCCTCTCCCATTACAATTGAGATGGCCATTAAGCAATGACGTTCCGAAATATAAATCCTTTATTACAGAGTAAGTACTGGGTATTATTAACGGAAATGCGTCATGAAAGGTTATTTACCGTGTTGATAAATCGAAAAATGAAAAAAAAAAATTATCGCGGGAAATCAACAACTTATATGGAATTAGATAAAGTGCACCGAAAGTGTTTTAGAGACTCTCGGTATTCATGGTATTAATGGGTTCCAGATACCCTCTAAGGAAATAGCATCATGGTAGAATGCCGAATAGGCAACCACGACAAAGCGATGATACAGTGTATCCAAGAAAAAAAAAGCAATATCGCTGTTTTATCATAACTTAATCGCAATACCAATGGCAAAATTACATATTATCGTAAATGTTAAATTGTTATCTCGCTCACCTGGTAAAACTCAGATGATTCCTCATTCACGCACAATTGAGTAAAAAGCAGTTTCAAGAAAAGATACAAAAAGTCCACTTGTCGGGCGGTATCTGAATTTCAAAGAGAAAACCATACTAAAATAGAACATAATCTGCTCTTGAATTTGATTTCGCAATCAAAGAAAAGCGTCAAGATATAACAAAATTCTGTAAATATACAATGATAATAATGGAAATATAAATGCCTTATACCTCGTTATCCGAAGCTTTCTAAGAGCGCCCTACAATAAGTACGTCCTGATTTATCTGGCTTAAGGCGCTTCTGTTACTGCCAATTACCCTTAGATACTTGAATGTCAGTTACGCAAAACAAAAGAGATTGTTAAGGTCCCAGGAAACCTTCATTGAAGTGATTCTAAGGGGGGGGTATTAAAATATATATTAAACACTTATATGTATACGTTTAGTTGATAATCACAAAGGCAATCGAGGACTCATACACGAATTCAATATCTGAAGAAAATAGTTGCAGCAAACAATCATTTCGTAAGAAATTCTTTTAAATCAATGTTAATTGTCACCATGTTATCATATATCTAGATCTGGTTCATTATAATGCAAACTTATCTTTGTGGAATCATGAAATCTTAGCTCAAAATCGATCATTCTAATGATCACTGGCACAGAAAAGCATGTGTTGGATAGTTTGTTAATATTGCTAGGAAAAATACTTGACATTTAATTACACATTTTCTTCCAGAGCCATTTGGCACGTATTTTTCTCATTTATAGATACAAACACTTGGGTGGTAATTTTATTATTTTGTTCAAAATCATTTTGAAATCACAACTGGCATATATCTTTTAAACGTGGACATAGCGCACGCTCTAGGGACGTCTTTGGTTTGCCGACCATTGCAAACTGTCTTTAATCAGATATGGTGCAGTTAAAATGACACTCGATTTTCGTATATGATATGTCCTCGGTTGTATGATAAAATTTCAAACAAACCTCGGTCATGTCGGTTGGCCTGATACTGATACCACGTCCTTTGTGATGTAATGAAATACTTTAAAAGCAGATATAGATTGAACAATAAACCTTTGAGCAGGGCTGTGTGTGTATGTGTATGTGTGAGAGAGAGAGCGAGAGAGAGAGAGAAAGAGAGACGTAATTAACAGAATCGAAAGCGAGGGAGCGAATCGACCGAGCTTGTCAGTGGGACGCTTTTACATTTTCCAAAGTAAAATTGAAGGATCTCGTGCATATAATTTTTGGTGATTTCTTTTTCTTTTTTTTATACAATTTTCAGAAAAGCAATGCAAGTTTTCAAACTGTTTTTTCTCGGAGGTGGGAGAGGGCAAATGCCCCCCCCCCCCGTGTCTTTGAATAAACTTTTGTTATGCTCCCGTCATATCGGCGAATTCGACTCCAAAAGTACAACTTCATTACCAATGACATACCAACGTTCGGTTTGGAGTCTGTTACGTTGGTGTGACCGTAACACCACGATCACCTTTTCAAAGATTAAACCTCATTCTGGTAATTGCCTGACATTCTAGATAACTGATATACAATTTAACGAACGCGATGATACGATTGAAGTGCATCATAATTATTCCATGCTTTTATTTACAAATGGGTAAAGGCTGTCAAACGCATGAAATTGTCAAATATGGATAAGCGAGTTAAGTAGCGGCCAAAACAAACAAGGCAATAATTATCCGATTTCTGCGCAATGTTAAGCCTTTCCGTTCAGTTTTTCACCTCTCCGTTCAGCTAGCATGCAATTAATGAGAAGATGCCATTCCACTAAGTGCATGCTTCAATTAGCAAGCAAGCGGGATTGGAAAATGGAATGCTTTTTTTCGAAAATAAAAGTAAACATCATGCACTTTCCACCTTTATGAAAATTACACGATTGTCGCTTGTTGTTGACGTCATACACCCGGAATGTCCGGTTCTGTAGAGCTTCGCAATTGGTCCCAAACATTAGAAATGGGGCTCGTTGATGTAATCACGTTAATGAAAAATGCCCCGCCTGACAGATATGACCATTAGTATGTAAAATCATTGTAAAGATTTGTTTTCATCCATTCACCTCCTTCCGCACGTTACAAGAACAGATAACCAATATAACTTTGCAACAAATAAACATTAAACTTTTAATAGGAATCATTTATAAATAACGGTATTTCGTAGATTACTTGTTATTACAAGGAAGTGTTCGAGTATCAACCGATAGGCTTAAGACAATAACGATCTAAATTAGTCGTAGGGGTATTTGATCCCAAATGGGTGAAAAGGATGAATTTTATTTATGTGGAGCGTTGTGGCCCAGTAGATTAGTCTTCGGACTTTGAAACAGAGGGTCGTGGGTTCGAAGCCCAGCCATGGCGTAATTTCCTTCACCAAGAAACTGATCCACAATGTGCTGCACTCAACCCAGGTGAGGTAAATGGTTACCGGCAGGAAGTAATTCCTTAAAAGCTGTGTGCGCTATGAACGCCTAGCTTAGCCGGGTAATATTGGAGCGCCTTGAGCACCTAACAAGGTGGAAATGTGCGCAATAAAAATATCCTATATTATTATTATTATTTTTAGAGAGATTTCTTAAAGCTCATTAAAAAAATAAGGGTTCAACATGTTCAAGGAGTGGGATGCCTTTGTAAGAATGCTCATTTCAGAAATGAGTTGTTACCATGCTAACGAGCACTGCATATATGAAAATAATTACACTTCCTTGAACACAGACATCGGTTGGTATCACTGAAGAATGGAGATAAGATGAGGTGATGATGTGCGGTAATATTTCTTTCTTATCATTTTCTGCAGGGAAAGCGTTCTCCTCAAATCACCATCAAACAGATTCGAGTACGAATAGAACCTGATAAGAAAGGAAAACGAGCTCCCAAAGGTGTCACCAAGCAGATACGGGCACAACCGAATCGACTGAGTCTCCGGCAGCGGCAGGAAAGAGAAGCTGAGACATCTTTCATTACATTACCTCAGACTTCCACAAGAACTAACAGTGCTCTACTAGAGATCGGCACATGTACAACTGATGTTGTTCTCGGTAAGGGAATGGTTTCCACGCTCAAAGGGGACTCCTTTACATCAGAAACTGAACTTCTTGAATCCTTGGATCAACAGAAAATTAAACACCGTGACAACGAATATGACAATCCCATCATGAATTTGAAAGACCCCGATGAGGATATTGACATGATTAAGAATGCTCGAAGAACGAGCACAGAGACGGATACCCTGTTCACCTCTGATACTAGTAATGTTCCAAGCTGGAATAATTCACCGCTTCATTTTATCAGCGGTAGAGCTGTAAGACGAGCATCGTCGCCTGAAAGGACATCATTGTCAGGTGCGAACGCGGAAAGGGATTCTGTCTTCAGGGAAAGCTCAGAGTCCGGTAGCAACGGTGAGGTGCATCGCCGGATCAAACTGTTGCGAATGCATGGCCGGAGGAACAGTGGTAACAACTCGAAAGATTCTGGATACGCAGGTGGGAGTTTTGCCTCAAACGATAGTTCACGTAATCTTTTAGCGTACAAAGATTTGCGCGAAGATCAGCAGAAACGGGAAAAACCCAATCTGGGCGTTATGAAAGACGTTGATAATACGAGGGATACTACACCTGTTATATTTGAAATGGAGAGTGAAACGGCGCCTCTTGTTCGTCTCAACAGCACCCGACCATTAAATCCCCAGCAGCCAAGGCGTTACAGTCTTCAGGTACCCCCACAACCTTCTTTGTACCATGCCAATGTGATGCGTAACAACAGCCACCCGTACTACCATCAGGTCCGACCTGTGAGGCGTATAGTTGGATCATCAGTGAGAGGGAGAAGGAATCCTTTGCCATTCTATCCCCGAGATATCCCAAGGCATGAACGGTACAATGAATACCCATACATAGTGGACTGCCCGCCGCTTTACTACGAAGACTCTTACTTCAATTTCAACGAGCCTTCGGAACATCCTGCAAGGACACCTCGTAGGACCAACAACCCACTGTATCGTCTACCTCCACAGGAGAATCAGCAGTACTCGCCAAACCTCTTCCCATCTCTTTCTTCCTTTCCAGTGACTCCCCAGCTCCATCAAGTACCTCACGACCAGATGCAATTTGTAAAACGCAGGACAACCTCAACCCAGACACCAACCGACTACAGCCCAGATACTCCCCCAGCTAGCCCGCCCTCTGCGCCGTCCATCATCAGATGGCACAGGGAAGGGCGGTCGTTCGTTATAATGCCTCGTGAGGACATGGCTCTTGATTACCTCGGTCCGATCTACTTAGCGGAATCCATGAGTGACAGTGATCAAAGCCTCGATGAACCTACGGCTGTAGCCATTGCATCAGACTCTGATACCACACGACCACCGCAGCAGCCCCAAGAAGGACGCGCCACGAACTCTGAAACAGACAGTAATCAGTCGGATAGGTCAGATTCGAATGATGACGAAGACAGCACGAAGACATCCTCTAAAGATGAGGACAGTATAAAAGATGAAAAAGCACTGCTCTTGGAGGCTAAATCTGATTGGATTCATGATACACAATTATGAAGATATAAACCAGACTTAACCATGATTTTTTTTCTCTGAGTATCCTCAAGTATATCACTCTTGTTGAAGTTATTACCAGGAATAGGTGATTTCACTGAATGTGGGCAGTATCATAGCCCATTATGTTTTGTGGCACATAATCTTTGTCATTTCGACGACATAGCGTTTGTATACATATAGCACATATGTAACCTTTCCTGCACAATCCCCAGATTTACTGCATTCTTGTAAAACTGAAATTATCAATTACTGCATTCTTGTAAAACTGTGAAATTATCAATACAAATCAGTCGAGATATCCATGGGGGGCGGGCAACGGAGATGATATTGATAATATTCTAGGGGAAATACCTCTCACACCTCTATAAACCTTCATGTTATGCTACCTATACATAGAGAAAATGTAGGATTTTTATTGTTACAGAAAAATGCTTCATGGAGGTATTAACCAACATTGGGTATTTCTTGTGAGCATTTTTATTTATCCAGTGTGATGAAAATTTTGCCCGCTCTAAAGTAATTGCTCATTTTTGTTCACATTACTGGACAATATGCTTCCCGCATTGGATAAAATACTGCCCTAAATGGTTGGACAAAAAATGACCCTAATGCTATTTAAAATTTTACCCAATGTTTTTTTTACAGTAAACAGGACGTGGGTATTATCTTTTGGTGAAGTTGACCTTGGTCAGGGATGGTGGAACCTGCCATCTAAAAAGTGGGATATCATGCTAATGCTTGGACACAAGGCACGAAAATTAAAAGGGGTTGTTTGTTTTTTCGGGGGTCACTTTTCGTTTAAGAGTAGGTTAAAAAATAAGAAACTTCTTCTTAGCGACAGGCGAATCCAAGAGAACCCGCGAAAAATATGCGAAGCTTCCGAACATTTGAGCGCACGTTTTGGGCACCCTTGTCGCGTCCTTAAAAAAAGCCTTCGCAAAATTTCCACGAGCCCCGTGAATAACACGCCGTGGCGGAGAAAGACGTGTTTCCCCAATGAATCGGGATTGGTGACACCATTCAAGGAAATTCTGAAAAAAAAACACAGATGGGCATCATGGTTGATTATACATTACCAAACGTCGAGGTAAATGTGGTACAATAGCGATATGGTTTTTATCATTTGGTCCCTTCTTTAGGTATGACTGTGATAAAAACGTTCGGAACTCTCGGGAAAAGAGTTCTAGTTGCACTCCGTTGTGAAGTTTGTGTAGTGACACATTTGCTGTTTTTTACCACTTGTCTTTCGAATCTACAATTTAATGTCGGGATATTTCCGGAGCATTTCCGTAAGAACAACCGGCACTTGTTTAAATTTCCGTTCATAATAAGTTTATATTTCGGAAATATTGCCGTATTTTGACCGAGGCGTACATTAGCAGGGGTCAGTCAAAATGATATTAATATACACAACCAATGGTAATCACCGCCCGAAAGAAGAACATCATTAACCATGTTAACTTACGTCACATAATAAATATTTCGTAACAATTACTTTATCGAGCAAAGTAAGTGAGAGAGTAATGTTTTTTCCAGCAATTGAATGTCGCACAATTAAATGCGTCCTTTCGACGCAATTTTGCGGCAACTTTATGTTCAGTAATATTGTGATTAACATATAGTCGCGATAAACAGTACCAATAAAATAGAGATCTGACCACAAGGCGTAAAACATAATTTTTATTATTTTTTCCATATTATATAATTTCATACTATAGTATTCCGAGCATTATTCCAAATGCCAATGAAGACAATTATACTTTCAATACAAATTGCGATTTCTTGAATAATCAGGTCGTAGCCGGATTGCATAGTATGCTGTGGACAGAAGATAGATAGTGCACATAAATCAATAAAAGTTGTTCTTGTGAAATTAACCCATGTAGGGGTTCGCGCGATTGTATGTGCCATTCATCGTAAATATTTTGCATTTTTGCTGCATTGAAGCTGTCACGTCGAGTAAGGGTCGATCTCACTCTTAATATTAGGTAGATTTCGCAACCACTATGCACAGCAAAAACTGTGGTGTTAACCGGTGTACATAGAGGACCACATCAGTTATTTTACACTGGTGTTAAATTGGTGGTGTTAGTTTTACACCTATAGGTGTTATTACAACACCTTTTGTTGTTACATTTACATTCTTTGGTGTTACTGGTATGTTTAATCTCTAGGGTGTAATTTTAACACCTCAGGGTGTGGTCCTCTATTAACACCAATTGGTGTCAGTTTTAACACCGCAGTTTTCACAGTGTGCAGACGCTTTCTGGAACGTAGATAATCTATTGTCAAAAGAACTTCATGACAAAGTCAGCTCCGAATCTTAGGACGATCTGGTGTCCCGGTTCCCCAATTTTCGATAAAGGCCTCTCCGCTGTCAAGTGTTTGCATCAGTGTGATTCAACGGGAATGTTCAATACATTACTCTGAATCAAGAATCCGTCTCCGTCCGTTAGAATTGCGAAAACTCGCTATTCTTGGATGGAATGTTCCACAAAATAATATATCCCAACTGCTTTATCTGCGCTCATGTATATTATTGTTACACTCAATGTACACTGTATCACTCTTCACTATATCATTTTTTTTATACATCGACAATTATATCATCAATAAAGTTGCAATTTATACAGAACATCGTCTACCTCGTAATCCTTAAAAACAATTACGGTGTTATAACACTAGTCTATATTCTAAGAGGGCCAGACACTCAGGTGTTCAGCATACACCATAGAGTCTGAAATAACAACAATAGTGTTAAAGTAACACACAAAATATGTAATAATGATAACACCATGGGGATGAGCTAACACCACAAAATTAACACTGGTGTAAATGCTTGGACTGGTCCTCTCAGAACGCCAACTGGTGCAATTTCGGTTACATTTCGTAATTCCGAAGGTTCGTAATTCCGAAACACGTAAATTGCCTGTACCTCGATGTTCATTAATCCGAAAACGTAAAAGGGTTCGTTAATCCGAACATTTGTTGCGTTATTCCGAAGGTTCGATAATCTGAAAACGAAATAAGGTTCGATATTACGAAGGTGTGTTAGTCCGAAAACGTAAAAGGGTTGTGGCGTTATTCCGAAGGTTCGATAATCCAAAAACGAAATAAGGTTCGATATTCCAAAGGTCTTTTAGTCCGAAAACGAAATAAGGTTCGTTTTTCCGAAGGTACGTTAATCCGAAAACGAAATAAGGTTCGTTGGTCCGAAAACGAAATAAGGTTCGTTAATCATTACATTTTCGGACTAACGAACCTTCGGAATTACGAACCTCATTTTGTTTTTCGGATTAACGAACCTTAGGAATTACGAACCTCACTTTATTTTCGGACTAACGAACCTTTGGAATTACGAACCTCATTTCCTTTTTCGGACTAAATAACCTTCGGAATTACGAACATTCGGAATAACGAACCTTCGGGATATTAGATACCGAAGCTTCGGAATAACGATTGTATGCGGCAATTCCCACCCCACTATATTCTGGTGTAAAAGCTACGGTGTTAAAACAACACTGGTCTATTTCGTAAAATGTTCAAGTTCAGAGTACGGTCACATCCAAAATATGAAAATGGGGGAAAGGAGAGTAGTTTGTTATTTTAAGACTGTTTTTGAAAATAACTACCCACTCCCCCCCCCCCCCCATTTGCACATTTTGGGTGTGACCGTACTCTAAACTTGGACCTTTTCGTTTTCCTTATCATGACCGGCTCATCCTTTTTTCTTTCTCGTTATCTCATCCTCTGTCCTTTCTTTCTTCTGCCCGTTCTTCTTTCTCTTCTATTGTTCTTATTCTTCTTGTTCTTTCACTTGTTGTAATTTTTAATTATTCTCTCTTCTTTTCTCCATATTTAACTTGATGATGATGATTATCATGGTGAAATTGATGATGGTGGTGGTGAGGATGACGATGGCGATGGTAAAATAACGAGATAAGCGATTAAAAGAGGTGTAGTCGAACGACCCACTCTTCCTTCTCTATTTTTCCTCTTCTTCTCCCCATCCTCTTTTATTTCTTCTTCTCTTCCTGCTTCTTCTTCAATATCTTCCTCTTCTTGTTCTTTTTCCTTTGTTCTTTAAGTTCTTGCTCTTTTTTATCTTTTTTTTTATTTTGTTTCTTATTTTTTTCTCATTGTTTCATATAATGATGATGATGTTGATGTTGTCGACGATGATGATGATGATGATAGTTATGATGATGATGATGAAGATAATGATCGATTACCGTCCTAATAAAGAAATGATATCTATAACGAACTTTGGAAATTATTGTTATTTTTTAACATTATAACAGAAAATCATCACATTTAACGTTTTTAAGTAAACTTTTTGCACAAAATGTAAAAAAACATGATAAATTGATAACAATTCTTTAAACAGTTTGTGGTATGCTGCGGTTCCACCTGCGAAACCAAATGCAGGGTCCCATTTCACAAATATAAAATAATATAACTTTCCCAGTATGGTAACTACCATGGTGACATGGCTCGGTATCCAATCAAATCAAGTTTCATGGTCGTTGAAATATTGGCAAAGTAACCATAGGATCGCAAGTCTACAAAAATGTGGATCTTGTTGTCCAGTGGTTAGGGCATTGGACTCGCAATCGCAAGGTTGTGAGTTCGAATCCTCTCTCTACCATTATCTCCACTTTAATAAAACGGCCCGAGAGTAATATCTGTCGTCTATAAGGTCAGCCACTATGACTAATTGACCTAGACGTAAAATGTTTTGTAGGTAATTGGCTATATACCAGCTTGGCGTTTACCACCAAAACGCTGTCCTGCCGAGTTCTATCTTTTGTTTTGTTTGTATGACTGTGGTGTAACTGGGGAGGGCGATCATCATCTAATAAGCCTTTCACACGTGACGTCATGATCCCATAGCGCCCTCCCTCAGAGCCAGAGGATATAGGAATACCCGTAAACGGAGATGTCAGGGGTGCGCCATCTGCAGATCACCAAGAGCGGGAAGGTATTACCTCAAGGCTGAGGGTAAAGGGTAGACCTACAAGGAACATACGAAAAAGTATGAAGACGAAACTCCAAAATGAGATGAAAATCCTTAGAAAATCGGGAATATTTAGGCAAGCAGGGATGATTAACAAATAATGAAAGGTCAAGTGAATAGATGAGTTACATTGGAATACAGTGGTGGTTGCACGGGCCTAATCACAACTGGCTGGCAAAAGATATTCATTCGATCCAACCCATTGCTCAATTTTTAAATTTTATATTGCTGATTGACAAAATGAATAAATATGACTGACAATCTAACACTGATTCTAGGGAGGGTACTTACTAATCTTACTTTTTCCAAATTGGGAAGCTATATCACCACTATGGAACTATTTTATACTGGCGGAAGAATGAGTGTCATTTTACTCTCTCAAGCGATGAATTTGGTCCCGTCAGGTGTAGTGTTCATAAATGGTGATTTGTTTTTTAATGAGCCGGTCGAGGTACCCTTCTATGGTCAGATATGGAATGTCAGACATTTATCCTACCCACTGGTAGTAAACATTCAATCCTCGAATTTCCTAATTTTTATGAATTCTTTTCAAGTGCCACTTTAACACACGAGTCTGTGGGAAATGAATTAGGCCTGTGAGCCCTGGTAATAAGATTGCACTTTTATCAACGATAGATGGCGTCCAATGCTATCGGTGATGGTGCCATATTGATGAACTCAGAAATCTTACCACAACGTCAACGACCCCGTTCAAACAGAGAACAATAATTTGTTGGAGAAGTGTAAAATTCTCCAATAATTATTTGATCAGAATGTTGTGTGGAAGGAATTCATGACTTGATTAACAGTTTGTAATAGTATACGAAGTTAAAAGGCACTTTGGGTTTTTTAAAAAAAAAGAAGATAATAATAGCAACCCACCCCCCCTCACTGCCTGAAGGGGGTGGTCCAGATGCATTCATTAACAACATTCATGGATAACAATTTTTCCGTTATCCCCGGGTAATTGTCTGGTTACTTCTCCCTTATACATGCGAAGGTGTACCAAACAAATGTGTGCTATATAAAGTCAGCATTCCAAATGTGGTATTTAATCCGCACTTCGCTCTAATATGCTGCTTTTCACCATAGAAAGTATCACGTTTTTTTGTGTGTTTTTGGGGGGGTTTGGGCGCTTTTTATGAAGTTCTCTTGCATAAATGATACAACATTACACTGAGTTTCAATGAGGGCGCTCTAATGCTCAAGTTAGAATCTTGTAGTTTGCATAACTGAAAACTTGTCATAGATTGCCACTTGTAGATTGTGATAAGATAACTCGATTCTACGCTTTATCAACGAAGTAAAACAAACGAGCTGAAGCCTAGAAATAAGGGAGACAAAATAAGGATTTAGTGTTACAAAGTGCTTTTATTCAGTATTACTGAAGTGACGGTGATTCGAATGGGTATGTATTTCATTATGTGTTTTGACTAAAAATATAAATCAACATTTTATATCATAATTTACAAAGCATGCACCATGCACATGACCTATACGGAAATATGTGTTGAAATAATAATTAATCGTAAAAACATAAAAAGTAAATACATTCATCATCATTTTCATTTATATCGATCAGTGTTGTAAGCAGGAGAGCGCCATTGTAATTGAGAAGTATAGAAAAAATGACAATATTTTGTACTGTACAAGATAATTCCAATCATCGAAAGGTATATTAATAATACAAATATTAAGACAGTTAATAGTCATGGCAGGGGAGTTTCTAAACGCTCTGCTGTATGATGTAAACCTTTAATCCGGGTATCCAAATTGGAAAGGCTTTCAATTACACAAATCGCAAACATAATCTTATGTAGTAATAATGATAATGATAATACTAATAATGATAATACTACTACTACTACTAATAATAATAATAATTAAATCAAATCAAAATGTGACCTATAAAGCGCCAAATCAATTCTGCAGAGTGCTGAAGGCGCACAAATAGCTAAGAGTTAAATAAAAAACAAAGTTTTTAGAAGATTTTTGAAAGTCTCAACAGAGGTACATTTTTAAGTACCTTAAAACAAACATCGGAAATAATATTGAAGGTCCAAGTGGGTTCTGAAGTACATGCCACGAGTCAACACGACTTTCATCCGTATACATTCGTAATTCCGAAGCTTCGTTATTCTGAAGGTTCGGATATTCCGAAGGTTCATTAATCCGAAAACGAAATAAGGTTCGTTGTTCTGAAGGTTCGACAATCCGAAAACGAAATAAGGTTCGTTGTTCCGAAGGTTCGTTCATTCCGAAAACGAAATGAGGTTCGTTGTTCATTTCGTTTTCGGACTAACGAATCTTCGGAATTACGAACCTCATTTCGTTTCCGAATTAAAGAACCTTCGGAATTACGCCACAAATGTTCGGATTAACGAACCGTTTTTCGTTTACGGATGAACGAACATCGAGGTATAGGCAGTTTACGTGTTTCCTTTCTGTACCCCTTTCATCATGATCATCTTAAGTGACACGTACTATTACAAAACCTCACTCCCATGCGTGACTGACTGTGCCTCAAAACACGATGCCAAACAATGATTAATGAAAAACAGAATTTCACAAATAAATTCAGCAATCCAGCTGCGATAATTTGTAGGAGAATGCAAGAGTCTATATTATTTAAGTCCAAGTTTATTTTTATTTCCATTATATACTTACATCAAATGCATGTGCAAATACAAATCATATGTAATTACAAATCAAGTACAGATGAATTATTGTTAAAGAAAGGTAATAAAAGCTTGTATGGAAACGAGGGGTTGCATTGAGAAGCGCTGCTTTAATGACGTGGATCTTCTGTCATATTAGAGTATGATTACGTAATAAGCAATTTAAGAAAATTTGAGGACTCATTCACTTGTATAGATAACAGACGTGATATGAATTAGAAAACAAAAATATTTAAATTAAGTGATAGGAATAAGTGTTTTGGGGGGTTGTGCTCTTTGTGAAATCAAATATCCTATTCATAATAACTTGGATATATCGTCATTTCATATTACAATTATGCCTATCTACAGCTGATGATTGACGCTATGTCGGCGGTGGTAGTGGTAGAATTAGAGATACCGAAGTAAACATGGTAAAAGCAGTAGAAATATATAGAATAACTAGAAGTATAGATAGAGATACAGAAGAAGTGGAGGGAAATGTAGAAGTAGGAGTATAAAACGAAGTAGAAGCAGAAGTCGAGAAGATAGTTCTTGTTGTTGTTGTTATTAATATTATTATTCTTAGTAGTAGTAGAAATAGTAGTAGAAGTAGTAGTAGTAGAAGTAGTAGTAGTAGTAGTAGAAGAAGTAGTAGTAGTAGTAGTAGCAGAAGTAGTAGTAGTGGTAGTAGTTGTGGTAGTAGTATTGGTGGTAGTAGTAGTGGTAGTAGTATTGGTGGTAGTAGTAGTAGTAGCAGTGTAAGTAGTAGTGGTAGTAGTAGTGGTGGTAGTAGTATTGTTAGTAGAAATACTAGTAGTAGTAGTAGTAGTAGTAGTAGTACTAGTAGTAGTAGTAGTAGTAGTAGTAGTAGTAGTAGTAGTAGTAGTTGTTGTTGTTGTTGTTGTACTAGAAGAAGAAGTGGTAGTAGTAGTTCTTGCTGTAGTAGTCAGGCACGGATCGAAGGGGAAGGCTGCACCACGAAATATACCTTTATCGCAAACTCTGTAAAATGAGCGGTGACCTCTCTCTTTTCACAAAATTCTCACCCGTATATATATAGTTCCGACTCTGGATGCGCAATTGACAGTAGTAGAAGAAGTAGCAGTAGAAGTAGAAGTAGTAGTAGTAGTAGTAGTAATAGTAGTAGTAGTAGTAGTAGTAGTAGTAATAATAGTAGTAGTAGTAGTAGGAGTCGGAGTAATAGTAGTAGTGGTGGTGGTAGTAGTAGTAGTAGTAGTAGTAGTAGTAGTAGCTGTGTGCACTTTTTCAGCTGGTCTCATCATGTCTTTTCTTCTCCCTGGTCTTGCCTAACAAAGCAATTGCCCATATATTGTATCATATGGGAAATAACCGTTGACCATTGATCTAAATTGATCTAACCTCCCTTTCACATGCACGTAAAAAAAATCGTAGTTTGAATGATGATTCCAGTGAAAAATAAGGCTCATGACGAATATTTAGCACGTGTGAAACCAAACAAGAACATGAATAGAATCACGAACGCTAATCACAGTCACGATTACAATAGCAATCATCATAACAATGATGATTCAAGATTCACGTGTGAAAATGCCCTTAAAGGAAACCATAACCCAAGAAGAGAAGCAATCTTATTGGAAAGAGTAAAAGGAGAGGAACAATTTTTAAAAAGTTTCATCAAAATCGGTTATGAAATAAGCAAGTTATGGACGATTAAAAAGTCTTGTTGTACTATGTGGATCCTCAAATTGGCAAACGTGCTTCAAAATGGCTGATTTTGTGGACAACTCTCCATTTGTTTTGTACACATATTTTCAGATTTTCCCCTTAATTTGACATATTTCACATTATCTCCTCCTGACCTTGACATATATGGTGTGGATTATATTTTCCCATGACATATGTTGTGCTCAGAAGGAGGCAAGATGCAATTTGAAAGATAATGAGGAAAATTTGAAAATTTGTGTACAAAACAAATGGAGAGTTGTCCACAAAATCAGCCATTTTGAAGCACGTTTGCCAATTTGAGGATGCCCATAGAAAGTAAAACAAAGTTTTCAAACTCCCATAACTTGCTTATTTCATAACCGATTTTGATGAAACTTTTTTTTAAACTGTTCCTCTCATTTTACTCTTTCCAATAAGATTCATTCTCTTCTTGGGTTTAGGTTTCCTTTAATCAGTGTAAAGTAAATGATGCACAGCGATTGACTTTTCATACTGCAGCGATTGCAATGCACATTCAGTAAGTAACTATGGCAACAGTTATGACTATGACAATACAGATTTCATTGTCTGTCCGTGGGATTGCAATTCGCTGCCAGGGCGCGCGTTACCGAAACGTGACGAAATCATGCCTTTGGGCTCCACCTCAATCAGGACTTTGATGCTGGGTCCGCCGGACAGTTTAAAAGTCGGAGTGGAGGTTGGGCCGACAGTGTAGGCGATGATCAGATGGCTGTCTCCACGTCATGGAACATTGGCAGGTGTTGCGAGAGGGCATTACGCAGACCGCGTGCCGCCATATTCCCACCATACCGAAGAGATCCCGAGGGTTTACCGCGACGGACGTTCACTGGAAACATTTTGTGTAGACGTCGGGGATGTAGCCGAGAGGCCGGCTTCGAGGGCACATTTTATCGACCTTGGCTTTGGACCCGGGCCGAGTCACGCGTACAAAGTCTGAAAGGCTGGAGATACATACGTCGAAAGGAGGACTGAGTCCGACCCGATATTTTTGATTGCCGGGCCGCCAAGTCATATTACCATAGAGCGGTGTTGGCTCAGTCGGTAACGCGTCTGCCCGTCGAACCAAAGATCGTGGGTTCGAGATCACCCCGGGCGGATGACTGAAGCCAGTGCGTTGTGTGTAAACGTCTCTCCCATGTTTCATAGATGCAGGCTATGTTACAATGGAAAACACTCCGTCCCTCGGATAGGACGTTAAATGGAGGCCCCGTGTAGAGGAGAGTCACCACCTTTGCACGTTAAGAACCCATTGCACTATTCGTATAAGAGTAGGGGGAAACCCCGGTGTAGTGGTCCACCTGCATCCCCCCAATCAGTTATATCGGGAGGAGAGACCTGCGGGTCACAGTGATTCAGTTCGCTTTTCGCCTCCCAGGCACAGGTGACGCCAAAACAAATAATAATAATAATAATAATGCCCATTTCATACAGAACTCTGATAACGTTTTCTCGAACACAAATTGATAGCAATATATACATGCACTGTAATGGGAATCAACACTTTCCTCGCTTTCTATAACTCTTTTCAAAACGTGAATCAAATATTAATAGTTATATCAGAAAGGTTTGAGTAAACGTTATTGGTTGGAAGGGATAGCATGATAGGAAACGCACAGTTTCGTCCCTCCAGTCATTTCCAATGCCGTTGTTCATTATCTATACACAGAACTGAAGATGTTATTAAATAATTATAGCTAAGGAAACATAAATGAATCAGGAATCCCGTCCTCAATAAAGTCCTAAAACTAGTTAAGTGGAAACAGTTTTAAATCTAGGAAATTAGTCTAACGTGCAATGGGAACGCTCAAAGCGGAAATAAAAAAAAGGTAGAAGTGAAGTATAAAGAATACAAGTAAATACCTTACGATGTGGTTTTGAAGACCGCCTTGCCTCGTTAAACTAGGGGAGGACTCAACCGTTCTTCGAAAAGTAATCTTCACACATACCTATTTGGATAGTCCAGAATGACCTTGGTATTTTGAAGTTCTCTTTCCCACATAGACGGCACATGACTCCCAACCTCTAATCAGCGCCAATAGACTCATGAGCTTTGGCAAAGAGAACTTCCAATGGTCCAATCTGGACAAATATTTGGAGCGCTATTGCGTACGCTGCGGTTTCAAATTTCGCGCGAAACATTTCCCCGCTCTTTGAGCGTTCCCTTAGCACGAAGGCCGGCTTGTTCTGAAACCAGTTCAGGAGGAGGATGGCGTTGCTATAGCAACACGAGCTTTTAAACTGGTTTCCTAAATTGTTTAAGGGAAACCAATTTCAGAACGTATACTGTGAACGGGGTCTAAGTTAACCCTGAATCTCCCGGGGGGCCCATAATGCCCCCCCCCCCCTCGACAATTTTCGCGATATATCTGCTGCGCGAGATTTTTTTTTACCTCGCCGCTCACTGACTTTTTACTTTCAAGTCTCGTGCAATTTTGAAACCAAATTTGTGACGCCTGGGTAGGCGGTTACAACATTACGCAACATTATATAAGTGCATGTCAGACCAAAAATTGCTCTTAAAGTAGAAATATATTGAAAATCGTAAAAATGGAGAATCATATATCACAATAAAGGAGAAAATAAGGAGAACACGATGGTGTACATCATTTATCATGGAGACTGATGAAACTCAGTTAATTGATAGTTTAAAGTTCTCTCTCTGAATGCTTCAAACACGCAGAATTACGTCCGCGAAATTGGGGATTTTTTTATGACGTCACTGTCTGTACGAGAGGCGTGATTGGCTCTCCCACGTGAAGCTCCACTTGCATGCAAAACCTGTTGCAAGGGTACATTTTCTCCACATTGTCACTGAATACTTCGATCCCGAAATGAAAGAAAACCCAGAATTTTATCTAGATGTTGATTTTCAAATTGATGATTTTGAGATGAAGAGAATGATGATGAAGTGAACAACACAGTGACGTAGTTGGAGGTAAATTGGGGGATTTACGCCGATGATGATGATGAAAATTCAACTTGCCTGACGATCACAAGTCATGTACATGCCGATTATTCGCTACCAATTCATGCTGCTGGAAGTGCTAGCTACACCGCGCGGGCCAAATTGAATTCATGCTGAACTTGAATAACCACATCCAGACAGAGTCTATCATAAGAAGGAAAATAATGATATAACTGTACTTACAAACAAGTGAAGAATCCGAACCTGAAGGCTAATCAACTCAACGAATAGTAGCAGACGATATGGCATATGCACTGACGATAAACTTCATGTGGCTGGGATAGATTGTCACTCGTTCTGTTATATGTAACTTTTATCTCATTAATTTGACAAAATTACGAAACTCGGGGGATTATTTATCTATATAAAAATATAGTAACATCTCTTATCATTTTTTGAATTACGATAAAACCTGTTTTGAAGGAAAACGTTGAGGTAAATTAAAATTAGATGTAAAAGATCATCCCCATCATTATGTGATCGTAAACAAACCATCACTACAACACATGCCGTATTGTGTGCTCGCCTTGGCTGAGAGAGAGAGAATAGATCTATGCACGTGTTGCACAGCTCTCAATCAGCAAGGCGAGCAAGGAGGGAATACGTGCATGTTTGAGATGGTTTGTTTGCAATGAGGGGGATGATCTTTTACATGTAATTTTAGTTTACCTCAACATTTTCCTTCAAAACAGGTTTTATCGTAATGCAAAAAAATAATAAGAGATGTTACTATATTTTTATATATATAAATAATTCCCCGAGTTTCGTAATTTTGTCAAATTAATGAGTTACAAATTACATCTAACAGAACGAGTGACAATCTATCCCAGCCACATGAAGTTTATCGTCGGTGCATATCGTCTGCTGCTATTCGTTGAGTTGATTTGCCTTCAGGTTCGGATTATTCACTTGTTTGTAAGTACAGTTCTGTTAGCTCCATGGTTATATCATTATTTTCCTTCTTATGATAGACTCTGTCTGGATGTGGTTATTCATTTTCATGGATTTAATTTGGCCCGCGCGGTGTAGCTAGCACTTGTAGCAGCAGCTGCATGAGTTGGTAGCGAATCGGCATGTACATGACTTGTGATCGTCAGGCAAGTTGAATTTTCATCATCATCATCATCGGCATAGTTCCCCCAATTTACATCCAACTACGTCACTGTGTTGTTCACTTCATCATCATTCTCTTCATCTTTGAAATCATCAATTTGAAAATCCAAATCTAGATATAAAATTCTGGGTTTTCTTTCATTTCGTGATAGAAGTATTCAGTGACAGTGTGGACAAAACGTACCCACGCAACAGGTTTTGCATGCAAGTGAAGCTTCACGTGGGAGAGCCAATCACGCCTCTCGTACAGACAGTGACGTCATCAAATTCCAGTGAATTCAGAGACCGATGCGAGGCATATTTCGGAGGGGCATTTTAGCGTTTTTTAATCGGCGATTTTCACCTTTTTGTATTATTTTCGGTATTTTTGAATGACCCACTGATGATCCCCACATCATTACCTTTCCATTGATATATAATAAGACCACATTCATAATCAATATATTTCTCCTTTAAACGTGATTTCATGTACAAATCCAATGAAAATTGTGTATTTAGCCAAAATTCATAAATGCATCATTATTTCTACTTTTACTGATTAAACTTAATTAATTTTGCTTTGTTTATGATCAGAATTAAGTCTGGAGCGATTCCCATTGAAAAAACAATAAAAAACAATAAGTAAAACAAAGAAATACATAAGAAATTCATAAAACAATTAAATACATAAATTGATTTCCAACCCGAAGTTTTTTTTTATTGCGATTGTTAAGAATGCTACAAAGAATATTTTTACCAAAATTAATATTCTAGGAGCTTTATTTAGTGAATTAGAGCAAAAAGTATGATTTATGCATAAATTAGCATAATTAACTCATATAAAATAAAATCTCATTATTTAGGAAAATTTTACCATACAGCCTTGTAGATTACATCGCACACTACCAGCGTGCAATTTTTTGCGTCGCTCGCACGATCGGCGGCCAAAATCTTAAGGGGGGTCATAATGCTCCCCCCCCCGAATGACAAAAATAAAAATACCCCGGGAGATTTAGGGTTGAACAAATCACTAGGTGATACCACAATCACTCCAATGAAACCGGTTCTAAGTGAGCCGATTGTATTTTCCATTGGAAATAACGTAGTACCTGTGGTCCCGGTCTGTAGTCGGATTCGCTCGTCACGTTGGTGGAATTTCGAAGTAAAGAATCATAAGGAAAGAAGTTCATAATAATTGCATGATATAGCTGAAATACCTCCTGTATCAAATTTAAGAATTCAAATGGAACATGGAAGGAGAATAGGGGTTTGGTGATTTCCCTTCAGGGTTATTTTCTGCAATTCCTAATTGAATTATATCAAATTAGAAGGACAAATCTTGGATGAATCTACTGTGAAAGATACGTAAATACAATCCATGCAATGATCCGAAAGCAATAATTCAATCTCATCTCCCCAACTCCATTGCTTGAAATCGTACCTCCCAACCCTTCCTCGCTTACATCCTCGTTCTCAGCGCACAGATCCTCAATTGTCAGCGTTACAAGGGTTCTTCCTCGAAGCTTTTCAGGTGTCCAACAGGTCAAAGTAACTTCGGTAGAACGCAGGTGCCACATGTACAATGACAGCATTTGACAATCACATCGCCAAGGATTGACATCGAACGCGATCGACCGAGAGACTTCTGGGAGGATCCCGGGCCAGATATTTACGAGGAAGTTGTTTCCAAGAAGGAGAGAGAATTGGCCAAGATTTCCAAAGGCATTCGGATTGATTGTGTTAAGGAGATTCCCCTCAAGATTAAGTTCACGGAGCCGCAAGTTGGATCGCAAGGCATGTGTATCTAGGCTTGTTACGGCGTTCCCACTGAGGTTTAAATTCCTGAGTCGCGGTACAAACAGAAACGAATCTTGGTTCAAGCGACGGATGTTGTTCAACGACAAATCTATCTCATCTGCCTTTATCAATATTAGTAATGGCACGGTAACAAGTAAGTTCTTCCGAAGGGAGATTTTCCAAATGAGTGTAGAAGTGATATTAGTTGGCGCGCTGTATTGACTGAAGATTGAAGTCACATTATCCATGTTTAACGAAAACCCATGAGAAAATATTCTATCCTTGCTGAACAAGAACTCAAAGGGAAAGGATCGGACCAGAGTATTGGACATTGACAACGTTTGAAGGTAAGGGAGATTCAGAAATAATCTTGATTCAACTTTGCTTATGGGGTTATCCGACAAGGATAGGTAATAGAGCCTATCACAACCCTCGAATACCAATGAGTGTAGGTATGATATCAAATTGGAATCAAGCATCAATCTACTGATTGAACACTTTACATTATACTCTGTAATATTTCCCATCTGGCCGTTCACAGAAGGAATACTCCTTGTCAGGTTTTGTATCACATTCTGTCTAGCAGAAACGTAGTCAACATTTGAAGGTAGAACTAAAAGCTTCAAGGAATTTCCATCCAACTGAATTGTTGTCACCTTGCTTGAACCGAAATAGTGGTCATCGAGATTGGTGATGGAGTTAAAACTCACCTTTAAAAATAACAGATTCGGGAATTGAGATATATTCATTATTACAGGTGATGACAAAAGGTTGCCATCGAGTGATATGTGAACCAGAACCAGACTACTGTTTAATCTTGCATTAACAATCCTGTTCCAAGACAAATCGATTGATCTCAAGTATCGTAGTTCCAGATCATCAAGAGTAACTTCTTGTATCTCATTATGTTGCACATCGAGGCGCAAATAATTTGAAAATTGCGATAAAGCTGGAAGTGTTTGTAATCTATTACCATCGAGCTCAACTGTTCTTAGATTACTGCATCCCAGGAATGTCGTTGAACTGATGTACGTAATATAGTTACTAGAAAACGAAATCGTATTCAATGTTGAGAAATTTTGGTACCGACCAACTTCATATATCGTATTGTGCCGAAGATATAGTTCAAAGATTTGTTTATTGGGGTGGAGCTTTTGAGGATTTAATGACAAGATATCATTGTGGGATAAATCAAGGTGATTTATATTTGGAAAAGACTTGAGAAACCTAAGATCATGGATTTCATTCCCGCTCAGTTTTAAAGATGTCAGCGAATCGAGAACGTTGTTCCTCGATTCCATAATTGATATATTCGTTATACGATTGTTTCTAATATCAAGTGATGAAAGAATGGGAAGGACTGTCTTGTTTATCATTAATGTACCGTGGAGACTGCAATTTGATAGTACAAGACGAAGCAGATCAGCCATTACCGGCATATGGAATAAATCCTCCAGTGGATTACCATCCAACGTCAGTAGCTGTAATGAATTTTTGTTACCAACCCTAAAGTCTTCTAGTGACCGAATTCCATTGTAACCAACTTTAAGGGTAGAGAGTTTTTTCCCTAACATGATAGAATGGTAATTGCCAAGTGAGATTGACTCCAGATTGTGGGGGACAGCAGTTCTTTGGATGAGATTGCCCGACAGATCTAGGTACTCAAGTATGATGAGGCTACTGAGATCGGGTATAAACCTTATGAAGTTATCTCTCATGATGATGGACGTCACGGTATATACTGTGTGGGATTCCACCACGTCAAAGACGCGGAGTCCGCACGAATCGGCTATGAGATACTCGGTTATCATGTGGCTGTCGGAATACTTTCTTATGAAATTGAAAGAGAGCTGGAGATTAGTAAAATACATAGCGGATGAATCATTGACGGCCAGTGACTGAATTAAATTGTTTCTAATATCTAGGGATATCTCTGGGAGAGATTGAAGGAAACCAAGGTCGGTCAGGAAATTGCTTTCTAGGGCCATGAATGATAGAACAACCATATGCTGGAAGGTTTCACGCTCGATGGTAGATATCGCATTATGGCCTACATCCAATCTTGTCACACTGGTCAGGTTGGAGAAGGATTCTGCCCTGAGCACACGAAGGTTGTTTCGTGATAGATTGATAGACTTGACTTCGAAAGTCACGTTGACTTTGGGAACTTCGGAAAGAATTCTGTTCGCGCAATGGAGAGAAGAATACGAACAAGAACATGGCTTTGGACACGGGAGCTCTTCGGATTTCACAGACAATGACAGAATCAACAGCACGAACGTACGAAGATATCGGTTTCGAGTCTCCATGCCAACTGTTGCACCACATAATTCAGAATTTACCATCTCGAAATTTGGACTAAGCAATGGCCGGGCAATAGGTATTGGATCTCACTTGCAAAACTAATACGATGAAGTGATGCAAATCTCCAATTTCAGGTCTATTTATCCATTTTTTTCTCTCGAAGAAAGTACTTTTTATTAATTTCTTTGAAGCAGCGGCGGATCCTGTTTTGCAAAACACATAAAATGCTTGCATTTGATGGGACGGGGGGAAATTTGCGATAAATTTATTATTATTTTGTTGAATTATCATTTCGATTCATCATGTCACTGGCACCATTTGACATAAACAAAATTAATTATTTGCGGTATTGTTGAAGGAAACACATGTTATATTTTTATATTTTTTATCAGAATATAATTAATTGCATCTAGAAATGTTTTTACTGTATTATTTAGCCAACAGTGGAAAATACCTTTTTTTATTTGGCATTAGCAAATTTATGGAATAAGAAACAGAAACAGTAATATCATGTAATGGTTTTGATTGAGTGTTTTTATATATATTCGGGATAATTGAGTGTTTTTTTTATATATATTCGGAATAATCCGATTATACGGCTATTGAACCCTTAGATGCACTGCATAGGGACAGAGTGGCGCTTGTCTTTTTTTATAAGGAAGAAAATGAAGATGTTGAAGAAGATAACGAAGAACATAATATTCAGAAAGAAATAAAGAAAAGGAGAAACAAAGAAAGAAAAAATAAGTAAAAAAGGAAAGAAAGAATGATAAAAATAAAGTAAGAGAGAAAGAAAGAAAAGAAAGTAAGGGGAAGGGAGAGGAAAAGAATCGTAAATAGAAAGAAGGAAGAAAGATATTGAATTATTTTCTCATAGATGTATGAAAAATGGGTCTTATGTTTATATATTCAATACACAGTTGAAACGCTTTTTCAAATGTTAATAAATTTTATCGCATGCCATATCAATGATGGAGTTGCTCGCATGCGACGTCACAAAAAACGGACTCGCTTATAATAATTATTCTTGCTTATACAGTGCGTATCAAAAAAAATTTACACTTAGAAAAAATCCTGTAAAATTATATATTTGTAATATCCTGACGATTTTTCCACATTTTAGCATTGGTACAGATCCATTTAAGCAAATGACGATATAACTGTCGAAAAACATTTCCGCTTGAGTGAGCACCACTTACTTTTGAAAAGTTGGTGAAAAATGATTTGCGCAGAACTTTGAAATAGTTATGCGAATAAAAGTAAACCTTAATCATGAAGAACAGGGAGAAATTAGTTAGTAAAATTGATTTGAAGATATCTTTTACCTTTTTAAACTTGTTTCCTTGCCCAAACACTTTGAAGAGTGCATTGTGCCCCACCCCACTCCACCACACACCGAGTCCATCGTGTCGATATTTGCTTTACACAGAGCTGTGATTTACATGAAATGGCTTAGGCTTGATTTTCATTTTGTTAATCATTCCCAAGCTTGAGAAAAGTGTGGAGTAACAAGTATTAAATGAAAAATGAAATGTAAACCAACTTTAAATGATAAAAACTTAGTAAAAAAATGCTGGAGATGTCTGATATAAACTTTTGTTGAGATTCAGTTATGTCCTCAGATCCAGCTGGCACAAAAAGGGTAAAGGTTGCCCTTACTAAGTGTTGAAATTTCAAATTTGGGCGGCAAAATTTTTACAAACTGCTTGAATGTATCCGTTTTATGTCAATTGGCTAAAAGTGCTAGGGAAATTTATGAGAAATGCTTCCCAGGGTAAGTTTGATTTCGCCCTTTCCCCTTGACACAGCGTGAAAACAAGCATTTCTGCGAGCTTTACAAAAATGGACAGTGCTCACTCAAGTGTAACATTCTGTCAAAATTGTTATTTTCATTGGATAGATGAGACCCAAACTCATAATTATATGTGAAAAAATTACCCACATGTTGTATATTTGTTAATTCCCATGGCTTTTTCAAAGTGTAAACTTTAAGTGTAAACTTTTTTTGATACGCACTGTATAGCGCTTAATACTTACTTTGTCTCTAAGCGCTATAGATGCAGCATTATTACCCAGGCTTTAACAGTGCAGCTGTTACGCGCGCTGCGTTTCAAGGAATAAATTCCTGTACCCATTTTCCTCACCTGGGTTGAGTGCAGCACATTGTGGATCAATTTCTTGCTGAAGGAAATTACGCCATGGCTGGGATTCGAACCCACGACCTTCTGTTTCTGAGTCCGTAGACTAATCCACTGGGCCACAACGCTCCACACGCTTATTTTGCCAAATCTTTTTTTTTCTCTCATTTGTTGTTCAGAGCCCCGTAGTACAAAGGTTGACTTACGAACAGCTTTATGAAACACCAACCTGGTATTGTTAGAAGCATTAACAAGTGCAGGTATCGATATTGTTGATGTTCATATCTGGGTCCCGTAACACAAAGCTTAGCGATGATCGTAGAAGCACTTTTATACGATTGATTCCATTGACCACAATACACAATCAATCGTGAAAATCAAGCGCGTGATCAATCGCTAACATTTGTGTGACGGGACCCTGCAGTGGTTCAAAAAAAAAATTAAGCGTGATTAAGTGTCATCAATAGAATTGCCGCACGAAACTAAAAAACGCATTTCCTAAATAAAAGAATTTGGATGTATTACAAGTCAAATAAAATGATTGACATTCTAGCAACCTTTGTAGCTCGCATCGTATATTTTTTTAAATTATCTATACCGTGATGTGGCCTCGAACATCCGTCTAAAGTAGACGTGTAGTTACAGTTTCTCTGACAGTCTCCATTAGCGAGGACATATGTATGTTTCATCCGCTTCCTATAAACCTGTTGGCACTGCTTATGACCACTACTTCTGAGGAGGTTGCCGCAGTTCTCATCAAAACAAAGTCGGTAGAGACTCCATTTTTCTTCTTAAATACCGAACCGCTTTTTGATTATGGCTTACAAGGCACGATTATCGCCCAGTTTCCGCTATGTGTATTGGGCAACCTTTCTACGCTTTGCATCCTGAAACGGGCCGAAGACGACTTTGATGATATCACCACGATTTTGTTCTTCTCTCTAACCTGTATCTACCTCCTCGTTACCGACAAGGCTTTTGTATGTTACCAGCACTCGCATTCTTTCTACTAGACACTTCATTGCAGTTTTTGAGGGAAATACGTGACGAAACACCCACACACACACACACACACACACACGCACACTTTCATTTACTACACTACATACACCATTATCTCAGCAACTCCTATACCTTGATTAACACTAAAAACACATGAAAAGCCATACGAAAATAAGTTGTAGTTGTACAAAAATGTCTTATATTTCAGGTCGTACGAACGACCCCCTCCCCCGCACTTCCACCCCCCATCATCACTGACGGACTCAAAATACATACCTTCACAAATTCCTCCGAAAAATAATACAATAACACACTCCATGTCTCTTGATATTTTCTTCGATCATGTTTCAAGCAGGTATAAAAATCAGAAAATTCATTATTCTAAAATGAAAGACAATACAATATACTCCTATAAACCAAGATCTCTTACTACGTAATGGTATATTCGTTTTGTAGAAAATATGAGCTTCGCTATATGAATAATACGAATATACACAATGTAATATATATTTATATAAGACAGTCATAACTAGAGACTAAAAATTCCAAGAACCGTTCAATTCTGTATTATTCATGTTATTACTTACAAATCAATGCTAGCATACTACTTCCTATAAAATAAGTTGGTATCTTTGTATACTAATTTCAATTATAAAGACAACGTCCATATGTTCGTCCAAATTCAATGATAAATAAACAATCTAATAGATAGTAGTAGTCATAACACCGATTCCATCATTACTTTTTTTATGAAACCTACTGAAATATAGCATGTATAACCATACCCTTTATATCAAAATCATAACGCCGATATTCAAAGTAGAAAAAAAATCTTGACATGTTGAAATATTCGATGACCATAATCATGATAATTATCTAAAATCATGTTTTTTTATCAAGTATACAAGATGACATAGAATTTCTCAACTACAAGTTTTACATCGTTCAGATAATATTCAAAGGTATGTTTTCCTAAATAAATGTGATTATACGAGATTATGATAATCTGTGGATATAAATACATATAACACATAACACTACCATAATAAGCTGTAATTCAGCTGTAGATTTTTTACTTTATTTTGCAATCCATATGAATTTACATATAAAACTGAACCACATCTTGCAAAAATTGTTCCTAGTAGACATGAAATCTACACCAATATAACACTAAAAGGATTCTTATTAATCGAATTTCGTACTAAGAATAACAGGGGGCGTGGTCTTCACCTACGACGTCAGTCAGCATAAGTTTGCAATGTATTAATGCACACACACACACACACACACACACATCTATATATATATATATATAAATATATATGTACACACACACACACACACACACACACACATGCTATATCCCTTGGTGGCTTAATGCAAACGCCAGCGGAAAAGTTGGCAGAAATTTAAAACGTGGCTGAAACTATATTCGAAGCACCCTATAATGGTCATGTGGGGGTATTATTTGCCAAGATTTTGGGGGCTTTTATATTCTAACCTGGTGTGGGGCAAAACGATAAAAAGAAGATGTTGACATGGGGGGGAGACCATCTAACCAAGATGTTGGCACGGGAGCGGCAAGACGATCTAACGAAGATGTTGACACAGGGGGATACGATCTAAAGTAGATGTTGACGGGGGACAAGACGATCTAACGAAGATGTTGACGGGGGACAAGACGATCTAACCAAGATGTTGACGGGGGACAAGACGATCTAAAGAAGATGTTGTCACGGGAGGGGGCAGACATTCTAAAGAAGTTGTTGACAGAGAGGCAAGACAATCTAAAGAAGTTCTTGACACGGGAGGGCGATACGATCTTAAAAAAAATATTGGCGTTGGGGGCAAAACAATCTAACGAAGATGTTGACATGGGAGAGGAAAGACGATCTAACGAAGATGTTGAAATGGGGGAGGAGCAAGGCGATCTAAAGAAGATGTTGAAATTGGGGAGGGGCAAGGCGATCTAAAGAAGATGTTTTAATGGAGGGCAATACGATCTAACAAAGATGTTGACACGGGGGGGGGGCAGACTATTTAAATATGTTGTTGAAACGGGGGAGACGATCTAAAGAAGATCTTGACACAGGGGAGGGCAATACGATCCAAAAAAAAAGATATTGACTGGGGGGGGGGCAAAACAATCGAACGAAGATGTTGACACGGGAGAGGCAAGACGATCTAACTAAGATGTTGAAAACTGGGGAGGGGCAAGGCGATCTAAAGAAGGTCTTGTCATGGGGGGGGGGGCAAGGCGATCTAAAGGAGATGTTGTCATGGGGGGCAATACGATCTAACAAAAATGTTGACACGGGGGCAGACGATTTAAAGAAGTTCTTGACACGGGGGAGACGATATAAACAAGTTGTTGACACGGGGGAAAGACGATCTAAGGAAGATCTTGACAGAGGGGAGCGCAATACGATCTAAAAAAAGGTGTTGACATGTGGTGAGGGAAAGACAATCTAAAGAAGATGTTGATACGGGGTAGGGGGCAATTATGATCTAAATAATATTTTGACACGGGGACATGAAATCCCCCCCCCCCCCCCCGATACCATGGATTTGTACCTTAAAAGCAAATTAATTTCAATGACATTTGCATAGATATGATGAGCACAGGCAGTAGCATAAAGGTGGTATTTCTCACGTGAACTTTATAAACTTTTATCCTAAAAAAAATGTTTAAAAATCATAATCTATACGTGCTAAGCTTAATTGACTTCTAGATTGGATTTCAGGCTTCAAAGAGTTTTAACATGATAGAGTCGTATCACGATCATTTGCATATGCACGCTAGATATCATAAAGGATACAAAAGTCCCCGTCCACCCCGATCGTGTATTCGTGTAGAAATAATTTTCTTTAATGACATACTTAAGCAATACAAGATACCTCGCAAACTCGCATGCAAAATATTATTCTTTTAATATCGAATCTATTACCCAAACAAATATGCATTCTTAAATCATGAACTAACATAAATCATATGGTGTATAAGAGCACCCTTCCACCAAAGAACATGCCAACGTTTCGTTACCTCCATGGTAAAATCGTGTGTAAAACAACGTCTCTTTTACCATTGACCTAAAATGAACTTTGACCATGATCATATGACATGTAAAGAATCATTAACACTTTATTACCTTCATGTTTATGTTTAATAAATTAGATCCCCAAACTTTCTTAGTTATGATGCCAATTCAACAAATACCCCCAACACGGCCAAAGTTCATTGACCTTAAATGACCTTTGATCTTAATCATGAGGCCTGAAATGCGCACGGGATATTGAGCGATAAATGGTTACTCCTATGTTTCATAAACTAGACCAATAAATTTTCTAGGTTATGACGACATTTCCAAAACTTAACCTTGGTTAAGACTTCAATGTTGACGACTCCGCCTCCGTCGAAATAGCGGCGCTTATAGTCTCGCTATATTATGCAGGCGAGACAAAATTGTACGAAGCTTTACAAGCTGCTTACAGATTATTGAAATGCAGTAATTATACAATCGATTCTACCTTGCCCCCCAAGTTACATGTTTAAAAAGGATTGCAGTCAGCTTTGATAAACAAACACAGAATGATATAAATAGAGTATAACAATACATTTCACTTTACCATTTCAAATCAATTGCCGTCTTGTTCATGACTGTACTAGTATCGAATGAAATTGTTGGTTTACACTAGGTTATTCAAGGAGTTTCAACCGCGTAGGTGAATAGGCTTTGTCGGCGATAATGGAAGATCGAATGAAAAGGTAAGTCTATGACATTGATAAAACTGATGATATCCTTGATACAACAAAAGCCATGGAAACGATGAAAAAGCCAGCTTCGGTTCTAAGTGCCGAGTCTAATGATGGAAATAATGAATAGATAGAAAAAAAGTTTATAAAAATGGAATATAATTCATCAGCTACATAATTTTATATACAAAAATGTATATATGTATTTTATCGCACAGCGTTACCGCCCATTTCTGCAAGAATTTTGTGCGGCAATTCCAAGTCCGAATCTTGGATAAATTAATACTAGTTATATTTTACATGAGCCATTGTTTAAAATGTTTTACTCTACCACACTGTAAAAAGAAATACTGGGTAAAATTTTTACCCCCACGAGGGTAATTATGTTACCAACCAATTTGGGGCTGTATTTTCCCCAATGCGGGAAGCATTTTGTCCAGTAAGGCTAAAAAAATAATTAATTACTTTAGAATGGGCTAAATTTTCATCACACTGGATAAATAAAAATGCCCAATAGAAATGCCCAATGTTGTTTGGACATATAGTTACTCTCATGGAGCACTTTTACCCAATATTTTTTTAAGTGCAGTTACAGAATAGTCTTGTACAAATATGAATGTAGAGAGAATATGGAAAATAGACATGATAAAAATGAACCGTTTTATTCAATTAATTGGATTATTTCAATGCTCCTTTATCATGTTTATGTTATTTCCAACAAAAAATGTAAAAATATTCTTAAATAGATTGGGCACATTCAAGCAACACTTTCTAAAGGAGGTTTATTTACAGACTAGGTGCACTATCATCGGAAATTTCCAATATTAGTATTGAATTTGGATACTTTCATGGAATATTAGGTTGATAATAAGTGTTTATGAATTCAGCATGAGTCATTTCTTTCATCCTTTAAGATAAAACAACCAGACAACGATAAATGAAGGTTTGGTCCCACTGCACCAAAAAACTTAGGGGGTGTCCACCTGAAATTTTAGGATGGACACAGGTAAAAAATTGGACAAGCACACCCAAGAAAGGTTATCAACCTAAATTTCAGGAGTGGCTAACCAAAAAATTTTTACAAGCAAAAGAAATAAATTATTTTTAAAAAAAAGGTCATCAACCTAAATTTTATGGGGGACAACACACGTTTCATGGGGGGTCCACGTGAATTTAGGGGGGACGCAGGAAAAAAATTGACAAGCAAAAAAAAAAGTTATCAAAGAAATATTTAGGGGACACGTCCCCCTTCCCCCCCCCACGCTTCGGCCGCCTATGCCTACGGATGCAGAGAGGATGTAAAACGGAAAAGAATCTTGCCATCCGTTGGGAAACGTTTGCATACGTGTTTCATACGCTCTATATCAGTCCACTGTGATTTCATTTTTCGCCCATTTCATTCATTGTCTGGGGCGGATGAAAACAGATGGAGTCACCCCGAAATTTGCTAGTCCGCTGTATCTGATATGAGTCCGTTTTGTGTCCGTCGGCCAGTGGGACCAGGCCTTAAACTATATGCCTACCAGAAGTCTTGCTCCCCCTTATTCGTTCTCTTGTTCCTCTTCTCCTTTTCTCTATCTATCCTACTCTCACTCCCTCTTTCTCCACACTGTAAAAACTGTGGTGTTAAAACTGACACCAATTGGTGTTAATGGAGGACCACACCCTGAGGTGTTCAAATTATACCCTACCCTAGAGATTGAACATAACACTAAAGAGTGTAAATGTAACAACCAAAGGTGTTGTAATAACACCTATAGGTGTAAAACTAACACCACCAACTTAACACCGGTGTAAAATAACTGGTGTGGTCCTCTATGTACACCGGTTAACACCACAGTTTTTGCTGTGCATCCACCTGCTTTCGCTTAAAATTCATATTTTGTAAATCATATCATAATGAATGTGTATATAGTGTTATTGTTTGAGTTTATGATGAGGTATTAAATGCATTAGTCTCTTGACAGACAAAAAAAGAAACGATGATAATGCATAGGCCTAAACAAAGTGTGACGGAGTGAAACGGAGAAAGCATGCTTACGTATCAATAATGTTTCGTTGTATGGAAAAACAATACTGCACTGGTGTCGATCCATGCCGTCAATCTATTCAAGTAGGGTGGGGTGAAACAATAGATCACCCCCCCCCCCTTGAACAATAGATTCACAACACAAATCGACACCCACGCTGTATTACAATCGATAAAGTATGATGTCAACAACAAGTACAATGAAATGTGAAAAGTGGATGGACTTATCATTTCAGGTTATAATTCAATCAAAAGGTAATAAATGTGAAAGAATGATAAATTACCATCACTTTACCATTATTTTGACTTGTGTATAATACGTAGATGAAACTGAAAGTTGTCATTAATTCTCAGTACTGCGACATTCTTCTATCAGTTAAGAAAAAAATAACGATAAGATACTATTTTATCCATTACTTTCAAGTCGAACACCGTCTTATGTTGTGCGTGTATTATTGTCAATGTAGCGTGTGTGTGGGTATGTGAGAGAGATGGTGGCAGGAGGCTGGGTGCACGTGTGTGCGTGTTCCTCTTCATATTGAGCTTTTCAGTGATTATTTTGAATGAATAATACAAAGAGGTCTACTAAAGACAATTAAATATAAAATTAATTGAAAACAATGTAATCAATGACCAAACACGAATGAAAAAAATGTTTAGATAACCTAAAGTGACCATTCAAACAGGGCCAGGGAGTATTCTTTATCCACTGAAAATCCACCGTTCATGTCAACTGAAAATTGACACTCCTTCTTTCAGAGTTTCAGATATAACTCTAAATTGGTTTGATATCTACTAAGTATTATATTATAAGATCAATACAACTCTTAAAAGGGATTAACAAAGAAGTAATTCACGCACTCAATATTTTTGAGAAAATGTTTTCCGAAAAATGCATTTTTTGACTGATTATGTACCATATTCACATGATGAATAATAGTTCTCGTTTGACCTAAATACTTACTCTTGATGACATCATAGAAGGCAATAGTTCCTGCAATGTTATTTGTAACGATGAGAAAATCCTTCCCGGTTGGGCTCTTCTCATTAGAAATAAATCTGAAAGAGATTTTTTTTAAATAAAGATGACATATTCGATATCTATAATCACAAGATACTGTCGGAAAATATTACTTATTTTGCTAAATCTTACAAAATTGAAGTCGAATTTAAAAGTCTTATCTAAGAATCTAGTGTTCAAGCATAATTGAAATTATGGAATTATTTTCAATTCCACAAGTGAAACTTTCACTCTAAAACTGAGAGTTTCACTTCTGCTTCAAAACTTGATCTGGAAAATCAGCACTCCGAAGTGTAGTCACTCTACTCGCTCCTTATGTGTTAAAATAACACTTTATCCTTTCATTTAAGTGTTTAGTTTCTCATTTTAAAAACAGAATAATTCAGGTTTACTGTACTTAAAATCTTGACTCACTTTATATCTTCTGGATCTAGGTCACCCACGTTCCTATCTTCTAGGAGTTGATCGTATGTTTTGTTAGTGCCGCCAGCTCGATAGAAGCTATCGAACTCTGGTATCGCTGACCCGGAAGGAAATGAAAAGATAGCAATGGCGGACAGCCGTTCGATTCCCACGAAGAGCAACCTGGTGCCATCGACTTCAGCGAATGCTAGGGATTCACATTCTGGACCCTATAAGATCAATGACAATAAGTGAGAAATATTAAGGAAATTTTGGAGGAAATCAATGCAAGAACATTGAATAAAAATCACTTTGTAAACATTACACGCGTGCTGCTCAAATTTGAATTCAAATTCGTATTTGAATTAAAATTTAAATTCAAATTCGAATTAAGATTCAGATTCGACTTCAAATTCAAGTTCAAATTAATTTTTTTTTTTCAAATTCACACTCAAATTCAAAGTCATATTCGAATTCGAAATTATATTGAAATTCAAATAATACTTTGTGAGAACTGTTTGTTTCATGACTTTACGAAAAAAAATGCATTTTCAAATACCCAAAAATGAATTTTCAAATATCCATTAATGTGATACATTCATTTCCACTTTACCATGGTATTGATGTCCACTAAACTAAGGAAGAAACACGTGACTATTTGCAATTGGCAAATATTTACTGTTCATTTCATACCTCATCTCAATAGTTATACTAGGGTATTTAAAGTGCATTGCACTAAATACTATCTGTTTATTACATCAATAGGCATAGGGTTTTTTGAGATAAGTTAGAAGAACAAAGAACTAATGTGTGCATATTGTATTGAAGGATTTAATTTTAATCTACATGTATATTAACGACTTTTTAACGTACATATACTTGTTTCCGTGACTAGGAACAAGTCCTTAATTCTGATAGTGAATTGTTTCTGATATGAAAAAAAAATACAAGTGTGGGCGTACTGTCACTTCCTTGGTGATGTGCTATCCCATCACCTCTGACAACACATTTTCTCACGTCCAGCGGTAATTGTTTGATTGAAGGCGTAGGTTAACATTAATTTGACTCTTGAAAATCTGAACTGCAAGGTCCTACTTGTCGCCTGTGCGTGTGATGTTATAAAAATGAAGCCAAGAAAACAAACGAGTGAAATATGAAGTGACCGGAAACACCATCTTAATTTCATCGCATACACTAACATGTGCTATATCAATCTCCAGAGGGGATTTGAATGATGGTTTTCCAGATATTGTGATAGTTTCTCTCCGACTTCGATTTTTTGAATTTCTTTCTAGGTGTTTGTTCATCCTTACAAAAAATATTGAATACAAAATGAATCAAAGTTAAGTTTTTACCTTTATAATATTAGCCTATGCCTTCAAAGTAACTTACATAATCATCGGAGCGGGTATCTGCAGCGCCTTCAGGCGTCGCGGAGAGCGGCTTTGTGTCTGTATTGAAAACGTTCGTCAACTCGCGCGCCGATTCCACTTCTATGACGTCACCACTGTCATACACCAATGAAAGATCACTAGCCTTGCGGATTGATATACTCCGAGCACCGAAGAAATGTAGCTTATCGATTTTCCCGAATCTCGAAGCATTGATGCCCTCGTATTGGGTAAATTTCAACCGACCTAGGGGAAATAAAAGAGAATATATCAAGAAAATCGTCTAATTATGACAAAGTGAATGTGCTTTCACACGAAAGCGACGTTTAGAACCTGCCGATGAAGGTTGAGATACTGTCTTCACCTCTCTAGATTGTCATGTAACTAGCGGTCATGGCGGGTGTAGAACGGCTATACTACGGTTGAGAACTGTCAAAATGGCCACTCAACCGGAACTAGGGAGTTTTCAATCGGCGATATACGGAGGATTCAAAACACGAGTAAAGTGAAATGTCCGTCAAATGACACAGGACAGCAGGGAGGATTTGATGAACTGGGGCCCGTTGAAGAAAGAGTTGCAATCAATCGCAACTCTAAAAATCATGCGCAAGTCCCGAATGCGCGTTGTTGATTGGTCGAAAATCAAATTGCGCGTGATTTTTAGAGTTGCGATTGATTGCAACTCTTTCTGCAACGGGACCCTGGACCAGCAGTTTCGTCCCCACAAGGTCTAGGACTGACGAAAACTTGCCAATATGTCGTTTGTCCGGTGTCGAGGACGAAGCTTTAATATTGATTCATCAATCTTCTACAAATACTACTGGGTTGCTGTTTGTAATGACGGGTATTTAGCAAGACAATTTCTTTGCTATTGAATCCTCCGCCCGGGGGGGCCACTTACATTGACGAGTGGATACCATGCGCGACCAAAAAAACACGTAAAAAGGATGTCTTTTTCACGATAGGGCACGTTACGTACGTAACGTGATAAGGGTGTCAAAAACACAAAAATAATGAAAAAAGGGTATCTATTTCACTACGAAAATTACGTGTTTAGGGTCGATTTTGCGGGGATGATGAAACAAAAATAAAATGTTTTATAAAGGATGTCCTTTTTGCCCCAACACTACGTGTTTAGAGTCCGATTTGCGCGAGGTGTAGAAGGTGGGGTCGAACTAAACCAAATAAGGTAAAGCCGACGACCGAAGGACCCGTAACAATAAAACATTTTTATACTTGTTTAGGGGTTCATTTCGGGGAATATTTGCCAAGAGTATCGTTTTGTTTCCAATACTTGTTAAGAGTAGGGTTTCACACGTCAGTACTTGTTATGGGGTGCATTTTCAGAATATGGAAATTACGTGTTTAGGGTGCTTTTCGAGACCCAATGGTCGCGCATGGTATCCACTCGTGAATGGAACTGCCCCCCCCCCCCGGGATCCTCCGTGCGTCGCTGAGCAATCATCTCTGCTAACAGTAAATTCCGACACTCACTTAGTTTAGGGCCGCCTCCGGTATTAAAGTCCTTAGCATCCTGACCATTCTGGTGATGTTCTATAAAGATTCGAAGCTGTAAAATTTACACTTGACTCTGTAACACTCTTGTGAGCAAATTATTCCTAATTTCGTAGCATCGCCTTACTTTCAAAAACACATATTGCCTGAATATTAAATACTTACCAATCAGCAACGCAAAGTATGCTTTGCTACTATTTGGAAATACTGCAATATTCAGCCAAACTTTGTCATGTTTGTGCTAAAAGTAAAACTGGAAAGGTCTTGACAACACACGTTACTTGAATGCTGTGTGTTGGCATCAAACAACCCCACAAACCGTTTCAAATCATGTGCTCTCCATCTCCATATCAACATTTCTAGTTTCTTATGGTCCAGCTATGGAAGCTTAAAAGTGCCACCGAGATGTTGAGATAATTATCTCGGGAAGTCGACATCTTGATAGCAAAAGATAAGATGACGAGATCCCAGATCTCATCATGTCGACATCTTTTAGAAGAGATGATGAGATGACAAGATCCCGGATCTCATCATGTTGACATCTTTTAGAAGAGATGTTGAGATGACAAGATCTCGGATCTCATCATGTCAACATCTTTTAGAAGAGATGATGAGATGACAAGATCCCGGATCTCATCATGTTGACATCTTTTAGAAGAGATGATGAGATGACAAGATCCCAGATCTCGACATGTCGTCATCTTTTAGAAGAGATGATGAGATGACAAGATCACGAATCTCATCTTGTCAACATCTTGTAGAATAGATGATGAGATGACAAGATCCAGGATCTCATCATGTCAACATCTTGTAGATGAGATGATCAGATGACAAGTTCCCGGATCTCATCATGTCGACATCTTTTAGAAGAGATGATCAGATGACAAGATCCCGGATCTCGTCATCTCATCATCTCTTCTAAAAGATGTTGACATGATAAGTTCCGGGATCTTGTCATCTCATCATCTCTTCTTAAAGATGTAGACATGACGAGTTACGAGATCATGACATCTGATCATCTCTTCCACTGGATGTAGACATGACGAGATCCAAGATCTTGTCATCTGATCATCTCTTCTCCAAGATGTCAACATGATGAGATCCGAGATCTTGTCATCTCATCATCTCTTCTAAAAGATGTTGACATGATAAGTTCCGGGATCTTGTCATCTCATCATCTCTTCTAAAAGATGTTGACATGATGAGTTCCGGGATCTTGTCATCTCATCATCTCTTCTACAAGATGTCAACATGATGAGATCCGGGATCTTGTCATCTCATCATCTCTACTTAAAGATGTTGACATGATGAGATCCAGGATCTTGTCATCTCATCATCTCTTCTTAAAGATGTCAACATGATGAGATCCAGGATCTTGTCATCTCATCATCTCTTCTTAAAGATGTTGACATGATGAGATCCGGGATCTTGTCATGTCATCATCTCTTCTAAAAGATGTCGACATGATGAGATCTGGGATCTCGTCATCTTATCTTTTGCTATCAAGATGTCGACTTCCCGAGATAATTATCTCAACATCTCGGTGGCACTTTTAAGCTTCCATATCCAGCGGTGCCACCTCGTTTTAGACTTACCTAGCTTTGATGTATCATTCAGAGCAGATATTAGCGGCGATTCACCCCAGACCAGTCCATCTGAATATATGAAGCAAGGACAACAGGCAAAAAGAATGAAGCAACAACAACTTACAAAAATCATCCATTACAGTGCCAGACCTCTATCATGGGTGAAATGGGTTTATGATTAGATTTTTAGAGGGAACTCATCGTTAATGAGATAAATAACATAATAATGATAAGTAAATAATCTTAATCATCGAAAAACTCTATGAGGAACTTAGATATTTCATCAAAATGGTATTGAAACAAAAATCTATAAGGTTGGACATGAAGAGGAGTCTTAAGTAGAAAGCAATTGTTTTTTTTATTATGCAGTCAGAAACGATAAACAGTTCAAACATAATTTGGAGTGCAAGTCGACCTTTAGTAATAAGTGAGTGAATTTCTCTTACCGTCTACAAGCGACTTCCCGCGTTTTTCTTCAGTCCACGTCGGATATTCCACGCTACCGCCCTCATTGGCCGTTGCTATATATCCAGTCCCGTCGACGTCAAAGTATCTGATAGCATCTGGCTGATAGAGACTGTAGATATCATAATTACGAAATACAATCCCTGCACAAGCAATAAATAGGAAATGATGATTGTTAAAATGTGAATTAGAATTATTGAGGCACGTCTAACAGTTGTGATGAATGGTGAAGAGATGTAAATGATTATAATAAAAATCCGACCCATCGACTGCTTCCAATGCGAGGCATGTGAGAATAAAAAATGTAAATATGAAATTGCTCGGAGAGTGTGCTTAGAAATAATTTCACTTTAGGGTAAAGGTTAATAACGGGCTGATCAGTACAAAAAGATTTATGGGGATATTTTGTCCGTTTTAAAACCTTATTCAGATTAGCCATGTTTTACCGAACGATGGCATATTGAGAGTCAATTCCAGCAATGATCCGGGTTGCTCTCCGTTTAAAATTTGACACATAAAGCAACGTCTTTTCAATACTTTGCCAACAAATCCTTAATGCAATTTATTGATTTAAAAAATCTACCTGCTTTTAATGAGTCTTTTTCAGAAATAATGGTAAACAATACTAATATTCAGTTTGTATACCTTTTATAATAATTAAAGTGCATATCACATTTCTTTTAACGTCTCTATGCGCTTAAGAGGGACTTGGATTTTTTTCATTTATATATCTTACCAAGGTAAAAGATGTCATTAAGTAAACCAACTATATTACGAGTATCTGCTTCATGTTTTCAATGCTGAATCTGATTCTATTTTTTGCTGGTCCTCATCAGTTACAGTTAGAATCTTTGCGTAGTTTGTCAAGATTTTTGGGGTTATATGAAAATATAAAAAAAAATCCAATGGTAAATTTTGAGCATTTGTTTTACCACCAGATCATCATGGCCCAGCCGTGAGCAAATGCGGTGAACATCTTCGTGGAACAGCCAGTTAATAATAATAATCCGCTTTTATATAGCGCTTAATCCGTCGGAACGACGTGTCTAAACGCTTCACAGATATATTATTACCCCAGTCGTCGGAATCAATCAGTCATTCCCGCACACAATGTGTGCACATCCTCCACTCCCTGGGGAGTATTCCAGTCAGTCGCCTGTGAGGCGCACACAGTACTGGACAAGCTACAATGACTTTCACATCCTACCGGGTACCCATTTAGCACCTGGGTCGAGAGTGGCAAAGTGTGGATTAACGCCTTGCCAAAGGACGCCAGACCGCGTTGGGATTCGAACACACGACCCTCTGTTTACAAGGCGAGAGTCAGAACCACTACACAACGGCTCCTCCAGTTGGCAGTAATATGTTATTTTTTATCACTTTTAAATCAAATGTTTTGATTACTAATTATTTGTACCTTAATTCTGCTTTACTAACTAATGTGAACGTTCAATGTTTATTCTCGAGGATAATTTACTCTTTTACAATCTCCAGAACTATGAAATGACTGGTTTTAATAGTGTCTCACCGCCGTCTCTGTTACTAGCATCCAGATTAAGGTTTTTCCAGGACTTGGCTCCAAGGCTGTAGATTTCCTCTATTCTCTCCTCTGCAATGTCGATCACTGCGATGGCATTATTTTCCTTGATACAGAATATATTGTTAAAATACCGTATTAAATAGGTCACTAATTTCCATAATGCTCTTTACTTTCAAAATCCAGTGTGAAATGCACTTGTCTTAGTTTTTTCTTGACGCAATGACGTTTGAGATTCTTTACAGTCACAAGACGATACAATTCTTGGAGCTTCTCCATAACATATAACTGACGTACTCATGGTACTAGTAGGGGTTTATAGAGATGCTGCTTATATATTTCACAGCGTTCTTCTTCCCATAATTCAGAAGGGTCTATATTGATAATTTAAATAATGAAAAATCAAGACGGAGCTTAGGAAGATTTGAAGTCTTACAAATGTGTTCCAAAATGCATTATGATTTCTTTTGTTTGCTGTCCTCCCTCGCACGGTTTATCCACGCAACACCCAGACCTCTATCATTGGGTCATTATAAGGTATATTTGTAAATGGAAGGAAGTGTGCCGAAGCTGAAAAATATTGTTTTAATATTGAACATAGAATAACAAGCTCGTTAAGCATATACATTATCCATATCTGATAAGAGGAATACACACAAGATACACAATGAGTGTTGGGGAATGACTTACGTACCTGTAGTGCTATATATGCCGTTGAGTCATCCGAACTGATGGCTACGTACTCCGGTTCCAGGTTTTGAGAGAATGTTGAATTTTTGAATGGATATCGGACTCCGCTGGCTTCGTATTCAGCTGCTCTGTGTCAGGTTTAAAAGAATATAACTTATGATATTGAGGAAAATCATAATAGGCACATTTTAGTGGCGTGAAGATGCGGGGGAGGGGTCTTGGGGAATTTACCCCCCCCCCCTGTCCAAACTTTTTACGACCAAGAAAAAAAATGGCAAAAAGGAAAAAGGAAAGAGAAGAGGGTGAAATATGACATTTTCTGAATATTATGTCAAAATCTATCACAAGATCGGATATATGAAATAAATATGTCAAAATTTTTGCTCGCTCGCTTCACTCGCTCGCAACTGTTTAATGAAATTTGTCTGATTTTCTCAACCCCCTAAATTTTTTGGGCTCATTACGCCACTGGGCATATTTATCATAATCATAAAGTGTTAGAAGGAACATGCATTGGCAGATCCAGGGAGGGGGGGGGGGGTTAACGGATTTTAATCCCATTTTGGGCTCCCTAAAAATAAAAAGGAGAGGGGGATCAAACTCCAACACCCCTTCCGTGTTTACGGTGGTCGCACACGCAGAACAGTGGCAGATCAAAGAGAGAGGAGCAGTACGCCGCAATTCATCGTTATTGGGTAAAACGAATTGGCCAAACATCATACCTAATTTCCACTGTCACTTTTTTTGCAAGTTTACGTATAAACCTTTTAACATGGTAAGAAAATGAATATATATGAATTTCAAATGTAAATTTAGAATCAATCTGCTCACATATCTTTAACAACTTATAATCACGAAGGGATTAATGCAGAACAGAATCCGGGTACAACAACAACAGCAAAAATCTGAATTACGGAAATACACTTATAATCTGTATATAACCGGGCATGGTGGCTCAGCGGTAGAGCGTCCGCCTCATGAACGGGAGGTCGTGGGTTCGATCCTCGGCCGAGTCATACCAAAGACTTATAAAAATGGGACCTTCTGCCTTCTTGCTAGGCGCTCAGCATTTAGATTGGACATGTTGGAGAAGGGTAATAATAACATTTTATGTTGTGCAGGGCCCGCTGGTAGAGCAGTTTCCTAACTGAAGTGGCTACCCTGGGTAAATGAAACGTTATCATTTTATTTATTTATTTATAAAACTCAAGTTATACAAATTACGATTTGAGCCAGGATTGAAACAGTGATCTTGATCTTAATCGTAGTGATCGCATCAGATCGTATAAGATCATGTTGATCAGTCGTGGTAACCGTATTGATCGTTTAGATATATTTTGAATGGTTCAAAGTTTTTCGCGATCAGTTACTAAAGACCAATCGTGGCGCTCGCAAAGGATCCCACGGCAATGGGAACGGGTTATTAGCAAAAAAAAACTAGATCCGCTAATGACACATTCGTATCGGGTCAAAAGGGTACCGCATTTCTATTCTTGGTTTCACAATTTATTAAAATTGACATTAACTTATTCGTTTTTCTCTGTCAACATTTTATTTCATTTTCTACATGTTAGTTACCCTGACTCCTCTCCTCTTCAACATTTTCCGTCACCCTATTCGTCACCCTTCCCCTACTTTGTTCTGTTGGCAATCTATCTGTTAGATGCATGGGTGGGAATCCCAGGGGGACGTGTCCCCCTACCACAAACAGTATGGGGGACACAATATCTAATAATAATAATAATACCCAATTGTTATAAAGCGCTTTTCCCAGAATGGCTCAAAGCGCGTTACAGCATATTATTACCCCGGTCATTGGATTCATTTCAATCCCGCACGAAAGTGCACAATTTCCACTCCCTGGGGAGCATTCCTTGCATTCATCGCAGCCTCATTATGGCGCTGGCAAAATCAAACATACAATATCTTTCGCATCCTACCGGGTACCCATTTAGCACCTGGGTTGAGAGCGGCAAAGTGTGGATTAACGCATTGCCAAAGGACGCTAGACCGCGGTGGGATTCGAACACACGACCCTCTGTTTATAAGGCGAGAGTCAGAACCACTACACCACGGCTCTTCCACATATCTAACTTCCACCTACTATTTTTGGTATTTTATGATGGAGAAAAATACATCACTTCACAATTGAAATAATACATGAATTTTTTACTAAATAACCTTACATTTTAGGTAGAAACCTAATTATTCGGATATTTCATTTTTATTTTGAAACACGGTTTGAAGCGAATCCCTGTTTAATAGGTCTTTCACATTTACTCATTATTTATTCTCACAGAGCACTTCAGTGATCTCTTTAAAAAATATATAGTTTGAACAGCTTTCGAGTAAATGTGTCTACCTTTTTCGTACTCGATATCTTTTCTTACAGAGTGCGTTTTACCACTCGCAAAATACCAGAATATAAATATACAAATTGTCACGTCTTCTACCATTGACAACCAAATCCAATCCATCAACAATCTTCCATTTTCGCGGCAATATTTTCAAGAACATTTCAAAAACATGATCCCATAGCCTAACATTCTTGCAGTCTTAAACTAGCTTCGTCAATTTTGTCACGTTTGGACTTGGGTTGACCCGGGTTATTGAACTAACATTACAAACAGTTCAAAGAGTCGTTTATATTCTGAAGATGCATCTGTCATATGATGACTGCTGTGGCTTCGCATTTGCCTTCCTTTAAGCATGGAACTACATGTACTGCTTTGAGTTAGGTGAATTTCAATATGTGTCGGATGTCACGACACCTGAAACCATAGGCCTTTCTATTTTTTGATGAAGAATAAACATCAAATAATGAAATCCCTGCACCTTGACTTCCCCTGTAGGGTGACAGTTTCGAATTCTACGTCTTTGATTTCTTTCAGTGGGTAACGATATTTTGTTTTGACTGTCTTGAACCCTGATACTTTCGATCGAAAATATTTTTATTCAAAACTATATCTCCCAAATTCTTGTTTGCTTCTTTGGAATGAACCTGAACAAGTAACACTTGGGATAGTCCCGGGGGATAGTCACTATTTTTCCCAAAAGATGGAATGTGATAAAGACGAGATTTGCATCACGAAATGCCTTTCCAAGACGGTCAAGACCACTTCGATACAGATTGGGTGTTTAGGTCATGGCAAAAAGTTCCACGACAATGAAAAAAATGCAGGAGAAAACGAAAGGAAAGGAATGGAAAATCGCACGATTTTCTAAATTATATGTCAAAATCTGCTACCAAATTGAATTTTCATTAAGAAAGATCGAAAGTTTTTCTCACTCGCTTCGCTCCCGGGATATTTATGAAAATTTTAGAAACGCACCATGATGCACCCCCTCACTACGCTATTGGTTCAAGCAGAATGTTTGAGGACCACAATCAACCCTTGTTATGCTGAAATATTTGCTTTGTGATTGGCAAATGTCTGTAATAGAAAATACTCTGTAACAAAATTATACGGTGTAAGGGGGTGGCATAAAGCTGTATGCCGAGTAACTGCACCTAAGAGAACATCTAAGAACATTTAGGTTCAACGATATAATTATCTCAATGTTGATATCGAGGTCAGCGCAGAAGTCAATTACCGTACCGTTCGTTGAAGGATGTGAAGTTGAGGTTGTTGATCCTGTACCCATCACTGCTATCACTGTCGAGCTTTATGATGGACACAATCGCCTCGGGATCGATGAACTCGCCAGGAACATCTGTCTCGCCGTATTCGCCCTCGTTGACGACCACGATGGTCTGGCAGTCCTTTGTGAAGTGAAGCATATCTGGAACGCTGCCAACTATAAGAAAAGCAGATGTCGACATACGTACTATGAGAAACACGCGTGTTGTCGATATATTATGGTAACCATTTAACACCAGGTGGGTGTTTCGTAAGGCTGTTTGGAAGTTTAGAGCACCTTTAAGAACGACTGGTGATCCTTTTCTTGGCGACGGTTTAGCGCGTAAGAGTGGATCACCAGTCGTTCTTAAAGTGGCTTGTAACAGCTTCATGAAACGACATCCTGGGTGGAGAGTGACGGTGGATAACTGCCGTAATAATAATAATAATAATCCGCTTTTATAAAGCGCTTAATACATCGGAACGACGTGTCTAAGCGCTTTACAGATATATTACTACCCCGGTCATCGGATTCAATCAGTCGTTCCCGCACACAATGTGTGCACATCCTCCACTCCCTGAGGAGTATTCCAGTCAGTCGCCTGTGTGAGGCGCACACAGTACTGGACACGCTACAATCACATCCTACCGGGTACCCATTTGGGACCTGGGTCGAGAGTGGCAAAGTGTGGATTAACGCCTTGCCAAAGGACGCCCGACAGCGGTGGGATTCAAACACACGACCCTCCGATTACAAGGCGAGCGTCAGAACCACTACACCACGGCTCCTCCACTATGCCACTGTAGCATAACTTTCTTGCAATATTATTCCCATAAAACTGAGTTTGATATTATTCACGAACAAAATAAAATCCACTTTACACATAATCAAGACTTTGAATTATGACAATTTGCCAAAACTAAATGACCATGATTTGGTGTTTTGTTTATTCGTTTTCATTTAATGGTTTTTCTCATTATGCTGCTGCCAGACCTACAAAACAGACTTCTGGGTCCCGTAACACAAAGGTTAGCGATTGATCGGACGCTTGATTTTTCACGTTTGATTTCACATTGTAGTCAATGGAATCAATCATAGAAAAAAAACTACGATCATTGCTATGTTTTGTGATACGGGCCCCTGGGGAGTGTTTCATGAAAGGATTTGTCAGATGTTTTATCCGACAGTTGCCACAGTAACAGTGCCTCTCAGCCAATCAGAATCAAGGAAAGTTGTCATATCTGACAATGTGTCAGACAAAAATTTTATAAAACGCTTCCCTGATCTACAGTTATTACGTCATTTCCTTTGACATTATTGATTGGTTTGGGGTTGGTTTCCTGGTGCGACTGACTGTAGCATCAGGTCACGGTACAGTGACACCAAGGAAACGATATCTAGGAAGATAGAAAGCTACTCCGTTAACTTCCAATGACATGCTACTGATCGGTTAGGAGTTAGATTCGTTGGTGTGACTGTATCATCAGTAAGAAAGGGCGTGACTAACCTGGGATCTCCAAGTATTCAGTCCAGTTCCTGCTGGTCACGTTGTAGGTGTGCAGGAGATGGAGGGTTCCCTGGCCGTTTTTGTGGGCAATGCCGTTCTCCAGGTAGCCGACGATGTCACCACAAACCTCGATATCATTCACCGACGATCTGACGGGGCGGGAGTGGATGATAGCTGGGTTGGCCGCATCGGTGATGTTGGCTATTTGGACGTAGGTGTCGCCTTGTGGATAGGTCGTTTAAAAAAAAACTTTTGATTATGGGAACCAATTTTTCGGGTTACGGAGTGTTCTGTGTAGGTCATGTTACTCATTAGATTTTATGTATGTAACGTTACGCCATTTGTGGGTAAGACCTTTTGGATAGGTCGTTAAAAATGAAGGAAAATGCTTACTCTATTATCATTTCAGACAGGAGATGCGTGAAGTGTTTCATGTACGTCGTGATGCTTTTATTTGAATTCTTCATAATCTATGTGATTTTTACATAAAATACTGTTGCTATTAACATGATTAATGTTATTGAACGAGTATCCAAGCCTATATTCCGACAGGGTCCAGAGAAAATTTTCCCTTGATCGCTCTCATAAATCTAAAACAGCACAGGGGATAAGTGTGCCAATCATACAGATGACATTTCTGAAAAAAAATACTTGTTACTTTGAAAGAAAATGAAAATATAATATTTGGGGGGGATGGATCATATTGATTAAGTTTGTTTTCTTGATATGCATATGTGATATCTTTAATGAGTTGAGTTTATGGTCTAAAAATGAAAAGGAAAGGTAAATGTGTCTCACCTGCTATGTATAGTAAATGAGTCTTATAATCATAGCTGCTCTGTTCTGAAGGCCCTTTCACGAGACCGTAGAGTCCTTCCCCAGTCGTTGAGTGAAATTCATATGGTACATAAAGCACTGAAATAGGTCTCAAGGTGAACCGAGCCGCTGACAAGGAGACTGTCAGTAAGACTAACCATATTGAAGCAGAAATGTTCCTTAAATGTCTTTGCAAGATATGATCCATGGTTATAAACCGCTTCGATATTATCTTCGGGAGATTCAAACGTTCTGTAAGGCAGTATTCGAAGATGTGGTGTCTATCATCTACCGCTGTCGCGTCGATCCGTCAGCTTGCCACCAGTACAGGTTCAGTTCCTAGAAGGAAGAAAAGAGAAATCGATATCAATGTCAAAATAAATGAATCTAACCCCATGGGATGATTGTATTATAAGAATGTTGAACAAAAGAATCAGATGTGGGAACGTAATGAATGAACACATCTCACTAGGACAGGAATGACAGGAGAAGCCGGTTGAAAGTCAAATGGAAATGGATGACAACAGAAGCATCAAGAATGTAAACAAAGCTGAACTAATCACCAAATCTAGAACTGGTAATTCCAAGGACTATTAGAGATGGACACTCACCGACTAGTTCACCGAATAGTTAATGAATTCACTAACATGTGCTCTGAGTAACATTCCCTTCATATTGTTTCTACTTTCATCCTACCGTTTTCGACAGTCAATTCGGCCATGAGTTGAAGGAGGCAGGCCGTGATTAGACATTGATATTGTACAAACTATAAGCGCAGAAGATGATAAATCACCCAAATCCTGGAAAAACGATGTGCAGTTCTGGTTTACCTTTGGCAATCTTAGTTCCATGTGTTTTATTTGGGAAAATGTATGTATATTTTAAGATAGAGGCAATGTTGTGATTGATTACCTACCATAATCCCATTTTCCCCATTTTCCTCCTCATATCCGAAAGATACATAGCTCATATCCTGAAGAGAGCGTCCAACTCTTATGTTATTGAGGCCATTATGGGCGTACGGAAGTGTGCGGATCAAAATGATAATATATTTTATGTCACAAAATCGTCCGCTTCTTAATTTTGCTGCTTCAAATCTAAAGCATGTTGGTTGAAAAACATTTTCTAACACAAGGCATCGGCCAACAAAACCAAAGCCAGGAAAGCTATGCCTTTAGATACGCCTTGGTATATAGTCGCTATTGTAACAAACTGAATGTTCTCATTAAAGGTGGTGTCACACGTTGGCGTTTTAGACAGCGTATGCCCGACGTATCAAAATTTCTCTAAAACGTCGGCATACGCTGAACTTTGATTTTTTTTCAACTCTGGGCGTATACTTAGCGTATTCATAACGAGTTGGACGTATACATAACGTATTAGTAACTTATATCGAACGCTTCGTTAACTTATAAGTAACGTATTCCAGCGAATGCTTAGCGTATTGCTGGCGTACACAACTTATGCCCTACGATAGCCTAACTTACGCATAGCGCGCGGCAGCGTATTGCTGACGAACACGTGTCGTAGCCTATAAAAAGGCTGCCGCTCGACTATTCAAATCATAACCGCACGATACATCACCTATCAACACCACCGCCATGCCGAAGAAAACTCCTGTGAACCCCACCTTTATATACCAATTCCTATAAACATGATAAACGTTGTCAATACGCCATTATACGGTAGCTGTAAGTTATAAACACGTTCAGTAAGTTTTGTGGTCGTCCGGAGCACGTCTTCATACGTCAATATACGTTGGAGTTAAGTTACACATACGTTCAAAGCACGTTACTCATAGGTTAGAAGTAAGTTTTAGGGTACGCTGGACATTATCTCGACGTACATCGACTTATGAGTAACTTACGAGTAACGTGCGTCAACGTGTATCAACGATCGCGTAACTTGCCTACAACTTATGGCCCGCGTATGCGGGACGTATGAGCCATACGCTGGCATACGTCGAAAAATTTTGTGCTTGCACAAAATTTTTCGACGACCTCGCCGTATGACAACGTATACCAGCGTGTTTAAGCGTACTCTTAACGTATGCAAAACTTACCCATAACGTATTCGACGTACGCCAGCGTATTCGCCAAATTCCTCATACGTCGGGCATACGCTTTCTAAAACGCCAAGGTGTGACAGCGCCTTAAAATGCATATAATCACTATATGCGACGGATCTCGTTTGATCAAAGGAACGATATCGTTAAATGTCCATCTCTGATATGTCCATGAAATAGCTAAGCTATAAAACGAAACCAAATTTAAGATGACCAGTCCTGCAATAAGTATCAACTTTCCGTTGAAGCTTAACCATAAGTGAGCTTATGGTTATTTACATCACCCCCCACATGACGCCATAAACTTTTGATAAGTCGAATTGACAACCAAAGATACATAGTGTCGCCGCGTCGAATCGCAAAGTCGTCGACATGATAGGACTAACTCGCCATCTCGAGAAGATTAAATGACATTTTAAAGCTTCTGTACTAATCAATGTTTCCAGGTTCCATGGCGTTTGCTCCGGCGACAATTGCTCCGATGGAAATTCTGTTCGTTAAAGGGAAATGAAACCTTTGGAACAAGTAGGCTTGTGTCGAAACAGAAAAATCAAAGAATAAGAACGAAGAAAGTTTGAGAAAAATTGGACAAATAATGAGAAAGTTATGAGCATTTTAATATTGCAATCTCTAATGCTATGGAGATTCTCCTATTGGCAACGCGACAAGGATGTGTGATGTCACTGATGAACAACTTTCCCTTTGATAGACTATAAAATACCCTGAAAATGTGTCTTTTTGCTTTTTCGTATGGTGATAGAAATTCTTTATCCATGATGTATTCTTTAAAAATCTGTATTACATGCCCTCCTATAGAAAGAATACATGTTCTACTGATAGATGTAATAAAAGAGGCAATTTAAGTGAAATATATACTAAAGTAATGGGGAGAGTTGTTCAAGAGTGACATCACACATCTTTGTCGCATTGCCAATGTGAGGATTTCCATGGCATTAGTGATTGCAATATTCAAAAGCTCATAACTTTCTCATTACTTGTCCGATTTTTCTCAAACTTTCGTTGATCTGTTTCTTTGATTTTTCTGTTTTCACACAAGCTATCTTGGTCCAAAAGTTTCATTCTCCTTTAAGCCATATATTATATGACATTAATTTTTATTAATGACATATCTGAATGTATTACTGAAGGTACTTGCAGCATATTTGCTGGTGATGTATAGTAGTTGCCTCTAACAGAAAGTCGGAAGTTGTAACAAAGAAATTACAGAAAGATGTAGAGGCCTTAAAGTGATTGATTAACATTGGTTTGACTTTTAAAAAATCTGAGCTAGAAGGCCACACATGTCACCTGTGTCTGTGATTATGTTAAAAAATGAAGCCCAGAAAAAATTGCGTTTGAAAATAATTATTTAGTGCTTCAAAAATTGAAATATAAAGTGACCGGAAGCACCATCTTAATTTCATTCCATACACTTATGTGTACTATTTAGGCGTCTATAAGACACCTATTTACAAAATGGGGGTTTGCCTTGTAGTTTTAGCTTTTCATTATCAATAATGGTTGTTTTCAGGGTTCATTAGTTCTAATACATGCAATTGTACACATGTTTCTTCTTGTTTTGACAGTTTTTTTAAATCGGCTGCTCACAAAGTTAAACAATGCCTTTAAATGACTGGCATAACCGAAACCGATTACGCACTCATACAAGCAAAACCGATTACGCATTAATACAAGCAGAGCCGAACGGTCGCCGTAGAGCAAAATGTGACCGAGGTATAAAGACCTGAACAATTGTTGCAGGAGCAGATGTCGTCACCAACTTGGTTCATGGATCTCCACACCCATCCTCCATAAATGATAAGTCCGTGCATGGACATTAGAGATGGACATTCAACGTTTGATATCGTTTCTTTGATCAAACGAGATCCGCCGCATATACTAGTGATAATGTGCATCTTAATGAGAACACACAGCTGTTTGGGCAATAGCGACTACCAAGGCCGATGATCGCCCGACCGATGGTTACGACCCCGGGTACGGCCTGATGCGAGTGAATCGATCGTATTTGATTGCGTTCGGATTTTGAACATGTTCAAAGTTCAGACATGTCAGATGTGACCAGTCACGACCACCTCGAGTTCGTGCGACCGTCTACAACGACTGCGAGTGCTCGCAAGACACCAAGAGATCGTTCGTGCAACAACAAAAAAAAATGATGCAGGCGGTCGTAAACTGGTCGGACGTCAATTGTGAAAGGGGCTTTACAAAGGCACAGCTTTCCTGGCTTTGGTTTTGGTGGCCGATGCCCTGTGTTAGAAAATGCTTTTCAACCAACATTCTTCAGATTTGAAGCAGCAAATTAAGAAGCAGACGATTTTGTGGCATAAAATATGTTATTATTTGATCCGCATACTTCCGCTTTCACATAATGCCCTCAATAACATTAAGAGTTAAACGCTCTCTTCAGGATATGAGCCATGTTTCTTTCGGATATTAGGAGGAAAATGGGAAAAATGGGATTATGATAGGAATCGATCAAGATATTGCCTCTATCTTAAAATGTACATACATCCCCCTAAAAAAACATCTACACAGCAAAAAATGTGGTGTTAACCGGTGTATATATTTAGAGGACCACACCAGTTATTTTACACTGGTGTTAAATTGATGGTGTTAGTTTTACATCTATAGGTGTTAGTACAACACCTATGGTTGTTACATTTACACTCTTTGGTGTTATGTTCAATCCCTAGGGTGTTATTTTAACACCTCAGGGTGTGGTCCTCTTTTAACACCAATTGGTGTCAGTTTTAACACCACAGTTTTTACAGTGTAATATTGCCAAAGGTAAACCAGATCTGCACATCGATTTTCCAGGATTTAAGTTATTTATCAACTTCTGTTTACAGTTTGTACAATATCAATGTCTAATCACGGACTGCTTCTTTCAACTCACGGCCGCATTGACGGCGGAACACGGCAGGATGAAAGTAAAGAAAAATATGAAGAGAATGTTATTCAGAGCACAATGACGGTCACATGTTAGTGAATAAATATTCGATGACTGTCCATCTCTAACATGTGTAATAATATTAGTAGACATGGAACATAAACCAATTAATTCGTTTAGCCAAATCACCTTTCTATTCGTATAAAAAATGGGCCTATTCATAACGCATTCTAGTTTGAATTCTTCAGCGTCCTGTATATTATTAGAAATCGTAGTACAGATTATTATCAATGATATATCATGCAGGTACCTTTTTCACTCTCGTTTTGTGGTGTCACTTAAGAGTATCAAAACGATAATGACATAATGACATAACGATATTGCAATATGCAATATATACCCCATCCATTCGATCGGTAAACCACTGCCCTGGATAAACAGCGATACTCCAAATACCATTTGGGTTTGGATCTCATCATCTCACAAAACGGTAGATTGTAAAGTGTGAACGAAGTACGACCTGAGTACAAGAATGTCTTCCAAAAATGCCTTCCGCGTTATTTTGAAATACTAGCTACTCAGGTGGTCTCTTCCAAACAGAGAACTTTTTTTACCTTAGACATGTTAGACTTGACATTTAGGTTCCATATCACACCGGATAGATAATCATCACAAATTCTTCTTTTTTATTGGCAAGAGTTTCTGCATTTATTGTTAAATCAAAAATACATATTCATAAAAAAGATATAAACACACGTATACAAAATAATTGCCCGTTATACAGATGTGACATTTAGATGATGACGACAACAGACTGCAGACATGATAATAATGATAATAAGTATATAAAAAATAATAAGAAGAATTCTTATCTTTTTTTTTCTTTGATATCATATTGGCTGAAAATTGTGGACGATGGACATCGAATATATCTTGCCACTCAAAGGATGTGCCATATTTTTTTAAAGAAAAATCACAGTTTTGTTTTGAGTGAGAGGGGCACAAACGATAGTTGATAACTTGGCCTATATTTTGTTTAGACCTAAAAAAAACAATCAACACTGATTAGAGGAAATACATGACTAATTAATTAGGTAATTTCGCACACTATAAAGATTATTTTAAGATGAGGAAAATGGGGCAGATTGAGAGCTGCGAAGGGTAAAAAGAGCTAGGTAAGAGATGGGGGAAGGGTGAACAAGAGAAAGAGAGGGAGGGGGAAAAGAGCAGTTAACTTTCTGTGCCTTATGTTTTTGGTGGGAACGAACCTCCTATTCTCAGTTCCGCGCACTTTTTCTGTCTGTCTTTCTTTTTTTTCATCTCACGACCCGTTTAGGGATTAAAACTGGTATTGAACTTTCCAGTGGGAAAAACATGACCGACACTCTGACCCTACAACTATTTCTGCAGTACGGTGGTGAGGACAGAAGTTAAAGGGCTTGACTTTTGATCATGAAACGGGAACATAATTCTTGGAGAGACCTTTACGGACATAAGTCGTGGAAGTATCATGAAAACAAAATACACATGTCGGTTATGAAGTCACATTACTTGACACCAAGTATAGGTTTGAAGATTCAGTATTTTGGATTACAATGTAGCATGTATATCGTGCCAAAATTGGGTAATTGGTCATTTCATCTCGCATATTGGTTCTCTATAAACCTTTCAAGGTAAATCAAAACATGGACCATGATCAAAGTACTATTTCCCTCATGTTTTTACAAAATGCCGTTGTCTAGAACTCTGAGAGACTTGCCCTTTGGACAGTAATAATTAGGAATCCCGCAAAACTCTTTGGAACTCTCTCTTTAAGTACGTTGTTCGACGGATCTCTCGATTTGTATGTGAGTTGTTAACCTAGTTCCCAGGTGCTCACGGGATAAACATCAACATGAACTTCACATTGGAATCAAATAAACCTGACTGACGGACAAGATCCCATAACTGTTATATACATGCGAGGAGTTTTTCCTTTGATATACATGAGAATGAACGGGGAGTTAGACGAACAAGAGGGAGTAGTAGTAGTAGTAGTAGTAGTAGTAGTAGTAGTAGTAGAAGTAGTAGTAGAAGTAGTAGTAGTAGTAGTAGTAGTAGTAGTAGTAGTAGTAGTAGTAGTAGTAGAAGTAGTATAGTACAAGTAGTAGTAGTAGTAGTAGTAGAAGTAGTAGTAGTAGTAGTAGTAGTAGTATAGAAGTAGTAGTAGTAGTAGTAGTAGTAGTAGTAGTAGTAGTAGTAGTAGTAGTAGTAGTAGTAGTAGTAGTAGTAGTAGTAGTAGTAGTAGTAGTAGTAGTAGTAGTAGTAGTAGTAGTAGTAGTAGTAGTAGTAGTAGTAGTAGTAGTAGTCGTCGTCACTGGCGGATCCAGGGGAGGGGCAAAGCCGGTCCGTGCCCCCCCCCCCTGAGAAGCAAAATTAAAATGTGTAATGTAAACATTGCATTCAAACAAAAGTGTGCCCCTCACCACCTTGGAAAATCCTGGATCAACCCCTGGTGGTAGTAGTAGTAGTAGTATTAGTAGTAGTAGTAGTAGTAGTAGTAGTAGTAGTAGTAGTAGTAGTAGTAGTAGTAGTAGTAGTAGAAGAAGAAGAAGGGTTCGAATGTCCTCTGCACCCTCATAATGACACGTTTTATTTTAAAACAACGAAAACAATAACTAGGTTAATTATTTAAATCGTCACTATAGAAAAATGCCAATCATGGGGGAGGGTTGTAACACTAATGTGGCAGCCAACTTTTTGTTGTTAATTGGGTTTTTTGGCGTTCATTCAGCAAGAGAATATTTACGCAGGAAACATGCAGCAGAGAGACCTTTCCCCGAAAAAGGTTGAGAAATAGGTGAAAAAATCCACCTTCGCATGTTTGTCATAAAGATCCATCATTCATTCATGTTTGCACTGCGTTTTGTAGTTTAAGGACTCTCTCAGTTATGGCAACCCCCTTATAAACACAATAATTGTCTGTCTCCGTGCGAGTTCGGAACATTCTAAAATTATTTCGCCCTCGGAAGTCAAATACACTTTTAAACGAATTTGTAAATGAAAAACGGTGGTATTCCAATGTTCTTTCTTTTATTATGGATGACTGCCGCGTTGCAAAAAAGAACCCTTCGCTCTAAGGCTAAAACAACAGATGGGAAGAAAAGAAACATTAATTTCATTTTGGTATGTTCCGGTCTAAAAGAGGAATGTCCTCTATTCAAATCTCGGCTGATGGATAAGGTTCATGGTGTAGATGTTATTACCTTTTTTTCACGTAGTTTTCGATATCAAATCATTCATGTCGCTCTTTCCTCTCCTTGATCACGTTTCCTTGTCAAATTGGATACAAAAGTTTTGTGAGTGGTTTTCACCGACTAATTCGCTCTGAGCCAATCAGATGCAAGGATTTCAGCAGCTTTTAACAGTACTCAGTAGGAATTTCTGAGCATTAATTTGTTTCATGAAAATTCTCCTTTGGTTTTGAATGGGAATCTCATTAGGCATGTTTTTCGTACAACCTTAAGAAAAGCATTAAAACGAATGCAGAGGATTTGTACGACTCAGTGCATTGTTTGTTTTTTGTTTCTTTGTTTTATCTTTTTTTTGGGGGGGGGGTTATGGTTAAATTGTCATGTATAATCTTTGTGTTAAGTTTGTCTAACTTTCGGAGGGCTACTTTTTTCTTGTACCATGTGTGCGGAATTTTGGCAATATTTTTGTTCAAACCAACTAGAAATGTAGGGATACTGTACCGAGTCTGCGGTGCCTTTAAATTTTTCATTAAATTCTAATTCTCTGAACCGCCCCTTGATCGTTTTGAGCATTGCAGAATTGTTTGATTAACTACTCTTGTTTTTGCTTTCGTGTTGCCCGATTTCCACCATGATTTCAGGTTATATCGCTTGGTGTTCACACACAATTGCGTGATCCCGAACAATGTTATCAACGCTCAGGAAGGCTAAGGGATGGGAAACTAGGATAGGGGACATCTTTGACCAAAATGCATCTCATCAAAGGACTTGTCCGATGTATTATCCGATAGTTTCATCAACATTTTTTTGTTATGTGATAACTTTTCTTGATTTTGATCATGTTGATTGGCTGAGAAGAAATGCTACTTTGGTAACTGTCGGATTAAAAAAAGACTCCGACGAGTCTTTTCATGAAACGCTCCCAAGACACACATGAACTTATTATTTGTTCAATACATTAATCAAGGTATCAGTCACATCTTTCTCTTTATTATACTTGCTTATCCATATCGCTGTTGCCTGTCTACTCAAAATAATCAGGACCTATACGAACAAAATGGCGCAACAGTAAGAAGGGCGATTCATCAGAAAATGTAAAAGGTTCTCATAACGGATACAGCGGAAAAGCAAAATTTCGGACACTGAACAAAGTGGGCGAACAATGAAATCACAGTGGACCGATGCTCGACGGATATAGAGCGTATGAAACACGTATGTAAAGAGTTCACAACGGATACATAACGTTTTCAAACGGATGGCTAGATTATTTTTTTTCGTTTTACATCCTCTCTTCACGCATACCTTCGTAATTCCGAAGCTTCGTAATTCCGAAGCTTCGTTATTCCGAAGGTTCGTATTTCCGAAGGTTCGTAAGTCCGAAAACGAAATGAGGTTCGTAATTCCGAAGGTTCGTTAGTCCGAAAACAAAGTGAGGTTCGTAATTCCGAAGGTTCGTTATTCCGAAAACGTGATGCACTCTAAAAAATGAAGTGCTAATTCAGCTCTTAAAGAGCGTGTATAATGACTGCACTTCGGAGTGCTGATTTTTCTCGTTCGAATTTGAACTAGACAAATCAGCACTCCGAAGTGCAGTCACTATACACGCTCTTTAAGAGCTGAATTAGCACTTCATTTTTTAGAGTGTGATAAACGAATCTTATTTCGTTTTCGGACTAACGAACCTTCGGAACATCGAACCTTATTTCGTTTTCGAATTAACGAACATCGAGGTATAGGCAATTTACATGTTTCGGAATTACGAACCTTCGGAATTACGAAGTGTAACCCTCTCTTCATCCGTAAGTGCCGTGGGACCAAGCCTTTAAGAAGAGTCTTTACCCGCATGGATAAAGCGGATTGACCTGTACTACACTACAGTGAGTCAGGGACTCAACATTACATTTTTTTCTGAACAATATTTCGTGATTTTTTTTCTTAATCTGAATCATCGTTGCTGAAGGTTACGATGTGTCATTTGACAATCCTGTACTAATTTCCCGTTACCATGGTTACAGTGTTTGGTATTGTTGACGTCCTCAGAGGCTAATTTCTAAAGGTTACTATATCCACTTTTGATCGAAACTGAGCAAATTTGGATATGGTTCACCTCAATGCATTTATCTATTCATTCATTTATTTTTCTTCATTTATTTATCTATTTATTTATTCATACTTATATTATTATATATTGTATCATTTATTTATTCATTCGAATTCAACAGTATCTTCATTAGTACACAAGTACCTTTGAAGAATCAACATTAGCCTTGGATGATTGTACATGATTTACGCTCTGTTTATCTAGAGTGGGGGATATATTGAGCAGTAAATAAATGAAGTTGGGGACGTCAAGTTTTAGATTGGATACCTAAACTTTAGTATTGTACATCTGCTCTTATACAACTATGTAAATTGTGCCTTTTAAAATGCAACTTTTCAATCGTCTCATGTGATTATAGTCTTGTATTCACAATCATCTATGATTTAACATACATGTACATACTGTACAAAGGAATTGACTAGGAAATGCTCAGTCTACACTGCAAAAACTCCGGTGTTGATTTAACACCAGCCCGGGATCTATATATGTCCACACCAGAGAAGTATGAACCGAAACCAGTTTGGAATCAAATCGATGTTGTTTTAATACTAATTGTTGTATAAACACCTTTCTGTTGTTAGACCAAAACGAAACTGGTTTTGTTTAGCACTTCTCTGGTGTGGACATATATAGAATCCGGGCTGGTGTTAAATCAACACCGGAGTTTTTGCAGTGTATTATCCCACAATGACCATATCATGGTGAGGTCTCATCGGATGAGGGTGTAGGTAGGAGAGTCTTTGGACTTCATGGGATCGAACCCACGACCTTAAGTTCCAGAGGGTGGATACTCAACCGATTGAGACAACATTACCATAGACTACTGTCGGTTTTCTGTGATACTTCACTGTTGACCGATCTCATCAGCCTTATAGGGGTATCGATGCGACTTACTTCCATCGTTAGAAGACGAACGATGAGATGCTAAGTGGCTCCAATCACTTATGTATTTTCCTCTTCACTGGTCCTGTCAACGAACCTTACCATCAAAGCGACACATCCTCAGACGGATGTGAACCTTTCGTAAAGTTCAAGGATAGATGAGACCCTGGCTCCCAGGGACTCAACAGGTACTCACGTGGACGGATACACCGAGAAAGGCGGACCCGATTCCACAAACTCTTCAGAAGTATTTTTGGTGTTCCATACCAGTTAAATGGGCATTTAGGATGTGCTGTGAAATAATGATAATACGTTTGACCTTTAAATCGCCAAATCCACTCTGTAGAGCGCTCAAGGCGCATACAAGAAATTGAACAGTAAAAAAAAGGTTAAGAACATTTTTTTCTAAGACTCAACAGAGATCAAGGAGTAACTTTTTGTACAGATATAGAGATGTTTTGATCTCAACAGAGATGGTTTGAAATCATATCAAACCATAACCAAAAATAGAAGATACAAAGTGCTTTGAAATGTTAATGGAATGCGACATATAAATGTAAATTAATTATATTTATTTATTTATTTATTTTAAGTAGTCTTATCTACCTATATTGGGACCATGGTGATCGAATAATCTGTTAATGACAAATTAATGACCGACTCCGTCTACCAGCTTGAATGAATTATTTGGTGGGGGTTTAACGATGCTCTCAACCATGTTGAATATACCACCGGTTGATGTACTAGCAGTGGAGCGTTGTGGCCCAGTGGATAAGTCTTCTGACTTTGAAACAGTGGGTCGTGGGTTCGAAACCCAGCCATGGCGTAATTTTCTTCAGCAAGAAATCTATCCACATCGTGCTGCACTCGACCCAGGTGAGGTGAATGGGTACCCAGCAGGATTAATTCCTTGAATACATGAGCGCTGAAAGGCAGCTCGAGCTAAGGTCGGGGTAATAATAATAATAACAACGCGCCTCGGAATAGAATATTTCTAGATAAATGGCGCTAAATAAATGCCTATTATTATCATTATTATTATGATAATTTAGGTATGGAAAAGGTTCAATGAAGAATTGATATATTATGAGTGATTTCGATTTTGGACTTCTTATCATCCGACGACCAATTTACCACATTTACTGTAAGGGAAAGTGTAACGGATATTACAGGTCATTGCTGCTATACCGTACACCACCGGTGTCGATTTAACACCATGCATGGTGTCTGTATCGGTCCACACGAGAGAGGTTTTGAAACAACACCAGTTAAGAAGCAAACCGAAATCGGTTTAAAACTAATTGGTGTTACTTAAATTCCAAATTGGTGTTAGCCTATAGCGCCAAACCGGTGGCGTTTCAACACCTGTCCCGTGTGGATCGATATAGATATACCAGGTTGGTGTTAAAATGACACCGGATTTTGTGCAGTGTAGTGTTAAATGAGGAGTTTACCCTGGGAAATACATTAGAAAATAACATATCAATGAGGATTTGATATAAACCCAACAAAGGTAATGGATTTTAAGGTTCTTTATTTCGTGACGTCACAAAATTTGCATATGACATAAAATATCAAATAAGTAGAGCATGAATCAATTAAGTTTTGCTTATTATTGTCACATACATAAAGGTTTTCCGACAAACATTCTCGGTGCCCTAAATATTCCAAGTATAGAGACATACATAATTAAGTTTCAGATGTGAACGGTTCCTTTCAAATATTCGTTCTGTACTGGTCACATCAACCAGAAAGAGTGCAATTATTATCTCATCTATTCCGTTAACCGCCACTTAACTCTTGCGATATCCCCGCTCTACTGTAAAGGGGGGTTTCGTTGCTTCCTCTCGCGTTGCATAATTAAGTAATGGGTCGTGCATCCGGTGAGGGGAAGAGCGAAAATTCTCTCTGACATTTCCAACAAATTAATCCAAAGTGAACATGATCATGCTAAGCACTGGAGATCATTAGAAAATAATAATCGGTATGTTGGCCAAGGTGATGGGTTCGATAAGCTGGCTCGTGAAGGCGATAATGATACGGTCAGATGATCGCAGCTATATCATGCAGCTATACTATAGTATGGCGTTTAAAAGCGGCTATGGTATCTTCAAATTCTGTGTGACCAGAAAATTCGAAATTCGAAGTTTTTCCATCCATGGCTTGTGGATAATATGAATAATAAACCTTGACAACCGTACGCTGTCGATGCGAACTACCCAGATTTCCTCTAATTGCCAATGTTTTTTTTTTTTATTAGGGATTGTATGTGTCACGAGTGTATTGTCGATGTCTGTATCAGTATTCCAACACGTTTGGCATTTTTACTTCATTGGTTTCTTCTGTACGTAGCCACCCTCAAACTTTTTTCTTTTCAGTGGGTATATGGGATTACCAATTTCAGGCATCGATGATCTCAGTACACTTATCACTTTCTGGAATTGTATGTGACCCATATATTTAGACATGCCTAAGCATAAAGGCTCACATAACAACATACTCACATTTCAAATCCCAAGACACGTCTTACACCGTGAACGAGCAACATTGGATGCATATGACTTCATCTCTCTCTCTCTCTCTCGCTTGCTCTTTTAAAATTTAAAATAAGCCACGAACACCCACATTCTCTCACTCCCATCCCGCTATAAAATTTCACGCACGGACGCACACCCTCCCACTTACCCTCGCCCACTCTATATGAGAAAAACGTGTAAACCAGTCTTACATAATTTCCCTAACCCTGCCCCTCCCTCCCCCTCTTACATTTTCTCTCTCTTTGCACACCCACACACACACACGCATACCGACCCTCACACACATATATGCATTCAATACCAGTAGTACTTGGAATAATTTGTGTCTATTGACGCTATTAGATCTTCTTTTGTGCAAAAACAGTGCGTTAGAGTGTTGACGTCATAACGCCAGAGCGAAGTGTCTCTTTAACCCCCCCCCCCTTCTTTTTTTAATATCTATGCCTTCCTTCATCTCGGTGTATACCTAGTTATCAACTACTTTTGTAAAAGAAAAATATGTTCATAAGATAGTAACGTGACACTGGCATTACAATAAACAATGATAGAATCTATACGATAATTTCAGCGTGCAATGTTTTAATTACTTGGAGAGTTGCAGATAAAGCGTAATCTTACATTGCGTAACATCCGTTTAGTAGTCACTGCTAGGTTAACTGGCATTAATTAACTAAAGGTGGGATTTGTTAACGACAATGAATCAAATAATGACAACCTTAAAATTCGTATACCATTTTGCTTCAAAGATTTCGGAGCGTCTTGCTTCCACTATACACTGTTATAAAATAATTTAAACAATGCTGTTTACTATGTGAATCGCACAGAAATTGTGTAAACAGTTTAAGAAGTGTTTAAAATCTTAAGCAACCACTCTTAAATGGTTGATAATTAAATATTTGAATTCAAACTTTGTCGTTTAAATTATTGACAATTAAATATTTGAATTCAAACTTTGTTGTCTAGGTTTTTAAACACTTGTTTAAAAAGTTTAAACAACTATTGTGCGATTAAACAGCATTGTTCAAATTACATTAACACTAGATATAGTAGTCTATCGATGCATCATTAGATGATATTTGCATCATTGGATTTCTCCGTAGGCATTGTCACAATGGTCATTGAGCCCCTTTCAAGCGCTTCTGATTCTTTGGCACAGGGTCAATAATGTGTATTCAATTGAATACGATAAGTCATAACAAACCCGTTAAACTAATTCTTGGTGTCGCCGTGTTGACTAAGTGTGTTCTATTTTCTTCATTTAAAATTTATGGAAATCAGTGTCATGAGGAAAAAATGTATCGTTACATTTCACATTCTCCGACTGGATTTCCTGAAATATTAGGGTTGTATCAGATAATCAAAGGGAATTTTCGCAATTACTAGGCAAACGCTTTCTATAGCGCAGAAAATCTTTTGTCAAAAACCATTCAATGACCTTTGAATTAAAACAGCAACGTCTGAACTCTGGACAAAAGACTTATTTGCCATGTTTCGCCAGCTCCGAATTTTTGGACGATCTGCTGTCCTGGTCCAAGCAGCAATTTTCGACAAAAGTCTTTCAGCTGTCCATCGTTATTTGACGTGCATTTTTTCCCCGAAAAGTAATTGGTGCGTTGTGGAGGAAAAGCCTGTGGTAATTGCAAAAATTCGCTATTTTACCCTTCTGTTTCAAACAATAACAACAAAAATATGGATTTTAAAATGAAGGAAATTCGAAACATGTAAAAGGCGTTGTAAATCAAAATTACACATTCACTCATCAATCCATTGGCTCGTAACCGCCAATTAATATTGGCTTAGTAACCTCATAGAGGCACTCACTACCTCTATAGAGCTATCAATTGTTCCGTGCTACCTCCATTGTAAACATGTAAAAACCATGAAGCACTTTAACGATGTCTATTATTGGAAGATACTCCGTTTGTCTTGGCTTTTGCAAAAAAGACCCTGTTCCGAGGGCCTCATCCTGTTTGATGTTATCTGATTTGGCAAAGGCGAACGACACAGAATTCACATTCTGTCATAAAATATATTTGAATGAAAGCCAGTAAAGCAATGTAGTATTCCGTCTTTCAAATCCTCCTCTCTCATCTACAAATTATAGTACACCCATTTTCGGAACCGAGCCAACATGACAAGATTCGCTCGTGTTCCACGAGGTAGTAGTGGTGAAAGGGATGATCAAGAAAGGATACTTTTTTTTATTAATGCTCTCATCACTATCAAATCCTAATAAAAATTTGCATTCATGATCGTCCCTCCATTACCGCCAAAGATATTACAGCTTTTTGAATGCCCTCTTATTCATTCGCAGATCCACTTACTGACAAAATTAAAATTCAAAAGGTTGGTAGACGTTCTACATCATGTCACACTCAACCATTTTCATCGCTTATATCGTTCAGAGGTTACTAGCTGCCCGAATAAGTTAGTGAAATGGCGCAATTTGATTGAACAATAGTCGATTGCCTTACTCATAACATTTCAGTGTTTGCCAATGGAACCGGGTTTAGTGACAGGGGGTCGTATTCACTAGCGCATCTGGATGGGGCAAGGGCAGAGAGCGCCTCCTGTAAGATCTTTTTTTTTTTTACTTTTGTGTCTGAAAAGTGCGTAAATGACGCAGTGGGTAATTTCTTAAGACCATACTGTCAGATCATTCAGCGTACGGATATATCGAAGAATCAACTCCATCAGTACGTGCTTTTTGCGCTGCCACTAATTCACTAAATGCTACATCTAAACAAGCATACATTTAGGTACACGACGGTAACAATCTGCCCGGACGTAACGAGGGCGTAGTGGTAGCCGTTCCGACGACGCACAGAACGCGTCTGTGCGCATCGTGAACTCAGTTGGTGCGCCATCAACTTAACATGAACTTAGCAAGGACGTGGCATGAATGGAGCTTGCGTGTGACCAATTTAGACCTTTCGGAGTCGGCGTTAGGTCCAACGATTTTGTTTTCTTCTGATACTGGTAACTTCTTCCCGTGTAAAGTTTGGCAGCACGTAGCCCATATACACTCTAAAAAATGAAGTGCTAATTCAGCTCTTAAAGAACGTGTATAGTGACTGCACTTCGGAGTGCTGATTTGTCTAGTTCAAATTTGAACGAGAAAAATCAGCACTCCGAAGTGCAGTCACTATAAATACACTTGCTAATATAGCGCTTAATACTTACTTTGTCAGAAGTCTCTAAGCGCTCTACAGTATATGCATCATTACCCTGGCTTTAGCAGTGCAGCTGTTACGCGCGCTGCGTTTCAAGGAATAAATTCCTGCCAGGTACCCATTTACCTCACCTGGGTTGAGTGCAGCACATTGTGGATCAATTTCCTGCTGAAGGTAATTACGCCATGGCTGGGATTCGAACCCACGACCTTCTGTTCAGAGTCCGTAGACTAATCCACTGGACCACAACGCTCCACATGAACTCCACATGAGCATACACGCTCTTTAAGAGCTGAATTAGCACTTAATTTTTTAGTGTACGTAGACTGCATTTGTATGATCGTACAGTAACATTGTACGATTGGGGTTAACGCGCGGGATAATGACGTATCGTAGATAGATCGTACATCAGTCTTGCGATATAACACAGATGCTTTAATAGGGAACTACAGGACAAATGTACGAGTCCCTATGGCAGATCCCCCAGGGGCAGCAAAGAAATGCCTCTATGCATATATATATAGAGAGAAGACATACGTTTTAGATTATAGCAATCTACGACAGCCAAATCCTTCGAATAAAGAACTAGTGGTCAAATGTAACGAAATTATTTTGTGACACTACTTAAACTTGGATTGTTGGATTGACGTCATTCAGTACTCAGTGTTCTTATGATCCAAGACATGTAAATTAATGATCGAGGTTTAAATTAAATCGCATAGTAACGTATTAAACTAACACTCTGAGGGGGCAGGCTCGTGTGAGAAAAGGGAGGTTGGACGGCTTCTTAAAATGTGCAAGCGAGCAAAGCGAGCGAGCAATATTTTTGTTATTTTCGATCCAAAAATTTAATTATTTTACTGACTTTGTAATAACATGCTAAAAAATAGGATTATATTTTACCCGTTTTTCCTCTCTTTTAATTGTTATTTATACTCTTTGTCTTAGCCGTATTTTTTCTGTGTGGAGGGGGCATGGCCTCCCAAGCCATCCGATGTGTACACCAGTGAAATCGTTTCATTAAAATGTGGAAACATGTGTGGAAGATCAAAAGTAAACTCAGCTTACCTATTTTCCTCACGTCTTTACAAAGAACATCCAATATTACGTCGATGAAATACCAATAGAAAGCAAGGAAAACTAATGACAAGTATGGAAAGTATGGAAAGAAGGAACATCGAACGCTGTTTATGCTATTCCATCAAGGCCCGTGCTCGAAGATGTATCTCCTCGCCCTATTGGACTTTTCACTTCGTCATACCAGCAGTCAATCCCCGACTCGAGTGAGAAAGAGAGGGTGGGTGATATGATATGCGCTGATTGGTGTTCATGGGTCGCTCTCATTCGCGCGCGAAGCCCTGCCCTTGGTATGGTTTGGGGAAATCTAGTAGTCTAATATCCAGGCGTGCGCGGATCCTTAAAGTGGTGCACATTTTCCATGTCCAGAGGGATATGTTGAAAGTTGAGTGTCATGAGTTCATAAGAAGTGGCGTTAGGAATTTAAAAATATATATATTAAAAAAAATGAGAGAGAACATGGCGTATGGGGGGAATCTAAGCATTCGTCATTGACCGGGGCGAGCGAGTAAGAATATTTTTAAAGAAAATTTAGGTTTGAGACAGATTTTTGATAAATAGTATGCCGTAAATATTTTGAGAAAACATTTTACCCTGGTTCCTTTATCCCCCCTCCCTCTCACTCCAAGAAGCTTTTGGGAAACTGCCCAAAAGCCCCCTACCCCTATCTGTTCCACCAGACATGAGACAGGGTAGATGTGTGATTTATTTCTACCCGCATGACACAATGTTCTCAAATTAATGAAAACTTTGTTTTTCATGTAAAGAATAAAAAGAGTCTCGTTTAAAATAAAAAAAAATAGGTTACTGAAATAAAAACACAAGCTAGAACAGAACGTTTTTGTTATATCTACTGATAGAGAAGTCAGTAGGGCTACTTAAGTGGGGGATTTGAAAACATAAAACAATTGATGCGTGTTTATACGAGTAGGCCCATCTATGATTCCGGATCGAGGCGGGAGGGGGGCAGATTATAGTTTCGGGGACAATAAGAAATCGATATTTATCTTTATTGACTCGTGATTGAGATGAGGGAATTGCTAATGGCCTAACGGATGTGTTGCGCTGACAGACTCTCTCAACTCTCTTAAGGCTCTGCTGCCCAATGTCCAGCAACTATCTCTATCGCATCCTTATCGTCGATCCTTCCGCTTCAGGTCTGTCCAGTCTCAAATCGTCACTTGCCTATAAACAGGGCAATTCGTCCACTTTAATCTATACCTTTCTCTCTTCTCATTTTATCCACGCGTTTGTGTTAACAATAACGTGTGTGAATAAAGATAGGTAAACTGGATGTGTGGGTTTGTGTTGTGTGTGAAAATGCGCGCGCGCGTGTGAGGAAGTGTGTGTGTGTGTGTGTGTGTGTGAGAGAGAGAGAGAGATGATTTACATGTATATTAATGTAATACAAAATAACATTAAGTTCATATTTGAACGTTTGGAATTACCACTTATAGAACACGATGCGACTCAGTCAAGAGCATTCTGATATTTTTTTCTTAATTTACGCAATTTGAAAAGATTTCGTATTTCATGAAATACAACACAAACTAGATATTTTTTATTCTATAAATCATTGATAAACGGAATATTACATAAGTGATATCAACGGTATTTTTTTGCATGTTATTCACATCGTGCATGCAAATACTTTGTAAAAAGGGCAAAATTCTAAAACGTCAATACATCCGTACATTCTCTCTTTATTTCCATTGGCAAAAGTAAACTCTTCCAATGTGACTGGTGTGGCGTTTTGATAAATGTGCCTTAAAGCTAAATGATAGCAGTTGCAGTAAAACACTAATTTCGTGAGAAAGTCTGTAAAACCAAGGTTAAGTATGACTATGTCATCGTGGATCTAGATATTGTACACTTACATAAACTGAACTTTGTGAAACATTGATTCTTGTAAAAATGTGAACATTTTTAGCAACCTCTCTTCTTAATGTTGGCACTTTCTTAAGACATGAAATACATTACACGAGCACACGCATCTGCTTATTGCGCCAGTCTTTTGATACAGCAATGACCTTTTTGTAGTCTGTGCTATCTTGATTAGATCGTAAAGTACTAATGTACAAGGTCGAGTTATTTAGTTCCGGTAAATGTCAGTTAGGTAGACATCTATTTACAATTTGGATTTCCTGGTTGCGATACCTGGCCCATTATCTGTACAGGTACACAGTAAGCATTAAGTTTAAGCATGTCACTCTAACAACAAGTTGTATAACTTCTTGTAATTGTTTAAACTTTTTAAACAATTACAACAAGTTATACAACTTGTTGTTTAAATTGTTTAAACTTTTTAAACAATTTGTTTGAAAATGTTAAATAGTTGTTTAAAAAGTTTAAGCAGTTGTTTAAAAGGTTCAAACAGAAGTTGTTAGAGTGCCGGGCTTAAACAACGTGCTAGAGATTTTAAACAGCGCTTTTACAGTGTATAGGGCGTAGCATTATATGTTTGGGGCAGTCGGAACGTAGCAAGTATTAAGACAGCCGCAGATTGGCCCATACAAAGTAACTTTTGTAGAAGTGACCGATTATTTTCGAAAAGAAAAGAGATAAAGTAGCGAAATTAGGATTTTAAAGGGTATTGCTGATGTCAGTATCAGGGGTTGTTTAGCCCTTTTATTTTTTATAGAAAATCGTATAAAGAAGAATAAAAACTAACTAACGTTAGATATGAATAAAGAAAAACGTCAGGGCTATCAAGACTTTAATAATTTTTGTAATACAATAAAACAAGTTTACCTGGCATAGCAGTTAATAGAGAACCCAAAACTTCAAGGAAGAGAGACATCGCTTAGACTAGCATCTCGATCTCTGGAAAACATATGTTGCATTGTCTAATTTGATTATATTAAAGCAGTCACTCCGCCATGTTGGCCAACTGTCAAATATAACTCATTAGTCAATGCTATGTTCTAGTTGAGTGGGTGTGATGACACACAAGAATTTAAAGGGGCTTTAACATTTCATAAGAGTGTATTTCATGGCCACCAAAAGCAGTCCAATGACCCTAAAAGATACATTATTATTCTTTCTATTAATTTTAACCTCAAATAAAATGCAATTAGTTCCCAAATCGGATCGCGAGCAGTCTTAAGGTGTGCGGTGGCCTTTATATATACAGTATATTTAGATGCAAACCCAGGAATAACACAATTGTCTCATTGGTTAGAAGGATTTTTAAGGAAATAATAATAATGACAGTAATAACAATAATGATAACAATAATACATGGAGAAAATTGATGATGGAGCCTTTTAAAAGAATTACGCAGTTTTAGTACGAACCATCAAACTGGGCATACTGCATGCTACAGTTTCACCAACGAAATCGACTCCAAACCGACCAATGATATATCACTGGAAATAACGCAAGAGCTTCGATCGGGTCTGGAGTCAGTTTCGCTGTGTGACTAGCACTTTTGGCGCCAAAATGATGAATTTGATGTATAAATGGCATGCGTTCAGTGATAGCAGTCTGTCAACTGAAGCGGCAAGCCTGTTGAAATAAAACTGGAAATTGACAAGAATCAACTCTTTATTCCACAGATTTACATGTACCTGTCTAGCCTTCCAAATGCCACTTATTAGCCCTTTGAAATGATTATTTTAAGTGGTGGAAACAGTACCTTTAAGCTTGAACAGTGAGGCGGGATCTGGCTATGGGTAGTTGATCATGTGATCGTTCATTGAGATAGGGACGTATTTGAAGACAGATGGACTGACTTCTAGAGAGATAGAATCTACGTTAAAGGTCAAGGAAATTCTACCAAAACTTTATTTCATCCGATTTAAAGGAAAAAATTGCAAAATATATATATATATATTTGGCTCGATTTCCGGTATCAGATGGGAAATAACATGGCATTTCCTAGTATGGGTTCATTATTTTTGGCAAAAATGGCAGACAATATTGTCGATGATGCCTCGAGACTAGGTGTCATGTAGGCAAGGAAACCTCTCTCTCTTTTTTCGCTTTTTATAATTTCAAATGCTTCATTTTTTTTACATCAATTTAAAAAATTCCTCATTTGTATTAATACATTTTGACTAATGATTATTTTGCATATTCCTTTAAGGGTGGAACCTTTTGTATGATGATAGTAACAAAAACAGTATAGATTTATTAGGTGCTCAAGGCGCTCCCTTAACCCGGCTAAGCTACTCTATCGTTACCTGTGTTAAGTGCAGCACATTGCGGATCAATTTCTTGTTGGGAGAAATATTTTCTCATGACATCGCCTCTCGTTTTAAACTGCCCAAGACAAGTTAGAATAACTTTTATCCGAAACGGATGAGGCGGAACGACTTTCCCATTTATCTACCATATTTAACGACCCTAGAGTTTGAAAAGACCTTTAATTACCTGTCATGAATAATTACTTTGGTTTCCAGTGGCTGGATGATGGCTCCTTTATTAATTGTACGTGATTGATTAGTTTTTAAAAAGATGCAAATTTGGAAAAGAGCATTGTTCGCCATGAATCTCTCTCATGTCCGATCCCCTTACTAATTGTAGACCTTTATTTTTTTATTTTATATTTTTTTGTTTCTTAATAAAAAGGAAAAAAAATTCGCCCCGGTTATCTGTTCCTATTGAACCTCGGATTGACCTGGCGGTTACCTGCAGCTAAATGTGGTATGATCATTAACCGGCCACTGACCTTGAGATTAAGCTCTCCATCATCTTCTATCAAAACGTTTGCATTTCTCACACGTATAGACTAGCCAACCAATGACCAATTCAAGGACGTCAGGATAAGAGATCATCTTGTCACAGAACAGCTCAATCAGTGTCGACCAGGACTGCTATAATTATTTTCATGTTTATTCTTTCCACTTATTTATTGATGCGGGAATCCAGATACCAGATATCGAATAGGAATGTTTTATTTATGACGTGAATCTTGGATCGACGGCGGCGTTTTTTATGCCCTCGTTTTACTAGAGGACGACCATATACGATCCGCAAAAGTTCTAGAGTATTTGAGTAAATTTGCAGTCTCTAACACTCAAAAAAAAATGAATCTAATCCAAGAATGCTATAAGAAGTGCTAGCTTATTTTTGGACATTTCTACGTGAGAATATAGTTTACTGAACCGGGGACGCTTCCGAGACACACACAGGAATTTGCTGGCATGGGTATCTGAACCTGGGATGTCCTCACTTGTATGACGTCCTCGGTTGATGGGTAAAATGTATGAACTTTACCGAAAAGTATTATGATAGTACAAATTGCACATACTCGTTACTCGTACACACACAATGAGTGCACATCAGTGCAATTACTTCATAATATATATAGGTCATTACAAACTCGCACACTCTTACACATACACACACACATGAATGAACACCATTACAGATCCCCATGGTCGCCCACATCCTCATAAACACCTCATCTTCTATGTGGATAAAACCAGGGGCCGGTTTCATAAAACTTGTTTTAATAACATATTAACAGTAAAAGGCTACTTGAAAAGCTACTAAATGGCTATCGAAATCCTTCAATTTAACTGGATGATGGTAAATTTATCGTAGAAATTAAGCATTTGTTATCAAAACAAAACTTCATGAAACCGGAACCTTGAGCTAGCGAATATGGGGAAATCATCCAACATATATTATACAGAATTTTAGTTCCTTAAAGGTCAAGTCCACCTCAGAAAAATGTTGATTTGAATCAATAGAGAAAAATCAGACAAGCACGATGCTGAAAATTTCATCAAAATCGGATGTAAAATAAGAAAGTTATGACATTTCAAAGTTTCGCTTATTTTTAACAAAATAGTTACATGAACGAGCCAGTTACATCCAAATGAGAGAGTCGATGATGTCACTCACTCACTATTTCTTTTGTTTTTTATTGTTTGAATTATACAATATTTCAATTTTTACGAATTTGACGATTAGGACCTCCTTGCCTGAAGCACAAAATGTTAAAATAATGGAATTGCACGTGTTCAGGGAGGAATGAAACTTCATTTCACATGACAATGACGAGAAAATACAAATATTTGATATTTCATATAATAAAATACAAAAGAAATAGTGAGTGAGTGAGTGAGTGAGTGAGTGATGTCATCGAATCTCTCATTTGGATGTAACTGGCTCGTTCATATAACTATTTTTTAAAAAATAAGCGAAACTTGAAATGTCATAACTTTCTTATTTCACATCCGATTTTGATAAAATTTTCAGTCTTATGCTTGTTGAATTTTTCTTTTTTTATTCAAATCAAGTTTTTGTTGGGGTGGACTTGTCCTTAAAGACTCCCTCTTTCTCCCTCTCACTCTCTCTCTCTCTCTCCCTTTCCCCATTTTCTCCCTCTCTCTAGCAAATCGATGTAGTTCATAATCTATCTTTATCTTGAATGTTTACCGTCTGTAGATAATTCCCGTTATGCCTATAATTTTGGCGCCATTTTATGACACGCTGCTTAATTTTCATCTATTTACTAAGTCGACCCGGAGAGAGGTTTTGCCGTTTCTTTTTCTGTGTATGGTAACTCCCGTAGGTAGGTAGGAACTCGGCTGGACAGCATTTTGCTGGTAAACGCCAAGCTTGTATATAACAAATATTATAGGAAACATTTTACGTCTAGGTTAATCAGTCATAATGGCTGACCTTATAGACGACAGACATTACTCTCGCAGGCCTTTTTAATCAAAGTGGAGACAATGGCAGAGTGGGGATTCGAACCCACAACCTTGCGATTACGAGTTAAATGCTCTATCCACTGGACCACACGACCCGTATGGCGTGAAAGACGGAAAGATAGGGCGATTCTGTTTTCCTAACAAAAGTAAAAAACAAACAAACAATTCCAAACAGACACCGCGGTTCATTGGCTATGTCATCGGATTATCATGATTATTGTTATGTTAAAGGTATGTGGTTAAAATTCGAGTCGCGTAGCTACAGAGTGGCGCCTAAAACTCTAATAATATAAGAGGCATTGAGAGCCCTATTGTTAAAAATTCAGTTTGGCCTACTCTAGGCAGAGAAGCTGTTTGTCATCATTTCTTTTCCCAATCCCTCCAATCTGCAGTCATCCCAACACCTCCTGCCCTCATGTCCTCGTACTGGTGCCCCTGAAGTCCTTCCGAATAATAAGATTCATGCTATGTGATCTGTAATTCATTAGACATAACGTTGAAGTGGCATGTTAAATCATGCAGCCCGCCATCGCTAAATCAAAACCATGATGTCTCGACGTCCGTGTCAGTAAACGGATATGGGAAAGGTCAAGCTAATCTCTGTGCATGTTCATCCTACTTTTAATAATTCCCAGTGGTATAGCATAGTCTCTTTTGCAAGCAGCTTTTCATTTTTTGTACGTTAAATTCATAGGTAACATTTCACTGTTTCATCGGTGGGAAATTCGCAGCACAATTTGAATCTGTTTAACGAAAAGAGCATAGTAGTCAAACATTTACTTTCGACAGAAGTAGAAGTATAGTAGTAGTAGTAGTAGTAGTAGTAGTATTAGTACTAGTAGTAGTAGTATAGTAGTAGTAGTAGTATTAGTAGTAGTAGTAGTAGTAGTAGTAGTAGTAGTAATAGTAGTAGTAGTAGTAGTATCAGTAGTCGTAGTAGTAGTAGAAGTAATAGTAGTAAGTATGATAGTATAGTAGTAGTAGTAGTAGTAGTAGTAGTAGTAGTAGTAGTAGTAGTAGTAGTAGTAGTAGTAGAAGCAGCAGTAGTAGTGCTATTATTACTACTACTGCTACTAATACTAAAACTAATATTGTTTCTACTACTACTACTTATACTGCTGCTGCTGCTGCTGCTACTACTGCTACTACGATTACAGTGCGTCCCCCAAAAAACTATACACTTTTGAAATGGCTGCCAAATAAAAAGTATATCACTTTTGGGGAAAAGACTTATACATGTATATATGGAAAGCCAATAAAGTCATCTTTCAAATGACACCAAAATATTGGAAAACTATTCATGCTTGAGTGAGCACTACCCACTTAAACAAAGGGTATGAAAATTAGGGTGGGCAGGAATTAGCCTTTCGGTTTCTTTCAGTTTTTGAGAGGCGAGTCCCTTGGAACTTGCAAACTTGATGGTGATGTGATGAATTAATGGTCATTCATTATCAATTTAAATTGTTAGAGCAAATTTCATGAATTATCAAACTGAAATTCCATGCATGAGTGAGCGTCAATTGCAATCTGTAGTACCAAAACTGATCTCAATTCATCAGTAATTTAGCATAACCCCCTTAACTTTGCAAGTTCCAAAGGACTGGAAGGCTAATTCCTGCTCACCCCAGCAAAGGCTACTTTCACAGGAGGGGTGAAAGGGGTAGAGAGAGAGAGAAACAGAGAGAGAGGGGGGGGGTAAGTTTTCTGTTGACCCATTACCCATCAACGTACTTCCCCCACCTAAGTCCTATCCCTATTCTGACTTCCTTGAACACATTGCTGAGATCCATTTGATAAAGTGAAAATTTGTATGTCATGTTCACTCATGCATTATATTTCAATTTATTAATTCTTAAAATTTGCTATAAAAACCTAAATTGATGATGATGATCATTGATTTATCAAAACACCCTCAACTTTGCAAGTTCCAAGGGACTCGCCTCTCAAAACCTGAAAGAAACTGACAGGCTAATTCCTGCCCATCCTAATTTTCATACCCTTTGTTTAATTGGGCAGTGCTCGCTCGAGCATGAATAGTTTTCCAAAATGTTGGTGTCATTTGAAAGATGACTTTATTGGCTTTCCATATATGTAAGTCTTTTCCCTACAAAGTGATATACTTTTAATTTGGCAGCCATTTCAAAAGTGTATAGTTATTTTTTGGGACGCACTGTATATACTACTACTACTACTACTACTACTACTACTGGTGCTTCTGCTACTTCTACTTTTACTACCACTACTGCTCCTACTACTACTATTACCTATACTAGTACTAGTACTACTACTACTTCTACTACTACAACTATATACTAATGTTAGTGTAAATACACCTGTTAGTTTACCAGGGGCGGTCTCGAAGCGGCGCCAGTATATGGGCAATTCGGCCAATGATGACGTCATTACCCCCGCCCCCTCCCTCTCTCCTCTCTCTCTCTAAAAGCCATCCTGTCCCTACTGTAGCACCAATCCTTATGGCAGTATTTGTATTTCAGTGGACTGTAGCATCGAATACACCAATGACGTCTTTAAAGTTATAATATTTCATTAAAATATCCATTAAGAAATAAACACAGTTGACAAACAGAAAACTTTAATGTTTGGTCATATCGGTTATAATATCAATTTCCTCTTTTTTTTCCAGTATCAAATCACAAAATTTCACCGACTAGGCAATACATAACGATACCATAGTAAGACATATTACCAAAAAGAAATGATATAAATATACAAGAATATGAAAACATCTCTGAAGTTTGAAAGTACGTAATATACACACGTCAATACAGATAGTAAAATGAACAAAGGTGGGTTACATGCGGGCGTATAAGGTGTCGCATAAAAATGAGCGCAATGAGCGTTCGCATACACTCCATACATACAAACAACTGAAAGAATTTAGAACAATCGGTGTTACACTGTGCATAAACATGTGTGGGGAAAGTACAGGGTATACAAACATACATTTCGCAGAAAAATGAGTACATATTCAAAACTAACATGTCTAGAATGCCATCTGATTCAAAGAGTAGGTTTGTCACCGAAATATGTCATTCTTTGTTATTGATGTAATATTTTTTTGTGATATGGGGCCAATATCAAGCACGCTTGATACCAAAATAATGCTAACCAAGCTTCTGCACATATAAATTTCAATCTAAGTATGACTTTTGACTATTTCGCGATTCACAATTTGGGTTGTATGTCTCTCAAAATCGTACATGTAGTTACTGCGTAGAGAAGCAAATGCTTATAAATGTTATTAACACCTTTAAAAAATCTTATAACTTCAGAAACGGGCTGTATAGTTGGACTATCCTGTGGAAAAAAGTTCTGCTCTTCCAGCCTTAATTCACTGTAACATAATATACGCCAAATGATATCAAAGACAAAACAAATTCCCACCATAAGTTATGCTGTGACGTCCTAATTTCATGGATTATATCTGTTTATTTGGAAACCCCTGTCATGCTTGTAGTCCAGGCACGAGGAAAAATTGGCAAAATCCATTATGGCCGCTAAAATATGCTAATTTACCAATGAAAAAAGGCTGCAAACACATTGTCCATAAAATGTCTCTGATTGTGACCCAGGAATAATGCCTGAAAACAGGATTTATTTTAAATATACAAATGTTCCTTGAAATTCAAAATGGCTGCCATAGACCACTGTATAATCTTTTATGTACAGTATGAAAGGGGAAAATATTTTGACAAGAGTGATTACTAAAATGCTTTAAATTGTGGCCTAAGCGGTTGTAGTACCGTCTGAAAACATTATTGCTAACGAAATAATCACTACTTATGTCATGTATGTGATAAATGATGTGTTTTGATATTACAAATGACTGCCATACGTCCCTGACTATACTATGAACAATTTGAGTGGAGGCAAACAATTTTGAAAACACTTTGGCTTTGCCTGACTACAAGATCCCTATAATTTTGATGTAAGAGCGAAACCTGCTGTCTGGCAACATGATTTTTAGAGATATGCATCTATCCCATTTATTTTGCCGTATTAGGTGATAAATTCTATGTTTTGAATTTCAAAATAGCCGCCATAAGCCCTAAGAGTACCATGTACAATGCGAAAGGCGAAACGTTACCTTTTCACAAATATGAGCAATAAAAATGTAAAATTTGTGGTGTTAAAACTGACACCAATTGGTGTTAACAGAGGACCACACCCTGAGGTGTTAAAAGAACACCCTAGAGATTGAACATAACACCAAAGAGTGTAAATGTAACAACCATAGGTGTTGTAAACACACCTATAAGTGTAAAACTAACACCACTAATTTAACACCGGTGTAAAATAACTTGTGTGGTCCTCAATGTACACCGGTTAACACCAGAGTTTTTGCTCTGTGTGTGATCTATGAGTGAAGTCTGTATACACTATTTATAATAAACTTGTCATTGCTTTAGGAATCATGTGTTCCGACAGTATTTACATGTACCTCATACAACAAGCGTGTTGTTCGTTATTCCGAACGTTCGTATATATATGCATTTTGCATGTTTTGCAAGGTGTGAGCGCTTTGAACGCCTAGCTTTGCCGAGTGATATAGGAGCGCCTTGAGCACCCAACAAGGTGGATATGTGCGCAATATAAATACCCTATATTGTTATTTTTATTATTATTTTGCAGCCAAGCAAATCCAAATAATGTCAGCATTAACAACGTGCATTTTAGTGCTCACTCTTGTGACAATTAGTTTCCACTTTCATCTTGTGCATGATAAAGTATACAAGAGTCTATATCGGATATTTTGAATTTCAGGAAAATAAATATTTTGTAAAAAAAACTGTTTTCAGACATTATTTCACTCCTGTTTCACAACTGCAGACATTTTAAAGTGAACGTAGGCGCACTTTGTGATTTCGAGGATTACTATGCATATTTACATCTTATATTTCGTGACGATCAATTTATCAAATATAAATTATGATGGTTTTCATGTAGCCCCCTCTCCTGGCTGCTATTGCTTCAAGCACCTCTGTGCTTATAATAGCTGGCCCCTGTATTTTACCGAACTATATCACATGCTTAGGTATGATTTAATTATCAGTCTTGTTTGTATTATTTACATTGTATCTTTTAAATTGTCACATTTAATTTGTATTCATTTAATTATGTGAACATGTTAATCTATCATTGATTTCTGAATAAAATGCAGAAACTCCTGCAAAAAAAATATTTTGACGGCCATATTGGATTTTGCCAATGGCGGAAAAAATTCAACGTTACAGGATTGCTATCATTGGGAATCGGAATCAGCACCCTCGAATTGACAAGAAATCATGAAAATCATCGAGTATATCGAAAAACAAGTCCGGTCCATTTTCAATGGGGCCTTGCCTGGACTAGCAAATCACATTGTCCTCAGGCACTCTGCTAATACGCTAAATTATTTCATTAAAAAAGCGGAGATTTAATTTTTTTCGCTCAAATTTATTTTGCTATTACCGATTTTGGGGACAAGGTATCGATAGGCCTTTCGCCTCTGTCTCTCCACTCTTTAATGTTTTGTTAAGGATATATACTTTGTTTATCCATTGTTATTGTAAGCATTTATGGTTATTGTTTAACTTTTTTACGATTGTGCAATTTTGAAGTAATTTATACTGACCAGTCGAAAATAAATTGAATTGACATTACGTGTTTCATGGCTATTGATTTAAATTGATTTGAAGAAATATAAATGTATATCTATATAAACCAAATAATATCTTTATAATGATATACTACACTATATTTGAAGGCTGATGTTATGAAAGCAGCATTTGTCATTAAAATAAATATTCAACCAGGTATAATTATTTCCAGGCTTCAAACCAATATATGAATCAAAGTCTACTTTCTGATGCTAGAATACAATAAACATTATAATTCAAACAAAAACAGCCAATATACTATTAAGATACACATGATATCATTTTTACGCGTAACGATTTTTTAAAGTTTATACCGCACTGCAAAATATGAAATTCACAAACTTACACGTTTAAACGACCTATATTATTAAAAATATATTCTTTAAAACTACCTAAGTTTTGATAACAATTTTCACACGCACTACAATTTATGTGTTGATTTCAAGGCATGACATTTATGTTGGAAACAATATTCGGTGATAGAAATAACGAAAAAAAATCATCAAATATTCAAAGTATTAATTATATTGAATTGATGAGGCAAAGCATCGATGATTATCAAAATTACATCCTGTATAGACAGATAGAATATTAGACTGTATGCATATCTGTTATATGTTATTTATATAAAGCTGATTTTGGTAGTACAACACTTATATCACAAAATATGTAAAAACACACAATAATTAGCTCGATTTGTAAATAATTATATACAATATAGAATTATACATAAAATACTTGTTTTTTTTCAAGGGGGCATCATTTAAATCAAATTAAATCAATACAAGAATGTACATGTATAATAGCTGTTCCACAATTAACATCTGGTTACAAAAAGCAACATTTTCAAATGAAAGCCAACCTCGTGTGCAAACCCATTGAAAGGAGAAAAAAATACAGATGCTGGGCTGAGATTCTATATAACGTGGCAATTCCGATCCCCCCCCCCCCCCCCCCACCCCCACCCCCTCAACACGAGAAAAAGGAAAACACTGAAGATGAAATTGGACAAAAAGTTAATTGCAAGCAAACCCAACACTCAAAGAGGATATAGAGATTATTGAGCATTATGCAATTACGTAATCGCGCCACCATCTTAGAGGCTGCATGAAGCCATTGCCTTGCATGCGTTGGTGATTTCAGCTGGCGCATCTCCGACAACTCCATTTCCACGTATTTCTATATCCTCTGAGGGAGGGCGCTATGAGATTGTAACGTCGTATGCACGAAGTCTTACGCAACAGTTACATCGCCGAAACATGTAGCAATTTAGTTGGTTCCATTGTTGTGACTGCAGCAGTCGTGGTGGAATTACTTCGGAGCCCTCGTCAAGACTTGACTTATATGTTAAATTGAATATAGTTTGAATCATTTGATCATTTAAACGACGAGGGCGCTCTTTACAAGAACACCTTGAACCATATTTATATGTAAATTGGTAATGCCAAAAGGAAACATGTATAATATCAAACTGAAAGTATTTTCCTTTGTATTTTCGGGCGACTAATAATCATCTGCATCAGGATCATTTATGAATGACAAAAAAAATCCTCGAAATGCATATATATTATCATTTTAAAATTCTGTCAGCATCAATCTAATAAGAATCATTAATCGTATAATTGCAAACATCATTCTCATAAAACAACATTCTTTATCGATGGAGTTAATAGTCCAAATTCTTTAGCATAGGGTTTTTTGTTTGTGCGTGTGTGGGTGTATGTGTGTAAGGCATATTTAGCGTCTCCATTGTTTCAGTTTATCTTGTGTTTTTTTTTCATCTTGAAATAAATGTAATTGTGTAAATAACTGTTACAGTCCATTCTCGTTCGCTTTGTTTCCGTGTTTGATAACTTTGATATTCATGGTCGATGAAATGTTCGTAGCACATTCACTAAAAGCTCGTTTCGAACTTGTTTCTCTCTCTCTCTCTTTCTCTTGTCCCTTTTTCACACTCCAATTTGTTGCTTCCCGTTTTCACTCTGCATCAATGAGACTCGCAAGTTTGTGACGTCACAATTCCCTGACAATGGTTGAGTTTGTAGTCTTGCGACCAGACCGTGACTTCACCAAACCGTACAGGTTGTATTGGGTACCATGTAGTCGTCTTTAGTGCACCCGAATACCTCGGCGAATTCAGGCATGTTTTGCGCAGATCCAATCGTTCTAGGAAATACAAATCGAATTGAAAACAAATGAAATTTCAGGTGCGTTGTTTAATCCTGTCACCCTAGTAACTATTGTTTAAAGTTGTAAACAAATTGTTCAAAATTTTTAAGAAGTTATCTAAAAGTTTAAATTTCCCAAAAAAAAATAAAAAATACAATTTTCAAGAGTTTTAAACAACTGTTGTGACAGATGACAGGGTTATTTTTTCTGTGTATGTGATTATTGCATGGTCAGCTCCCATCCCCCTTACTTTGAAAACCATTCAAAATCTTCTGCTTTTTGGATGACGTGCAAGGGGTTTCTGCCCAGACCTCTCAAAATATATTTTAGTATAATATACAGATGGGGAGGGGGTAGAGTAAAAGAGTATCAAAATACACTTCTTGAAATTCAGTGAGAACTTTCAATATTTCTATATTCGCATCTTCCTATGATTTAGCACCCTTTTGATCAAAAAGTTTATTTCATCTTACGGTTGAATACATTAGCCCGTATTCTGAAGTCAGGTTTAAAATGTACTAAAATTATTGGGAGCCAATTTTTTTTTGTAATCTGTTTATACTGTATATTTCTTATGATTACTATATTGTTTACTTTTGCCTTCATAATGAAGAAAAAAAATCGGCAAGACCCTCCGTTTTACTTTAAAATACAAATGTCATATTAGTTTCTTTTTTTATTTGTTGAATTGTGTTCCTTAAGTCTAAGATTATGTTATATATTTTTTTATTATGTTTTGCAGTATTTTCGACCTTGTCATGTTACATTTATCATTTATTATGTTGTGAAACGGAAATCAATCAATTCAAATCAAATCAAAAATACTTCGAAATACTTCAGTTATCATTCACAAACAATTTGGATGCCATCCGAGTTAATAAATTGGATGTGTACTCTAATGGATTTGTTATCAATTTGGCCCTCCATAGTTAAACCACAACTTTAAACCAAGGATTTATAAAAACTCGAGTTCAGAATTCGGGCCATTGTCTCTAATGATATAAAAATCACCTGTATCTTCCAGGAGCATGTGACGCAGTTAATATCCTTGCCGTAAGACCTTCTGGTCTAAATGAACTACACCATCCCTGTAAAGAAGAAGAATATCGAATACTAAATGTATAATGATTTGTGTGTCTTTATATTTGACCTATTCATAATAACGTTTTCATAAATAAAACAACGCGAAATTTAGTTTTGGGATAGACAGTATGTTATTATAAATATTATCATTATTATTATTGTTTATTATTATTCATTTATTTGACAATTAAAAACATACAAAAAATTTGTACAATAAAAAAAAATTGAAATTGAATAATTAAATATGGATAAGTAGAAATGAAAGAAAGGAAGAAAAAAGTAAGAAAATGGTTTTTACATGGGCCAGGGCTCGCGAAAGTAAAATTCGGTACTATTGCCCAGAGGCAAGCAAACCCTGAAATATGTTCACAATATGTATGATTAAATACCTAAATAAATATCAAGATTCATATCGATGACGAATGATTGGGTATAAAAGTCAGTCAGTCAGTCGAGTACAAAGTGACATTTATGCATAATACACATCAGCAAAACCAATAGTAGAAATTTCTCATATGATCTAAAACATGTTGAAAGTAGTAAATTTGGGTAATTAAAAGAGGCCTTTAATAAATGTGGATTCTTAATATCACACTCATCTTAAAAATCATGATGGTTGTAAAACCATACTTATGACCTCTCCTTCCCTGTTGGTTAGAGGGGTGGCTCCAGGCCATCTTGATAGGAGGAGCAAGTACGCTATAGAAATGACGTCATTCATTCCTTGGGGAATAATAGTGGGATTGTATAGTAAAATAACCCAAAATCTCACTGTAAAAACTGTGGTGTAAACTGACACCAACTGGTGTTGATAGAGGACCACACCCTGAGGTGTTAAAATCACACCCTAAAGATTGAACATAACACCAAAGAGTGTAAATGTAACAACCAAAGGTGTTGTAATAACACCTATACGTGTAAAACTAACACCAACAATTTAAAGGGGAATCCAGCCTTGGCCATAAAATGTTGTGTTGGGAAGGAGAAAAATAAATTAAACAGAATGGTGAAAGTTTGAAAGAAATTGGACAAGCAATAAGAAAGTTATAGCTGCTTTAAAATTGAGATCACTAATACTATGTAGATTTCAAATTGGCAACTGGGTAAGTAAATTATGACAAGGGACAAGGACAACTTTTCCATAGGCCATGTACTTTATTATCAGGGATTTGTGGTTTTCTCCTAAGTACCCATCCCCCTGGGGCAGTAATCTAAATACAGTGCGTATCAAAAAAAAGTTTACACTTTGAAAAAGTCCTGGGAATTAAAAAATACACAACACGTGGGTAATTTTTTCACATATAATCTTGGGTTTGGGTCTCATCTATCCAATGAAAGTAAAAGTTTTGTCAGAATGTTACACTTGAGTGAGCACTGTCCATTTCTGTAAAGCTCGCAGAAATCTGTTTGCGCAGAAATGCTCGTTTTCATGCTGTGTCAAGTCGAAAGGACGAAATCAAACTGACACTACGAAAGATTTATCATACATTTTCCTTGCACTTTTAGGCAATTGGAATAAAACGGATACATTCAAACATTTTGTGACAATTTTGCCACCCAAATTGAAATTTCAACACTCAATAAGCACAACCTTTACCCTATTTGTGCCAGCTGGACCTGAGGACATAACTGAATCTGAACAAAAGTTTATATCAGACATCTCCAGCATTTTTTCACCACGTTTTTTGTCATTGAAAGTTGGTTTACATTTCATTTTTCATTTAATACTTGTTTCTCCACACTTTTCCCAAGCTTAGCAATGATTAACAAAATGAAAATCAAGCTTAAGCCATTCCATGTAAATCACAGCTCAGTGTAAAGCAAATATCGTCACGATGGCCTCGGTGTATGGGGGAGTGGGGTGGGGCAAAATGCACTCTTCGAAGTGTTTTGGGCAAGGAAACAAGTCAAACCATGTAGAAGATATCTTCAAATCAATTTTACCAGCTAAATTCCATGTGTTTTTCATGATTAAGGGCTACTTTTATTCGCATAACTATTTCAAATTTCTGCGCAAATCATTTTTCACTAACTTTTCAAAAGTGAGTGGTGCTCACTCAAGCGGAAATATTTTTCGACGTTTTCATCGTCATTTGCTTTAATGGACCTGTACCAATGTTAAATCTGGAACAATCTTCAGGATATTACAAATGTATAATTTTACAGGATTTTTTCAAAGTGTAAACTTTTTTTTGATACGCACTGTATATCCCATGTAGTATATTGTTTTATGTCCTCATGAAAGAAAAATATAATTTGAAATAAAACTTTTGGGAAAAATGACATTTTAGCCATAATATGTATTGGAGTACATGGAAGAGTAGTCCTTGCCTTACATCACTATGACATCCCATATGCGGCCAATTTGAAATCTCCATGGGTATAGTGATTACCAATATTTACAACTTTTAAAAATTCATATCTTTTTGTTTGTCCAATATTGTTCAAACTTTCACCTATCAACTTGTCTGATTTTTCTTTTCCTTATAAAAACAAGTTTTTATTTGGGTTGGATTCCCCTTTAACACCGGTGTAAAATAACTGGTGTGGTCCTCTATGTACACCTGTTAACACCACAGTTTTTGCCGTGTATTTTTCATGATTTCTTTTCTTTCGCCTTCACCTTTTTCATTTTTTCTCCTCTTTTGGGGGTGGGCATACTACTTGAAAATTCAAAGGGGCGGTCATCCCCTGCCACCATGTGTCCACCCCCCCCCCCTCCCATGCGACCCCGCCCCTGCCCCCGAACATGTATGTAATCCCTTGCCCTACATCGCTACCGAGTGTGAAATCACATAATTCATCGTTGAGATGCCAAGACACGAACCTGAGCGAAGCTGAGGAAAAATAGTTGTTCCTGCGTCATATCTAACCCCGGGAGTGTGGGCGGTGTCTCACCCGTGTCGGCTACTATTGTCTTATATGCCTAGAATGACGTCATAAAGGAAAGAAACAATATTGAAATTAGGTAAGCTCATGGTCGATCATGCAATACGAATGAATATAAAGCTGTTCCACTTGGCAACTTTGACAATATATACGAATAATTAGACCAGTATTATTGTTCGTGTTCTCACGGAGTTTCCAAATCAGAATATTAGATTCCATGTATTTTTCAAGGTTCATTTTTGGGGGAGTTGCAAATTTCTTGTGATTAAAGTTAGTCTCCTTCATAACCTATGCCTGCTTCTATTGTCATAGGCGGATCCAGCTTTTGGCGAAAGGGGGGGCGCACTGCCGAGCGGTGCACATATTTTTGCACTTCACCGGCGCCATAAAAGAAAATGTTGAAAAAGAAAAAGGGGTAATGCCTGACCCTGTCAAAACACGCACACGCACACACACACACACACATGCATATATATATATATGACTCATACCATATAGATATACATGACTCATGAGATAGAGACACATATTTCACCGACAAATTAATGCGAGCGCGAAGCGCGAGCTGAAATTTTTACAGTATACTGACCTGAAAACAGGAAAAAGGTGCCTGTTTAGGACTGTTTGTAGTAACTCATGAGGAGGATACATATCTCACTACACAGATAATGCGAGTGCCGAGAGCGAGCTGAAATTTACTTATATTCTGACCAGAAAGCTTGATATTCTAAGCATTCTTGGTACCAATGATTAAGATGGGTATCTAAAAAAAATGCGAGCGCGAAGCGCGAGCTTAAAATTTTGATATTTCGATCTGAAAACATTACAGTTTAATGTACGTTTTAATAAAGAACAAGATTATATCCAACAAAAGATTATTGCAAATCGAAGCGGGAGTTCTTTTGAGGTTCAGAACTAAAAACGGGACATTCTATTCACCTATTTAATCATGAAAAGTATGGGGTTTTGCTACAGAAATGATGCGAGCGCGAAGCGCGAGCTGAAAATTTTTATGTTCCAATCTGATAATTTGAGCACGATTTTTAATAAAGAACGAGTTGTGTAGCTCAATCTCGTTTGCTGATTTCTGTGTAACATTACCATCTTATTGTTTTTGCACATGCGGAATTATTGGGGAGGGCAAAACGATCATTCTTGACCGCGGCGCCGATCTAGATTTGGTTAGCAATAGGCCCTTCTTCATTATTCTACCGGCGCTTATTTATTGAAATCAGGGGACGCTGATCATTCTTGACCGGCGCCGATTTAAATTTAGGTGGCGCCGGTTAAGACAAATGCAGCGCCGATTTGTCTTGACCGGCGCCGATTTAAACAAGTAGTAGTGATTATTTTTACCGACGTTACGTAAGATTCAGGCAGCGGCAATCCATAATCGACTGGCGCCGATCTAGAACCAGGAGGCGCCGATTATTCTTGACTGGCGCCGATTTTTAACCAGGTGGTGCTGATTATTCTTGACCAGCCCCGATTTAGATATAGGTGGCACTGATTATCCTTGATCGGCGCCGGTTAAGAACTCAGGCAGCGCCGATTTTTCTTTACCGGCGCCGATTTATAACCAGATGACGCCGATTGTTCTTGTCCAGCGTCGATTTAGATTTAGGTGGCGCTAATATTATCCTTGATCGGCGCCGGTTAAGACTCTGGCAGTGCCGATTTTTCTTGACTGGCGCCGATTTATAACTAAATAGCGCTGATTATTCTTGTCCGGCGCCGATTTAGATTAAGGTGGCGCTGATTATTCTTGATTGGCGCCAGTTATATGCAGGCAGCGCACTGCTACCGGCGAAGTTGTTGGGAAAAGGGTAGTTAAAAGAAAAAATAAGGAAGATGATATGATTACGCTTTGCTGGGGATAGTCTTTCCTTTACTGTTGCTAATGTTATATCAGTGTATAATTTTTTTTAAGCAGCGCCTTTTCCCTTTCTTTCCTTTATTTTTGATTTTTCAAGCGATGCCTTTTCTTTCTTTTACTTTTTTTTTATTTTCTTTATTTTGAGCGGCGCCTTCGGCGCCGCTCAAATATTAGGGGGGGCGCGCGCACCCTGCGCACCCCCCCTGGATCCGCCGATGATTGTCTTACATGCCTAAAGCATGCCTAGGGTGACGTCATAAATGAAAGAAACAACATGGAGATTAGCATGCTAAATGGTTGGTCAGGGATGAAGATAATGGTCGTTCAATTGTAATCAAAGATGTATAGTAAGACAATGTTTTAAAATATTTTGGTAAATGTTTTAAGTCATTAACACTATTTTCGAGAAATTAGTAAAGGATTCATCATTATTTGCAATGATCGGTTTTGTAGGTTTCTGGTGCCAAATACTATCTCATATATTATCCCTATTCCCTATTGAACTGCGAAATGGGTTCGTTTTCATGGAATGTCTAATCAGCGATATTGTCCTAACAAAAATATTTTCAACCAATCAGATGAAAGTATATCATTAGCTTTTAACAGTTTGCGATAGGAATTACAGACGAGACACTTCACACGATACATCTAGTCCTGTAGGCTTCCCGCCCTTATACTTTAGCACATGCAACACTAGTCTACAGGACTGAACATATCTGGAAGCGAAAAGTATTTATGCTTACCCTAAATGCTTGTTTAATGCCTCCGTTGTCTGCTATATTTTCTCCTTGCGTCATCTTGCCATTAAGCTGAATGATACAAAACCGGAAAAAAATGCAAATATGAAATAAAGCTCAATAAAGGGGAGTAGTTTGCAAGCAGATATGTGGGCAGATCAGCTTCAATATCTAATATCTTTTGGTTATTATGACAATGTTAATAAAAAAAACCACAGTGAAAACTCGTGAAGAAAGCAGTAATAATGAGCCAAAAATTGCGAGGGGGGGCAAAATGTCCTTAATGTCGAGAGCGAGCAAAGTGAGTGGTTTAAAATTTTGAGCTTTTCAAATTGAAAATGTAATTTTGTCATAGATATTCGCAAAATGACATAGGCCTATTTTACTCATTTTCCTTTAACTTTCTTTTTTCTCCTTTTTCTTCTCTTTGTTTGGTCGGGGAACTTCGGGGGGGGGGCATGCCCCCAACTCCCCACCTGTACGACAGTCGAAGGAAGTACTTACATTCATATCGTTTTCAGGCATGATGTATGCCGAGTACTGATCTACTATACATTCGGCCCTGCTTTTAAATGCTTCGATCGAGCTGTTACTCCACCACTGGACTAAGTTACCATCCTTGTCATATCGTCTCCCTGTAAAAAAAAGAAGTAGAAAGAAACAAAAAGAAAGAGGATTGACATCGATACAATTTACAACTTTAAGGCACACATTCCTAGAATTTGGGAGGGCGCTTTTAACATACAAACACGCTGTGTGCGGCGCCAGCTGTACAATTACACCAACACTATACACCCTTAAGGCATGGTCACACCGCCCGAGCGTTGTTGGAGCGGTCGTGGAGCGGAGAGAAAAAAATCATCACCGTTCGCTCCCGTCAACCATTTTCGATTTTGATTGTTTTTATTTTGTTTTCGATTTATGTTTTTTATTTTTCCCCCAATTTTGTGAGCGAAATTCGACCCCCACTCCCTACCGCTCCACGACCGCTCCAACAACGCTCGGGCGGTGTGACCAGGCCTTTACGCAGATGCCATGTGATTGTCAATCCAGACAATAACTGAGCCTATGCTTTTATTCGTATATTCAAAAACTAAAACGCCCTGGAGAGATTATTTGTTTTATTGCAGCAATATAAGTGCATTGGGTAATTAATCAGCATTATTCAAGTGGGCCTGTATTACAAGACTACACTACACAGAATGTTGCATTATGGGTTATGAACCTGGCCGGATATTAGTATTCAAGGGCTAGAGATTGCTGCTGGTTCGTATCGCATTTACATGTAAGACATTACGAACGGCTGGTAAATCCTTTCTGTTGATCATAATCATCATTGTCGTTGATTCAGGTCCTATAAGAGAAGGGCCTCCATCTTTTACACTTTCTAAAATAAAATTAAAGGATTTTTTGCACACTTTGTAGTAAATTTGTTGAAAATTCTCAGTACGGAATGTAAGTTTTCCATATCTCTGGGGGAGGCAAAGTGCCGAGGGAGGCAGGGTGACCAGACGTCCCGTATTTCCCGGGATTGTCCCGTATTTTGCTTCTTTGTCCCGGCGTCCCGACAAACCCTTCCCGGGACGCCTATTTGTCCCGTATTTCAGAATATTGAACAAAATGTATTTAAAAGTGACGAATTTTCATCCAAATAACCAACATATGAAGAAGCAGAGACAACAATGAAATTGATGAATAAACTTATGCAAGTTCTGCGGTGATTTTCTTGCTAACCCCAATACATCGCAAACGAACTGGCCTCCTGCCATTGTGTGGCAGGCTACTATAGCTAGGCATGTAGGATCGGAGCAGATTCTCTCCATCAAACATGCGAAAATAATCACAAAAAAATGTACAAAATTTGTATAATGATATTTTGGGTTCTCAGATTACTGATTTGGAGATGTGATCGGAGGAACAAGTTCTTGAGTTTATAGATCTAGTTGTTTAAGCCTTCGTTTTGAGTCTTGTTGTATATGATGCCGCAATGCTTCATCTAATTTTTGAATTAAAAGAAAATCACTTTGAAATTTTATTCATTTCTAAAACTTTTTTTTTAGTTTTAAAAACATATTTGAAAAACACCAAATATCATTATGAATTTTTGTTAGATGATTGGATTTTATTGTTTGCTTGAAGTCTGAACTTTTTTCCTCTTTCTTACTTTTCTATCCTTCTTTCTTCATCCATCTACCCTTCCTGCTTGCCCGTTTTTATTCCATCTTTTTTTCCTGATCCTTTCTCTCTCTCTCTGTTCATTTTTCTTTCTTTTCTCTTTTTTCTTACCTGTCTTTATCAAATTTCTTTTTTTATTTCCTTCATTCTTTCTTTCTTTAAACTTTTTTCTCCCCCTCCCTTCCTCTCCTTTTTCTTTTAATTCTTTCTCTTCCATTATGTTTTCATTCCTCCGCACTTCATTCTTTCTCCCTCTCTTTCCTCCTTTCATTCTTTATTTTATTTTCACTTCTAATTCTTTCCCTTATTCTTTCTCTTCCTCCCTCCCTTAATTCCTTCCCTCCTCACTTACTGTTTTCATTCTTTCTTGATTGTTCGTTTCTTTCTTTCAAAGAATGAAGGAAACATTTTTCTTTCCTTCATTTTTTCTTTCCTCCTCCTTTTTCTTACTTTCTTTTTTTCTCTCCTTTATTTTGTCTTTCACACATGTATTCTTCTTCCATTCCTTTCTTTTTCTTTCTTTCGGTATTCCATTCAAAGAATGACAGAAACTTTTTTCGCTTTTTATTCTTTCTTTCATCGTTTTATTCTAACTTTCTTTTATTCTTTTTTTTTATTTTCCCTTCATTTTCCCCTTCATTTTTTCTTTCTTTCTTCTCAATTCATCTTTTTTCTTTCGTCTTTTCTTTCTCTCCTTCATTCTTTCGTTCACCCTCCCTTCCAATTCATAATAATTTTTCACAGGTGTAACACTGTGTAACCTTCTTTGTTGATCTTTTTTGTCGATTGTCCCGTATTTCATTTTGTGAAATCTGGTCACCCTGGGAGGATGGGGCAAAGTGTTTAATTATATATTGTTTAATTATATTACGGCAAAGGCATTTCGTCATCTGACATACTTTATTATGGCATAATTTACAGTTATCAACCCTCTTGTTACGTTACCTCTGTCGTCGAACCCGTGTGTGATCTCGTGTCCGATGACCATCCCAATGCCGCCGAAATTCAGATACCATGGCAGATCAGAATGATAAAATGGCGGCTGGAGAATACCGGCGGGGAATACTTCAAACAAGTAAAGAAAAAAATTATGTCACAGTCACACCTAACTCGATCTATTCCATACCGACCGACGGTATGTCATTGGAAATAACATAAATGCTTTGATCGGACTGGATCCCGGTTGGTTGGTGTAAAGGCGGCATACGGGATGATACGAACAGAACTGAGGAATATTCAAAAAGCTCCATTACAATCAGGGGCGGATCGAGGATTTTTCAAAAGGGGGGCACATTTTCCCAATCAAAATTTGACAAGCAAAAAAAGGGGGTCCTCGCTTTCAAAAGAGGAGGCACAATTGGATAAGATGGCATAGTTGCATGTACATTGATAACTTTGTTATAGCTCTCAAAGGGTGGGGGCACAAGCCGGATGAGGCCCCCTCCCCCTGGATCCGCCGGTGATTACGATGTATCCGTATTTAAGGAAATATAGAGACGGCTCAGAAAAGACCTACTCCCTGTTTGGCCTTTCATGGCAATCATAATGAATTACCATTTATGAGTCACATTTCCAATAATACCGATATTTAATTTTTCTTGGAAATGTCTCAAGTCTTGCGATTATTATTATTTGTATGACTCTTCTCATCAAAAAAGACATTAATTTTTTTTCTTTCAAATACAATACATAATTCAATTCAATTCAATTTTTTTCAATTCAAATAAACATTTATTTTCCTCCATTTTACAAAATTACTTCATTTTTGTTAACAAGAATTCACTTCAAATCAATTTCCATAAAGAATATAAACAATTTATGTGTACAGAGGAAGGCGTAGGTCCTCTGTGGCGGGATACGCCTGAGAACAAATAAATATATACAATATACAAAATACAATACAAAGATAAGAAGGCCTATGAAAAAAGAAGAGAAGTAGGAAAGAAAACGGAAAGAAAACGAAAAAAAAATGATGGAAATGTTCTAAACAGAATGGTAATTTGCAATTGATATTCTTACCGATTTGGTTTGATCGATAGTATGCATTTACTACAGCGGGACCAATTAACCACCTGAAATCGAAATGAAAGAAAAATGGGAAAAGATTATTTACAATATGTTTTAATGTACTCTTGATGAAAGGTTGGTTTAGTGGGCTTTTACCGAGGAAACCCTAGTTTTCTGGATACGCATCTTCTTCCTGTCACATATTAATTGAAATACTGTATTGATATATTTTATGTTTTGCAATATATCGTTCATTTGTGTAATTTGTACGAAAAATGTCAATTTAAATGTCACGGTTTGACAGTTGTAAATATCCCCGAACAAAAGAAATCAATTTCATCTAAATACAACTACATTCGTGTGAACAGAATAGTACTCTTTTCTCGGAAATGAAAAAAATGGATATATTGCCTTTTGCAAATGAACATTCGAAGTACAAAAGAACTTCAATTACTCGTAAGAATCGTTCTTGAAATAGGATGGATTGCAAAATAAAATATTAAACTGTTCCTCAAGACAGGATTCCCTTGGTAAGCATTTAACCAGAGTTGACCATCATTGAGATTAAACTTTAAAGAAAACTTGACATAATTATTTTATTTATCATTAAGACTTAATTGAACATGTTGAAAGAAGAAATAAAATAGTAAGTTTATGGCGTCATCGACTCGTTCATTTTGCATATCACCATATCATAACAGTGCTGTTTGTTATTAATTGATACGAATTGTAAATTGTCATAAGCTCCCTATTTTGCCATCGATTTCAATTACATTTTCAGTGCTCTGCTTGTTTGATTTGATTTGGTTCGATTTATTTGCCAAGTCCATACTGAAATACGTAAAATGCATAAAAGTATAGTCATTGATACAGCTTGGCAAGATAAACCCATGCAAACTCAAGAGCTTATGTTCATTGAGGTCCTAAACATAAAAAGACTTTTAACAGAAATATAGAGATTTTATCGGATTTTTTCTCTTTTTATTCAAAGTAACATACTGCTGGGGTGGACTAACATGTATCCTTGATGCTCCGGTCACATTAAGCTCACTGATTCCAAACCGACAGGTGGTTTGTCATCGACAATAACGTATTAGCTTTGATCGGACTGGACTCGGTTTCGTTGGGGTGACTGCAGCCAATGCTTATTTTATCATCCACTTCGCAGACGCAATCTGAAACGTTCAGAATTATGTTAAAGATGCCCGCCAAATCAAAATGGACAGATTAGAGGTCATTGTCAAAAGTCGGTGTTCCGAGACAGCACATCGTCTCAAGTTTCGGACCGGACGAAAAATTGCAAATCTGTCCTTTGACCATAGTACATGACGACGCTGATGTCATGATTTAACCATTTTCGACAAAGGTTGCTTTATCATGAAAGGTTTTTGGCAAGATTATCAGCGTTATAGGAAGCGCCTGTGAAGTGAGTGCTAAAATGCCCTATTGATAAATTCTGTATCCAATATTTGTGCTTACCCATCCCGGTCCACTTCTTCTCGTAGCTTCTTCAAATTCTCGTTCGCCGACCAGCCGACGTAACGAAGAATGTTACCGAAATAATCGTCTGCCGTGAAATCAAGCTGTTGGAATTATCATAAGAAATTAATTCTGTGCAGGTATATCGTAATATCTCACATGGGTTCTTGAAAACAAAATAATGATTAATTAATTAATTAATTGAATGCATCGTATCAGAAGCGAGAGCACCAGCGATATACATGCATGAATGATGATAAAAATAATAATGATGAGTGTGTGACTGGTTATTACAGACTGGATAAATCAGATATGATTATTTACGTCTGGGACCGATCTTTAACGTCACCATCCAAAAGACGTGACCAGAGTTTGTATCTCGAACCACTGCGTCGATTTGTAACTTGTAAGAAGAAAAAAGAAGAAGAAAGAAAGAAAGAAAGCTAGAAAGAAGAAGAACAAGGAAAAGGAGAACAAGAATAAAAGAAGGATTGGATGAAGGAAAAATAAAAGGGGCAAGAACAAAAGGTAAGGCAAATGGGAAGAAGAAAGTCAAACAACAAATCTGCAATACTTCCAAACTTCTCTAAATTTCCTTGTTATGCTATTTTCAAAAGTTCTTTTTTTGAACAACGATAATTGACTTACGTCTTCGTACTCCTCGTTCAGCCGGTCATCGTCGAATAGCCAATCCGGATATCCGACTAGCTCTTGCATAGCATCACACTATAAAAATAATTATAACCGGATAGAAGAACATGATTTTTATAACGTGGAATATTAATGTAGCCATGCATCACACACGCAAAGACACACACAATCTTCTTAACATCGTTATCGTTGGAATCTTTTCGAAAGGACAAGAAGGAAATTGGATTTCTTTGCTTGTTTCTATCATTTAAAATTTTGAAAATTGGGACAGGGGACTGAAGAACTCAAAACCACGAGCTTTGGCTCCCTCTCAATAATTTACACATCAAGATTCAAAACTTAAGAGTTCAGATTTTCTGGGATTGATAATGGTGGCCTTAATTGTATTATGATTATCATTCGAAAAGGTTTTTGCAGCCAAATGCAAACATTGTTTGCCAATTATTTGTTTTTCTTATTATGTCAGATTTAAAATCTTAAAGATACGGGAAAGTAATACACATAGCACACATCTAAAAGAAAAGCAATTCATGACAAGGAAGTTAGTTCTTACTCTACAGCCTCAAGCGTCTCTGAGTGCATTTTTGCCCAAGAATCACTCACTTGCTTAGAAATTTTTCCACTTTGAAAGCTCGTTTTCTTCACAATTTATACGATAGTTCATGGATTAATGTATAATGTGTCTATTTTGTGCATCAAAATTATGTTGATTTTTAATAAAGATGAAAAGGGAACCCTGTGGAAGGGTAAAAAGAATAAAAAAACACGATTTATATTGATATGAGATACAAGCTACTAAAATCATTGCTACTAATATCATTGCATCTAATTGGCTAAGAGCAATATTGGCAGTGGACATCTCAAGTCCCCTAATCTCACCTTTTCAGCAGCCACTGCCCGTGTTTCGTCATCCATCCACTCGTTCTCCTTCAACATCTCTTTGAACGCTCGTTTCAGATATTTGATCATCAAAAGAGTCTGAGGAATAAAAACAGGGTACAAATCATAGCGAATTTCGTTTTAATTTTTTTATGTTATCATCCATAAACATAGTAACACAATGAACACTTTAGAAATCATGCATTGACGTTAACGTGCCGCCATCTTAGGCCCAAATTTTCGAAAGTGGGCTAACTTAGCCCATGGGCTAAATTTGGCCCGGGCTATATAAGTGAGCCACCCTTTGGGAATTCGGGCCTTTGAGGCTTAAGCCATTGCCTTGCATGCGTGCGGGTGATCTGCAGCTGCTGGTGCATCTCTTACAAAGCCAGACCATGGAGACAGGGATGCCATCTTATCAGGAGTATCCTCACCCTCTGAAGTGAGGGCTGTATAAGATTATGACGTCACAAGCATGAGATCTATAACAAGATCTGGGGCCCGTCTTACAAAGAGTTACGATTGATCCAATCAATCGTAACTTTATGGAAGATGATGAGATGCTGTTATCAAGCTACTTTTGTGAAAGAATTTGGAATATCTTACATTGTTTTTGCTCTCCCCGGCGAAATTCTCCTTAACGTACATCTTGCCCGTGGCGAACTCTAAGGCGCCGTTGACACCATCTACGCAAAGTCGCCACCTCGCGTCGTCTGCTCCGACGCCGTAGATGACGGAGCGAAACTCGTCGTTTGGTGCCTGATATCGTTTGCTGAGATTGACCACTCGTAATTTTGTTATTCTCCAAATCATGTAATTGGCGAGGATTCTTTGGTGAATAAAAAATTAATATATTTAAAATTAGTATACTATTGATGAAATTACACAAAATCGGAATTTCCACAAATTTAAACTTTTGATCCATATGCAAAATGAAAATTGGTAAAAAAAAATATCATTTACCTCAAAGTTTTCGGCTGCATAATTCACTAACTTTCACCCAACCATTTAATTTGTATATCATCAAATAAATGATAACAAACAATGTCATTGTTATAACCCCAACGTCGATTTGACCTTTCGCGACTAATAGGCCTATTTGAAAGTGATCAAAATTACTCCCTCCTCATTACAAAGTATCAAAAGGACCAGTGATGGGTTAGAGGGTGTCAAACCATCGGTGTAAAAGCCGGATTTTCATATAATGCTCCACTGAATAGGCAACTCGATAATCGGCACCTCATACATGCTATACAATATCATTGCTCTTTTATTTTTTTTCCTCGAAATTTGGTGTTGGTTGAGAAAGAGTCGAGCAAGAATGATATTCCGGACCTTTCGCGTTTCCTCTGAGGAATCTCTGTACAACGCACCAACTCGTTTCATTTGAAAATGCAAGTCAAATAACAACGGAGAGCTGAGAGGCTTTTGTCGAAAGTTGATGGACCGGGACAGCATCGGAATCTCTTGACTCTGGACAACAACGTAATCACTACTGAACATAATTATTTTTCTTCCGTGGCAAATCTTCGGATGATCTGCTGTCCCAGTCCACCAACTTTCGACAAAGGCCTCCATGTGATTTTAATTGCATTTTCAAAGGAACCGACGCGGTGTAGATAGTTTCCGCGTAGTAAAAACGAAAACTCCCCCATTGAAATGAATGGATGCCTAAATAGACGAATAACTGAAGGATTGGGTGAAAAAAAATGGAAGTCGGAACAGAAAATATTACCGAATTGGAGTCCTGTGAATGAGTGCTATGACATCTGTAATAAATTCCGGTTCTCTGTTGTTAATAACTTCGTCATCTGCTAAGGGTTTACTCACATTCGGTAGCACGATGTCAAAGAATCTTGTCCAGTTAACCTGGATGACAAAATAAATCATGACATTTATCACTCTGAGAAAAAGTTGTAATTTGTAAATCCCTCTCATTTCACTTTATTATGTGTATTACGCAAACAACTCAATAGCTTTAAAAAAAATAATTTACAACTTCGTCAGTTGCTGTTTAACCCTAAATAGACTGGGCTATTTCGACGCCTAAGAAGACGGGGGCTGATTCAGCCCCCCCCCCCCCTTATGACCTCGGCCGTCGATCGCGCGATCGCGACGAAAATTGGCACACGCGTTACCCATGGCATCATCTACAAAACTATAACATCAAATTCTGCAAAAAATCTCATGTCTCATTAATTATGCTAATTTATGCGTAAAATAATAAGTTTGCTCTAATTAATAAAATAATGCCCCTGAAATGCTAATTTTTGTTTCACATACTAAAGATAGGCATCTGATCAAATTAATTTAAAAAAAATTCAAAATCACATCTATTTTCTTATGTATTCTATTGTTTTCTAAATTTCTTATGTATTTCTTTGTTTTTCGACTTTTTGGTTTTTATTGTTTTTTCAATGGAAATTGTCGGGGACTTTATTTTGACCATAAACAAGATAAAATTAATTGATTTTAAGCAGTAAAAGGAAAAATAATGATACATTTATGAATTTTGGCTAAGAACACTATTTGCATTGGATTTGTACACAAATTCACGTTTTTGAGTAATTTTGGGTCTGCATGCACTTACGAAATGTTGCGTAATTTTGGAACCACGTACCCGGGGGTCACAATTTTGGTCTCAAAAGTTGCGCGAGACTTGAAAGTGAAAAGTCAGCAAGCGACGCGGTCAAAAATTTCGCGCGGCGGATTTATCGTAAAAAATGTTGGGGCAGCTGAATCAGCCCCCCCCCCCCAGTCTTTTTAGGGTTAAGCTCAGGTCGAATCAATAAGAATATCTGTGACTTTAAACAGCATGATTAATCAATATTGTATAGAGTTCGTTGACAGAAGATTGTTGCGTTGTATAAAGTTTTACTGTAAACTCTCCGTAATACCTTTTAATATTAAGTAGGCCTACTCATGTCAAAAAGGGTGATTGTAAAATAGTTATATATAGATGTTTGTGATATTTTGCAGAATAGTTCTCATGCAGCGCTGTTTTAAATGCGATTTGTAGGAGATCGTGATCCTGGCAAACCTGGTTCAGTTCTTTCAACGGGTACCCACCTGTGGGTAGTCTTGAGTCAAGCCGGTAAGGGTTGTAGGATTATACAAGGCATCACTATCTCTTCTCTCCGACGGGGGTACAGTTATCTATAAATATTATAGAGAAAATATATAGCATGAAATAAACTGTAGTATGATAAGTCCTAAAGAACGCGTTCCTCTAAAATTCCAAGAAGCTAAGAAAAATTGAAATCGAAAACTGAGAATGAAAATCTATCACTATTCTTCAGACTATATGGAAATGTGATTTTAAAAAATAGCAATTTAGGGTTATAGACTTATTTGCGCTATACAAAAACAGGCGATTATTATTAGTAGTATTATCAGTCGACGTGGGAGTATAAGAGAAATGTGATATGAATGCTGAATATAAGACTAGTGTAATTTGGATAGCAATCGAACTATTGTGACCAAGACCTTATTTATCGCAGTAGGATTACCCATTTTAACCGTAACTCTAGTGCAATGCACAATTTACGTTATGATTACATTGATTACCTATGTCGCCTGTGAAATGGTAGGAAATTGTGCATGTTATGATAATATCGAATAGATAAAATCTTTCAAAGAATATTCAGTTAGGAATCTTATTTACATACGAAATCAAACAATCTTATAAATATAATTATTATCATTTTATTCGGCATTTCAACAAAAACAGTTTACAATCAATTTACAAGAAAATATACAATTACAAAGTGAAAAGGGATGTTCACAGAACAAGTCCAGGTTGCCTTGAAAAGGAAAAAGTTAAATAAATTACTGTAGCCCGCAGGCTATCCTCCCCGACCTGGACTTGTATGTTACCACCCCAAGAATAAATACATACACTGTATAAAAACATATATATATATATATATATATATATGTATATATGTATATATATATATATATATATATATATATATATATATATATATATATATATATATATAAATGTGTGAAGCTATACATGTACAACAGCTTTGGCAACTCTTTTATTTAAATATTGTAAAGAAATGGATGAAGAGAACAATGGTAGACGTAGCTTAAATCAAGGTTCCCCAGAGCTATCTACCCTTTGGAAAATTTGGTAATGCCGAAAAAATGTCTCTGCCGGGAATCGAACCCGGGCCCCCAGCTTTGAACGCCGGTGCCTGGGGAACGATGCCTGGGGAACGATGACGATGACGCCGGTGCTCTGGGGAACCTTGATTTAAGCTACGTCTACCATTGTTCTCTTCATCCATTTCTTTACAATATATATATATATATATATATATATATATATATATATATATATATATATATATATATATAGATTATCATATTAACAATATCATCATCATCACCATCGTCATCACGAGCATCGTCATCTTCATCCTATGATCATGATGATCATTATCTTCATCCTCTTCCTGCTCACCATCATATTCATCACCATTATCATCATCATCATCACCATCATCATCATCATCACCATTATCATCATCAACGTGGAGCGTTGTGGCCTAGTGGATAAGTCTTCTCACTTTGAAACAGAAGGTCGTGGGTTCGAATCCCAGCCATGGCGTAATTTCCTTCAGCAAGAAATGTATCCACATTGTGCTGCACTCGACCCAGGTGAGGTAAATGGGTACCCGGCAGGATTACTTCCTTGAATGCATGAGCGCTGAGTGGCAGCTCGAGCTAAAGCCGGGGTAATAATGATAATAACAACGCGCCTCGGAATAGAATATTTCTAGATAGATGGCGCTATATAACTGCCTATCATTATTATTATTATCATCATCATCACCATTATCATCATCATCATTATTATTATCTTATTCGGCATTTCAACAAAAGCAGTTTACAATCAAATTTACAGGAAAATATACAATTACAAAGTGAAAAGAGATGTTTACAGAACAAGTCCAGGTTGCCTGGAAAAGCAAAAAGTTAAATAAATTACTGTAGCCCGCAGGCTATCCTCCCCGACCTGGACTTGTATGTTAACACCCCATGAATAAAAACATATATATAGATTATCATATTAATACAAATAATAATTCATATAGAAAAAGCATATTGAAATTGATATGTATAAGAACAATCAAATATAGTGTGATTAGAAAATAATTACAGGACAACTTAAAGAAGGTGTAGTAAATTGGTATTTAGATATATATTTAAATTGGTCAGGTAAATATAAATTTCAAATAGAAGTACATTGTATTGGGAAAAGATGTATAAGCAGTAAAAAGGAAAACCAAATAAGATTTGGAATTAATAAGAGGAGAAAATATGAATGTTAAAATAATGTACCGGTAAATGAGTGAATATCTAAAACAGAAATTTGTTCACTGTTCACTTAGGAATTACAATATATATGTTTGTTAAACGTAATTCAAAAAGTATATAAAAGCAAATGGATTAAAGAAGATTAGATTTGACAAATTAATGCGGTGAGTATAGAAAAAAACACTGACCAATATTCCATTCCATTGCTCATAGAGCCCCCCCCCCCCGCAGTAAGCATTATACTGTACATCTTATTCGAATAACTCAGTCCGTAAGCATAGCCATGGATTTAAAGATCTACAGACAAGGACAAACTCGTTTCGTAGACCATGCGTTAATTCCTCCCACACTCTTGGGAAGTAGTGGATTGGGGAGCAGTGTAACCTTTGGGTCCTAGCAAGCAGGTGTCTGAATAATAGATTTTCTTGATGACGGTCATTAATGATTGTTTTATAGATTATACTGTAATTATATAATATATATATAATTATATAATAATACAACTTCGCATATATTAGTAGCTTCCCTTTAATGTGTCTAAATACCCCCCAAAATCCACACTTTAAAGCTTCAAGGAGGAATGATTTCTTTGTCAGTTGTGTATCAAGAGTTAAATGTGAAAGATGGCACAGTAAATGCACAAGTAAAATTATTTTGAAATTATATTATATTCAAAATAACATTTTGTGGAATTTTATCGCGTGACAAAATGAGGAGCTGCCTGTATGAACAAAAAATATAAAATTATAAGAAAGGAAAAAAAACATTACCTTGCTATTCCCAGTAATTCTTCATTATTTTGTTTTCCTATTTTTTCACTTTATCAAAACCAATCGAGGATATGTTCAGCTTTCCCTTCAAAATATTTTCTGATACATGTATACTTACATTGGCAAGTTCTGTCTCAAAAGCAAACACATCTCTCATCTCTGTCTGAGCGGTTTGTTCGTCTGCTCCGAGTAATGTAGCTATCGTCACCATAAGCTTAATGTAGGCGTTTTGAACCTGTAGCCAATAGAGGAATAGTCACTTCCAAAATCATCATCTGCCGCTCCCGACCCAGGAGTGTTAAATGGGCACCTTGTAGGAATTTGTTTTTTTAACACATGACTCAAAGGAAGATCTGTAATCACATATCAGCATTGCTCAATTTGGGCCATCTTCCGATTCGTTATCTAAATTTCAAGTGTCACTACTCATTTTTGTACATTGTCTTTAATGTCTTTATTTTCATTTTTTGACAAAACGATATGGAATTAGAATCACAAACAATCCAAACGCAAGTTTTGAGCGTTAAGCAAAAGTCAGGTAAATCATGGTGTCAAAGAAGAATTGTATGAGCAATTACATGCATTCATTTAGTACTTCCTCTTCAAGGATATTCATAACATTTATTGATTAAGAACATTCCGGAATGTCTCAGTACAGCTTTGTTAGGCATGCCTATTTAATGAGGCTGAATAACTTGTGTTATTTCTGGAATATACAAAGATAGACAATACAGACAATACAATAATGCTAAACAATAGAGCCTGTCAGCAGTGGAAAATTACAATAGGATTAGCTATTTTGTTTACATTGTTGATTTTACCGAGGTCATTCAAACTGTCAGCTTATATATATGTGTGTGGGTGTGCGTGGATGTGTGTGAGGGCGGGTGTGTGTGAAGTTATACACGTACTACAGCTTGGCAACTCTTTTTATTTAAATATTGTGTGACAGAAATGGATGAAGAGAAGAAAGGGTAGATAGCTCTGGGGAACCTTGATTTAAGCTACGCCTACTCTTGTTCTCTTGTTTGCAGTTTGTTTGCAACCTATTTTAATGAACGTTTTTCAACCCATGGTTTGCTGAAACTGACTGTTAATCATCATCAACATCGTCTTCGCAGACATTTCAACTCGTTACAGTGACTCCTATTCGGCTCTTATTATTCATCGTGTTTCAACATCAATTTCATCATCGCCATCATGGCCATTTTGGACATTAATTCAAGGAACCTTTGCCAGCCAACTTGGAAATATATACATGTATATATCACTTGGAATGTACGTTTGTGGACTAATCTGAACTGACACTTTAAAAGATGTAAGATTATTATTTCTGTTTTGATTTGTGTATAATGGAACTATTTCCTGTAATAAAAAAGGAAATCAAATTTAAAACTAGATTTTCATTGTTATTTATTGCAGTATCGTAACAATGGTAATTCATAATTTCAATGCATTATTGTAGACCGCTTATATACTTCTGATTAAGTAAGGGAAGAGCTATATAGTATGCATGTATAATCATCATGATTATTCATATAAAAACGAACACGATTCAATGCGACCTATTTCTAATTGTGACATTCTGGTCTGACGCCAGTAATGTCATTTGTATTAAGCATCCATTTAAGATCCGTAATTTGACAACACCACACATTCTACACGTTTTCATGGCAATGTGTATCCAAACATGGACCACAAATTATGCAGAGATTTATCTCAAGTCAATTCCAATGCATGTTTGAATTTGGATTCACTCACCTTTTCATGTTTCTCTGTGTTCAAGAAATATTCTCGGCTAGAAATTCCAAGACTGGATTGGTCGATCTAAAAAAAAAATAACAAACCAAACTTCAATTAGTATTGAAGTGTATTTTTTAATATTGTCTTACAATGCACACATTATCTGCTCAGAGAACACAGACAACGTTACTATAAACGGACATTGGGTAAATTAGACAGCCGAAATCCGAGTATTTTGAAAAATCTTATAACATGTTTTTATTGTTAGCCATCTCACACAAAGTGTGAACGGACCATTCCCCAAAGGCTCAATTTGTATCTTTGATTTGATTTTGATTTGATTTGATTGTTTACTTCTGCAATTACATCATTCGTATATAATACATTTTCCATAACATAACAAACATAGTATATTGAGAACTTTTTTGGCATGAATCATAACTAAGTGTACTAAAATTATCATTACAAACAAAACTGATCTCATACCAAATTAGTTAACATTTACAATTTGCAGGAGAAGGATTGTCATCATAAGCAGATTGCTTGAAAAAATGACAACCCCAGGTTAAAACTCTTTGATTAATATAATACATTAATACAGCAGAATCGATATACAGTACATTTCATGAAAAAGAGCAGTAATGTAATTTGAGCAATGAAGATGGAGATAAGGATGAAGATGATGGTGAAATGGTGAAGATGAAGGCGATGGAGAGGATGATGATGGTAATGATGCTTTTATGATGACACATCGACACGGAAATTTTACTTCAAATATTCTGATATCAACATAGATTCGCCTAAAAAAGACTTAGAATGATCGTTAATTTGGTTTGAAATTGCATTAATGTCGTGTCCATTACTAGACTCTTTTTGATATTAAAAAAAATCATTCATAGACCTTTATTTTGATGAAAATGTTTTATTTACGGTGAAAATGGCCTTTTAATAAAGGTTCCCGTACAGAGCAAAAGTATGTGGCGCTTTCCCTGCGCGGTATTCGAAGTATTTACGAACACAGTAAATGTATTGAAAATTCCCCTCAAATAACAAAGAACAGCTGGGAGGACAAAGTCGAAAATTGGAGAACCTGAACAGCAGTTTTTTGTCGTAACTTTCGGAGCTGACGGGAATTGCAAAAAGTATAGCGATTTTCCAGAAACAGGGATTAAATGCCGTTTAGGCGGCAGAACTTTTTACTCTCGGGTCTGTTTATCAAAGTGGAGACAATGGCGAGGATTCGAACCTCAACCTTACGATCATCATGAGTCCAATGTTCTAACCACTAGACCACTGCCAAACCCCAACCTTACGATCATGAGTCTAATGTTTTAACTACGAGACAACGGCCAAATCCTCACCTGTAAGATATATCTTGAAGCATTCTTATCGTCGACACCGATGTACGGTTCGATGAGCATGGAGTTGCTGTATTTGCTGACGAGCGTCCCTAGCAACCAGATGAAATCGAAATCGGAATGGTTCCATCGACCACCGTGGGTGTCCCCGAGAACCGGCCATCCCCCGAGGCTGTGGAGGAGGTCGCGAATGGGCGCGTCGTCGAGCTCTTCTATTCTGGCTGATAAGGATGATAAATGACACGAGTGATATTTCATAGAGCAGGTAGAAGTTATGACAATTTCCTTTGCCAGAGATAAGAAAAATGCAAGAAAAAAGGTGAGAAAAGAATGTCCCCTTTCCTGCCAGTAGGCATATAATAGACATATTTTAGGAAACTGTAATTACAGGTAATTTAGAATATGGTAACTTAAGACACCAATACATTCAGAGAACATGATAAAGAAATGGTAGAGCATATATAGGACACTGGAACTTTATAGTTGAGAAGATTGAAGTTTGAAGCATTAAAATCTTAAACAACAAAGTTTATTTGTTACTATTCAGCACAGTTGTTTGCACTGTTAAACAAGTACTATAAGGTTAATGCATAGAGCTATTCTCTGTTAGCTCCATGGTTAATGAGTAAACATCGTTATGTATATTTTCAGCGTATTCACAGTGAATGATACGAGACATTAATAATTGGTGTGACCCCAAAATAATTATATGAAATAGGAACATAAAAGTACAAAAATCTCGGCTCACCTGTATCTATACACGCTGAATAAAAGTGTTTGACTTTCTTCTCGGATTCTGTCTCACTGGGCTTAATATCTTCCTCAAATAAGGCTTGGGATGAGAAGAGAGAAAGTTTAAAGATAACCCAGTAGGCGGTTTCAGACCGCCTCGAAGTTCGCCAGTTCCAGGTATTCTCTGATCGGGAAATTTACCCCGATCAGAAAATACCAGGTATTTTGGTAATGTGAAAGCAAACTACGCGTAATATCCCCGAAAGAAAATACCCACTAAAGTTGGTTTCAAACCGCCTCGATCACAAGAATCCCCGTTAAATTACGAGAACTTTTTAAGGCTAAAAAATACCCGTTAATTATTCCTGCATTCACACCGCCCCGAAACACATCCTTCGGGATTAGTTCCCGAAGTTACGAGCATGCGCAGTGTGGTCTGATAAGCAGGCAAGGCGGGAGATTCAAAATCACTAGCCCAGCAGCCACCCACGCCGCCGCGCCCAACGACACGCTGGGATAAAAGTTCCCGTAATTTGCTTTCACATCGCCAAAATACCTGCGACCTTGGAAAAATCCCCACGAAAGTTCTCGTAATTTCGCCAAGTACCTACTATTTAGCGGGTATTTTCTTTCGGGGAAATTACGCGTAGTTTGCTTTCACATTACCAAAATACTTGGTATTTTCTGATCGGGGTAAATTTCCCGATCAGAGAATACCTGGAACTGACGAACTTCGAGGCGGTCTGAAACCGCCTATTGTCTGTGCAAGGTTTAAGGATCGAGCTATATTCAAATGTTCATTATACTCGAATTGAGAATGCAGTATAATACTTGTCAGTTCAAGGTAATTAATGTCACTGGGCTACTCGCGGGTTGAGTATTGAGTATAAACATGCATGTACTCTTCAAGAACAGCTTACAATTTTATGTATGAAACATTTTTAAATGTTTATTTAAACTCAGACATTATTTACCCCTATCTGCTCTACTTATTTTGTATAATTCCTTAATATTACCTTATTTAATATATTGTATACCACTTTGGGGCAATTGCAATCAATCAAAGCTAAACACACTATTTAAACTACAAAAAAAGCAGTCCGGATTTGCACAGGAAGTCATTATCTTGCACATTCTGCACCATTATCTAAAAAATTAAACATATTGAATGTTTATGACTTATACATTTATTATACTGCCGTTCTTGGATTCTTTTATTTTCAAAATGTTTTACCATCGAATGTTTTACAGATGTTTCAGATAAATAGCAATGTTCACAATTACAACACTCGAATAAACAATGATTTTCATTTATTTAAAGTTTCCTCAACCTTCACAAACAAATCATTCTGTTTAGTTTTCCCACTGTTTGGAATTCCATTCCTCGTAACATACGATCATACACAAATCTAAATATTTAAAAGATGTCTTAAAAAATCCCTTTTATCCAAGTATTAATAATTTTGCTCTCCCTATTTTTTTTTTTACATGTTTTTGATGTCATCCTACATTATTATAATGATCTAGATATGCCTGTGTAATATATATTATAATTTCTTTTGAGAACTTATTCTCACAAGGCCTCTGTGCTTTTCTTCTCAAGTTCTCTTTCATTCAATTATGATATTTAATCAAGGCAATGTTTTGTTTATTTATGAAATAATTTACTCTGTATTATTGTATGCATTTTTAATTTGTTTGCATTGTACATATGTTTTTTTTTAAACCTATTTGAATTTGTATTTGAATGAATAAAGAATTGAATTGAATTGAATTGAAATGCTGACGGATGCTTTAAAATAACTTCTATCAGGTGACACATTCATGTTGGAGCGGACATTGATATGTTGTTCTTATACGATAGAATGTCACTAGTGGCGGATCCAACCGGCAAATATTTTCAATGGGAATAAGTCGTTCATACATAAGTGAGGACCTATGGGGGGGGGGGGGCTTGTCAAATTTTACGCGGGACAAAATTCATTTTTTTAGTGAAAACCATTTAGTTTTTCATTTTTTTTCTAGGGAAAATATGCCGGCTTTTTGAAAATCCTGGATCCGCCCCTGAATGTCACTATAATGGTTGTTGCAAAATTGAAAGGGAAAATCTGGGGCCCGTTTCATAAGGAGTTAAAACTATTGTAACTTTTCTAATATGGCAACTACCATGGTAATCTTGATTTTGATTGGCTGCTGAGCCCTGTTGCCATGGTAGTTGCCCTATTGGCAAGGTTTCAACAGTTGCAAGTTCTTTACGAAACGGGCCCCAGATTCTGACATCGGAAAAGAAAATCAATGTAAACTGGGTACAAAGGCCTGGTCACACCGCCCGAGCGTTGTTGGAGCGGTCGTTGAGCGGAAGGGAAAGAGGGTCGAGTTTCGCTCACAAAATTGGGGGGGGGGGGGAATGTAAAAAAAAACAATCGAAATCAAAAATGGTGAACGTTAGCGAGCGGTGATGATTTTTTTCTCTCTGCTCCACGACCGCTCCAACAACGCTCGGCGGTGTGACCATGCCTTCAGCTTTCACAAGAAGTGCAGATATGAATTTGATTACAAATAATCGTAGTGGTTTGCGTGGTTACCTTTGAGGGTGATTTGTAGTTTATCTCGCAGTATTGAGAATGATGAGAATGCACTTCTGTATTCTGGGATGACGTTCTTCTCGGTCCACCCACCGCAGGCATACTCAAAGAAATTATCACATGGCTTGACATCCGTGTTCATGTTATCTATAAACGATGCAGCTATATTGTAAGTAAATGATGAGATAGCAAAAACGCGAGTATTACTGTATATTTTTTTTTTTTTCAAGTGCACACCTAGTTGCCAATAATGCATATAGCATTTCCATTTATTTGAAAGCAGGATAAAAGAGCATTGTAGATTAAATGCCTTGCTCACGGGCATAGGTGCCGCGTCCGAGGATCGAAGTCCGGACTTTCCATGTATAGCCAGGCGCCTTAGACCACTCGGCCATGGCACCTCACACGTATAGCTCACACGTACCGTGTTCATGCACTCACAAAAGCTTTAAAGTCTCGCCAAGTCGACTTGTGAAAAGTTCTATGTCAACATAATGGGATTTGTATCTTGCAAAGTCGACTCAAGAAAAGTTGAATTTCAACATCTAGAGATACGTTATCTGGCCACGTTATCCCGCCAAGTCGACTTTATACGAAATTCATTTTATTTATTCATGTTTTATTTAACGAAAAAGGATAAAAAGTACAGTGGAGGGTAGTCCGATTCAGTTAAAAAAAACTGTTTTACAACGGAGCCGTCCACGAATAAAAGAACCAGAAACATGATAAGAAAAGCAGAACACATACGTAGTACATGAATAACAGAAAAGTTTCAAGTATCGCCAAGTTGTAAAAGCCGAGATATCTATCATTATGGTTAGACCATAGTTTTTCCTGAAAAATCGATTTGCTTCTTAATGTTACAATGTGCAAATTTCCTGTAGAAAAATAAAACATGACCTCGATCTATTTCCAAATGGTTGAGGTTGATTGGATCAATCAACCTCAATTCAACTATTTGATAAACGGGGCCCCGGGTGGGTGTTTCTTAAAAGCTGTTCGTGAAGTTACGCCCAACTTTCGCACGAATGACTCGTGTTCTTAAGTACTCAGCCAGCTACATAAATAATAGGATATCATGTAGCACAATATACACAAGAAAGTGTTACCAGTCTAGCGTAAAGTCACTCGTAACTTCAAAACAGCCTTATGAAACGGCTCCCTGGTCATGCTGGCGGTATGAACCGTCTTACCTGCTTTGACACAAGAGGGCGTTAGACATTGTTCTGGCTCAGGACACGGTGAGTGCTGATGGTTGGTATATGATCGTAATTTCGTGGACAGATTATCTCGATCTGATGCGATTATAACTGATGGAAGAAATAATAATCATAACCAGTGCTTTAAAGGTATTTGTAATGAATATCCGTAGTCTGGTTATTTCCTTTTTTACCCAGCATTAAGTCGAGAGTAATTAATTTACATAATTCCATTGATGACAATAAAACAATAATAATAACAACAGCAGCAACAAAAATAATGATTACAACAACAAGAAATATAATAATAATAATAATATGCAACATTTATATAGCGCTTAATACAAATGTTTCTAAGCGCTGCATATTATTACCATGATTGCTCTGGCTTTTAATAGCTCGGCAACTCTGACCGAGCACGCGAGCATTCAATGAATACCCATTTACTACACCTGGGTGGGGGATGGCAAATACAGTCATGACAAAAGTAAATCCAACATACCGGTTGCTACGATGAGGCCCACGCTGATGAGAGCCAAGACGACGACGATGACCACCAGATTCCTCGTGATGACCCCGGGTGTTTTCCTTTTGACCGCAGACTCATCAACGGCGAGTTTGGCCTGACTACTCGTCATGTCTCCGTTCAGCACCATTTAATCCGATCTGGACATGCACAAAAAAATGAAGATTGGTTTCATAAAAAGATATTATAACAATAATAATGGTATGATAAATCTAATACTGGATAACAGAGTTATTATAAAAGAAAATGTACGAGACGAAAAAACGACTTGAGTCAATATTATCTTCGAGTAAATTCAATGTCGATGAAGATGATTTATTAACCTTCAAATTCCTTTCCACAAAAAATGATTCAAAGAAACTATTACATAGCTTACTTTCAATTCATAATTAAGAATGAACAAATGGTACAAACATGTTTATTTTGTCGACAAAAATATGCAAAATACAGTGTAAGATTAAGATACGTAAATGAATGTTGATATGATGATTTGGTGATGATGATTTGGTGATGATGATGATGATGATGATAATGAGGATGATGATGATGATGATTGTGGTGGTGGTGGTGAAGACGACGACGATGATGATGATGATGATGGAGGTGGTGGTGACGATGATGATGATGATGATGGCGACAATGATGATAATGAAGAAGACGATGATGACGATGATGATGTTAATAATGATGATGGTGATGACGAAGGTGACGATGACGATGCTGCTGGTGATGATGATGATGATAATGAAGATGAAGATGATGATAATAGTGATGGTGATGATGATGATGATGATGATGATGATGATAATGATAATGATAATGAAGATGAAGATAATAGTGATGATGATGATGATGATGATGATGAAGGTGATGACGATGATGATGATGATGGTGGTGGTGGTGGTGGTGATTATGATAATGACAATGATGGTAAAAATGATGATAATGATGATGACAATGAAGAGGATTAAACCATTAACTATTTGACAATTATTGTCCGTTTGCTGTTATGTCTGCATTTGAATAATTGATCAAGTACATGTAAACATACATTTACAATGTACTATACATCATTACTCTGACTACAAAATCGTACATAATAAAGAATACAAAACAAGAATATAAAGTATATACTTTACATTAATGAACTCAGGATACAATCATCATAAGCGGTCAAGCTTGAAATTGAAGAAATATTCGGGATGGAATAATACTTTTGCTGATAATCATTTAAATCTTTAAAACGAAGTAACACATAAATTCATTTTTTTAAAGGAAGAAATCAAGAAGATGAATAAGAAATAAAGCAGGAAAAGTAGGAGGAAAAGAAGTAATAGTGAAAAGAAAAAGAAATAATAAAGGAAGAAGAAAAAGAAGGAAGAAATAAAAGAATGATGGGGGATTAGAAAAGGGGGAGATGACGAAGAAGCAGAATGAGAAAAAGGACATACAAAATATTAAAAAGAAAGGAGATGAAAATGAGGGTAAGAAGAACAAAATAGAAGGAAGGGCGGAAGAAAGGAGAATGAAACAAAGCTGCATGACACAAAGAGATTTTAAAAATATGCTCCGAAATAAGAAAGCAAAATCGTAAAATCTTCATTTCCTTCTTCTTTTCTAAACACGTGCAATGTTTTATGCACGACATATATGGTTCTTTAAAATAATTCTTGCCGTGCATAAAGAACAATGTCGGAACACAATTTGCCCGCGCAACTGCAAAATGATTGAATTTTCTGTCGCTTTTGGTGTTGATGACATGATATAATTGAATAAAAGAGTCGCATTCGATCATTTCTGCTTGGCTAGCTAACACACAGGCTGCCTCATAGACATGTGAAAAATCAGTGCTGACGATAGAGATGACCGTGCTTTCTCATGTCTACATCACATCAGCATCAACATCAGCCTTTTCTTTCCAACACCATTCCGTGAAAAAGAATAAAAAGGCACAAATCACCCAAGACTACAAAACAAGCGAAGATTTGGTGTAAATGGTGGCGGATTTGTGATAATTGATGCTCCTTTCGGGCTTTAATCGCCAGGGAAGGGCTCGAGGTAATGTTTCGGGAAAATCAAACTTTTCCACGAAATCTCACGTTTATCAAAGATTTTCTATCGCTTTAGAGGAAAAAGAAATGTGTCAAAATTCAGAGATTCCCTTACACCTGTAGTCTGGAGGAGCCCCAGACGGAGAATTAATGTCTGTCTCTCTTTCTCTCTTGAACCGTGTTTGTTAAGTTGAATTTTTGAGTGATTTCCTTGGGTCTAAATTCAAAACTTCAAACGATGTCTCCTTTTTTTTCAGCAAAATGTAGTGATACCAATGATTGGTAAATAAAGATATCCATACAAAAAAACATATTTGACAAGAATGCAATGAGCCATTCTCCAAGGGAATGTCCACGCGTGAGTGTAGGTGGGTGTCGCGAGAGTCTGCGAGTGTGTGTGTATGTGAGAGAGGGTCATTTGTGTGGGTGAGATAACATGTGGGTGTGTGGGGAGAGGGTGTGTGTTGTGTGTGTGTGTGTGTGTGTGTGCAGACTGCGTAAATCCTCCTTTAGTTTGCTTATTAAGAACTTCTGGTTTGGAAAAATAAAATGAACAAAGACAAGCATGAGTTAAGTTTGAGTAATTGATTCAAGGTAATTTTATCAGCTTTCTAACCATCGTTTTTCTGAGTATTTCAATGGATAGAAACATTATCCACATTTAATTTGGCGTTCATATTTTTCGTTAATTATTTCATGTATGATTTATTGTAATAAATTTCATGATCGAAGAGGAAGGAATGAAATATCATTTGAAAAGGTGTCTTTTGTGCCATAGTTATTATGCGTGGATAAAAAGAGCAAGGAAACAGTAGGCCTAAATTGGGTTTCTAGTTATGTGGGTGTGGGTATATGGGCGTTTCAAGGGAGATGGTTGTTTGTGGTAACTCCCGTAGGAACTCGGCAGGACAGCATTTTGCTTGTCAACACCAAGCAGGTATATAACCAATTACCTAGGAAACATTTTACGTCTTGGTTAATCAGTCATAGTGGCTGACTTTACAGACGACAGATATTACTCTTGGGCCTTTTCATTAAAGTGGAGACAATGGCAGCGTGGTGATTCGAACTCACAACCTTGCGATTATGAGTCCAATTCTCTAACCACTGGACCACTGTGGGGGGGGCAGATTTAGCCTGGGCGCTTATTATACGCCACTCACAACTATTCAAATGACATGACCCAAATGTGCCAATGCTGATTAATACTCGTGCAGAGGTTCATAGTTCTAATCAGTGGAGTATCGAGGTGGGTGGGGGCAGCAAATGCATTTTGCCACCCTTCATTGTAATACATGAAGTTCGTATTCTGTCTTTCATAACTCAATGAACCATTATCTGATGCGTTGAATTCGGAGATTTGAGACCAAAATGAAGAAGAGGCGAGGGGGCAGTACGCGGGATGTTTCACTTGAGAAAATTCTTGGCCTAACGCCACCCTCCCCCCCCCCCATTCCCCTCATAGAAAAGATAAGTCGCATTGATAGCTTTACGAGCATTGAACCTCAAACAACCCTGTCTATTTATAAAGTTCAGGGTCAAAGCAAAAATTGACGTTTTGCAAAGAGCGGGAAAGGCTAAATGGTCATAAATCTATCATCTGTTTGCGAAAACTCCCTAAATTTGTTTGGTCGTTCCAGCACGGATGAGGTATTCTATTTCATTTATTTTTCAGAAATTTCTCCATTTTTATTCTCTCTCTTTGTCTCTGTCCTCCTCTCCTTCTCTGTCTCTGTACTTAATGGTTTACTAAGCAAGGATCGGAGACCGATGAACCGAACGAACCTCAGACCGGTTTAAAATGTCAAGCTGTGAAGAAAAGATATTGTAGCCAACAGAATAGTCGCAGGTGTTTGAGGTTGTCAAAACAGGACCTTTTCTGACCCCACATCACCATTGGCCATTTGATTTTTGACAGGATAGCCGGCGAAGGTACTACCTGAATCGGTATTTAAGAATGTAACTAAAGGAAGATTATATCTACAGAGATCAGTTTAATATGACAAACAAATAAATTGTAAAATTCAGATTGTCTGTTCTGATTCAACATGCTCAGATGGGATTAAGTATTATATCTTCGCACAAAAGTATGAGTATATATTTCAACGGAGCACAACAATGGGTTTGGGGCCCAAATGTCACATCATCAGACAAAAATATCATGGGAGAGTGTCTGATGAATTATTGGATCAATCATTGGCATTGCCATGATTTTCCCTGGGATTTTCCTTCACTGGATCCGTACATGTTTATATTTCAAATTGTTAGCAAATTCCCCCAAATATCTCACAAATTTATGTTCTACGCTCTACTACAACACATCTTTGCTCATCAATCTAAGAGGATCTACTGTATGTACATGCAAAGCAAAAGGTGAGTATGCGGGAGGGAGGGGGTAACTGCAAATAAAAGGTGTGTGCGTGGGAAGGTTTGCATGTAGGTGCACGCCAAGTGAAAATTGCGTGTGTGGTGGATAAAAAACATACCAAGTGAAATATGAATGATGGTGTGTTGGTGTGTGTGTATGTGAGGATGTGTGTGGGTGGGTGAGAGAGTGTGTGTGTGTGTGTGTGGTAGCCACACAGCAAGTAAAATGTGAGTGTGTGGGGGATTATAACCGGCACGCCAAGTAAAAGTTGTGTGTGGGACGAGCTGCATGGCAAGTGAAGTGTGTTGGTTTAGATGCACGTCATGTAAAAATGAGTGTGTGGGTGTGTGAGGGGGAGTAGCTGAACGCCAAGTAAATTGTGAGCGTGTGGGGGAAACTGCTCTTCGTAAATAGGTGAATGTGTGTGCAGGGTTTAACCGCACGTTAAGTAAAACATGTGTGTGTGCCGCGCGTATGGGTGTGTGTGTGGGTGGGTGGATGGGTAACTCAACTACACGCCAAGTAAAAGGGGGTGTGCGGGGGGAGGGAGATGAGTGTGTATGGGTGGGTAGCTGTACATCAAGTAAAATGAGAGTGTGTGAGTGAGAGGGTATGTTGCACCCACAAATGTAATAACGCCCACAAATGTAATAACGCCCACAAATGTAATAACACTTTACCCACAAATGTAATAACGCCCACAAATGTAATAACACTTTACCCACAAATGTAATAATTTTTGATCGCCCACAAATGTAATAATGACTTTACCCACAAATGTAATAAATTTGAAGGGATTTTTGGCGAATCCGTTCTAAACTAAAATCCTATAGTAATGCGTTCATATAGCACAAAAGTGCAAAGTCTTTTTTTCAGACCGGGTTAATAAAACATCAAAGTACAAGTCCAAAGTCTTTTTTCCAGACCCAGTTGTTTCAAAAGTTATAATATAAATCCAAAGTCTTTTTTCCAGACCCGGTTTTTTAAAAAGATATAATAAAAGTCCAAAGTCTTTTTTTTCCAGACCCGGTTGTTTAAAAAATTTTGATATAAGTCCAAAGTCTTTTTTCCAGACCCGTTTGTTTCAAAAATTATAATATAAATCCAAAGTCTTTTTTCCAGACCCGGTTGTTTCAAGAATTTTAATAAGTCGAGTCTTTTTCCAGACCCAGTTATTTCAAATTTATAATATAAGTCCAAACTAAGATACGAGAATGATATTCCTGTGGAAAAAATGGGAATCGAGCTTAGTCTTTTCTCCAGACCCAGTTAATTAACACTGGTGTTGTTAATGTCTTTGTTGTTGTTTCAACTTATACGGTGTATATTGTGAATGTATGCACTAAGAGTAAATTGAGAATCAAGCGTAGTCTTTTCTCCAGACCCGGTTACCTGTTATTTAAACATTATAACAGTTTAAGAACAGTATAAAGACCCCATAATCTTATTAATGCTGGATATAGCGTAGTCTTTCAGCCCGACCACTTTTTTCTCAAAAAAAAAAAAAAACGCTGATAGTAAGAATTAGAAATAGTAGAAATAGTAAAAAAAATCAAAGTCTAAGACCAAACAAACCTTCAACATAAGAACCTGTTTTAAAAGAGGTTTTGAGTATTGTCTTTATTCCAGACCTAAAACAGTTACGAAAAAAATCTAACATAAGACCTTATATTCTTATTCTCGTGGAATAACACGACTTTTAAAACGTACTCTTTCCTCCAGACCCGGCTATTAAAAAAGTAACTGAAAAACTTCAAATCTAAGACCAAATTTCCAAAGTTTCACCCAGTAAAAATATGTCTTTTTTAGATAATAGTACTACCCCTACTAACGCATGGGTAAAGCAGACATCCTTTCTCCAGATTTAGTTATTATTTGAAACATAAAATAATTTTTACAAATATTCTAAAACGAATACCCAATAATCTAATTACTGTGGAACAACATGAAGACCGATTGTCGTAGATCGACTTTCCTCCAGACACAATTATTTCAGGAATAAAAAATCAATAAAACTCAACCCCCAACAACGAATCTAAGAACCAACAATCCTCCAAATTTAGACCATGCATGTAGAAAAGCACATATTTAGAGCGTTTTCTTTATTCCAGACCCGGTGATTTAAAAATGATTTAAACAATCCTAAAAACAAAAGACTCATATTCTTATTCTTGTGGAATAACACGAGTATTATGCTTAGTCTTTCGTCTGGACCCGGTTATTTAAAGGATAAAGAAATAATAAAAAAAATGACAGCTGAGACCAATCTTCAAAATTAAACCCACTTAAAATGCTTGGGCTTAGAGTGTAGTCTTTACCCCTCACCGACGTATATTATAACTTTTGAAACGACCGGGTCTGAATAAAAGACTTTGGACTTGCATTATAATTTTTTTAATTAACCGGGTCTGGAAAAAAGACTATGGACGTATATTATAATTTTGAAACAACCTGGTCTAATAAAAATACTTTGGACGTATATTATAATTTTGAAAAACCGGGTCTGGAAAAAGACTTGGACTTGTACTGTAATATTTCATTAACCGGGTCTGGAAAAAAGACTTTGAACTTTTGTGCTCTTTGAACGCATTACTATAGGATATTAGTTTAGAACGAATTCGCCAAAAATCACTTCAAATTTATTACATTTGTCATGTTTGTGGGTAAAGTCATTATTACATTTGTGGGCAAAGTGCATTATTACATTTGTGGGTAAAGTGTTATTACATTTGTGGGCGTTATTACATTTGTGGGTAAAGTGTTATTACATTTGTGGGCGATCAAAAATTATTACATTTGTGGGTAAAGTGTTATTACATTTGTGGGCGTTATTACATTTGTGGGTAAAGTGTTATTACATTTGTGGGCGTTATTACATTTGTGGGCGATTATTACATTTGTGGGTGTAACAGGGTAGCAGGGCGGCAAGCGATAGGAAAGTGTGCTGTGAGGGGCGAAATTGTACAAATCTTTCACTCGAATAAAGGTCATCGACCAGATATTGGAAGAGGTTTCTAGCAGAGGGGTTCCTAGTGTAGGGAATGCGGGGTAAGTTGAGCATAGGGGGAAGTTGAGCCACCACCCCCAGTCCGATAATGAATGAGTCAGACATTGTGGTGGTGTCATGTATTGATGACCCATTGCATAACCCCTAACCCCACCACATTGTTTTCAACTTTGAAACAAAAAGTACTTTTTAGAGGGAAAAGATACAAATTACAGCCAAAAAAGTAAAAAAAAGGTGTGAAATAGATAAGTGCTTTTTACACGCACACATCTTTAAATATAATAAAGACATAAGAACAACATTGTTAGTCCAGGTATGAATCTTTATTCATATTTTACACGATGGATGCATATTAAAGAAATGTGTGGATGTGAAATTATATGACATTTGTCAGCCTCAATCACAGTGATAAAAAAGTATGATGCATGATATCAAATGTGCAAGCTGAACCTATTTTATTTTGGTGTGTACCCACTGTTTCGTATAATGCTATTAGCGAGTTCTTGCAATTGGAACGGGGACGGATTCTGCAACGTAGTAAATTTAATGAAAATCCCTGTCAAGTCATATTGAACAGCTTACAGATTTTTATTCGCTAATTGGTGAACCGGAACTCACAGTAGATCGTCCTAAAATTCAGAGCTGACAATAAGTTGCAAATACGTCGTTTCTCCAGAGTCCGGGTGGGTGTTTCATAAAGCTGTTCGTAAGATACGAATGACTTTACGCACAACTGGTGATCCTTTCTTGTGCTGTGTGGTATCCATGTGTATTGATTTAGGACCTAAGATCATGTTCCAGTCGTGCGTAAAGTTGTGCGTAACTTAACGAACAACTTTATGAAACACCCACCAGGACGGCAATACCGTTTTAGATTTTCGACAAGGGATTCATTGTCATGAAGGGTTTTTTGCAATAGATTCTAACCCTTCAGAAATCGTCTGCGAATGGTTGCGAAAACTTCCTATCATTTAGCCATCCCCTTCCCTTCCGTTCTCAAAACCTGCTCCCGTTTTCACAGTGTCGCCAAAATGTAACACAACATTGGTGGTTGGAACCAGAAGATTTCGACTCAATTGATTAAAATCAAGACTGACAACAAACACATTTAACCATGAACTCTGGCCCTGCTAGTTAACCTTTGATGACTTCTTAAACCCAGTTTACAACACGGTGTATATCTAATTGGTATAGGTTCTATCAGGGAATTGTTATAACATCCACGGTCACTACTAGGCCTATAGAGGAGAAACTAGCATCATTCGTTCAAAAGGACTTCATTAGGCCTGCTACTACATCCATGGCAAAGGCGCGATAGTTTGTAGAGAGATGGTCTCGCAAACTGGTGACCACTCAGTAGCAGATCTCGCTTGTTACTAAGAGGGGAGTGGACAAGCAAAACCCAAATCGTCGTCTTTCCGAAATGAAGACATTGCGGGTTCTTGTATTTTACTTGACTGCGACGTTCTGCGTCCTAAATTCCCGCGCGTAGATCTACCACCTCGTCTCTTTCTCCGTTTCCTTCCCTTTTTAGGGAGCACAAGGAAGGGGTCGAAACCACCCTAACCCCCCCCCCCCGGTTTGACGGTGTCCTAGCACCCTTCGGTACATGTGGTAAGGCATTATCCCAATTTAAGTCTCTCAGAGAGGAACCGTTCTTGCTTTTTAATGATCAGATCTGGTTTAACAAAAGTCTCCAGTTACAGTGACCTCGCAAAAGACCCAAATAGTTATGCCTCGAAATGATGTTCAGACCCATTCGCGTGTGAACCACCGGGTCTTTAAACAAAAATTATTAGTAGTCAAAGTCGTAATTGGATTATGATTTGAGTTCAAGCATTAGCTTGAATTGTTCTTGGACTAGAAAACGTTGCAACAGATCTGGTCGATAGACCGGGTATCTTGGGACCAAAGCAACATCGAGCAACGGTTACTTGGCGAAATGGTTCTTAGCAGACATGACAATTTAGTAAATAGACCAAATGGATACTGGACGAAATGGCCTCATCAAAGACATGATAACAGATCAAACGATAATTGGACGATCGAGCCGTTGTTGGACGAGATGGTGTTAGACGAGTTGACAATCAGAGCGGATGACAATGGACCAAATGGGAATCTATGAAGAAGCGATTCAACCGAATAAACCAACTTGATAAAACAGTGAATGGCAAAAACATTGACCTCGAGGTACATCGTAATGCAATAAAAGGCAACATCACACAATGAGAATGATGTTCTTCTGTTTTAGCATTGCGATTATGGATTGGCGGTGTTCTTCGTCAAAAAAGTATGTCAAAGGAAAAGGTCAACAAAAACATACAATCAAGTAAACAATCCTATGATATGAGTGTGCCCTATCTCAAACAAAAATGAGTTGTATCAGATTTATTACATTATTTATTATTCTTACATCCACTTAAACTTACAATTTGTTAAGACCATGACAGTGGAAAGGACACAGATTTGAACACTAAATCATATCGGCTGCGGTGGTGATGCCGAATAACAATAACGCAAGATATGATTTGTTTTGAAAGAAAGGTTTGAAAAGATGTTACAAATACCACCGCGTGGGGTATCAATCTCATATCCTTAAATATGAGCTTAAAAGAACTTAAAAGTACTATCCATCTGGATTACTGGAGAGCGTTTCATGAAAGACTTGTCGGACGTTTTATCCGACAAGTCCCATTTTATCCGACAGTTACCATAGTAACAGTACCTCTCAGCCAATCAACATCAGAGAAAGATGTCAGATCTGACAACTTGTCGGATGAAAATGTTGATGAAACACTCCCCTGATCTGAGATACAGGTTGCCGATATAGATTTGATCCATGCATATTAAATGAACCAGGTTTGTGAAAATTACTTCCGTCCTCCATGCTTTGGCATAATATTTTAGATATGATACTCTCATATTGTTTTCTATTTTTTTCAAAGCCCGCAAAGGTGATGTTCAAATGCATTTCCGTCTTTCGTACCTCGAGAATGTAATAAACCTGATATTAACTGTTATCAGTTTCACGATGTCTTAATAATACCACATCATAAAATACATCTTCATCTCACAATTTTGGTCTATACCACCTCGTTGTTTATCAGCTTCCTTTGTTTCTAAAACGATTATATTCTTTATTTTTTACTTTAAAGAGTTAGTATCACCAAGTTGTGGAGACAAAATAAAAAGAGCACAACAACGTTACGACATTGGCAATAGTTATGAATAGATATATAATCAATGAGCTAACGATCCTATGTTATTTTTCGTTAATATACAATCAAAACTGATGCAATGTTCATCAAAAAGAGAAGGGTAATAATAACATATTATGTTATGCAGGGCCCGCTGGAAGAACAGCTTACAGCTGAGAGTGGCTACCCTGGGTAAATAAGAGTTATTATTATTATTATTATTATTAATTTTCCATGAATTACCGCCCTTTAATATTTCCCCCACAATCCTTGTCAAATCGACTGTTTAAAGCTTGTGTATAGTTTTGGTAAATCCACCAAAATGCACCTATCACTATTCCAATTCATTGCTAGCTAATATGAATGGATATGCCCTATAACAGTTATGATGGGGAGGATATGAAATGAAAATGTGTTTTACAGGATAAATTTTGCGATTTTACATGGAAATTTAACTCTATCGGGTCACCCGATCAAATAAAAATATCTGTGTGTTTTTGTCTTTCAATTAAATCATATTTCAAAGCATGGAATGGGCTGAAACTTTCAAGATATGTTCTTTGTCTGTAACTTTTGGATATCTAATCACTAAATTTATAAGATAAGTGCTTGAATGCCCATTTTTTAAATTTAGAATAAGTATCGCCGAGAGAGGGCGCTATATATCCAAGATTTGAATATTTGAAATTTTCTCAGAGAAGTGCAGTTGGAAAAATATCTAACGGTCTCTACGCTGCAGTAAGACTGTCATATTAGATGATATTCGATTATCAATCACATTATTGACCCTTTACCAAAGCTATACACAGGCTTTAAGAAGATGATAAATGGGCTACCTTCAGGTCACCAGGCGGCAACTTCAGAGTAGGTTTACTTGGCTATTCTCTCTCAATACTGGGAGCATTTCTACTTCGCTTTTATCATCATCATCGTCGTCACCATCATCATCGTCATCATCATCCTCGTTGTCCTGGGGAGTATTCCAGTCAGTCGCCGGTGAGGCGCACATAGTACTGAACAAGCTACAATGAATTTCACATTGCCGGTTACCCATTTAGCACTTTGTGGATTAACATTTTGCTAAAGGACGCCAGACCGTGGTGGGATTCGAACACACGACCCTCTGTTTACAAGGCGAGAGTCAGAACTACTACACCACGGCTCCGCCACACCTTTTATGTCTTCTTCATTCCTGTCAGAAAATGTAACTTTGCTTGACCAAAAAATATAATCAATCTCAACTTCACATTGATTGATGAGTGTAGTGCCGCTTATCTCCTTGAGAAATAAATTAACGCCTTTATCATCAGTATGACCATAACGATGAAAACGACGAACTCTTCGATGTATCTTGGGCCTACATGTATAAATGGTGAAAAGTATATATCTTCTTGTGGCGAGGCATACAAATTTCATATTATTATGATGATGAAGTCTAGTTATCTACACGATCAATTGTCTTCCTGTCCCTGAAATGGGAAGTGTTTTTTTTTCCTTCTTCTCCGTTCTTGCTTGATCAAATAATTTCAAACCTGGCTGAGTCTCGGAGGTATAATTGTATTTCTCCATTTCCGCGTTTTTTTTTTACATCGATGTACTTCTCTTATGACACTCGCGTTACGAAAGATTACGGCATATCGTTGCCGTTCACCCATCATTGCTCGGTGTTCAACCATTCAATGTGAAGCTTCGCACAGGCATCACATTTTTCAACTATTTTCTATTTATTGCTGGTATTTATCTTGTAATGTAGACAATATAAAAACGTATTGAATTCTTGATTAACAACAATAAGAAATATCAAATTTTGATTTTCTTTTCATGTATTATTTCGAATGTTTGTCCAACAAATACATTATATTGTTCTTTGTCATATCATAAAAATATAATTTGAAAGAACATACATAATGATATGTATTAAAGAATAAACTTATTTTAGAATATTATGAAGAACCGAGACAATAATGAGTTGGCATGTCCTCCTTTGTACACTAACTGATTACTCTACTCCCCACTTAGCCCCCACATCACTCATTTTATGTAATGACCAAGTGAATAATCTGGTAGCAACTTTTGTTATTCAACAATCACTTGTTATTTTTAGATTAGGACGTACAGCTGTAATCCAAAATACATTTGGGATATGAATGGACGAAGAGATTCGGGGTTCGAGCAATTTTTACTTCTTGCGGATGGTTTCGTGAAAGGTCGGTCCCAGACGTGAATAATCTTATCTGATTGATACATGTCTAAAAGAAATAAAAAAATTCATAAATTTTAAAGAGAATTCGAATATAACAAAATAAATGCAAAGTTCCTCTACCCCTCAAATCACAAGCTGAATACCTTAACCGATGATAATTTGATCAAATAGAAATGATGCCATGATTTCGGCTTGACAGTTGGACCACCAGTTAAACGCAGCATCTATTCATTTTGGGCTAGACTACCACATGTGATGAAGGGGATCAGGACCTATACCAATACCACAGTTGCTCCCAGCGTGGTTCGTAGAAGTTTAAACATGAGTAATAAGGTTTGAACAGTCAACAAGAGTCAGTAATCTTAGAACAGGCTGAATCATTCTTCCATATAAACATGTTTTCTTCCATTTCACAAATTGAAGTCCATTTTCCGACATAAATTCAAACAAAAGCAAGCGGTACATTGAAGAAGAATACGTACAATGTTTTAGAATGTGCAAATCATTAAAACTGACAGCAATAGCTTAATTGTGGCGGGATCTGAGTGTATAATAACGCAACTAATTAGGCCAATAATACAAAGAATGAAGGAAGGGATCATTTTACAGTGACGCAAAAAACCAAATGGGCATGAATCCTGTAAAACAATCTACTACCAAAGGAAAAGATTAATCTTAACCTAGTATTTTCTACCCGGTATTATCAGTAGTTACATCCGACTGAAAAACAATTAACACCGATAATCCCTCGACCTAATTAGACAGTTATTTTTTTTTAGCTGTTTGTATTTCATACAAGCTGTAATCAATGGGGTAAAAAAATCATGATTGAACCCCCATGAGGCCCGCATACCATTGTTTCAAAAATACATATCAGCATCAGATGTAAACATGTACATTTATACAAATTCATTTGAAAAAAGGGAGGTTTAGATTATGTAAAAAAAGGGAAACTCCTGTGGATTTTTTTTCATTTCTTGTTCTTTAACAGAGAAAATAATGACATCACTTGTAGGCTACGACAATTGTTGTATTAAAAAAATTATAATAAATCTTTTATGATACCATTACTATGGGATAAATACAGATTACTTTTTAGAAATCACATTGAATGAAATAGTCACCGAATCGTATACAAAAGGTATTATCTTACAAACAAATACATACATGGTGTGCTAGTTCTAAACAATGAAATTGTAATGTATTCGTTAAAGTCCCCGGGGTACAAGTCACTATCTACCAATTATGTAGGCCTACCGACGGGTAAATTCGTAAAATTTCTACTGCACCTTTGTTTTAAGATTACTTTTATCCTGCATAAAAGCGAATTTGTTGTGCGTGTTAGAATAACATCTCACCGTCATTCGCCGTGTCAGTTGGTAGTACGAAGTTTTGCAAACATGCCATACATCCGTTCACTGTCACAACAAAGGTATATACCCTCAATCAACGACATTAAACGTGTGACAAAAGCCTCTATCTGACCCGCAAGGGTTTCTTTTTTTTACGTAGAAACTCGTAATTAAAGTTCTCTTTCAATATTATCCATAATCACCTTTGAGACATCAAGCTCCGAAAGTCGGCACAAAGATGTACTTTTACAAGCCCCCGGTACAAGCCAAAACAAACGTAGTGAATTGATTTCATACTCACCGAAAACGCACAGTGTGGGATGCATATACAACCTTGAATTGATAGTGGAGTACATAGACTGATTAGAAAGCGTGTGAGTTAGGAAGTAGCTATATGTCCCCGACTTGCGTAAGTTAAATAAATGATTGTCAACTCGACCGTGCCAGGTGTTCCGATGTAGCAAAATGTGTGCCAAGAGGGAGAAGTGAGAGTTGCGAGGATGGAACGTACTCCTCGTCACTCTCCGAACGGTTTTCTCAAATTTCTCCTCTTCATTTGTACACTCTCCACCACCGTTCCTCCGACCTCTTTTACCCCCCCCCCCCCAACTTCTCTCACTCTCGCTTTCTCTCTCCCCCTTACGCTATTGAATGTTTGATCATAAACTTTATTTCAAGTTCTGTTTAATCATGATTGCAACTATTTAGTTGTCACTTATGTTTTGATATAAAAAAAAAATGGGCAGTGTGGCGTGCGCAATGGGGGAACTTATTAACTGATGCGGAGGTCTGAGGTTCGAGCACTGGTCACGTCTTTCGGATGGTGATGTTAAAGGCCGGTCCTAGGCGAAAATAATCATATCGAATATCAGGCATACTCACACACGCATAACTTAAAAGGTGTACATGCTCCTTTAAAGAAATTCATGTTTTCACTACTTAATATTACCAGATGAAACGGTAAGCTGATTGCAACTGCTACTTCATTCACATCCACCATTTGTAGTCACATTTGACCAGAATACAATCATTTCTGATTACATGTACAAAGAAATGACCAAGCATAGCAGCTGCGTCCATATGATCTAGTCATTTAATTCAACTTATTCGTGTTGACTAATAGTTTTAAGAATGCGTTCTACTTGTTCGATTACATGCCTACACAAGTAATCTAATCCTCGTAGTTTTTAAATGATCACTGATCGATAAATAATAACAAATGGATAAAAAAAATACTTACACTGATCAATAGAGAACAGCAACGCAAAGTTAAAGTTAATGAACTGTTGATGGATAACCACGACTTTGAACCATATCAATTAACAAACTAGAAACACACAAATCTCATCAATTCACGATACTCGAATTCAGGAAGTGCTATTTCCTAAACTAATCAACGCAATTCTACAGGGACAATTTTAGGTATTGGTCATTGATTGAATATTGGTTCGTAATTCTAGATGTTCTCTGAGGTGTAGGAACCTTTGTGGATGCTAGCTGAAGAAAAAATCGAACACAATCATGTTATTTTTAATTTGTTTCATCTTTCATTCTTATAATGATTATTACACGCTCTACGACTGTATTACATTACTATATGTAATTACCTCTCCCGCCGTGTATGTTGGTTTTTATTGTAATTTCTATACAAGAGCAAGTTCGGTGAGAGAAGAAACATTTTTTCAGTCTTAATGTTTGTCCTAGAGGGCCGTTTTTATAATTTCGTGCGAGCAAAACGGCCGAGGAATCAATTAACAATCCCTCACAAACCCTTAAATCCGAAATGCCGTATGAGCGATGTTTCGAGACAGCATTGTTTTGGTTGTATTTTTAGGGGAATAATCAAACTCTAAAACCTATATGTATGAATAAAAGGGAATTCCGACCTCGCGTCAAGTAAGTTTCAATTAAAGGCAAAAGTGACAGAATAACAGAGCAATGATTTCTTAAGGTTCTGAATGTATGACGTAACATGCGATCACTGTTTTTCTTCTTCCACATTTGCCATGATGTCCTTTCTTTCTTTCATCTGTATCGGGATCATTTTTAATGATTTCGGGTTTTTTTTTCAATTTTGATAGTGACACTGATGGACCAGACCGTCACCACCAATACCATTGCACACCACCACACACTCAATTAATCAGCTTTATTTTACCCTCTCTGTCTCCTAACGCATACACTCACATCCTTACTACACCCTCACACACACACCCCGCACACACCTTAAAGCGCGCTCGTCGCTCGCATTCCCCAGCAAAAAATTATTTTAAATTCAAATTCATTTATTTCACATCTCTTAAAAAGCAGGGTACAATGTAATAGTGAGTTAATCTAATTGAGTAAGCCCAACATTGGCAGTTGTACATTATTTCGACAAAATTGACAACTGAAGACAAAAATAAAATATAAAGTATATGAATGGGATGTGAGGGAGTAACAAAAAGCCATTGGCCTATCTAGGCTACTCCCTTTTTACATTCATAACTGATAAGGAAACAAAACATGCACCCACACATTTAGCATATTTTCTCCACTCAAACGTTGACAGACACGCACACTCACCATCCCTCACACTCACACACGCACAAGGTTGGGTGTCCACACCAACCCCTACTCACACACACACACACACACATTATTTTTCCTCATAATGGTACATTCCTTCTACCCATCCTTGTTTGCGCACGAGCAAATACCCATCTCATTTCTATCTGACACAACTTCCCCAATCCCTTACACACACTCACCCACCAACACGTATTCACTGGAGTTAACAGATTATGTTATCTAGGACGCTTAAATATACATGTAATAAATTGCCCGAACTCGGTACCATAAATCAGAAATACACAAGAACCCCAAAAGACAAGTGCAACTATTCCCAAATTTGCAATAAATCGCTACGCACCTTTCACCTTAACATACTTCAATGTCCTTTGGAATATACAAGGGGCGATCCGTGACGTAAAAAAAGTTCATTCTTTAAACGGTAACTTAATTCTGATCAAGTTGAGCAAGTACAAAATAACCATAAGAAATAAAGAAATAAACGCTATGAATGTAGAAAAAACGGTTACAATCTCATCGAAATTGAAAGTTAAATATGTGATAAAAAGTTCCGACATTCATAAGGTAAGGAATCGTACAAGTGACCAACTTCAGTATTATGTCTTTTTTTATTCATTTATGTATTTCATGAGACCCACTTGAAATTAAAATTTCAATTGCATGCAATATTTTATATTTTCCTAAAATCCTAATCACGCATGTAAACAATTTTGCATCATCCATAAATCAAATAATTTCATCAAAGGATAATAATTTAGCAATAATTAAACATTCGAAATTATAAGATGGACATTTGCCTATGGCGCTCTTTCTTTATTTTACGCAACATTTCCCAACGCTAAAGTGTCAGCTTCTTTCCTTTGAAGGGGCCGTTTTGATAAAAGCGGGAAAATCGGAGGAAAGATTTGCTGAAGTTTAGTTGAACACCCATCAAAGAATAAGAGAGCTTCCCTATACATCACAAAAAAAATGTATTTTCAATCCATTATTTTGATATGATAATGGTGCAAATTTGTTGTTTGTAGGAGGGGGTAAGAAAGAATGTGTTTGATGATGAATAAAATCACTTAATATTTTGGGGGGATGCAATGACAATTTTAAAGGAATTTGCTTCACACTTGACATAATTATGGCGAAGCTGCTCGTCTGTGACGTCTCAAAAATATAAACTTTAAGAATTCATGCCCAATTATTCTTTGGCGGGTTTTTATAATTCCTTAACCAATATTTTTTTTCTGCTTGAACTTTCCCTAGTAATGCTGACTATTTTTTTTCTTTTTGTAAAAACATTCATCATATAAATATTTGCTGTTTCCTCTTTCCTTTTTTTTTCGTTATTATAAAAAATATTCATTAGGTTATCTTTTTTTCTAATTGAATTATTCGTCTTATAAATAAAGTGAACATTTTGCACTCACCCACCCTCACAAAGCGTTTCTTGTTTTGTATTATATTGTTAAAACTTTAGGCGTACAACCTTGACAATGAACTTATGTTAGACTGCAGTTTCTATGCAATTTTCCCACTGTGTGATTAAAACCAAACCACCTGTTAGGGAAAGTTCAAATTATGAGCTCATGAATGATCCCTCTATGTATTTGAAAACAAATCCACATGGAATGATTAATTGATAAATGAGACACGTGACTGCATTTGTCCCCTCCCTCGTGAGTAATTCGTCTAAAAATAGAGAAAAGGTTTATTCTTGCCTTTTGGGTCGCTTGAGATTTCAGAGAGCAAGCGAGTTAGCATTGTGTCCAAAACGGAAACGCGAGGTACATTGATGGGGCAAACCAGCAGGTCATAGATCCGTCTGCTCGAAATAACTCTGTCCTGCTTTCTGCTGTCGAAGATGTCACTTATTACCAAAGGGATTCCCCGTAATATTTTAAAACATTGTTAGAAGAATTTGGGGGTATTTCTTCCATTCGTCTTTTAAGCTGTAATTTCCTTTTGAAAGTAGTTTTGTTCTCGTGGTTTTGTTTGAGTAAAATCAACAGGTGGGGATATCACAGACAGTGGCGATCAGTAGCGTACCTACATGTAGGGAAAAAAAAGGTCTTCAATCGTACCAGAAAAAAAATTGACGAGCAAAAAAAAACTTGCCAGGCAAAAAAAAACTTGTCAGGGGGGGGGGGCAAAATAGGTATTCAAGCTCGTCAGGGGGGGCAAAAAAGTCTTCAAGCTCGTCAGGGGGGCAAAATAGGTATTCAAGCTCGTCAGGGGGGCAAAAAAGGTTTTCAAGGTCGTTAGGGGGGCAGGGGTACGTCCTTTGCATGTGTTGTGACTCGTCTGGGGGGGGAGACTGCCCCCTGCCCCCCCCCCCGTAGGTGAGCTAGTGGTGGCAATTGAAAAAAATACAATGATGAAATACACAGATAAATAAATTCATGAGTAGATAAATGTTTAATTAAATGAATATCCAAATGATAAGTGAATATCTAGATAAATGAAACCGAAGAATCACCAGGAACGATGATTTATATAGTCCTTTTTTAATTGATAATGCGTATAATTTTGAGGTTACGATTAATCCTAATCAAATTTACAATTCCTGAATGACTTACCTTTCAAATCTGTAAATTTGATGTTATGTTTCTTTATCTAAAACTATAGAAAATCCTGGACGTAGATGATGTCTTTGTGAAGAAAGTAAAATGAAGTTGCCGATTTGAAACCTTCTTTGAATTTGAAATTCGATTATTTTCCTTATTTCTGTTTTTGTTTTTATTATTATAAATACTTTCAAGTATGAAAGACCCAAATGCACATGCAGTTCTAAGAAAAAAAAAGAAAATTCTATCTGGGTGTTACTAATTTTATGTTCTTAATGTGGTCGTTGTACAAATCAACTGTGAATAATTTATTTTTTATTAAAGATACCAATTAAGTGAAAGTTTTTATTCTGTCCCAATGCAAAGCAGATTCAGATATGGGCAGGTATTTGCAGCCCCCCCCCCCTTACCCTCCATGTCTCTCTCTCTCTCTCCCTCTAAACATGTCAGTACCACCTACGTTTTTCCCGCACAATTTCTCTTTTTACCTTCTCTTTCTTATTCTTGTTTTCAGTAAATTAAACTTCCTAAAATTGCTAAAATGTCACTGCCATTTATATCATCAACAATGTTACAAAATGTAAAACCTTTTCAACATGAAAATGTGTGCCTTAAGGTAGATAAACAAATCCTTAGGGTCTTCTGGAATTAGCGTCGATAGATTCTTCCAAATAAAGTGATATTCCCAAGCAAAACACGACATCATAGGTCAGGTCACTGATGGAGGGTAGCATTTTTTAAGACCAACCGTCTTTCAATTTCTTCGACTAAAGCCTTCGTAATGCGTAAAATAGTGAAAAGAAGTGCTTCTGGTCATGTCACGATTTATATTATTGACGTACTGGGCTGTAATGAAGCTGCTGATACTACACCCTCGACCCCCCCCCCCCATCTTTCCATTCCCATGTAATGCATTTTAACATGATCTTAATCTCTATTGAATTATGATAAATATTTAGCGGAATTGACGTTTTAATCATCAGATCTCATACATCTTTTATTTTTTTAATGGAGCTTATCCATTTCTGCTCAATCGCTACACTAACTCACGCATTTTCCTAATAGTGCACCGTGTTAAAAATGCAATCCACTCGAGAAGATTTGACTCACTACGTCATCAGGGGCCGCGGAAGTGGGGGGGGGGGGCTCCAGTCCCCACTTTTTTCCAAAACCATGTACAAAAAAGGAAAAATTACCACATATACGATGTGATATTAGCATGATCAGCCCCCCCCCCCCACTTTGAAAACTAAAACGTTCGGCGGCCCCTGGTCATGATGCACTCCATCTTTACCTATTTTAAGTTTTAACCATCGCTTCTGTAACTGAATATCACATGCATGTACATGAAAGCAATATAAAGACTTTGGTTAATCCATAAAATCAGCGATCTTCGGCTTCATGAAAGTCATACATGAGCAATAATCCATTTCAAATAATGATTTTTGTTTTTGCAAAGCTGGAAATGAAATCAGGTATACCGGTGAACTTTACATACAAACACGATGAATAATGCAACAATAATGCGCATCAGCAGTGCTTCCGGCGCCATCATGTATCTTTCTATATTTTCAACCTCCCATCCGACCGTGTTGAAGTATAAAATGAAATCAAATATTTTGATCCAGATCCTTTTGTATTAGACCACGGGATTAGACATTCCGTATATTGCTCAAACCAAAACAATCTATTGTATGGCTCTGTTGCATCAAGCTTCGAGATTACATGCTGACATACGAAGGTGTAAGATGTGAACATTTTTGTGGTTGGATTAAATGAGCAAAAAAATCTGTATCAATATGGGTTGCTTATCATTACAAAATGTCATAAAAGTATGTTTGTCAGTAATTGATGAATCGTCTAGTGGATTTTGACTAAAGCCGCTTTCACGCTTACCCCAAAAATTGGTTACATCTCTTTTCCCCCCCCCCCCCCCCCGATGGTGAAGCGTTCCAGTTTCCAGATAATAAGACACAAACTCAAATCACCAGAGATTAGGATCAACCAGTGAATGTTAACTTGAATATGAATTAATCCCAGGAATTAATCTCGTGCGTTAATCTCATTACCATCATCGGGTAACTCATTACTCTAAATCGCATTCCATTTTATCAGGAAACGATATGATCTTGATGGTGTATAGAAAATTAAGCTTCGGTAACTTATTGTGAGGTTTTTGAGGGATTTGTCGCAAGTCATGCTATCATTTTAGCCACGTCATAATAATTACTGATTTTTTAAGCAGATTGGGTATATAGCCTTTGCACGGACAAACGAATGAATAATTAATTTCTAATTCCAGTTACAAAATGGATCATATAATCAAAGTCCTATAAGCCAATTAAAGAATCACAATTCCAATATTTTTTTTAATGGAAATTAATTATTAAACCTAATATGACGAATGCCGTAGGTCTGCAGGCGTTAGAGGTATATCAATGATAGGCTTTTTGAAGCGTTCTAGAACCACGGTTTATAATTACATAGCCCAACTCATAATTAACTTGATCATTAGCCTAATTACCCAAAGACTTCTCTCCCTAAAAAGACCATCAATGTGTGGGTGTGGGAGTGCATGTGCGGGTGAGAGGGTGCGTGTGGGTGTGTTTGTGTGTGTGCTTGATTTTTTGTTTTATTTTACAGGCGTGCATCAATCAGACGGGCATATTTACTTCTAGAACCGACCATGGTTTTATTCACTTCCGTTCAACAAGATTAACTAAATACAATCGATGTAAGAGTACATATTCAAAATAACACAGACATTGCAATGATATTACATTAAAAATATTAATAATAATGATATTGATATTGTTATGACTGCATTGTACTTTCCTCTAAAGTGGCTGCGACAAAGACTACTGAATTAAACTACGGAAAAGAAAGGGTTGCTTTTTTGCTTAGCCACGAGTTAGTGATACGCTCGACGTGTCGTCGGGTTTCCTTCGATTTCTTTAAAATTTACCAGAGTTATGCAGTAAAAAGGTATGTTGAAATCGTTCAGGTCGTTTTGAACCTCTGGGATTTTTTTGTGATTAATTTCAAACTTGAAGTAGAGATTGCCCAGGATTTTTTAATGATCCTGAATTAGTAGTTTTTTGGTATGAAAAGTTATTGCAATTGTGATATTTATTGGTTGTTATGCAAGAATGGAAAAAGTCACATCATTTCAGGAAACAACTATATGAAAACTTGATAGCTTATTGTAAAACAAATGTAGGTTATTTAGCTATGGTTTTTGCAAACTATACTTCTTATTATTTCCCTTGTCTTGTTTTTATTTTCTGCAGGAATCATCACACAGTTGTTGATTTTTTTTATTGCTATTGCTTCTTCGTTGAAACAGAGAGTTGAAACTAGAAATTGATTAATACAAGAACTTACGAACAGTTTCCACTCATCTTTATTATTGCAACAACGTGTTATACATCACTAATTCGGGACAGATATGTTATTGAGCGCACACACAGTCCGGAGAAGCTCATGGCGCAGCAACATTTTCTTTTGATAAACATATTTCATACACGTACATTACAAACAGCAACATAGAAATCTTAAATCAATACCAGTACACTGTAAAAAAATGAAGTGCTAATTTAGCACTTACAGTGCTTGTATAGTGACTGCACTACAAGTGCTGATTTTCTACTTTAAATTTGAACTAGAAAGTCAGCACTTGTAGTGCCGTCAGTATACAAGCACTGTAAGTTCTAAATTAGCACTTCATTTGTTACAGTGTACCATCTTGCATCATCACCACTGAAATTCCAAGCTACATCCTGGTGGGGCCTGGTGCCTGTCATCAAAGATGAATTAAACAGGAACTAAAGTGAGATGCAATTATTTTTGCTATTAGAAAAAATATATAGAACAGAATGGAGGGACTTGCCAAGAAAAGAACTCTTTTACCGCATCACCCCAAAGACATGACTAGGACTCGAACCTCTGCATCACTTCAATTCGTAACGTACCCATGTAGCTTGGATTATATGCCGGATAGGCTTCCGCTGAATTTTGAGCTAGCATGTAGCATGATGGCTTAAAATCAGTTGAACTTTTATCTGACATGTAAGATTTCATTGCAATGCTAAAGATTGATACATATTAAAGAACAAGGTCCATCCCAACAAAGCATTGATTTGAATAAAAGGAGAAAAATCCAACAAATATAACACTGAAAATTTCATCAAAATCGGATGTAAAATAAGAAAATTATGAAAGCTATTTGTTTTTATTTTGTTATGTGAAAATATGAAACATTCGAATTTTATTCCCATTGTTAGGTGAAACAACAAGTAATTCCCCCCCTTAGCATTCTTTACTACTATATGTTTCAGTCAAGTTGGTCCTTATTGTCATATCTGTAAAAAAGGATATATTGTATCATTCAAACAATTAAAAAAAAGAAAAAGTGAGTGAAGTTTATCATAGACTGTCTACTTTGCATATCACTAAATTGTGCATACGACTGTTTTGTGAAAAATAAGCGAAACTTTAAAATGTCATAACTTTCTTATTTGACATCCGATTTTGATGAAATTGTCAGCGTTATGCTAGTTTGATTTTATCCATTTATTCAAATCAACATTTTTCTGGGGTGGTCTTGACCTTTAAAGGTATTGTTTAACTTTGTGAGCAGCCGATTTAAAAAAATCTCAAACCAAGATGAAACATGTGTACAAGTGCATGTATTAGAACTAATAAACCCTGAAAACAACCATTATTGAGAATGAAAAGCTAAAACTACAAGGCAAACCCCGATTTTGCAAATAGGCGTCGCCTTAATAGTACACATAAGTGTATGGGATGAAATTAAGATGGTGTTTTCGGTCACTTTATATTTCAACTTTTGAAGCACTAAATAATTATTTTTGAACGCAATTTTTTCTGTGCTTCATTTTTGTAACATATCACAGACACAGGTGACAAGTGTGACCTTCTAGCTCAGATTTTTAAAAAGTCAAACCAATGTAAACCAATCACTTTAAAGCCTATACATACGAATTTTCTAAAAACAAGTTCACACCTAGTTACCAATAATGCATATAGCATTTCCATTTATTAGAAAGCAGAGCATTGTAGATTAAATGCCTTGCTCAAATGCATAGCTGCTGCGGCCGGGATCGAATCCCGGACTCTTTCATGTACAACCAGCCGCCTTAAACCACTCGGCCACGGCACCTCCATAATTCTTGTTTAGAATTTAGCGATATTGTAAGTTCATCAGCAGCGGCGTCATTAGCCAACATATTTGAGGGGCACAACACTGTGTGTATACAATATGGAAAGAAAAATCGAAATCTCATTAACTACTAATCAGAGCTTCCCTTCCCTACTTCTTACGACCCCCCCCCCTTCCTTCTTATTCCTCCCCTGCTACACCCATGCAGGAAGGGTGCACTAATGAAAGGATACTACTTGCCCATGTGCCTCCAAAGCCGCACCTAACACCTCGTCACACCAACGCAACCAGTTCCGAACCTACCGATAATATACCATTCAAAACAAGGTAATATTGCGATCGATCTGCAATCGGTTTTAGTGGTGTAACTTGGCATTAAATACACGACCTCATCGGGGAAACTCTTGAATTTTGGTATTTCCTCAATTGAGTTTTCCTTCCGACTGTCCCACTCGAACTCTAATGCTATCTTTCGTCACACCGGTGAAACCGACCCCTAATCGGCCGATATTGTGCCATCGGATATAACGCAAAAGTTTTGATCGGTCTGGAGTCGGTCTCACTGGTGAAACTGAAGCCTCAAAGGTTGTACAAAGGTGAGAATCGGGCCCATTTGCAATTTTAAAAAAGACTTCATATTGGTTGAGGGATTCATGTTTTATTTATGCACATTCAATTATTTAAGAATTAACAAAAATAAGGATGAGAACTCCATTCATCCTTTTTGATTGATTAATTTATTTATCTATCTATTTATTTATCAAAATATCTTTAAACAGGATATCAAGCTCAGATTGATTTTTTTTCCAGCATGGTCCTGTTAATATAAAACAACAATATATACATTCATTCATTCATTTATTCAATTTTTCCAACAAAATTAAGAAGCAATAATTACAATAAATAAAATATGACATCAGAAAATACAAATGATAAATATTCAAATAAACCAAATAAAAAAAGTTATACATAAAACGATAAAAGTGTAATTTAAGTTCTATACAAGTAATGAATATATTCAATAACATTAAAATCAAAATTATCACTATTACAAAATTGCTCAAAGATAACATATTCAATTTTTGAGGAATCGATGAAATGAGATAAGTTATCCTATAGACAAGAAAATAAGAGTAAAATATAAATCAAAATTTATGATGTCATTGACATAGTAAATAATTCAACAAAATTTATAATGAATATATGTTTTAAATTTTCAGTTTTATTCATCTGCTTATGCCTGTTACACTGTTAAAAAAAACCTGATTTTACAGAAAAATAAAAGAAGATTTTGCAGAAAGCAATACCAGAATCATTCTTTAAATTCATGAAACAGGAATTTTTCTGCAATTTAACAGAACAGGTCTGTTAGAAAAAGGGGAAAAGAGTGTTTTATTTAAGGAAATTTGTAAGATTACACACACCAAATACCAATTTCCTGTAAGATTACGCAATCTGGTAAGATTACAGGTGTTCTCGAGACTCTGCTGTAGGAACTTCTTTTAGTTTAAGGATAAATTTTCTAACAGTGTATAAAATCATTATTTTTTTCAATCTTACTTTACTGGAAACCAGCCTTTGATGAATTCAGATGATCATCGTTTTCTGTTTTTCTACATTTTTTAAAATTTATTGGCTATTCATTTTCTTGTTGTCTCGCTTACTCTCTTCTATATCTCTTCTTTCTGTTTCCACGCAAACACAAACCCTTTTTAATTTTTTTCTGTATAATGATTTCATCAACAGCAAGTCAATGAAACAAATTACTTTTATCGTGATAATGTTAATTTTTCACATGTAAAATATGTAATAATAAATACTCATTAAAATCCATTATAAATCAAGAAACTCCCAAACTGGTCTCCGAGAAAAGAATAACTTAAAAGTGCTTTTACCGGCAATTTTTCTTGGCACTCATAATATAACCTATCATTGCAAGTACAAGTCAGCAAGAAAAAAGAGATTAAATACAATTGCTATTCTAATGATTTGGCCGATTTTTCCACCTGTTATTAACTTTTTTTTCACAAAGAAACACATACGCACACACACAAACACTCCCTCACCCTCTCACAACAAACCTGCACACTCATGCACGCACCCTCCCACACTACCCCCCCCCCCTCGCCCTCTGTCTGCCTGTCTCTCTCCATCTCCCTCTCTCCCCCCCTCTCTCTCTCTTTCATCTACTCTCCAATGAATGTATACATTCAACGTAAAAATGAGTCACCTCATTCTCTTAAGAGATGATTCTTTTGAAATTAACAGAATGTGATTTGCTGAAAAGCAGCCAGTTGACACTGGAAGTAAATGAAAAACTTCCGCCTAGATACAAATAAATATTACTCGTGAGGTATTAACTCTAATCCATTCTGGCTGTAATCTACTCAGCAGCTCTCGCCTTTTTTTTACTCGTTCACTCACTTTTCTTCCCGCATGTACCTCCCATTTCCGAACATTGATTTTTCTGTCAGTCACTTTCTTCTAAAAACTAGTGCTTACATGTTCATTAATCATAATTCAATAGCTAAAACATAAAATGAACAACAGGTTGTTCAGTTTTGATACTTGGTATCATTTTATTACCCCGGCTGTAGCTGAGCCGCCATATTAATAGGCGCTAAAGCGTTCAAGGAATAAATCCTACCGGGTACCCATTCACCTCACCTGGGTCGAGTGCGGCACAATGTGGATAAATTTCTTGCCGAAGGAAATTATGTCATAAAAATAAAACAACAAGATTCTTTATATGAATGCATTCACTTGTTTAATTTTAATCTAATGTCACCTTGTTCTATAATCCAACACGATACACATCCTCAAAGATTTTTTTTAGAAACAAAACTCGATTGTTACGCAAAAACAATACTCGCATATGTTGCCAAATAGCCTTTAGTCTAGGGTTACGCTCCTCTTGCAACTTTATGTCATAGATCTATCATGTTTACAATAGCTGTTTTCTCTCGACAACAATAGTGTAACAATGTACCGTGTTTTACGTGTTGTGCTATCAAGCATCAGGCACTGAAACAAGAGGAGAAGAAAAGAAAGAAAATGGAAATAAAAAGAAAAGTATCTAAACGAAATATCTCGGTCATGTATTAACTCTATAGTTCTTAAGATATTAAGGCCGTCTCGCCCACCCCTCCCCCTCCCCCAATCAAAACTTCAACAACTTCAATGTATATGTTGGCATAGGCCCTATTCTAATTCTACTCCTGAGTATAGTTGTAACTTATATTCCACATTAATATGTTCGTTTGGTTGTTTTGTATAATGATATGTTCTTTTTCTACAAATACAAGAACACATAATAAGTCAAACTTGGTACGTATTAGTTCCTCCATTAAAGCACGGTTGTTTTGAATAGTGTGCCGGCTGTAAAATATTGACTTTTATTTGCGTTGTTGTCCTTCTAGATTGGTCTTTTTCTCTTGTTTTCTCTTTGTGTCTGCCTCCCCTCCCCCCCCCCACCCTCTCCCGATTCTCCGTCGCACGCTCCTCCCTCTCTCTCTCTCCATCTCTCTCTCTTCCTCTCTCTTTATTTCCCTTTCTATTTTTCCATAATTGTTTTATTTCTTCCTTTTTTTCTCTCTCCTCTTTTTTTTCATCTCCCTACCCCTCCCTCCCTCTCTCTCTCTCTGATCATTTATCATTATCTTACTCTCTCTCTCTCTCTCTCTCTTTCTGTGTGAATTTGCACAATTTTTAACCTACTTGAGTGGGAAGAGATCTCTGGATTCTGGGATCCCACTCCTGTATAGTAAACAAGCAAGGCTAATCAATTTACTAACCAGGTTATAATGACTATAAATAGGAAACCGCTCCTTGGTGGCTAATCATGATGTGACATTCAGAGTCTGTCTACAGTAGCGGATCCTGGGGCAAAGAAGTGCATACCCCCCCCCCCCCCTCCCCCTTAATCCGACCAAAACAATTTTTTTTAATTTATTGTCTTACTTGTTTGACTGGACATGCACTCTGTAAGTGATGAATACTCTTGAAAAAAAAAACTATTTACTTTATTTTCCTTGTCACTTTTTTTTTCATATGGAAGCAAGACCCTCTAATTGAATTATAATAATCCATATTTCATTGCTCGAAATTGAAATGAATGTGGCATTCACTAGTCTTAAGCAGCATTGCTACCACTCACAATATATTACTTATCCTTACATTCTCAAAAATTGCTACAAATTATTCCCCCCCAAAAAAAAAAAAATAAATAAATAAATAAATAAAATAATAATAATAATAGTACTATAATTTTAATTTGACATTCATGAAACAACCAGTTTAAATCTGAATTTGATTTTAAACTTCCTGTAATTTTCACAGGAGTCAATTATTTTAAAACCAAATTAGAATTAGATAGACCATCGTAAAACGATTTTTCCTTTTGTCGAATGGCCTATAGCTAACAAACTCTGTTTTGTTTGACGTTTAGTTCGACAGTCAGACACCTGTGTTTCCTTGCCAATCAAAATCAAGGATAGATGTCAGAACTGACAACTTGTCGGACGACAAGTGTTGATGAAACATTCTCTAGGGCTCTTTAGAATTATACACTACTTTTTCAGACATGAAAATGAGTGTGAACTGATTTTCGTCGCTCGCGGCACTCCCTCGATCACGGTTAGAAGAAAGCAAATACATTTTGTAGGAGAGTAATTTTATTTTTACCTCGTAATTACCGATGAGATAACGTACAATAAATATTATTTCATGTTGTTTGAACCCGATTTGTGATATGATAGTAGTAAATTAACAATGAACCTAGTTGGTCCATGATATACGCTAGTGGAAGCATTGGGGTAGAAAATGGTTTAGTTGGGTACTACACGAAATGATTGAATACAAATATACTAGTAATGCTTTGGGAAAGATCGCAATCATTTAATATTGTCCTAATCTTAGTATAACTTATACTGCATAATTTATTTGACAGAAAAAGCTCCGCGGGGGGGGGGGCTAGTCGTCTTACTGCGCCATTATACGCTCTTCTCCCCAAGCCCCCCCCCCCCCACGTACACACTCGCCGGTTGCCTAGATGGAAAGACGAAAATGCAAGAGAGATTTCCATCTCGTCTATGTAATGTATAAACTACATGAAATATCTCTGACTTGGCACATAAAATAAAGTATATCCCCCTATATGAAATCATGAAAATTCCTAAAAGGATTATATCTTCTGGAAGATGCTGATAGCATATTTTCTTCTTCTTTGTTAACATTTAAATATCAATGACACTCTATTCATGTAATCATGTTACAATCATACACGCGTATTGTGTCTAAAATGATGGAAATTATGGTTTTGTGTGGGCTGGGGTTCAGGTGGAGGGGGTGGATCTATGTAATCCATTCCTTCCCATGAGGAAATGATATAAGTAGTCCCTGTGATAAAAAAAACTCTTGTAAACCTGTTGATTTCTATGTGAAGCAATATTTTACCTCCCTAATTTATCTCCAATCATTTAGGCGGTCGGAACAAGCACAGTGTGTAATATCCGTTGCATTTCTATTTCCTTCAAAGAAGATCGGGAAGTTATCAATCTATTTAGGCTACTGTTTTAATAGATAACCTGACCAACTCATAACAATAATAGAAACTTATTTTGGTTTTTCACATCATATTGAAATATAGTGAATATTACTAGCTTAAAATCCCATCATTTCAGGATGAGAACCCCTTGCCATTCACGGGGCTCTTTTTCTTTTTACAAACACAATAATAAATCATGCCACACCTTGTCAATTAACTAGTGTTTAAACACGAATGCAATGTGAAAAGCTTTATAGGTGACAGACACGAAGACACACATTTGCGTCATATTCTAAAAAAAGGCAAGTGGAGGTTACGACTTACTTTTCTTGGCCCTTTCTCGGAAGAAAAATATCAAAACCCGCCGATTCTTTCGGCGATAGCCTCAGTCAAACGATCCGAAACGATATTCAAATCTGCGAACTACTAAAAAACAGGTTACGGTGTACATTCATTCGGTGATTATCTTCAAAATGAGGTTAAATATTGAGCATTAATAGTCCATAAATATATCCCCGCACGTTCCCTATATAGGACCCCTGTGTGGAAGTTAAAAGTCATGAAAGTGGAAGGGGGAAATAGTCCAGTCATTCGAGCAGCACGGTGCGGTGATTAGTAATTTCTATCACCCTGATCACATAACGAATCATCAGCACGAGTTGAGCCAAGAAGGTTACAGTAAGAAATATTACTTTTCAAATTGACTAGTCTCAATCCAGACGGCGATTTTAACATTCAACGAAATTTATGGCAACTTTCTGGTCCTTTTCTTTGCTTAAAATTATTATTGCAATGCTATCGTCCATATTATTCATACATGGCCTATTTTGGATATGGTTGCGTCAAATCGTTTATCATTAATTTACCAGAATATTGTTCCAAATTGCTTACCAAAATGGTTCCAATTTTAATCAAATTTATATGATCTTTCATGTATGCGTGTGTCATGTTGGTTTAATATTTTTATAACAGACCTACATGAATACACACTGATATATGAAAAGAAAAACACATTTTTACCACGTTACTAGATTAAATTATATCAAGAAAAATGTAAATGCACTTTTTAAAGTGCGACCTTTGGAAAATATTTATTCGGATATGAGGCTATCTACAAATAATATTGTGATATTGAAGATGAGTGAAATGCCAACGCGGACTATTCAGGATATGTCTATAGTAAACATATCTCCGAATCAATTCGTTTTGCTGAAGTGCAATTCATTTATGCCATTTCCTTTTTGACAATAAATTACTGACAAAATGAGCATCATGGACATGCACACTGCCTTGCGTTATATTTTCCCAAATAGCATGAATTGAACATAAGCCGCCATCTTATATTTGATAGAATTATGGAGCGTTGTGGCCCAGTGGATAAGTCTTCTGACTTTGAAACAGAGGGTCGTGGGTTCGAATCTCATCCATGGCGTAATTTCCTTCAGCGAGAAATTTATCCACATTGTGCTGCACTCGACCCAGGTGAGGTGAATGGGTACCCGGCAGGATTAATTTCTTGAATGCATGAGCACTGAAAGGCAGTTCGAGCTAAAGCCGGGGTAATAATAATAATAACGCGCCTCGGAATAGAATATTTCTAGATAGGTGGCGCTATATAAATGCCTATCATTATTATTATTATTATTATTATTATTTTTATCATTATTACTGTTATTATTAGAAGGTTAGGGTTTGGCAGATTTTCATTGTATTTTATTGTATTTATTTAATCACAGTAAAACTTACATTCAGTCATAACAGACTGCTTTTCTGCAAGTCAATTACACAGTACACCTTACACGGGGTCACACATCCCACTGTCTGAGCATATTTTTATCTAATTCATATAACACAAGTGGCGAGAGACACAGATTACGAATGGTGAACCATAACAAAATAATCATTCCTCATTTTCTTAATTAAAACTAGGGTTATCGTACAAGCTCTAATATGTGCAAATCTCACCATATTTTGCCTATTTCTTATCCAATTCTCTAGAAAAACGTCTATAACCGACTTGTCAAAAGAAATTGTAAACAGACTGTCGGAGTGAGGTTGAATCAGGTTCAAAGATAGAGGGAAAATGCGCTATTAATTTATTTGTTTAATTTTATCTTTTCAGATACCTTTAAATGTCAAGTCCACCTCGGAAAAATATTGATTTGAATCAATAGAGAAAAATCAGACAAGCACAGTGCTGAAAATTTCATCAAAATTGGATGTAAAATAAGAAAGTTATGACATTTCAAATTTCGCTTATTTTTAGCAAAGTAGTTATATGAACGAGCCAGTTACATCCAAATGAGAGAGTCGATGATGTCACTCACTCACTATTTCTTTTGTTTTTTTATTGTTTGAATTATACGATATTTCAATTTTTATGAATTTGATGGAATAATGGAAATCCATGTGTTCAGGGAGGAATGAAACTTCATTTCACATGACAATGACAAGAAAATAAAAATATTTCATATTTCATATAATGAAATACAAAACAAATAGTAAGTGAGTGATGTCATCAGTTCCCTCATTTGCATACCGACCGAGATGTGCATACCACTGGGTTTTTTTTAATGAAGCATCCGATTTTGATGAAATTTTCAGTGTTAGGCTTGTTGAATTTTTCTCTTTTTATTCAAATCAAGTTTTTGTTCGGGTGGACTTGTCCTTTAAGAACGTTTTCGTAGTGATATGCCTCTCATTTTTCGAAGTCCATTTTCGCCTGGAGGATTCTTTTAAAGGAAATTATATCAGTTTCTTCTTGGGGTAAATGATAAAGTTTTTTATATAAAATATATACTGTAAAAAGTGCGGTGTCAAAACTGACACCAATTGGTGTTAATAGAGGATCACACCCTGAGGTGTTAAAATTACACCCTTGAGATTGAATGTAACACCAAAGAGTGTAAATGTAACAACAAAAGGTGTTGTAACAACACCCAATTTAGCACCGGTGTAAAATGACTGGTGTGGTCCTCTATGTACACCGGTTAACACCACAGTTTTTGCTGTGTACATATATTTTGGGGAAGCTTGTCGACAAAATTTGGCAAATTATGTCGACAAAGACCCCCCCCCCCCCATCAAAAATCCTTTCCATTACAATAATACTTGCATGGTTTGCATTGATACAGAGACATGGTTGAGAACCCGTTTTTTGACATTTTTTGTGTGAATTATAGGGATTAGTCCGCTGCAGTATGACGTACATGTACGTTACCCATGACTAGGTTAAAGGGTAAGTTAACACTGACAAAAACGTTGTAAGTATAGTAAAAAAAAATAACTAAAAATGCTGCCGAATGTATAAGAAAAATCCATCCAAGAATAAAAAAAAGTTATCAGAAATTTAATTATTTGATTTTTTACGTCATCTGCGAACAGCTATCCTACATATCGTATAGTAAAACAATAAATGACATGTCATTATCTCAGAAAATTAAAGATGGTTTTTATTGTACCTTCAGTATATCAATAGACAAATCATTTCACACCCGTTCCTGAAAAAAGTGAAATTTATTGATTTTATATTACATAACATATGGGGCAGCTGCTTGTTTATGACGTTAAAAATCCAAAACTTAAAATTCGTATAACTTTCTAATTCTTAGAGGATATTCCTCAAACCTTCACCAATATTTTCAATTACTTTTTCTTCTATTTTTACAACAATCTTGTCTTCAGGCGAACTTCCGCTTTAAAACTGCGAAAACCGTCTTTGACTTGTAAGATTTGAATTTTGCATCTTGGGTACGCATTGAGAGAGATACTCGCTTCCCTCTGTATAACTCTCCACCCCTCCCCTCCTCTTCCTGAATCTTGCTCCCCCCCATCCATCCCCTTCATTCTCTCTCTTTTTATCTACCCCCACCCCCGAGGAAAGTTTTAATTATTTATTTAAATGAAAAAGACAACAGAAAATCGTGAACCTTATCAATAATTATAGTTCATTTATTATTTTAGGGGTAGCAGTCCCCCCCCCTCCCCGTGGCGTCAAGTAGATTCAGTTGAAGTGCTGACCATTTTTTTTTGTGGGGGGGTTGTCATAAAACGTTTGATGGAAAAAAATCCTTTATCATCTAATACTGGTCAATCCACGATCCGCCGTTGGCTAACATTACCAGAATTGAATATGTAAATAAAAATGTAAACAAAAATACCAACTACAACTTTTTTACTTTAATCTTTTTCAACCCACCCCTTTGCATCTTTAATTTCTATTTCAGAGGGAGATGGGTTATCACGGATATACAACAGTTCACAGAGTTTTTGCAAAAACTGCCTTCCTGCATATCAAGTCTTAACTTCTGTATCACTTTGTAATAACGTTTACATCAAATATTTACAAAGAGATATTAGTTTCATCGAACAAATATGCTATCAGAAAGGAAAACATATTACAGAGCTAAAAGATTTGTTTAAATAACTGGTATTTGCCGACTACAGAGAGTAGCGTGGTGGGTTATAATAGAAATTTGATTCGACACAAGCTCAATTTTACTTTAAATCAATATTCCGAAAAATTCGTTTATTTCAGTATTGTTAGGTTGTATATTTAGTCTAATTCTTCATTTAATCTTTCCAGTCTTTCATCCGCTGACTGATGATAATAGAAAAAAAAATTAAAAAGAAATAAGAAGAAAGAAGAAAATACAATGTATTTCTCTTCCTTCATCTTGCTTTAATATGCCACTCTTCATTATAGCGATCACAGTAAGTCGAGCATCATTACGAAAAACCCCTTTCTGAACCTAAACTAGGGCAAAGATTGAGGGCATTATGGTCATTATCCGAACAAAGTCATACATATTTGCTCTCGAACTGGAATCGGCAACCCTATTCTGGTCAATATCTAGAACGACTCATTATCAAATGGAACACTATCCTCACAGTTTCTAATACTCATGGCCGAGTATTATAACAATCACATTAGCTTTGGATGTCATGTAATATGCCATCATGCCGTGCAGACGCGGCGGATCAGGGTGTTTTGAAATAAATGGGGGGGGGGGGGCGGCGGTGCGACTGACGAAGAGGGGCGCATTCTAATTCGACTCGGTCACGGCGTATGTTACATGCATTATTGACACAAATATGAACTGTACACTTTCAAAATAGTTTGGTCAAAATAACCATTGTGATGATAAACATTATACACCACACCCCCGCCCCACCCCCAAAGTGTCAAAATTACTCAAATTAATGAGTATAATCTATAAAAAAAAAAAGGTTGATCTTGACCATTATCTTTGGTTTGACACATATTCGTCCATAGAATGGATAGTTTTGACCAAGTTTAATCAGTGATATGCGTTGCGCTCAATATTGCACGCAACACGCCATGCGTCGAGGAGTTGGAAAATATCGGAGGCAAATTTTTGCACGACCCCCCCCCCGTCCCCCACCATCCACAATGCCGCCGCATTGATGATCGGTCGGACAGGTGTTACTGCCGAGACAGAAGATGAGCCTTTCATTGATTCGGTTACACTTCACATAAACGAGAGATGAATTCGACTGAATGTTTCGAAGCGTTTCAAGAAAATTGGAAAGGGCACCCCGGAATTTTCCGCGATACCTCGCATGCCGCACACGTAAATTGAATCCATTCAGTGCGTTAGGATATACCAGAGCCAACTAGAGGTTGAAAAGGTGGACAATTGATGTCGTAACATTATTATTGGACCCTATAATTTTAACCCCGGGGTTAGATACCACCCCCCCCCCCAATAAAAATAAATAATATAAAATAAATAAATAAAATAAATAAATAAAGATTTAAAATAAAAGAATAAATACATAAAATAAAATGAAATGAAATAAATCAATCAATCAATCAATAAATGAATGAATAAATAAATAATTGAATGAATAAATGTATAAAATAAATAAATAAATAAATCGAACAATCAATCAATCAATTAAATAATGAATAAACAAATTAACAATATAAATTGAACTCTAATTTTTAGGAAATAACATTATTTTTACCTTTCTGATTCCTTGGTAAATTTCTGTAAAATTCCTACCCCATCCCCCCCCCCCGCCGGTATGACTTTCGTGTATCTAAAGTCGTTTCAGACAAAAAAAAGCAAACATGAAATACGATGCGAATTTGAATAACAGCCCGTGGTGTATGCATTATTGCAGATATTTCCGAAAAAAAATCAAAGGACAGGAAATTCTTCATTTGCTTCAAATTGCAATAAATTTCACCTCATCAGTTTTGATGCCAAGTCAACTTTGTATTGCATTGAAGTGCAAGGATTATTAGATTTGATATTGAAATCATAAACCTGAAAAGCGAGCAGGAAAAGGGAAAATCATTGTAGCGTTTTCTATCTCTATTTCTAGATTCAATGATTTTATTCAATATCCATGTCAACAAAATATACAAATACCAAACGAATTCAAATATACACAGGGGGCCTATTCTAAAATAGAATACAATAACATGCTGCGTTATAGTCCGTGGCGTTATGAACCAACAAATTTGGGGCGGTCAGACGTTTGGATCTAAAACAGTTTTATAATCTAGAAGCACACAGAAATGTTCACCTTAACAGAAAAATCTTTTAAATAGCTTTTGAGATATGATAATATTAAGAAAATGATATAATATGTCATCCTAAGTGAATCGAAATTTCTCCCGTAAACGAAGCATTACTCATAATGACTGAATACCTGCCAGGAATCCAAATCCAGACACTTGTGAACTTTATTTTACTTATTTATTTACTTATCTATTTATTTATTTTATTTATTCATTCAGTTATTTATCTATTTTTGTAAATGAAACTTGATTAATAAATGAGACATCGAGTATATTGACCGTGTTCTTTATTCTTTGTTCAAAATTCACAATTACTGTTACAAAACATTAATCCTGTGATAAAAAGAAGTTTATTTTTTTCTGCTGACGTGTTGATTTGTGAACTTCATTTCTTTGTAAATACATAAAAAGTAAATTTCCTGTAAGGGATAAGAAAGGTTGAATTAATTCAATTCATTTTTTTCCCATTCACGTCCTTGATTTTCGATACTTTCCTCTGTTTATTATTCTCGGCCGTGAAACTTGTGGGGCGTGGTCCCCCCTGCCCTTCTGTACATCCGAATCTCTCTATGATCGTTCGAATTAGTATGATTTTACTTAGATCTTTATTCATTTTTTTTTCATTTTTGTCAAATCATTTTCTCTCGGTTCTCGTATACGATCTCTTTGATGGGAAGGGGGCGCTGGCCCCAAACACAAGAGTCACAAAACCATGCACATCTGACTGAGTTTTTAATTATGATGATAACATGAGCGAAATAATATTCCATTGATTTACAATGCTATTTACAATGCTATGTACTTGTATGTTTAAATTGTCACTTCCCACTCTAATTTTTTTGATGTTAATTGTTTCTGATGTTAAATAGTTTGTATTTTGTATTTTTGACGTTGATTGTTTTTTTTTATGATATATTTTATAATTATCTTGACATGTATTTTAAACTGCAGGGCGCCTTTGTAAAGCAGTTTTAAGAACTGAACAGGCCTACCCTGCAGTATGAAATAAATAAAACAAAATAAATAAATAAATAAACATGTAGAATGTCACGGAACGGAGTAGCTGAATGTGCAAAACACGTCGGCGGTTCTTCCCCTTTATACTACAGTCTAGTTTTATACAGTGAGTCGATCCTAAGGAAAAAAAAGGAAAATCGAAGCCAAGTTCAGTCGAGAAGATAATGTTACGAAACATTGAAACATAGGAAGAAGCCAACATTGTAAGCAAGAGGAGAAGAGTTTGCCTCCGGGCCGGCAGGTGTCGGCTGGTGTCCGTGTGGCATACCGATGCAGTCACACCGTTGAAGCTGATTTCAAACCGAGCGATGAAACGTCATGGGGAATATGTACTATATCTGTGATCGTTGTGACTTTTGTTACCGCAGTGTGACTAAGGCCAAATGACAGCGGCCACAAGAGAAAAAAGAGGACAAAACAGTTTCTTGATGTTTGCACAATTCAAACGGAAGGGAAATGGGAGCATTCAATTTACATGAACTTGATTCCATCAAACGGAGGGACAACACTCAAGCAGTAATGGAGGGGAAAGGGGAGAGAAAAGGGTGCCACGCCCCCCCCCCCTCCTTAGCGAAAGATGATGCGTATAGTTGTAACCTTTGTAACGCTAAATCCGCGGACTCAAACTTGGGGAATAAAGCTTCGCATTTTACATCGGTTTATTTATTCGGTGAATATTGATTGACATTTTGAGACATATTGGCAGTAAATACACTCTTAAAAAGGATTGGTCAAAATGACCAATCTGTTGAAAGTAAAACATTTTGGTCGATTTGAACCAATAATTTGGTTGCTTTTGACCGACTTTATCGGTCGGACACATAAAACCAACAGATTGGTCATTTTGACCAATCTTTTTTAGAGTGTAGCTGCATATTTCGTTGTTGTTTTTTTTTGGGGGGGGAGAAGCAAAGAAAAATAATTTACTAATTTGCCGTGTTTGAGAAGAAGGGAGACAGAAATAAGCATAGGAAAAATAACATAGAAAGAAATGGAAGAGAGAGAGATAAACAAAAATTAAAGGGGGAAGGCGGAAAGAAGTCCGTGAAGTTAATTGATATTTGAAGTATTATATATGAGTGTAAAATCAAAGAAGAAACAGCGGTAGGTAAAAAGAGAGAAAAGAAAGCGATTGAAAGAAAGAAAAAAAAACGGAGGGAAAAAATGATAGATATAAGAGAGAAAGGGAGAATAAAAGAAATAAAATCAGAAAATAAAAAAAGATAGAAAGAAATAGAAAATAAACTAAAAGAAAAAAATGTGAAAAAGAGGAATAATTTCAAGTCTTAAATTAGCACACAAGTCAAGAAACTAAAGTTATGGGAGAATGGTAAAAAATTGGTGAAAAACGATGAGGTGAGAACATATTAACAAAAAGCGAAATATAATTCCATAGAAGATGAATATTACCGGTGACTGATTTACCTTATCGAACCCACGGTATGTATTGAAAATATAGATCTACACAAGCATGACAAATATGAAATACATTATCCTACTGTAGTCAACGATATTTGTCTAGGCTTATTTTGCTAATATGTTTTAGGTTTTCTTTCATCATCCACTTCTCATCTGACGTCATCATAATAATCCATTATTAATGGTTCTTAGATGATGACGTAAGAGGCAAAATGATGGATCAGAATCTGATGAGTTCAGGGATTCGTGCTTTCTGCATGTCCCTTTATGACATCATAAAGACACATTAAAAAAAACAAGGAGCGATTGCCATAATGGTACCAACGTTTTTAAGTAGCACTGCATTATTCTACTAACATGACTAAGGGAGCGCTAAAAGTACATTTTCGTAGAAAAGTCAATATAGCAATTCTGTATATTTTTTATTCAATTTGATTCGATTTGATATAGAACATATTTTACAAGATTCCAACAACCCCCCCCCCGCGGATTTGTTCTTTCACATTTGAGAAGAATAAACAGAAATAGAGATAAAATAATAAATAAGGTAACGGGGTACTTCAATACAGTGATGGCAAGACGACTTTCAAGATGACGTAAGTTTTTTAATTGAATAACAGGGGTTGAGCAGATTTACGCAATTCATACATCACAAATCTTTTTAACTCTTCTTCTCTCATGTTTTTCTGTCTATTTTATGTTGTTGCTCCTTTTGTCTATGTTTATGATTACGGTAACTCCAGTAGGAACTCGACAGGACAGTGTTTTGGTGGTAAACGCCAAGATGGTATATAACCAATTACCTAGGAAATACTTTACGTCCAGGTTAAGTGACAGTGCATAGACGACATATACTCTCGGGGCTTTTTATCAAAGTGGAGGCAATGGCAGAGTGGGGATTCGAACTCACAACCTTGCGATTACAAGTCCAATGCTCTAACCACTGGACCACACGACCCGTGTGATTAAGGTATTAAATAATCAAATAATCTTCCGCACTATAACCTTCGCCTATTATATAGCGCATGATAAGGGCATGGTCTCATCACCTTCCCGTCCCCTCTTTAAGAAAATTATTACAATATATATTAATGCAACATGAAGGATGTTAATGTCCATACAATAGGTATAAATTACAGACTCGATGAGTTGAAGGGCCTTATTAGCAGTAAGGCAGTCACATGCTACAGTTATGACTTTTTAATTATTTTTAAAATTATTTCATCATTATTCATTCATTTTATTTCATTCGTCCATTTAATATTATTCTTTATTACTATTACAATTATTACCATTATCATTATTATTATCATTATTATTAGTAGTAGTAGTAGTAGAAGTAGTAGTAGTAGTAGTAGTAGTAGTAGTAGTAGTAGCAGTAGCAGTAGCAGTAGTATCAGTAGTATCATTATTATTATTACTATTATCATCATCATCATCACCATCATCATCGGCATCATCACAAATCACAACTTGCCAGACATGGCAGGAGAAATGCAATTTACAAGCAATAAACAATTAGACAAAAGAATATATTATGATTCCTTTGTACACCGAAAATTGGTGGGGTTGTCATTATCTAAACGGGGGAAACATAGAAATTGGAAGGCCTCCTTGCCTAGAGTAGCCTCCATAATTGTACGGGGTTAGACGAAAAAAATATTTACTTGTCTACCATTGCGTGGGGGTGTAAACAGAGTTCGAATCAATTAACCGTAGCTATTAGCTACTAAGAATGCATAAGGAAAGTAAAACACAAGCAAAAAATAACAATTATAGCGGAGAAAAAAATGACTCACCAGAACAAGAAGGAAACTGCTCCCTTTACCCCTCTCCTCCTTATTACGTAACAAAGCTGGTATAAATACCCCTCGCGGTGTTACTAAAATCCTAAACTGAGCATCGTCTCTGTGAGCGAGTAAAGCGACCAAGCGTAAACTCCCAGAGAAAGAGAGACGATGGAGGGCATCGTGCGGGCTCCTCCTCCTCCTCTCAGCGACTGCCTCAATAAGAGAATGGCCCCATCTCGTCGATGCAACAGCATCTTATAAGATTCGATTTGGAGGGCATCTATTATCGCGGCATGTGGTGGAGTCGAGCGTTTACACGCTGTTTAAGTATAAGAATCAGGTTGACGCGCGGAGAGGGGGTTTAAGGGTTCGCCGCGAAGGAGCAATATGATCATGATGATGGGCGTCTATTGTACCGGGAAGGGGTGCAATCAGCAGTAGGGCGGGGCAGGGGAGGGGTGAGAATAGATGCAGTTTTATTCCAGCAGACGCGTCTCTTTAAGCTACCTTATTTATTGTGTAGTTTCCCCAAAAAACAACTGCTTTGTCTAATAAATATATATTTTTAGGGGAAGGCAACACCATTGATTCGAAATAATCATGTAAAAGGGACAGCGGTAGAAACTTAAAAAAAATTTTTTTATGGAGCAGCCTTCTTTTTGGGGGGATGGGGTATTTTATTTCCTTGTTTGTTGTTTGTTTTGGGGGTTCCGTGTTATTTTTTTTGTCTTTTTTTTGCAACATGTAAATCTGTCGGCAAATCAAAACTCTCTTTTCTTCTTTTTTTATGGGGTGGGGGGCATGATGATACAAGATACATGTAATTTATATGCGAGTGGATCCCTTATTACTACAAATATTTTCAGACCTTTTTTTACAACGTTTTATGTTGATTTTTTATTGTTTAAATACGAAAAAATAAATGTGTGTGCATTATGTTTTCACCGTTCTTAGTAAATGATAACTTTTATTTTCTGATGGTAATGAATAAATATGAATTTGAAAACATGAATTTTGAAATGTTGCACAAATAAAGTTATCCCATCATTGTCCTGATTTAATGTAAAACCGTAAATCATGTCAGCATTCTTAATGGAAACATTCATGAATGTCATCTTCTTAATCTCCTTTTTCAACTGCTGGTATACTGACACCATTTCAAATTCTGGATTCACGAACTCATGGGGGCATTGATCTATAAATCATCGACCGACTGAAGCACTATGGAATGACCCCAGCCCACAGGGGCGTATCTTATCAGTTGACCCCACCCCCATTTATCTCGCCCTCCAGGTACTTGGAAAGTGGGTCCTGGAATGTTTGAAACAGTTACAACAACCCACCATCTGACTTTGATTTCTATTTTAGCTATTTTCTGGATTAACGATCTCTATTTTTTCATTTCATCAGGTAGAGTCTTAAAGCTTAATGGTACTTTAAAAAAATATTTTTAGGAATCACTTTAACAGATGTGGTAAAAATAGTTATAGTGGATAGACAAACCATTTTTAATATATGAATATAATAACCGATGATAAAGATGATGATAAAGATGGTGGAGACGGTGACGGTGGTCATGATGATGAAGATGATGAAGATGATGATGATGATGATGATGCTGATGATGAAGATGGTGATGAAGATATGGTGCCGGTGATGATGATGATGGTGATGATGGTGATGATGGTAATGATGATGATGATGATGATGATGATGCTGATGATGATGATGATGATGATGCTGATGATGAAGATGGTGATGAAGATATGGTGCCGGTGATGATGATGATGGTGATGATGGTGATGATGGTAATGATGATAATGATGATGATGATGATGATGATGATGCTGATGAAGATGGTGATGAAGATATGGTGCCGGTGATGATGATGATGGTGATGGTGTGATGATGATGATGATGATGATGGTGCTGTTGTTGATGATGATGATGATGATGATGATGGCATGAATTTGATAAATTCGCACAAATCTTTATTGTCATTTTTTTAATCAGTCAGTATTGATTTGTCAATACATTCTTAATCGTGTTCGTTCTGGAGTTTTATTTAAAGCTATATGTCATCCCCATATGTTACAGCGCTGAATGGGGGGGGGTGGCAAAATGTGCAGTTGGCCCCTTCCTCTTCAGGAGCTTTTTTAATTGTCCCCCTCCCCTCTTTTTGGAAAATCCTGGATCCACCCCTGATAATATAGGGCGGGGGCATGTATACAATGCCGCATGGCTATGCCTCTGCGGGTTTGTAGCACAGAGGGAAGTCTTCAATCCAGGAAAGTTTCAAGCCATGAGAGCAGCCGAATTTTTGGAATATAGCCACATACAATGGGTTGACATCAACCTCAGGGGTCCGTTTCATGAAGACTTGTTATGATCACACGTTCACAATTTCTATGACAAATGTACTATCAGCCAATCAAATCAAAGGATTTCATTGGCTTTTATTATAACAAGTTTTATGAAATGGGCTCGGGTCGGGCTCGGGTGCGTACACTCGGTTGCTGGTGAATATGATGAGGGGACAGGGGTCGCCTGGTGTTGGGGGCAATATGTAGTGCGGTTTCGTGACATTTCGTCCGGCCACAATTTTTCTGATGGAATATTTCTAAAACTTCAAACCTTTGAATAAAACTTTAACCTTTATCTTTAAAGTAATCTTGGACGTATGAATACATCATAGTTATAGAAAATATTTTAAACAAACATGTATTTTAGATTTTGACGTTGTGGTTGATTGGATCAATCGCAACTCTTTGTAAAACAGGGCCCTGACTTCAGAATAGACCAGTTCGTAGTTACTTCATGGGCAATTTTGGTCAAATGACCTTTCATTTCTTTCATCATGATAGGCAGATTTCAAAGCAAGATATTACGTAAGCTTGCCTTACATAGCAGGATGAAGAAATTGAATAGACCAGGTGACTAGAATAGCACATCAATGAACACTTAATGAAGGTATTTGTTGCATTCCTACTTTGAATGCATATCTTAGCATGTTGCACAATGTACTTGACAAACTGTGAAATACCAGTCGTTCGTGGAAGCATTGTTGTTTTTGTGGATGTAAATGAAAACGACAATTCAAAAGAATATATGAATAATCAAGACATCAAAGTTGGTGCTTATCTCATTAGATTTTAAACCACCATGTCACTTTAGTACAAATGACCTTCTTCTGATCATGCGTAGAATCTTTTGATCATGCGCAGAAAGGAACTACGAACTGGCTTTACGGGCTAATGCATACCGTAAATGGAAGAGGATGCCTAATGAGGTGTGGGTTCCTTATTATTATTATTTGTTTTGTATGGTATCATAAAAACAGGGTAGACACCATTTTTAATGAAATCCAGATCTATTATTGGGTATGGAATGGAATGAAAAAGCCCTGAAACTCCATCGAAAATGAATAAATAGATAAATAAATGAATTAATAAATGAATAAATAAGTAATCAAATGAATAAAATAAATTTGGGAAAATTAATAGTTACCCCCTCCCGGCCAATAAACGCACCTGGATGGGGACAGGGGACAAAGTGCCGACCCCCATCCCGGAGAGAATTTGACTTTGCTTGATATTATAACCCCCAAAAAAGTCACCCTATAGTGCTTCCGGAAAAGGTTGACTTGATTTTCTGGAGTCGTTAGATATGATTTGCCTCTCTTGACGAGGTTTTCCAGGCACGTCTGCAACATGAGCATGACGAACAATTGGATGAGCCGAACAGTATTGGCTGTCTATTACATGTATTGGTTTTTAATCTGTGTTTGTTGCTTGTATTGTTTATATTTTCACGATTCACGTTTCATTATTCACGAAATAAAAAAGAACAAGAAATCTCTTATAACCGGAAGATATACATCTTCGCAGTTCTAACCTCCAAGGGCATAATTATGATATCATAATCCTATTTTCCAGGGAGCCTTTCACGGAGCGTCTTGTCAGTACTCTGCTCGAAATAAAATGCGCTCAGCCAATCAGATTCAAGGATTTCCGTACCTTGGCAGTCACTGGTATACTGTATCCACCGATGATCCCAGGCCAGGGGCCCGTTGCAGAAAGAGTTACCTTACAACGCAAGTCAAAAATGCACACTGCTGATTGGTTGAAAATCAAGTTACGCATGATTTTTAGAGTTGCGTTTGATTGCAACTCTTTCTGCAACGGGCCCCAGGGCTCGCGATGCGCCGCAAAAGCTTTGGTTGCGCATGCTTTTCTTTTTCCTACTTTTAAAAGGGCCCTTAAAGGTGCGTTAATCATAAAGATGGAAGGAAGATAAATACAAAGAAGATATAAAAAACGACCAAAGATGAAAGACGACCAAAAAGGTAAAATACAAACTCCAAGAATACACCCGTCGGTGGCGTGTACTTGAAGCAAAGAAGACGCCGCCTGGGGCTAGATTTAGAAATAAAACCCTTCTGTATTACGTCTACATTAGCTATAAATCATTCAGATTCCATCTCTTCGAACGTTGGCTCCATTTCAAATACTGATGTCGAAACAACAGTTGAAAATGCTGTTATCAATCTTCATTGGTAGACACTTGAAATGGACCCCAGACCGGAAAAGCTTGTTCTCCAGTGCAAAACTTCGATGATGCATTTTTTGGGGGGTTACATCAATGATATTCGGATATTGCACAGACTTTTATATATTAATATGAATTTACTTTTTTTCGATATGAGGGTCAACGCCATATTTCAGTATACAAGCTATTAGCTGTTGATGGTCATCATGATCACGACCGGTAGATGCGACCAGTAGGCGAGGCGTTTTCTTTTCTTGCCTACTGCACAAAATTAAAGGGGGCAAACCCTTTGGGACCCCCCCCCCCCAAACGTGCCGATCAAAAGGCGCGAGCAAAGGTCGTGCTTGTAATGTGACCTTGAAGTAGCATATTATGACTTTGTTTCAACAATGAGAAAAGTCACGCCATTGTGAACACTAGAATGATCAAAGAAATCTCAGACGAACAATGGTATTGTTTTTTTTTTCACAAGCTATTTTTCTTCTTTTTTTAACTAAATCAAAATGTTGTAAAAAGTAACAAAATATTAATTACATGCACCTGGTCGTATGCCTTACACTCCCAATTAGTAATGCACTCGCAAACTTAGCTTCCGCTATATACATCACGATTACCTTTTAGTTAACATCCAAGAGGGACTCGATCTTCGAACCATCTTGCCCACTTTTCAGAAACAATCGAACCATGATATCTCCTCAAAGATAATGAAAAAAAAAATCCACGGAAAACAACAAAAATTATTTAAAAAAAACGAAAAAAATTAAGCTGTAGAAGAACTATTAAAATGAAGAGGAGTACCATTTATCAGGGGAAAAGGGAGCAGCAATTCAAAAAAAGGCCCGAAAACACGAAAATATAGAATATCATGATTTTGATTGTCTCCCACTGCCCTGGATAATCGAAACTGGATATCCCTCTATCAAATATCGATTATTATTATTACTCAGTGGTTGTTAAACGATAGAGCAGCTATCACATTGCCCCCAGTATAAGTCTATTGCCTCCGTTCTGTCTGCATTTTTCTATATATTATGTTACGTTTCATCTGCAAAATGATAAATTACATGTGTTTCTTTTTAATTCAAGATGCTAACTATCCGTCTGGTCAAACTTCCCCACTATCTATTCTAAATGCATCTTTAGAATGATGTTGACTCCCCTCCCCCCTCTTCTTTTTTCTCCATCACCACCAATCCATGCACCATCGCCATCATCATCATCACCACCACCATCATCACCATCATTATCATCATCATCATCACCATCATCATCACCATCATCACCACCACCATCATCCTTATCATCATCGTCACCATCATCACCACCATCATCATTATCACCACCACCATCATCCTTATCATCATCATCATCACCACCACCACCATCATCATTATCATCATCATCACCATCACCACCATCATCATCATCATTATCTTCATCATCTCACTATCACTATTATATTCATCCTGCTTTTCATTTTTGTTTTCACTATTGTTAACGCTCTATTTTAGCCTCACCATCAATTTGAAAACATAATTTTCATATTTTTGGGGAAGGGGTTACGTTTAAACATTGAATCAACAACGGTCTCTTTGAAGTCGACATTTCATTTTTATTTTCTACCTGACCAATAAATCTATGTTTATACACTCTAAAAAAAAAAAGGGTTAACCCAATATAGGGTAAATGGGAACATGCACGTTGGTTGGGAAGAAAGATACCCAAAGGCCCGTATTCTGAAGTCGGGTTTAACTTAAACTCAGGTTTAAAGTTGTGGTTTAAGTATAGCGAGCCAATTGTAACATAAATCACTAACAGCAGAGATATCATACTTCAGCTCATTTGGCACTCAAATCATTCATAATTGTCTAGGAAGTATAAAACGATTATTGGCTTCACCATCGATGAATCAGGAAAGAGCACAGTAAACATGAGAAACATACAACTTAATAAAAAATTTGATACTTTTGGCTTCCAAAACTTAAACCACAACTTTAAACCTGAGTTTAACTTAAACCCGACTTCAGAATACGGGCCAATATGTTGTAAATTTTACCATGGACCTATACCGTAATAGGTTCATGATTTTACGCAATGTTGCGTTGCAATAGCCCAATTTTGGGTAAAAAAATACCCAGCAAACATGCATGTTCCCGTTCTACCCAATTTGGTTAGAATTTTACTCAGTGTTTTTAGAATGTATCCCTCTTTCTTATTTTGTTTTTCATCGTTCACACGCTCCCTTTCAGTGAGGAAGTTTTAGTGGGCATCAATATTTTAACGAACTGAATTGTACATAATTATATTGCTACTGTGAAGTTAATACTTCATCAAATATAAACAAAATTATGTCATCTCTCAGCATTGTCGAGATCGCGTTTTACAACCTGAAAAATAAAAAATACAAGTATTTTACCCCCACATATTATTATAATTTATTGTGTTTCCAAATGAAAAGCAACGGTCAATTAGGAATGGGTTACATGAAAGTTGTTGGGAGGAATTCTAACTTGATTTCTTTATTCGGTCACAAACTTTATTTCCTTTATGGACAAAGTTATTCTATACATTGCCGCTTTCCACCTAAATGATATCCATTTCGTGAATTTCGACCCCGGCCTAAAAAAAGGAGATATATGTATCATTTTCAATTACCTAAAGGCAGTTACCAACGCATATTGTCATGGGTAATATGAGATGTGATACCCGTCTTTATTATAACCAAAATATGAAAGTCACTTGTTAGAACATTTACGTTACCGAGTACTCCCTAGTATTCTAGGGGAAGATACTCATGTCCACGAATGAAAGGCATGTGTGTCGAGTTAAATTCATAATTTTCTTCATCGCATATATAACAAGACTTGGCCGTCTGGTCGCGCGGATGAGGGCAGGCATCTAGATGGGATTGTTTCAAAAGTGATTATGATTTATTTAATATGACAAGTAGAAGATGAAAGATCCGCTAACGATTTCATTCCGGTTAACTGAGCAGGGGTGTCGGAATGCCCGGGGAAAGAGGGCCGTCAATTGAAATAGATTTGATAAGAAACGGTTTAAAAACCATCACGCTTATCTCTCCTTGAGGGGGTGATGTAGCCGCCTACGCGAGTTATATGCGGCGTGGAGAAAATGGGTCGATTGAGAGAGAGAGAGGGGGGGGGGGGGCGTGGGGGGAGGGTGTCGGGTTGGGGGGTAGGGGGAATGGAGATGGAAAGGGAATATGTTAAATAATGGCTCCTCCGTGGAAGAAAAGCTTGCGTAAAGGGAAGGAAATCACGTCAAATGAGAAACTCAAGAAAATGATATTAAGGTGTACTGCAAAACACCGGTGTTAATATAACACCAGCATGGTATCTATATCGGAAAACACCAGAAAAGTGCTGAAACAACACCAGTGTAGAATCAAACCGATATTGGTTCAACCATGGACCCTTCTGACAAGGTCCATGGTTCATCACTAATCGGTGTTGCTAACATGCCAGAATGGTGTTAGCCTAACGCCAAACCGGTGTTGTTTCAACACTTCTCTATTTTTTCCGATATAGATACCAGGCTAGTGTTGAATTAACCCGGGCGTTTTTGCAATGTGATGTAGAAAAAAAGGGAAAGAAAATTGCTGGGAAGTGAGGTGGGGGGGGGGGGGGTAGGAGAGGGGTAGAACAAAATCAGATACTATGTAATATACCTCTATCCCGGGGGGGGGCACTTACATTGGCGAGTGGATACCATGCGCGACCAAAAAAAACACGTAAAAAGGATGTCTTTTTCACGATAGGGCACGTTACGTACGTAACGTGATAAGGGTGTCAAAAACACAAAAATAATGAAAAAAGGGTATCTATTTCGCTAGGAAAATTACGTGTTTAGGGTCGAATTTGCGGGGATGATAAAACAAAATTAAAATGTTTTATAAAGGATGTCCTTTTTGCCCCAAAACTTCGTGTTTAGAGTCCGATTTGCGCGAGGTGTAGAAGGTGGGGTCGTACTAAACCAAATAAGGTAAAGCCGACGACCGAAGGACCCGTAACAATAAAACATTCCTGTACTTGTTTAGGGGTTCATTTCAGGGAATATTTACCAAGAGTATCGTTTTGTTTCCAATACTTGTTAAGGGTAGGGTTTCACACGCCAATACTTGTTAAGGGGTGCATTTTCAGAATATGGAAATTACGTGTTTGGGGTGCTTTTCGAGACCCCATGGTCGCGCATGGTATCCACTCGTGAATGGAAGTGGCCCCCCCCCCCCCCGGACCTCTCTATATAGAAACCAGTAAAACACAATTTACCACAATAACCACAATCAACACATACAATTTTTTTTTGCACATCAATAATTTATTAAAACAAGTATACAATAGATTACAATAAGAAACAACTGCATTCAGACAAAGTCACATCGTAAAAGCTGACAGAATGAAATAGGAATGTCACAAAAAAGTACAAAAAGGCTACTGATGTTACTTACGGCCATGACTCACCACCATTTAGTACTACATTGGAGTGGATGGATGGCATTAATATTCTAATATCTTCATAAAACCAAAAGCAATATAAAACCTTTTCGTACGTAAAACGATTAAGCTGATTTACACTAAATATTAAAAAGTGTTTAGTACTTTCAACAATCCTACAAAGATCTAAGTATCTTCGGCAAAATATTTGGTGTAAGTTAGAAAATAAGTATATCTCAAATCTAAAAGCGATTGTCTGACCATGATATATTGTGTGTGATATATCCTTGGTTTGAATTTGGCAAGATTAAGGTAAATACATTTTGAACGAACTATGAATTTTAATTCATATCAGTTAATAAGTCCTGGGGCTCGTTTCATAAAGCTGTTCGTAAGATATGAATGACTCAGCGCACGACTGGTAACCCTTTCTTACGCGCTAAATAATCTCAAATGAAGATTTAATGGTGAATATCATTTACCAAAAGAAAGGATCACCAGTCGTTCTTAAAGTTGCTCTTAACTTACGAACAGCTTCATGAAACGGCCCCCCGGAACGCACACTGTAAAAACTGCAGTGTTAAAACTGACACCAATTGGTGATAATAGAGAACCACACCCTGAGATGTTAAAATTACACCCTAGAGATTAAACATAACACCAGAGTGTAAATGTAACAACAAAGGTGTTGTAATAACACCCATAGGTGTAAAACTAACACCACCAATTTAACACCGGTGTAAAATAACTGGTGTGGTCCTCTATGTACACCAGTTAACACCACAGTTTTTGTTGTGTATAACGTTAAGAATCATCTGAGCCCCACTTTAGTAATAGTTTTGATTGATCCTATACCAATCCCAACTATGGAAAGCCAACATCACAAAGTTCAAGAATGCATAGGTCCATTTCAGTGCTTTAATTATGACATGCACTCATCAATGTTTAGACCCAGACAGTCGGCTCCTCTCTGTTCAAAAGAGGGCGTTGTACATTTCTTACATGTTGCATTATACTGTTAATGGTTTCCATAGTTGATACTGATTGGATCGATCACGTTGAGCTTTTTTGTGAGACCTGGGCCTGGCATCACTGTGTTGACGCGCAACCAAACATGTCTATCCCCTCCAGAGCTGCCCAGAAAGTCCCCCACAACAGTCCTTTACAGCACAACCACTAAAAACAGAACCACTACCCGTAGAGACAAAGATACTACGTCAAAATCATTCCGAAGATATATACTGGCACCCACCAGTTAGCCTGAGGGGGCGATTTTAGAGGCAGCGCAAAGCCCAGGGGCAAATTGGACTTGAGAAATGATGGGTATGAAGCGTCAAGAGTGCTAAGCAAATATGATACCATTTACATACATGTCTGACTTTTAACTGCCTGTGACCTTTCAGAGATAGGGAGCTTTCTAAAGCTATGTCATCCGCGTTTAAATGTTTAATGAACGTTGAGAAGGTTTAAGTAGAGCGTCTTCCCTTAGTCACACGTGACATGGAGATTATTATCAAAGTTAGGTATGACATTTGCACAAGGGAGTCTAACTCTGGTGAAAAATCAAGCGATAAACAAGATATAAACGATTAATGAATACTGCCAAAACAAACTTTAAGTGAAAGTTACAAGTGTCAGGATTCATAACAAGGTTGATTCTAAACAGTTATCATTGAATAACATGTTATTATTTTAAAGGTTTACATCTGATTACTCCATTAATTCTTGTTCGTACAGAATTATACAACAAAAAGTATTTAAAATATGATCCACAATGTGCTGTACTCAACCCAGGTGAGGTAAATGGGTACTGGTAGGAAGTAATTCCTTAAGAAGCTATCTGCGCTCTGAACGCCTAGCTTAGCCGGGTAATATAGGAGCACCTTGAGCACCTAACAAGGTGGATATGTGCGCAATATAAATACCCTATATTATTAAAAATATAATAGTACAGTATAAAAAAAAGATGGCAGCAAAATGCACAAAAAATAGATATATTTCTGAAGGCAGAAATGACATTGCTTGAATGCAAACGGGCATACTTGTAATTTAGCGTCTTTCAAAGAGTTATGACTGATCCAATCAACCTCACATATATATGGAAATCCATTAATTTCATTATTTTTTCTTTGGGAGATTTGCACAATGGCCTTTGTAGGCAAAGAGAAGCACACTGAATTTTCAAGAAAAATATGAATGCACGAATATACACCATATCTAGAAAATATTTTGAACAAACATGTATTTTAGATGTTGATGTTGCTGGCTTTCCATAGTTGTGCTTGACTTGATCAATTGTATCTCTTTGTAAGATGGGACCCAGATGTGATGAATACTACTGGAATGGATATCCTACATCTATGTCAGGTCTTTGTAGAGCATGCATGCGCTTTGTTTTAATAAGTAGATTCATCATGTAATGAATAAAAAAATAATGAAAAATATCAATGAATGAAAAATAAAAACCATAACAATTTTGTTAATTACAACACACATTTTAAGACATACACTATATCCCTGCCATACCAATCTAATGTACTTTTCTTGCACATATTCTTACACACATAAAAATTCTTAATTGACCTAAAAGTGAGTTCCATCATTTTACTGTTGCAAATTAAAATCACATCTCAAAGGCGTATCTATAAAATTCTAAAGGTGTACCAATAACATTTCTACATCTGTCAAGTTTTAAATGTTCAGCTGTGACAAGTACAATACAATATATGGAATTTCTTAATAAAATATACTCATGCTTACATACTTTCGTCACACATAAAAAGATAGTAAACTGGGTTATAATACGCATTACAACAATAATATAAACATTTTTTTGTCCATATAACGATATATTCTTTGAGATATATAATATGTATATATTTCTATCTTCACTTCACATGCACGTACATAGCATTCCATAATCAATATAAACAATGTATACCCTCAGTTGACTTGAGAGGCAGACAGACTTAACTCCACTCTCATCGGATTCCTTCTGCCATTCAACAGGTGAGATACACATTTCTGTTATAAAGACTTTCAAACATAATACTTATGTGTCTTATCTACACGATAAAACATGAGACACATTTTTTCATGTCTGATACTTAAAACTCTTCTACAATAATACTAGTACTATATAAAACCTACACTGGAAACATGTATATGATAAAAATTTTACACAACTCTGTACAAAATTTACATTTTTCATTGTTACATCACGTCTAATCTGTTACTCCCAAATTGCAAAAAGAAAAAAAAAGAGAGAAAAAAAATCCCTATTGCAAATAATCATCCCCTCAAATTAAGTGAAAACAATACCACCAAGGGTGTAGGCTGGGGGTGCACTGAGTGCATGTGCACCCTCATGCTGAGGCATAGGAGTTCTGACACTGGCAGGGAAAACAAAATTAGCACCCCTTCTTCTGCTTTCAGCAACTGATTTTCCAATCTTTAGTTCCACCTCCCAAAGATGTGCACCCCCATACCACTTTAGTTCCATCTCTCAAGGATGTGCACCTCCCCATGCTCAAACCAGCCTACGCCCTTGACCATCTACAGTTATATGTCATTATATTTAAAACTATGAATTGAACAATGCATACAGAAGACGACATATTATACAACGTGTAGATTAACTGCCTGTGCTATATAAACTTGTAAGGGCATTGGGTAAGTATGTGTACATACATTACATTATTGAAGGGTATTATCACACTCAATGATAAGTAGAATAATAACCATTGGCTTATTAAATGTACATCACAATAGTAAGTAGCACTATTCAAAGGGCATTGTCGGAAAGGGAGTGCCAAGATTCCTCACAAAAATGTACAAAAGAAATGCCTGAAGATAGATTTCAAGTTTACTCTGGAGCGAAAGGTGCACTATGGGTATGAAATAAGGCCCCACTGTCCCCAATCTCATCAACAGGTGGCGCGATTCATTTGTGTCAAATCAAAGAACTTTTACTTTAGTACAATGTCTTGATATGTTATTCAGCCTTGATATATTTCAGGAATTATTCCTCACGAACTCAAACCCTTCCAGGACCCTGTCACAAAAAGCTTAGCGATTGATCGTGGGATCGATTTTTACAATTGATCATGCACGATAACCAATGCAACAATCATAGAAACCAGCCTCCCGATCGATTGCTATGATTTGTGTAAAGGGGTCCAGGAGCAATTTTTTTTTTCCTTTGCTCACTTCTGCAAACCGAAGTATATCAAATCACTTCAGTATATTGGAATGTGAATCACTATACTTAGTAATTCCTTTACTTTTTATGAATGAATTAGATAGAGAAAATCCTTTGAAATCAGAGAAAATACATGTAGAGGTCCTATCTTAAAGGGGAAGTTCACCCTGAAGAAAACTTTGTTGTGAAAATAGCAGAAAAAAAAATAGTAAAAAATATTGGTGAAGGTTTGAGGAAAATCCGTTAAAGAGTAAGAAAGTTATTAGAGTTGAAAATTCTGGATTTGTGACGTCATAAACGAGCAGCTGCCCCATGTGTTATGTAATATAAAATGTATGAAATTCAAATTTTGTATGGTTCCTGATGACTTAAGTTTGCTTTCTTTTCATGATCGGGTATGAAATGATTTGTCTATTGATATACAAAAGTTACAGTGAAAACCATTTTCAATTTTCTGAGAAGACATTTCATTGATATTTTACCATTCGCTATGTAGGAATGCTGCTCGCATATGACGTCACAAATCAAATAATTGAAATTCTAATTATTTGATGAATTTTTCTCAAACCTTCGACAATATTTTTTATTATTTTTTCTGCTATTTTTACAATAAACTTTTTGTCAGGGTGAACTTCCCCTTTAAAAGTACCTTGGCCAGTACAGTAGACACGTGATTCCGATTAAGCAACAAAAAATTTGGTAACCATTTAACATGAATGTAAATTCTTCAAAAAACTTTAAGACATTCAAGATGACATTGCCAAGAAGAGCATGCAAGGAGTATCACTTGTTTCACCATTAAATCAAAATTACAGAACATGGTGCAAGGTCAGAGAAATTGTTTATACAATTTGAAATCAAGGACACAACATTTTCGGACACAGATAGAAGAAAAATGTCATATTCGTAGTTAGGCCTACATGTGATTTTCATGTCGTGGCATAACGCGATAATTGCAATAGTCATCATTCTTATACTGAATTGAGAAATTCAATGATAACTCATATTTTGTGCATGGTATTTACAAGTTAGTAACTATGTACAATTTATACAAAAATGAGGAAGATTTGTCTAATTTGGTTTCTACTTTTATATTTGGTGATAATTGATATAATATGAAGGAGGAATTAAATGCTTGTGCCCACTGCCTAACAGAAGCAAAATCTTGAGGGTGAATTTTTTTCTCTCTCTCTCTTTCTTTATCTTTAATACCCAAAATGGCAAGTACAACTCACCTGACCCACAAAAACTAAAAGATTGTCAAAGATAAATATACATGTAGAATGAACTGAAGTCTTAGCCAGCATTTCGGAGGCAGACATCATTTCTTTAAATGATGCGTTGTCCTACCTAAATCTTCTTTTGGAAAGCATTTAAGTCAGAATAACTGTAAGCTCTTGTGGTTATATAAAATTTTGACATCATTCATACCAATAATGCTAAAAAAAATAGTCTATGACAGAGCTGCTTTTGCCAAATCAGATGGCCGTTTAAGTAGCTTGTAACGTGCAACTTGCAATGAACATCATCCCCGATGAAACATGGAGGAGATCATCTTCATACATATCAAACGTTCATTTCATATTAAAGTAAAAGTGTAAAGCAAACTAATGCATTCCATAGAAACCATTAAGTCATGATGGACAAAAAACTGAAAAAGCTTAAGGGGAAAACTTAAAAGTAATATGAGCAATAGAGGGGGAAAGGAAATGGGAAGTGAATGACTACAAGATTTTTATATTTTTTTGCACCCGTACAATACAAAATAAACTTATTTCATCAACCAATAATCAATATCAAAAAGTGGATGTTAATTCTATGTAATTGAGGAATGTAGGCTAGGTTTAATTCTCTCGGAACTAGAACTTTTTTTTCACTTTGTCTGCCTTATTTTGTGGTAAACACAAACTAATGGCGCAGTCACGTTTCACCTACGATGGCAGCCGCTTTTACAATATTTTTACCAGCTTCCTGTATGTGGTTCATACAGAAATCTGTATAGCGGCCGCTTTTTCACCTAACCGTGCGGACATCATAGGGGAAATGTGACTGCAGTACAAGGCTTACCAAAGCAGAGGTACATGTATTGTTTACATTCACACAGAACTAATAATACAAAAAGATATTACAAATTTGAGGTAAAGTACACTGGACCACATAATATTCTGTTTGTTCATTAGAGAAAAGGTAATAATTTTCATCAAGATGCAGTTTATCAAAATTATCATTTGAATAGTTTAAAAGATACTGAAACTTTTAAAGCAGTACACTGTAGTACAGATAAATATGGACCGTTTTAACATTTTCCTTGGATCACAGATTTTGTGTAGCTCCTGCAGTAAGGCATAAAAACAAAAACAAACTTTTACAGGGGGGGGGGTTCCAGCACCATGATTACATAACTTGCAAAATAAAAACTTTTCAATTGAAATCAAAGCACCTGAAACACATCTACAAGTAGTTTTTCAAAGTTTCTTTTTTCGTGATAGCAGGAAGAAAATGCATTTTCCTCTTGCCTTTATAGGGTCTGGGGATAGTAACCTTGCAGAGAATAACTACAATTTACAGTGCCAGGACCACGCATACTCTGAACATGTGTACAGCTATATACAGATTTATGTACAGGGCACCTGCCTCCATTCACCTCTAAGCTTTGAACTCTGACCTTTGACCTCACCAGACCTCGCACTTATCTTTGGGGTTCATCCGCGACCCTACGGGGCACTTGAACTGCTCAGCAAACTCTTCTGAATTTGATAACGTACCAATCACCCTGGAGAAATGAAAACACAATAGAGGATCATTGAACAATATTAAGCCTATTTATTCATTTTTAATATATATGGATCCATTGTGTCGTACGCACCACGAACCATCCTCTCTGCGCACTTCGATGCGAAAGTTAGTTTTGCAGAAAACACATTTAAAGAAAAGCTTTTATTAAACCAGCAATTAGTGCACCTTCAAGGAGAGCAAATTGTTTACCAGTGTCTTTGTTCAAAAGTTCAGGTTCCAAAGTTTCATCCCGTATCTTTTATTTTCTTGAAGTGAATTATTTACGCCACAGTGGGCATCGTAACAGAGAGGACGGTTCATGGAATAGATACAGTTGTACTATCGCACCTCGCGATTTCACCACGAACCGTCCGCTCTGTTACGATGCCCACTATAGCGTAAATAATTCACTTCAAGAAAATACATAGATACAGGATGGAACTTTGGTACCTGAACTATCAGACGAAGACACCGGTAAATAATTTGCTCTCCTTGTAGGTGCAGTTATTGCTGGTTTTAAAAAAGCTTTTCTTTGAATGAGTTTTCTGCAAAACTAACTTTCGCATCGAAGTGCGCAGAGAGGACGGTTCGTGGTGCGTGCGATGATTTGTTTGTTGGTTTTTTTTTTTTGGGGGGGGGTTAGATCTGTTCTTCTTTAATTTTGATACTTACAAACAAAGCATTTTTATTCAATAAATTGATTACAAAAATCCATTTAAAACAAAATTTGGGTTTTGCCCAAAACTACAAAAATTATGCAAATAATGATAAATTAACATTCTTCTTTTAAATAGTACTTTGCAACAGCCTTCTAAACCACTTTACAGATAGACCTATATCAGTATCCCAGTCTTCATATTCTGGCTTGCCTACACATAAAGTATGCACTTTTTCCCTTCAAGCAAGACTTTGCAAACTCAATTGGTAGGCATATTGTCAGCATACTTAACACCATAAAGTAAGTCAGGAGAGAGAGAGAAAAGAAGCTGACACAAAATGACTGTCTTTAAATTTAAAATACATCAGCATCTTCTTTATGAAAATAATCACAAAATTCAATAAATTGGCAATGTGATTGAAATATTAACTATCCCCGTTTTTCATACGCATACTTTGCATTTTTGTTCACTCTGTAAAGATATTCTCAATCAATCTTTCAGGGGGGAGAAACATCCTGAATCAGATATGAAAACAAAAATAAAAACAGACTGAAAGCATGAACAAGTGAGCTAGGGGGTGTGTCCCTGAATGGGTATATTTCAAATAAGCACTGCAATGAAATACAATTAAACAGAGAAAGTGTACTTTGTTTGACCTCATAATTTACTTGACCTATAGCCTATAGGGACAAGATGCACTATCTTACAACTCTCCTCAGAAAGTGGGAACATTCAGAAATTGGCGATTCAAGAAAGTATGTAGGCCTACATGTGACCCCCGCTGTCTAGGACCTACATAAAGTGATTCGTTGCTGCTAGTACTCTGTGCTTCATATGAAAAATACTAGGTCTCACGTCATAAAGAGTCATGAAAAATGCACAATTCCTATTACAAGTAACAATCAGCCAATTACATCGGACCATTTCAGCAGCTTGTATCTGTTATTGTAAAATTAGTTATAACAAGTATAACAACTCTTGCGTCACGGGGCCCCTGGCATACATTTTTTTTTTGGGGGGGTAAGGGCTTCAAGATTTTGTCCCCTTCTCCTATCCAGAACCAAGTGGTGAATGAACTTTCCATTTTTATGACATCAATAAAACTACTTTGGTAAGGGAATTTACAGATTGCCAAAAGACTGTAAAACAAATCACATAGCTTCCATCAGGTGTATTCAGACCGACTCAATTACCAGAATACCCGTTAAATTACCAGAACTTATCCAGGCCCTAAAATTCCTGATTTTTTTTCTGCATTCACACCACCTAAAAGCAGACTGCATTGGGGTAAGTACTTGAGCATGCACAGTATGGCAATATGGTCTGATTAGCAGGCAAGGTGCAAGCCTGGGGGGAGGACCACTTCCATTTTCAAGTGGATACCATGCATGACTATGGGGTCTTGAAAAGCACCCTAAACACGTAATTTCCATATTCTGAAAATGCATCCCTTAACAAGTATTGGCGTGTGAAACCCTACCCTTAACAATTATTGGAAACAAAACGATACTCTTGGCAAATTTCCCTGAAATGAACCCCTAAACAAGTACAGGAATGTTTTATTGTTACGGGTCCTTCGGTCGTCGGCTTTACCTTATTTGGTTAGTGCGACCTACCTTCTACACCTCGCGCAAATAGGATTCTAAACGTGCCGTGTTGGGGCAAAAAGGACATCCTTTATAAAACATTTTAATTTTGTTTTATCATCCCCGCAAATTCGACCCTAAACACGTAATTTTCCTAGCAAAATAGATACCCTTTTTCATTATTTTTGTATTTTTGACACCCTTATCACGTTACGTATGTAACGTGCCCTATCGTGAAAAGGATATCCTATTTACGTGTTTTTTTGGTTGCGCATGGTATCAACTCATCAATGTAAGTGGCCCCCCCCGGGGTGCAAGCAGCCCACATTGATGGCATACGACTCGCTGGGTTGTAAAAGTTCCGATGCTATGCTATCACACTGCAAGAATATCCACAACCTTTGAAAAATCTGTGCGAATGTTCTCATAACATAACCAACTACCTTACTTTTCAGCTGGGTTTTTTAAAAGGGATATTACACATTTTTTGCTTTCACATTGGCCAAATTCCTGGTACTTTTAAATCAGGGTAGATTGGGGTGAATTAACCAATCAGAGAATACCTGGTTTTCTCAAACTTCGTGGCTGTCTGAAAGTAGCAAACGCTTTGGTCTTGAAATACTTCCAATTGCCTATTAACCCACCCGCACTCTTTTGATGGTTTTCAGGGCAAAATTGGTGAGGCGAGTTAGAGGTCCCGTCTTCGGGGACCAATAATATTGCTCAAATTTGTGAGATATTGTTTCTCTCTCTCTCACACACGAAGTTATAAGCTATTAATTTTATCTTACTTTAAAGATATATTCCAGTTTGGTAACGATCTCAAAATGACTTTTTACAGAATCTAATATAATGACCACCCAAGTGTCTGTTTGTATGAATAAAAAGTGTGCCAAAGGATTCTGGAAGAAATTGTGTAAATGCTGAGAAATAAGCAAAATAAGCGCGGATTCGGTCACTTCCGTTGGGTCTTTATTCCAGCAATAATAATACACTGTCCCACGTGTGCCTATCTGTGTTGGTGATCTTCAGTGTGAAAATTTTTCAGCGTAGATTTCAAGATTTCACAAAGTTCAGTTTATGTAACTGTACCAGATCTAGATCCTCGAGATATAATGACAATTAAGCCTGGTTTTACAGACTTTCTCATGAAATTAGTGTTAACTGCAACTACTGGCATTTCTCTTTAAACTGTGAATACACACCAAAACATTTCATCTGCAGGTCAAGTTTCAGCATTAAGATTTTGAGTGCAAACATTTATACTTGGTAGCAATGTTAATACATACCCAAACATTTAGGTTACAAAGTCACACTTTATCAATTATAAAAGAGAAAAAATTGAGAACTTTCGATGGGCCAATTTTGATGTAAGAAATTCATAATAAAAAATTGTGAAATTATTTACAAAGCCACTAAATATATACGATCACAGATAATGCAATCATGGATTTTCATTGCCTAATATAATTGTGGCAGCACAAAATGCAGCGATTGAGCTTTGGAACTCTTGTTGGAATGCTTCCCAGGGAGTGGAGAAAATGCATACTCTGTGTGCAGGCATGCAAAGATTCGGAGACCAGGGTAATAATAATTACAATGAAAACACTTAGAAGCAAAACATTAAGTGCTACATAGATAATTATTCATTATCATAAATGGTTTGTTTCATGTTTCATATGCAGAATGGATAATCTACTCCCCTAATATGTTGTCATTGATGCTGAAAGCATACTTGCATTAAAAAAAATTATGAAAGAGGAAATCAATGCTTTTATTTAATATCCACATATATTTAATAATCTTTTACAACTTATTTTGTTTTGATTATTCTTAATTTACCACTTCCTCAGTATCATATGTACATGTATATGAATTTTCACTGCTTAAGTTATTATTGCCTATACACATATTTCTCATGTCAGTTTTTACAAAGGTTACTGCTTTTTAATGTTTGAAATATGTAAAGAGTCTTTTGTTTGTTCTTTGTATACATGACCGATTCAGCCTTTTGGTTGCGACTCATGTTTTTAACAAACCTCAAATTGAATCACATTATAGCATTGTATCTTGCATTTTGGTTACAGTAATTTACTTTTCGTACACTCCTGCCCTAAGGTACATAATGGCACTCCACCGGTCACAGTTTTCAACCTCATTTTAGCACTGCGGGTAATTTTTTTTATTTCGTTGGTTGGAGGAACGCAGTTCGCAAAAAATGGTTAGTGAATGGTAAATCGCGAGAGTAACCCGCAGTGCTTTGGTTGCATTCACTTCATTGTTTAGTGAACATTTTAGCTGAACTGTTGCCAAAATTTGGCTAGTCAAATAAAATCATTATGAGGTTTCCATTGAAATAACCAAGAAAACCAGAAATTCACTTCCCCTTTCACTTCACATCACAAGATGGCAGCATATAACTTTCTATCCTCAAAAAAAGGCATCCAGGCAGTAATATCAGAAAGATTACTTTAAAGCCAAATCCAACCCTACAGAAGGTTTTTTTTTTTTAATAAAAACAAAAATGTCAAACAAGCGTAACTAAATATTTCCATTGAATATGTTGACTCCTAAAAAAAATATGAACTAGATAAGCAATGATGGTCCATCTTAATATTGAGGTATTGTTCACCATCATCTCATCATCATCATCTTCATTATCATCCTCCTTTTCATCCTCCTCCTCCTTCTCATCATCATCATCACCATCATCATCATCATCATCATCATCCTCCTCATCATCCTCATTATCATCATCCACATCACTATCATCATCATCATCATTATCCTCATTATCATCATCATCATTATCATCATCCTATCTACCTCATCACCATCATCATCATCACCAACCCCATCATCATCCTCAACATCATCATTCTCATTATCATCATCATCACCAACCCCATCATCCTCATCATCATCATCATCAACATCATCATTCTCATTATCATCATCATACTCATCATCCTCATCATCATCATTATCATCATCACCATTATCACCAACCCCATCATCATCATCCTCATTTTCATCATCCTCATCATCCTCATTTTCATCATCATCGTCATTCTCATCATCATCCTCATTATCATCATCATCATCATCACCATCATCATCATCATATTACTATTATCCTAAGTATCAATAATAACGAAGTGAAACTGCAATTGTATCAAATTATCTGCATGCAATGGAAATTTGCTCTTTCGAATTGATGACCAGAATGAACTGTCCCTTCAAATATTTTTATATATTTCCTTTAAACCACCTTGGGCCCTTTTAAAACAAAACGTAGCAATCGATCATATATTTGATTATGTCCGTGATTAAACATAATAACCAATGCAATCAATCATAAAAAATTGGCCCTATGATCAATTGCTAGGCTTTGTGTTCCAGCTCTTATAATACACTAACAATCAAATCCATTCATCATACTACACTGGAGAGTGTTATGGGGACAACCTCATTTCCAGGAAGGTAATTTTAACACTTACCTATATCTTGGTGGTGTGTGTTCATCTGTAAGGAGTTGTAACCTTGCTGCTTGTGGAGTTGAGGTTGAGCACCAAACCTAATGTAACAATCAGATTATTCATTAAATAATCAAACAGTCTGAAGAAAGTCATACAAACACCAATTCATTTTCATTTTTTTCCCACAACATCAGCTCTTTGGTATCAAAGTTTTACATTCTAATTCTAGGTTATTAAAATTTTATTTATAAACTCAGATGCAATGCATTCTGGGATTAAAAAGAGCTTTTGAAATTAATATTAAATTGAAAATATGAAAATGACTAGATAATTAATCATTGTTGTCAATTCAAGGAGGAACAGATTGGCAATGCAATGAGACAACAAATTATATGTTTAAACATGCGATTGTCAACGATTTGCATCAGTTTTCCTTTTATCACTCCGTTTGACGCATAATATCTACAACTAATTTTTTTCACAGAATGAAAATGAATGGATGATTAATTGTGCTGCCGTTTTGGGGATCAACAGATTAATAATAGTGATCTTCCGCGAGCTGTACCCTTCTATTGAACCCTGACTCACCTGTGCGAATCCCAGGAAGAAGAGCTGTTTATGCGTTAACCCTAACGCAGGAAGCTCTTGTTCTTCCCCATGCTCTCGTATCCATTCAATATAAGCCTGCCAAAACACAAATAATCGGAATCAGGATTCTATTTTAAAAGCGCTTTATTTGATTCAGATTCAGTCATTTATCTATGCAAGATTTATTTCAAGTGGGTTTTTTTTCACTGTACATCCATCCTATTCAGTGTTATACAGTCAATAAGCACTTTAAATTCAGCACAAATGAAGTATGGGCAAAACAAACTTACCAGAGATGAACAGAAAAACTTTATGTACCATCGTTCAACATGATTTATGACATACGAACAAGAGATGGCTGGAGCGGGAAATACATGTACTAGTATTAGAGGCAAACATTGGTAAATAATGCCTCAATAATATTTGAAGAAAATGGTTAAATATGCAGGGAAATACTACAAAATATACTAATGAATATTTTCAGGTACTGCCTAGTGCCAGCCACACTGAAACGTTGTTAGCCTAACAGAGCGCTAACAGTAAGCCAAGTCACATCTTTTGGATTGTTAAGTCAAAACATTTATTTCAATGTGTAACAGGGCCTCTGTTGGTGCACTAGCACTAAGCACTAGCAACGTTTCTGTGCTGTCAATACAGGTGCTTCTGAAGCATATTCTACCCTTTTCCTGTACATCTTAAAAACTTCCCAGCATTTAGAATCTTTAAGTGATTTGAATTTTCTTGCCATATCTTAAGCTTAAAAGTGTTGCTGACCCACTTGTGACCCACTCGGGACAAATCACCTGGGTCCCGGAACACAAAGGTTAGCGATTTATTGTATGCTTGATTTTCATTATTGAGTGTACATTGTAGTCAATGGAATCAATCGTAGAAAAATGTTCTACGATCATTGCTAAGCTTTGTGAAACGGGCCCAGATCCACAACAAACATTCGCAAATCTCTGAATAGAAGTGAAAGAAAAGTCTCCGATAAAGCAGATGCTTACATGATATGCAGACTTTAATCCACCGTTGTCCGCTATATTTTCTCCTAACGTCCTTCTGCCATTAACCTGTAGGAATATAACATGTTAGGGTAAACGCAATATTTAACACTCCTTCTAGCACTGAAATACAATCACATTATAACATGAACAGATATGAAGGTATTGCAGAATAATACACTATAATCTAGCATTGAAATATAATCCTCAATAAAAGAAGTATATCAAAAAAAAAAAAATTTCCTTTTTATGGTCAGATCTATATTCTTTGGACCGAATTAAAACAGAAAACATATGGTGAAGAGGTGGGGATTGAAACTTTTTTTTATTTATTTATTTCGGTGTAAAAAACATTGCACATAGCAGGCTTACAGCTGAATTGCGTACAATTTACAAGGATACAAAACACAAACAATAGTTGATAAAAATATATTATATTGAAATAAGACATACATAATTAAACTCTGATCTATAATCAATGAATTTATGATTTAACAAATGAATTTACTAATGAATATTTTACGATATACTTCAAAATGGTTGCTTTGGGATGTACATGTCAAATAAATATGCCATCTGTCTCCTTTTATTCTAGAAATTGAATTAAAGAGGTATTATAGAGTTAAAATCCTATTTTTTGTTATGTTCCGGTTCTTCTTTTTCTGTCTCTGTTTCTTCTTTTTCCTCCTCTTTTTTTTATTATTTCACAACTTTCTACAACTAAAAGAATCGCTAGGTGGTTTCAAACCGCCTCGAGCACAAGAATCCCCGTTAAATTACAAGAACTTTTTAAGGCTACAAAATACCCGTTAATTATTCCTGCATTCACACCGCCCCGAAACACATCCTTCGGGATAAGTTCCCGAAGTTACGAGCATGCGCAGTATGGTCTGATAAGCAGGCAAGGCGCGAGATTCAAAATCACTAGCCAAGCAGGCACCCACGCCGCCGCGCCCAACGACACGCTGGGCTAAAAGTTCCCGTAATTTGCTTTCACATTACCAAAATACCTGGTATTTTCTGATCGGGGTAAATTTCCCGATCAGAGAATACCTGGAACTGGCGAACTTCGAGGCGGTCTGAAACCACCTATGGGGGCGGGGTGGTCACCCCTGCCCCCCACCCTCCCCTGCACCAATCAAATCCCAAACACAAAGTCAACAGTATCAGTCCAGGAAAGAAATAGGGACAGACCTTATTTCCTAATATTTCATATTTGGAGTACTGATCCACCATGCATTCCGTTTGATCGTTAAACTTCTGAATGGTATCATTCTTCCACCACTGATGGAGGTTGCCGTTTTTATCGTACTCTCTCCCGGCATCGTCGAAAGCATGGGTGATCTCGTGACCCATCACCACGCCCATACCACCAAAGTTCAAAGATCTAAGGAAAGAAAAAAATTTTCTTTAGGAAATGATATCTTGTTTTTTCAATATCTCTATCATAAATTAAAAATACATACATTACTTCTAATCTGTGTTTGCCGCATCGTGAGACAAAAGATTATTTCTTTACTCAGATTCAGCTACCACGATGATCAACATCTTCCGTACTATTAAGCTAAACTTTATGTTTCATTATATTGCATTATGCTATTCTTTCTATATGTTCAATTTCAATACATTATTTCTATTTGTCTATATAGATATATTTATGTATATCAATTGGAAATCTATGGAAAATTTATTAATGTATTACTTATTTAAACAAAATACTGTTATGAATATTTTTTTATGTTATTGTATATATATTTTAAAACAAAAATGTTCATGTCAAATGAATGAAGTTTGATAATATAAAAAATTCATACCAAATTCAATTCAATATTTGTTAGTATAATCAAGAATAGTGATAACATTCCCGACCAAAATTACTGAATTATTCATTACTCAAGTACATGTATATTTACCATACATTCAAAATGTTCATTATGTTGAAATGTCATTATTTATACATTTATTCTCCTCCTATCCCCCATTCTGTACTTCTTTTGTACACCTTTCTCTCTGTAACCCCTTCCATATATCATGCATTGATATACATTTCTAACTATCTATTTGCATAGAGTGTAATTTGACTCTGTTCTAATTTATGTAATTCAGCCTTTGGTTGCAAGTTGGATTTGATTTTAATAAATCCCATCTATCTATCTATATATCTATCCAAAAGGTATTATATAAGTTTGCTCATTTCAAATGAAACTTTGGTTCGTAAAGCTTAGAAGACAAACTGGGAGTAGACTGGGTGGAAATTTACCAAACTTATATGCTATAAAAGTTCTACAGGAAAAAACTTATCCAATCATCAATGTCAGATTGGCGAAAGAATAAGATCTTGCTCCAAAGTTATTGTTAGAAATTTGGTGAGTTATTACTTGCCATTGAATGCAATAAAAATAATGATAAGACATACTCACTTTGGATAATCTTTGTCATAAAACGGCGCTTGAAGAATACCAGCTGGGAAAACTGTTTACAAAGCAAAAGCAGAACACATTTGATAAGGAATATGTCATGTTTACATGATGTGCTAATAAAACGTAAACATTGAACATACATGTACTAGTGATGTTATCGAATCATCACTAATCACATTATAAACAACGACAGAGTATCATAAAGACCAAACCCGAAGCCTCAAACATTATCTCAAGATATTAATGCAACATGGGCTCCCATTCAATGACCTTAAATGTAGCTATAAATCATTGGAAACATATGTTGTTTAATATCATTCTGTACAAAATAGAATTGTTGTTTTTTAATTCTTTTCTGTCTCCAATCAGTAGTCCAAGTAACATGATTATTGGCTGGGAATTTAAAATCTATTCACCATAACAGTACACACTATACATGTACATTATAAAATCCACAGAGAGTATATTTTAAGAGCATTCTAGGAATCCTTCCTACTTGTCGCCATTTTCTACACTTAAATGGACTGTGGCCTATGTATATAAAGCTTTCCAAAGTACATAGGTGGGTGGGACTTGAACCCCAGACCTTGTTAGTTTCAAACCTAGACATGGTACACCAGGGGTACAATGCAATTTATTAGAGTGTCAAAACTGAGTCAGTGCTCGCAGACTACTTGTTCAGATTCATAAAACTTGTCTTTCAGCACAACGCAAGCTCCTTCTGTTAGCCTGCATAGCAATGGTAAAAGGTAGCAAGTGACATCACAAAAAATACAACTCATGAATGTTTGTAACCTAGTATTATCCTCTTCTGGGTCACGTTTATGCATGAATAATCATCCTGCTAAATGGCATGTCAGGCAAGGCACCCTGGAAAAATTTGGTGAAAGGGACGATGACAAATGCATTTTAAGTTACAGGAAATGTCACTTTTGTCTTTTGATTCCTTCTGCCATAGCAAAGTAGTATTATCCAGGTGACAGTTCCCCACTTGACTGTCGAGTGTGACATCACTACTACCCCAGCTGGGATGGGGGTCTAAGGTTACACAAACATTGGCATAACTTCCGCTCTTAGTGGAGTTCCCATACCAGAGATTGCATTGACCATCAAACCTAGATTAACGACATATCCTACATTTTTTAGCTGTACTATGGTTTAGACAGGTGATCATAACAATTTTAACATTCATGTTTTCTCTATTCACCCTCTCCTGCCAGAGGCCACATTTCTTTCCAATGTTTGCAACAAAAACATTGACATTAATTGATAAGCATGCTACACCCCCCCCCCCCCCCTCCTAAAAAAAAATCCTCCAATTAAAGCACACAGAATGGATTCCAGACAGATATTTATCAAACTAAAATATAAATCACAAACTCTTTTCAACCCATTGCCTACTGGAATAAGTTAATTCCTGTACAAAGCCTATGGGTATTACACAAAATAATGCCAATGTTATTCTGCTTTTATATAGTACTTTAATATTGCATCACAATGATATCTAAGCTCTTTACAGATACATTATATGAGAGACAACTCTATAATAGCAACAGGTTATGACACGTTTTTTAAGTCAAAAGGCTAAATGTCACAATCGTACCCAAGTTGTGCTTCTATGAAGAACTCTCCTCTTCCTTCTAATACTGGGTAGACAACTACTAAACTGCATTTGTATGATTTTATACTTTTTTGTATTTTTAATTCAAATTGAAATATTATTTTGTTACTTGTATATGTTTTTAAGTGTTGAAAAAATAATTGATATACATGTATAAATTCATGGGAGTGTTTGAAGAAGCAAGTACCAATTTTCACTTGGTAATTTGTTCTAAGCCAATGAGATACAAGGATTTCAGTAGCTTATAACAAATGCCGCATTAGACCCTACATAACTGCCAAGGTATGTGAACATGCTGTTCGAGCCATTGTATTGTCCTGTCTTGACTATGCAAATTCACCCTTGCTGAAAAGCACACGGCCTTGCTGAAAAGAAGTCTTTTTGGCTGAATTGCAGGTCTTTGTTTTATCCGTGAATAAATAAATCAAACTCAAACTCAATCAACTCGTCACAGATGCAACGTCTTCAGAGGGTCCAAAACTGTGCAGCCAAGTTGATTTTCAAAGCTCGTAAGCATGATCATGTTAGTCCTCTGTTAAGAGAGTTGTATGGCTTCCAGTGAAGCAACGTCTTCAAGATTATGACCATTGTTTTCAAGATTGTCCATAATGAAGCTCCACGCTACATGGACTCTCTCATCCGCTTACATCAGTCAGAACGTCCCGGGCTTCGCTCGAGTAAGGACATTACTCTACTCCATATTCCACGGACAAATACTAAAGCAGGTGACAATGCTTTTCAGACATGTGCCCCAAGACTCTGGAATGACCTTCCAAGATATATGCGACTTTCTCCTTCTTTGGAAGTATTTAAGAAACATCTCAAGACTCTGCTTTTTAATCAATAATATTTACATGTATAAGTTATTATAATTTTCTATTCCATCACTGTGTAAAGCGCTGTGAAACGATGATATATTGTAAGAGCGCTATATAAATGAACAAATTATTATTATTATTAATGTCAAAGGAAAATCACAGACAATGTCTTTCATGAAATGCTCCCCTGGATGAATTTTCAACACCTTGTTCTAACCAAGAAAAAAAAGTATCCAGAGATTTCGCCCATGAATGCTCAAAAGAGCCCTGGAAAAAAAAAGATCCCTCAAAAATTCAGATTTACTAGAATTGTTAAAGCTTTGCCAATGTTGCAGATTCAGCCAGTACGTTGGGAAAAGTTACCCTGAAAATAAAAAAAAAGGGTTTTGCCTGGTAATTTCGCTCTCCTATGCTTTGTTCTTCGCAGAAGTGGTTTAGGGAACACCATGCGGTGAGTCCTAAAAGGACTTAGAAAAATGAATAGAGGTAGAAGTGAAATGGAGAAGCAATAATAATAGTAATAGGCATTTATATAGCGCCATCTATCTAAAAATATTCTATTCCAAGGTGCGTTGTTATTATTATTATTACCCCGGCCTTAGCTCGAGCTGCCTTTCAGCGCTCATGCATTAAAGGAATTAATCCTGCCGCGTACCCATTCACCTCACCTGGGTTGAGTGCAGCATAATGTGGATAAATTTCTTGCTGAAGGAAATTACGCCATGGCTGGGATTCAAACCCACGGATCTGCTGAGAATCAGTTTCAAAGTCCGAAGCCTAATCCACTGGGCCACAACGCTCCACAAGCAAGAGAGTGTAAGGATGGAAGGTAGCATATTTTTTTTGGAAATGAGAGTAGTTCTTACCGATTTCATTCTTCTGCGGGGCGTAGTAGGCGTTGACCTGTGGTGGGGTCATCTCCCATTGTCCTCTGTCTACCGTCTTTCTCAGCTGCTGCAGCTGACGTTTGACATGGAATTGCAGCACCCGGATGTTATTCATGAAGTATTCACTCGAATTGAGCTCCAGCTGAAAGGGAATGAAGAGGAAGAAAATATAATTCAATGTTTAGCAGTGACTGTTTAGAAACCAGAGGAGTAATGGCTTTCAATCCTTTCCAAAGGACCTACCTGGGGGTGTTTCACAAAGAGTTGAGTAGGACTTAATTAGTCGTAAATGCTGATGAACTTATGATACAATTTCATTTATTAATATGCAGTAGCACATGTCCTCTTGGCATGATTTGATCAATGCAGTGACGAGTTTATATCGCAAACAAACAGATAATTGTTTGAGGAAAAATTGAATGAATAATAAGTTATGAAAATTTGACATTTAGATCGTAATTGTAATGCAGATAATACATAATGGATAAATAGTTCATATAACCCTAAGAGCAAAATTGGACATTTTCAGGGTATTCTATAGTCCATCAAAGAAAAAGTTGTTCACATTTGACATCACAAACATTTGTCACATTGCCAATGTGAGGATCTCCATAGCAGTAGTGATCGCAATATTCAAATGCTCGTAACTTTCTCCTTATTTGTCTGATTCTTCTCAACTTGCTTTGATCTTATTCTTTGAATTTTCTGTTTCCACAAAATCCAACTTGTTCCAAAGGTTTCATTCTCTTTTAATGTGAAGATTTGCCCATAAAGTGATGTTTTTACGTTCACGGACAAGTACTTCTTGGCGGAATTATCCAAAAAGAGAATGTGAGATCTCCTTTCTGGAAATGAAAACACAATATAATTTATAAAGCTATTTTCAAGTCAACAATGTACCTCTGGGGCAGTGTGGGACCCCAAAATCTGACCTGATGGTCTTCACTCCTGCGCAAGCACTGGGCAATTTCAAATTGATCCATCCAGCAGATCTTATGTTGTCGTATAAAATACATTGGGACCGATGGAGCTACATCTTGGCCCCGCCTTACATTAGGAAAAGGTTTGAAGGATCTTGAGGAAGGTGTTGGTGGCTTTCCATAGTTGTGATTGATTGAATTAGCCACAATTCTTCGTAAGAAGGAACTGGTGACAGACTGCCTAATAAACATACTGGTTTGTATTCTGAAGTCGGGTTTAACTTAAACTCGGGTTTAAAGTTGTGGTTTAAGTATGGATAGCCAATTCTTACATAAATCACCAAACAGTAGGGATATCATACTTCAGCTCATTTGGCTCTCAAATCATTCATAATTGTCTAGGAAGTATAAATACATTATTGTCTTCACCATCGATGAATCAAGAAAGAGCACAGTAAACATATGAAACATACAACTTAATAAAAATGTTAATACTTTTGGCTTCCCATACTTGAACTACAACTTTAAACCTGAGTTTAAGTTAGACCCGACTACAGAATACGGGCCACTGCCTCCATCACCCAGCTTGGCAGAAGCATAGAGATTGGTGCTTTAATACCTCAGTGTTTCAACAGCTGATTTATTTTCACTTCGTGAAATGAGCACATTTCAATTTTCCTGAAATTTGAAATGTGCTTTTTAAAATCGATGTGGCGCGGCATAGGGCCAATTAAAGGTGGGTTTTGCACTTTGAATGAATTAAATTCATGAAATGAATTCAATAAACAGATTGATCAAATTTCTTTGAATTTCCAGAATTTTTTTCATTTCCTGAATCATTTCTGGAAAGAGTTGAAATTTTCTGAAAATTTCTTGAATTTCGGGAGAAGTGGAAATGCCGACTTATCTCTAAATATGATTGCTTTTAATTTCTCAGGGTCTAGGATGTAATCTGGGAAACCGATTCAACCAATGATGCCGTTGGTGGCTTTCAATATTTAAGATTGATCGGATCAATCGCAACTATTTACTGGACAGGACACAAAGATTTGGTACTTACCTCCTCATACGATGCGTCCAGTTTCTCAGGGTCCAAGATGTAGTCTGGGAAACCAATCAAATCTATGATGGCGTTGGCCTGGCAGAATGATAATCAAAATGAGGTCAATTGGTTTTGTTTATTAGTTCTTGAAATGCAATTATTGCAGTTAAATTGCGGTCAGCGGTTAGTATCAAAGCTTTGATATGTCAGAAGCGGTATTAAGTGGTCGATTAATGACACCGCTCAGTCGGATTTTTAGTTCTGGGTAGTGACTCACGAAGCATCCTGTTAGTGATTTTTATTTACAAATTTGCTCTGAGCCAATTAGATGCAAGGATTTCAGTAGCTTATAACAGTTGTCAATGAAAATTACTGACTATTTGTTACATGAACGCTCCCTTCGAAACACAATTATTGCAGACAAATAGAGGTCAGCGGCAGTTATCAAAGGTATGATACAGGTGTATATCAAATCTGGTATCAAGTGGTCGAGTGGATGACTGTGAACTTTGAAATGGGATGGACTTTGAAGAAAGTATAGATGAATGGATCAAAAGGATGCTCCAGGCTGAAAATAGTATGATTTGAACAAATAAAGCAAAATCAGGCAAACAAAACGATGGAAATTTGATCAAAATCGGACAAGGAATAACCAAGTTATGGTATTTCAAAGATTTGCATTTTCCGTTGAAACAGTTCTATGCATGTCTTTATGAATATTCAATGAGCAAGATAATTTGAAAATTTTACATTTAATAAATGCAAGAAAGCAAGAAGAAAACTTCCCAAGATAATCCAACACACTGGGGTTCTGACATACATTTTTAATTGAACTGCCAAACAAAATAATGTACATGTATGCGTCCCCTCCACTCATTGCTTGGCTGTCCGCAAATTAAATTATTCACCTGAATATCCAGCTGTGCCCGACCATTCTAATTTGATGACATTTCCAGACACTTTATGAAATTAATATTTTGGTCTAACTCGATATACTAATAATGTATGCAACAATCCACTGTGGCATACACAAATGCTACAGTACAAATGTGTGGGTAGGTTATGCTAAAATAACTTTCTCATCTGAATCCCAAGCAATTACTAGATTGGCACTTGCTTACAGGGACGGATTGAAGGGGGGAGGGAGTTGGACAGCCCCCCCCCCTCTATTTTTGCTTGGCAGAAAAAAGATATGAACATCACATTGCCCAAACCCCCCCCCCCCCTCCATCTCACACCCCGGTCAATCCTGCACCCACCATGCTTGTGTATAGAACAATGTATCAACTATGGCTATGATAAGTGATGTATAGACTCAAGCTTTTGATGATGAACATTCCAGCATACATGTATGACTGATGTTCTTTATCCAATCACAGTATATTCATCTTGTGCAATAGTCAGTCATCTTGTGCATTAGCTAAATCTGAAACCCTCCAAGCAGTCAACATGTGTATGATATAAATAAATAATGCCTTTCTGAAAAGAAAATATCGTCGGCCTTATGCCAAAAGGGCCTTAACTGCTTTTGGCCATTCCGAGATAATCGCGTTTAAAGGTTTTGGCCTCTCTAATAATCAAAAGTTTGTGGTCGTTTTTTTTGCTTTTGAAGCCAATTTCGATAAACGTGTTAAGTTATTAAGTTTTACATGAAATGTGTTAAATTTATTATAAAATATTCAGAATTGTACATGCTATGTGCAAAAAACATGTTAGGGCCTTTTTGGCATAAGGCTTGAATGTAGCGTATTTATGCCAGAAGGGCCGTAACCTACTCGGCATTATGCCAAAAGGGGCGTAACCTACGCGGCGTTATGCCAAAAGGGCCGTTATCGTACGCGTAGCTATGCGCGTAACTATGCGCGCGTATAGTTAGCGCCCTTTTGGCATAAGGAAATTTTCTTGTTTCGCAACACCTTTGGTTTGCCAGAAAGGCCCTCCTAACGCAAATGGATCATCCGTGTAGGTTAAGGCCCTTTTGGCGTAAGGAAAAAGATGAGATACACGTTAAGGCCCTTTTGAAATTCATAATTATCTTCATAAATAAATCGAATTTCAACAAGTGAGCACATCATTTTAAAGAGAATGATGAAATCTACAAGGTGATATTAATAACTCAATAACCCCTAAAATCGGGTTAAGGCCCTTTTGGCATAAGGCCGACGATATATGAGATGGCGTATCCTGTTTTGAATGCTGTACTCTATCCAATCAGAGTATATTCATCTTGTCCAATAGTCAAAGTCATCTTGGGCATTAGTTTAATCTTTTTAACCCTCACAGAAGTATGTGTATGATATAAAGAAATAATGCCCTTCAGAATGGGTGATATAATGGATTATGTACCTTTTGTTTAGCTGCTATCCTTGTTTCTTCATCCATCCATGGTAGATCTGGAAGATTCCTTTTGAATGCCGACTTGACTTCATCGACCATTTCATCCGCCTAATATAAAATGAAAGCAATGTACGTTGTCATGACATTTAAAATAATAACTATATTCCGCATCCTGAGAATTTTGGTATGGGATTGGTCGGAAGTCGACAAAGGGTAGTTTTCCTGTCAATCATCCCTCATAGTGACGGAACTGCTGTATTTCGCTGATCTTTTCAGTGCATAGGGTCACAACACCACTAATTTGAGTACACAGGAAATGTAGAGGTCATTGCCACTGATTTTTTTTGTTTTGTTCCATGATCATTCTCCATCAATTTCCATCACATTCCATCAATCTCCATCACATGAAGTGACAATTGCGAAGTCCTAGACGTGCGCGGGCGGTGTGATAGAGATTTCGTAAATCATATATCATGGAGACAAAAAGTTTGATCAGCAAAAGGAGCAAAATAATATATTTGGGGGTATACTTTCCGTATACACGGGGAAAGTCAATGGGAGGAACTCCATAGCATTAATAATAATAATCCGCTTTTATATAGCGCTTAATCCATCGGAACGACGTTTCTAAGCGCTTTACAGATATATTATTACCCCGGTCATCGGATTCAATCAGTCATTCCCGCACACAATGTGTGCAAATCCTCCACTCCCTGGGGAGTATTCCAGTCAGTCGCCTGTGAGGCGCACACAATACTGGACAAGCTACAATGACTTTCACATCCTACCGGGTACCCATTTAGCACCTGGGTCGAGAGTGGCAAAGTGTGGATTAACGCCTTGCCAAAGGACGCCAGACCGCGGTGGGATTCGAACACACGACCCTCTGTTTACAAGGTGAGAGTCAGAACCACTACACCACTGCTCCTCCACTCCTCCACATTACTGATTTCTATATCTGTTTGTCATATTATTCTCAGACTTTTGTCAATTTTATAATTTGATTTTTAATACAAGCTGCTGGAGACTGAGCCCGCATGTGTTACACCATAATCATTCAGTCTTGAAAGGGTTTCACTTGTCTTTAGGGTTTCATTCTCTAATATACACTCACCTTTGCTTTACTATGTCCCTCAAAGGCGTGTTTCACGAACAGCGCCCCCAAGGCAAAGCCCACACTGGCGTCTGTGTCCGAGACGCAGAATCTCCATTTTGCTGGTATGCTGCGTTTCCCGGAGAGCACTTGATCAAAGTCATGGTCAGCTTGCCTGAAGTCTGCACTGAGTAGGTTCATCAATGATGTGACAAGACGCCAGATCATGTAGTTGTGAACCACTCTGTAATAAAGATAGAAAGAGAGAGTTGATTTGATTGAATTGTTTAGATGTTATCACTAATTTGCCTTTTTGCCAACTAATCATTAATAGTGCGGTATGGTGTGTCATCCCGTAGGACTAGCGTGCCAAAATTGATTTTTTGGTTGTTTTGGCTTCAATAGGGTCCCCTTAGACCAAAAACGATGGGGTTCAAATTTTCAGACCCCTCCTTCCCTTTGTGGGGGGTCCTTTTTGGCGCCATATTGGCCTGTACAAAGCCCAATAGGATAATCCATTGTTTTCAACCTTATTTCTCACTTTTCTTCGCCAATTTCATTTTCAAGTTGTCTGAGGTGTACAAGAATGAATATTTGATGATGTTGTGATGTCAATATTTTTTCACTCTTGCCATACGGGGGGCGGATTTTGCGAAAAATGCCCCAAAATTGTAAAATATTACCCCAAAATTATAATTTTCCCCCTTTTTGGCACTAGAATTAGGACAAAAAGATTACAAAATGAAGTGCATATGTCTTGTTGTACAGTCCAATAACAGAGGAATACATCACATGTAATTTATATGATTATTCTTGGTAAATTAATGTAAAAGTCACCCCCATTTCAGGATTTTATGCAGTGAAAACCTAACTACAACACTAGAGGGCGCCATAACTTATAATGATGATATTAGTGTGGTATGGTATATCATGACACAGCTCCTGCAGGATTTTTGTGCCAAAATTGTTTTTTTTTTATTCACTTGGGTCCAATCTATCAGGAAATGATAGGGTTCCAATTTTCCCCACCCTCACCCACTGCCTGAGGGGGGGTCACCTATAACAAGACCCACTAAAATCAGGAGTATTAGTATAATTTTGCGCCCGGTTAAAAAATGAATTGTTTTATGGTACTTTATCATCCCTAGACAGCTAGAATGCCTATATCTGAAGGCTTCAAGTTAGACGAGCAACCTACCAACCATATCCCCTACCCCCCCCCCCAACTGACTGGCATACAACTTTCACCATTCGGCCACTCGTTCTAGAGTTTTAAAAGACTTCTATTCGAATTGTCAATTATATACTTCTCGGCTAATATCCAATTACTGATAGACAGAAAGAAACACATAAAATATATTTTTTATCCCCCCCACACAGGCAAACACACACATGCACATAATCATTATTGAAATAACATGTGATGTTTAGAGAACTTCCGAACTTACATTGTTTTTCAACAGTTTTTAGTACTAATTGACCTCAGGAATAATATACTAAAAATCTACCAAAATCTGCATCAGGGAACTAAAGTGATTATTTTCAAGATAGTATCCAAGATGGCCACCATTCACTTAAAATTAATGAATACGACTCACTCATTATCCACCCTAGAATCCTAATTAGTTTCATTCTCCATGGTCTAGGAGTTAAAATAATTTGTTGACACAGGGTAGAGTGAATATAAGGACCCCAGAATACCTGGAAAATTTAAGATGGCATCAAAAAAGGCTGCTGTGTGCTAAAAATTCGCAATTTGGTTTTGATTCAATGATTTTAAGGGTGAAGTAGTAAATTGGAAAAAGTTACAAGGACAGTGAGTGGTCTGGTGGGTCCAAAAATCCATGATGGCTTCAAAAATTTATTCTGAAATGGCTGCTAAACTTAAAGCAGACATAGCTGATTTCATATCGTCCATGGAAATGTGATTTCGTTGTTTAATTTTAAACCACTGGTTTGGTTCAAGTAATATATAAGGATAAGTTACAAGGACAGTCAGTGGTCTGGTATGTCCAAAAATCAAAGATGAATTCCAAAAAATGATCTTAAAATGGCTGCTGATACTTAAAGCGGACATTCATTTCATATCGGCCTGGGAGATATAATTTTGGTGTCTAAACCAATGGTTTCAAGGGTCAAATAAGACATTTGGATAAGTAAATAAGGGCTGTCAGTGGTCTGGTATGTCAAAAAATGCGATATGGCCTCCAAAATGCAGGGTCTAAATTGACTGTGGTTCTTAAAAGTAGACATAGTTCATTAGAAATGCACATTGTGGATTTGATTTTGGTGTCTACACTAGAGTTTAAAGGATCAAGTATTGTTTCAAGTTGAAAGAACAGTCGGATGTCAAGTTTATCAAAAATCCAAGATTGCTTAAATGACTGCTATTACTTAAAAGTGGATATAGAACATTAAACATACACCTGGGGATATTATTTTGGTGTCTACACTAGTATTTCAAGAGTTGAAAGTAAAAATACTTATTAAGGACTGGCTACAATGACTATGCAGTTATCCATTTTGCCTTAAAATCCAAGTTGGCTTTAAAAAATGGGTTCCAAAATGACTATTGTTACTTAAAAGTGGAGACATTATTCAAACAATACCAACCTGTGAGAAATATTTTGGTGCCTACACTTAAATGTATGGGATAAGTTATCATATTGATTCATGAGTTTGTAATAGCACCCATTTGATGATTTTTTTTTAATCTACCATGGATTTTAGACAAAATGGAAAACTAAATATCCTTGTTATTTGTTGAATGTATTATCTGACCCTTTATACCACCATGTAGACATCCAAATTATTCCTCAAATATTAATATCGTAACTCTGACCATTATTATAATGAGTTTTAGGAATCATTTTAGATGCCATTTTGAAAACTTTCTTGGATTTTAAGGCATATTGGACAAGTGCATATCTTTGTAACTAGTCGAAAGTATCATTATAATCATGAAACCATTGAGTGGACACCAAAATCATATGTCCTTGGTGAATTTTAAATGAACTATGTTCATTTTTAAGTAACAGCATTCACTTTAGACTCAGATTTCTTCACGCCATCTTTGATTTTCCGACATAGACCAATGACTGTCCTTGTTATGATAATGATAATATTAATGATATAGGTATATTTACCTAGGGAAGCCACTTCAATTCTAAAAACTGTTCTCCCAGCGGGCCTTGCCATTATTATTACCCCTGCCTTAGATGGGCTGCCTAGGCGCTCTCGCATTCAGGGAATTTTTTCCTACCGGGTACCCATTTACCTCACCTGGGTTGAGTGCAGCACAATGTTGATAAATTTCTTGCAGAATGAAACTATGCCATGGCTGGGATTCAGTATCAACAGCCATTTTAAACTCCATTTTTGGAAGCCATCTTGGATTTCTGGGTCCTTGTAACTTTTCCCGATATACTTCTTCACCCTTAAAATATTTGAATAGAAACCAAATTAAGGTCACTTAAGTAACAAAAAAAAAGAATCCAGGTTTTTTTTTTTAGCCTAAGGCAGCCATTTTGCCCCCCCCCCCCCCGGGGGGGGAAACAAAACAAAATAAAAACCCATACTATGAATAGGCTTTGGATATAATTGCTCTTGAAATGTGTCAGCTTTCAAATTTATTGATAAAATTACAGTGCCCTAGAATTTGATTTTTTTAGGGAAGTGCTTATCATAAGTTATGGCGCCCTCTAGTGTTGTAGTAAGGTTTTCACTGCATAAAATCCTGAAATGGGGATGATTTTTACATCAATTGACCAAAAATAATGATATACATTACATGTGATATATTCCTCTGTTGTTGGATTGTATAACAATACATATTCATTTCATTTTGTAATCCTTTTGTCCTAATTTTAGTGCCAAAAAAGGGAAAAATAATATTTTGGGGGCAATATTTTACAATTTTGGGGCATTTTTCGTAAAGTCCGCCCCCATAAGGTAAAAGTTAAAAAAAATTGACATCACAACATCATCAAATATTCATTCTCATACACCTCAGACAACTTAAAAATATAATTGGCGAAGAAAAGTGAGAAATAAGGTTGAAAACAATGGATTATCCTATTGGGCTTTGTACAGGCCAATATGGCGCCAAAAAGGACCCCCCACAAAGGGAAGGAGGGGTCTGAAAATTTGAACCCCATCGTTTTTGGTCTAAGGGGACCCTACTGAAGCCAAAACAACCAAAAAATCAATTTTGGCACGCTAGTCCTACGGGAGCTGTGTCAGTGACATACCGTACCACACTATAATTCCAAATTCAGTCTTTTATTTGTTAAATTGTAATCAAACTTTTCATTCATTGTTATTTCATCTAGTTATTCATTCAACCAATTATTAATTTGTCTTTATCCGTTTATTTATATCTTATTTTTTGTATTTAAAACTCACATTGGATCTGGAGAGAGAATGAGATTGGTCTTTCATACATTCATGATTCATCCATCAATCCACCCGTTCACTTACTCATCCATCCATCTATTTATTTATTATATTTACAATCTTAAACTCACAATGGATCTGAAGAGAGAATGAGATTGGTCTTTCATACACCAAACCATCCACCCATTTATTCATTCATCCATCCCTTTACTTTCTCATCCATCCATTCATCCATCCATCCCTTTATTTTCTCATCCACCCATCTATCCATTCATTTATTATATTTACAATCTTAAAACTCGTATTGGATCTGAAGAAAGAATGAGATTGGTCATTCATACACCAATCTGTCCATCCATCCATCCATTTATTGACTAATCCACCCATCTATCTATTTATCATATTTACAATCTTAAAACTCACACTGAATCTTAAGAAAGAATGAGATTGGTCATTCATATACCAATATGTCTATCCATCCATCCTCACTGATCCACCTAAAATCTAAAAACTCACATTGGATCTGAAGACAGAATGAGGTTGGCCATGTCTTGGAGGAAATCCGGTGCATAGACAACAATGGGCTCATCCTTGGTGATCTGAATGTCTGTACCGTTGAAGAGGAACTGGAGATAACTCAACCAGTCTATCTGTAATAAGAAAGGAAGAAGCAAGAGAAAGAGATAGGAGAGATAGATAGATGGAGAGGTACAGATGAAGAGTGAGAAAGGGAAAGAGGATGAGGAAGAGGTGGACGAAAAGAAGAAGAGGAGAAGCAGGAAAAGGAGAAGATGAAAGAGAAGAAGAAAGAAAAGGAGAAAAATAAGGAGAAGAGCAAGGAGAAGAAGGAGAAGGAGAAGAAGATGGAGGATGAGGAGAGAGAGAATGTGGAAGAGGAATATGAGGTAGAGGAGGAGGAGGAAAAGGAGGAGTGAGAGAGGATGAGAAGGAGAAGTAGAAGAGGAGGGGGATGGGAATGAGAAGAGGAGGACAAGAAGAAGAGGAAAGCAACAGCGACAATGAAGAAGGAAAAAGAAGAAGATAGAGAGGTAGAAAGAGAGAGATAGAGAGAAGAATGGAGATGGAGACAGAGTGACCAGGGAGTGTATGGAGAGGACAATACAGCCAATGTAAAAAAAATAAGTAAAAAGAATTTGAGAAGAGTTGGGGGAGAGAATGACGAAGAGGTAGAAAAGTGCAAGAGATAGAGAGAGTGAAAAAGAAGAAAGATGGATAACGAGAGCATGAAAGATGATAACAGTCCATAAAAAATGGCAGCAAACAAATAAATTTTCAGAAGAAATAAGATAGGAAAGGGGAAATAAGAAAGAAAGAGACAGAGATAAGGAGAGAGGCAGAGAGAGGGAGGAGGAGAGAGAGATTGTGGGGGAGAATTAGGAGTAAAAATATGAAGAATGTGGTAAAATAAAAGAAGAGAAAAACCAATCAAAATTTTGATAACACAAGGCAGAGGGAGAAACCGTATAAGAGAAGAGAAGTACAGAAAACACAAGAGAAGCCAGACAGGAGAAGCAGGGGAAAACAAAGAGAAAAGATAAAAAAATATGTTTATAATGTTCAGTAAAAATTCCAAATTTCACTTCAGGGATCTTCCTCATTAGAGCATCCTGTTTGTCAATTAATAAATTGAGGATGGGAATAAACAACGTCTAATTGCCCTTATAACTTCATCTATTTACACAAGGGGAGACAGGCCGGTACAACCTTGGCATTTAACATAAGATGTTTGGGGTTTGATAGCCCGAGGATGGGACGATAAAATGGTGAGAAAAGGGTATGTCCGAAAGGGCAAATATAGTCTTAATGCGCCATGAGTATGATTTTTCAAGGCGCTGAGTGGAATATAGCTCTGTGTCCATGGGTAATGTCCTATCAAGAGCAGATAGGCTCATATGCAGATGCTGCTTCATAGTGAATATCCAAATCGTATACAATATGGCAATATAAAGACAGCGGTGAATCAAACGCCATCTTTGTACGTTTTGAGCGCATGGGTAATTTCGTGAAAAGCAGGTGTATCCCATCAATCTGCACACAAGAAGATCCCCCTCCCCTTTTAAGTTCTTCGCCATTGTTCAGATTCAAGATTCAGAGGGGAATTCCAAGGGGGGCCTGGGAATTTCCCTCTCTCCTTTATAGATACATGTATTATGCTACTATTTGAAATAAGATTATCCTTTCTATTTTACTTGTGCTCCGCCTCAGAATATGTCTTGATAGTGTATACATTACAACCTAAATGCATATCATTAGTACTATTATTATTATAATAACAAGAATGGAAGCGCCGTGGTGGAGCGTTTCTGACTCTCGCCTTTTAATCAGAGGGTCGTGTGTTTGAATCCCACCATGGCCTAGCGCCCTTTGGCAAGGTGTCAATCCACACATTACCACTCTCACCCAGGTGCTAAATGGGTACTGGCAGGAAACAACCGTCATTGTGGTTGGTTTAGCAAGTGTGCACCTAACAGGCTGCTTGAAATGCTATGAAGCCAGTGACCAAGAAATAATAATTGTGAAGCGCTTTGAACAGTCGTAGATTGATAAAGCGCTATATAAATGCTAATTATCATTATTATTAAGAATGAAAAGATGGTAATGTATGCTTACAGCAGGCATGATATCTTGTAGATCGTCTATCGTCTTGAGATGGTATAGCATCTCCGGGTCTTGATCCTCGTTGTTAGTATCTCTTACTGAAATCTAATTAGAATGCAAATCCAAACAAACATCAATGTATTATACACCAAGAGGCATATTAGAGGTGGAAGGAGGATAGGGAAAAAATGTGAATAAATAGTTACACTGCTCAAACAAGCATTTGTTATTTAGTCAAGTTGTATTTTTTAATTATAAAAATGAATTGAATGAATTATTGAGGATTTATCAAAATCATTTTGATAGAAAAAAGGGGGTGTGGTGAAGAGGAGGAAGAAGAGGAAAAGGAGGAGGAGGAGCAGGGAGAGGAGATAGAACAGGAAGAGGGGGAAGAGGAAAAGAGGAGGTAGGGAAAAGGAGGTGGAAGAGGAGGGGAGAAGAGGAAAAGGAGGGGAAGATGTGGTTTAAGAGCAGGAGCAGGGAGAGGAGGAAGAGGAGGGGAAGAGGAAGAAGAGGAGGGGGAAGAGGAGGCTGAAGAGCAGGTACAGGAAGAGAAGAGGAGGAAGAGGAGGGAGAGGAGAAGGGAGAGGATGAAAAAAAGGAATAGGAGAATGAGGAGGGGGAAGAGGAGGGGGAAGAGGAAAAGGAGGAAAAGAGGAGGTAGGGAAAAGGAGGTGGAAGAGAAGGGGAAGAGGAAAAGAAGGGGAAGATGTGGTTTAAGAGCAGGAGCAGGGAGAGGAGGAAGAGAAGGGGAAGAGGAAGAAGAGGAGGGGGAAGAGGAGGCTGAAGAGCAGGTACAGGAAGAGAAGAGGAGGAGGAAGAGGAGGGAGAGGAAGAGGAGGGGGAGGATGAAAAAGAGGAATAGGAGAATGAGGAGGGGGAAGAAGAGGAGGAGGAGGAGGCAAAGAGGGGGGGGGGCAGAGGAAGGAGAAAGAAGTGCATGGTTTAGAAGATTGATTGATTGTGGTTTAACAACACTACCAACATAATGTTTCATACACATAAGTATCTGAATTTTAATCTGTAAAGTTAAAGGGAAATTTTACCCTGACAAAAAGTTGTAAAAATAGAAGAAAAAAAATCATTTTAAAAAACTTAGGTGAAGGTTTGGGAAAAATCTATTAAAGATTTTAAAAGTTATTACAAATTCAAGTTTTTGATCTATGACATGATCATAAACAAGCAGTTGACACATATGTTATGTAATATAAAATTTCATTTTATTTTGATGACTTATTTTCAATTTTCCTTTAGGAACGGGTGAGAAATGATTTGTGTATTGATATACTGAAGGTACAATAAAACCATTTTCAATTTCTGACAAATGACATTTCATTGATTTTTTACCATATATGCTATGTTGGAAAGCTGCTTGCATATGACATCACAATTCAAATGATCAAAATTCTAATAACTTTTTATTCTTTGATGGATTTTCCAAAAAACTTTGACATAATTGTTTTATTTTTTTTCTGCTAATTTTACAATCAACTTTTTGTCAAGGTGAACTTCCCCTTTAATGTATGTTTGACATAGAGGAGGAAAAGTAAGATCTTACATTTGCAATATCTTGGCCAAACTCTAAGACTGCCCTCATTTGTCTGTTGGCCTCATCTTCATCTGCTCCCATTAGCGTTGCCACAGTCACCATCATCTTGATATAAGCTGCTAAAACCTGAAAGGGAAAACAAGAGAGCAATCCATACAAGATAATTTGTATTAATGACAACATGACAGATAAATCTTCATGAAAATTCTCTGAGAAATGTCACTGCTCATACGTTATGTTGCTTTATACCAGGGGCCGCGGAATGGTTTTGAAAGTTTAGGGGGGCTGACCATGCAAAAAAAAATCACAAATCTGGGGGCTGTAACACAAAGCTTTGCAATAATCGTAGAATATTTATCTATGATTGATTCCATTGACTACAATGTACAATCAATCATGGAAATCAAGCGTATGATTGATCGCTAACATTTGTGTTACCACACCCAGATGGTGATTTTCATGTATATAGAGGCTGTAGTCCAAAATGATACTTTAATCCAAAAGAGAGATTCTACTGTACATTTACATCTATGAATGCACATTTAATGGACATTTGTTGACAATAATACCAATAATGGATAATAGGAGGGAACTTCTCACTGGAGTCAAAGATTATTTGCAGTGAAGAGCAACTAAAGTCAACAAATTCATTTTACATGACAGAGGCATACAGGCTTCGAACTGATGACGGTCCTTACTATGTTAATTTATATCTTGTACACCTCGGCAATATGGTCAGATCACATACTGTACAACCTTATATGCAGATCGAGGTGCAAAGTTCTTAGATTCCTGATTTACAGGACTACCTGTAAAACTAGTTATATCCGTATATGGAGGTGTCCCATATCACCACGCATTATTAAAATGGGAAGATTTCGAAGGGATAGCTTTCTCACAGATTTGCAGGTGTTTCTTTTTATGAGCATGAAACACTTTTTGTGCACACTGCCCTGCTACAACACGTCCGACAAAGCAGCAATAAATATCTGTGGTGTAAGCAAACAAAAATTTCTCTTTCACCCACCCTTTAAACATTACTTTCATCAGGATTACTTTTGATTCTAGAGTCTAGGAAAGATAAATGACAAATGTTAACTGTATTGAATTACAAGGGTAGCTATCCTGGGAAGTTCAATAGCCATGATTAAGAAGAAGCCAACAGATTTTGTCTTCCGGGGGTTGGCAATCGCCGATGGGGGACAAAGCAAGCTATTACTAGGTATTTGACTTTATCCAGGGCTGGCATCTCAACACTAAGTATGCCCAAAAGGTAGATAGGGGACAAAACCCTGGCATTTAAAGGGGATATTCACCCAGATGACAAGTTGGTTTGAATAGAAGTATTTAAAAAAGAGAAAAAAAACCTTGGTGATGGGTTGATGAAAATCCGTCATAGAAAAAACAGATTATGAATTCTTAAAGTTTTGATTTTGTAACATCATAGACGAGCAGCTTCTTCATACGTTGTGTGATATAAATTCCCCAAAATGCTCTTTTCTCAAAAATTTTGAAAGTGATTTTGTTTGTGCAATAGATACATCCTCAGACGCATTATCTTATACCCCCTTCTGTATCAAAAAAAGGAATTTATAGAATCTACATTCCAAAAACTGGTTGCACATGACATCACAAACTAACAATTTGAAAGTTTTATAAGTTTCTTGTTCTTTTTTGGATTTTAAAGGACAAGTCCACCAAACAAAAACTTGATTTGAATAAAAAGACAAAAATTCAACAAGCATAACACTGAAAATTTCATTAAAATCGGATGTAAAATAAGAAAGTTATGGCATTTTAAAATTTTGCTTCATTTGACAAAACAGTTATATGCACATCTCGGTCAGTGCAAATGAGGAACTGATGACATCACTCACTCACTAGTTCTTTCGTACTTTATTATAAGAAATATGAAATATGAAATATTTTCATTTTCTCGTAATTGTCTTGTGAAATGAAGTTTCATTCCTCCCTGAACACATGGAATGCCATTATTTTAACATTTTGTGCTTCAGGCAAGGAGGTCCTAATCATCAAATTTGTAAAAATTGAAATGTAATTGTATAATTCAAACAATAAAAAACAAAAGAAATAGTGAGTGACATCATTGCTAGATTTATACCCACAATGCAACATTATTTATGATCATATAGTCATTTGAGACAAACCCATAATTTTTTGGTCTTTAAAATATTCATGCATCCGTATTTGCAAAGAAATATGCTTCCACGCATTTATCATTTTTAATAAACATCAAATTGCCATATTTTTTCCACAGGTAAAATCACAAATGATTTCCAATTATTTTATGATAGGGTTTGTTTACCAAGACTTTCAAAGTGTGCATGAGCAGGTGAATGGCCAATTTGTCTATTGTTAGCCCGTCCACTCATCACATGGTCTACCTTCACAGTCTGATGCCATTTCGTCCATCAACATTTCGTCTAACAACCATTTGGTCCAATCATCACTCTAATCACCAGTTCATCCATGACCATTTCGTCCTAACCAGTTGGCCTAATATCCATTTTTATTTCCATAGTATTCGCCCAATTAACACTTGAAATTAGACCATATGGTATATCAGTGGCTATTGGACCAACTGATCGTTAGATGAAATGGTGAGTGGCTGAAATTGCAATTAGACCACGTGGATAGTGGACGAACTGAAGGTAGACCAAATGATAGTAGACGAGTTGGTAATTGGGACAAGTTGGCTTTAGACTAATTGAGGAAAAAGCCCATTAGCCAAGAATGAGATTCAATGGCCCGAATTCACAAAGGTGGTTTTGAAAACCGACGGTTGAGTCCATGGTTTATGCAGATTTCCTATATAAATTACGCTTAATTTAGCGCATATCTGGCGCGTGTATAAAAAATGTCAAATGCTGACGCACGCTTTTGTCACAGTGTGCCAAATTGACGACTGTTACCATGGTTAGATATGCTATTTTATTCATAAGTCCACTGTTATTATTCATGAGTCTACTCTTCAAACAGTGGACTCATGAATAAAATAGCGTATCTAACCATGGTAGCAGGCATCAATTTGGTGCACTGTGACAAAAGCGGGCATCAGCATTGGAATTTTTTATACACGCGCCAGAAACGCGCTAAATTTAGCGTAATTTATACAGGAAATCTACATAACCATGGACTCAACCACGGGTTTTCAAAACCACCTTTGTGAATTTGGGCCAATGTCTTGAATGGTAGAGCACCTTGAAGTGAGTTCCCCTTAATTTCTCAAAGATATCAATTTTCAGAATAGGAGACAGAAACAGTATCAATCCTGTACAAGATTAGAAGCCCCAAGCAAATACCTGTGGAAAATTCATGATTAATTTTCTCTCCAGGAATAATTAGGGTTGACTTCAGGCAAATCACCTTCAAGGTACATTTAACATTTACATCAATCAGAATTGCAAAACTAGATTTAAAAAAAAAAAACAATCACTTGTGAAAAAATCTTGCATGATATGAAACACTCAAATACTCTCTTTCAATTAAAAGATTTCTCTATTTGGTTCACATTTTTTCAATATTTCATGCTAAATATCGATGCAGGATTTCACAGCTCAAAAGAACACTATACACTATACCAAACAAAATTACCTTAATCTTTAGAAAACAAATTGTGATAATAATTTAAGGGGGGAAATTGGAATGTCTCTTTCTCTTTATACCATATCTGGCCTCCTTTATTCACATAACAAAGCAAATCAAGCTACATGTACACTTATAAAGAAATATATCTCTTTTTCCAAATGGACACACAAATTTCATGTCAATAATTTAAATCATCTAATGAAAAATTACAGATTGTCTGAATACGATAGCAACAATATATAAACAAAAGGGATTTACGGTAATCCGGGGACCCTCTTCCATAAATTAATATTTATCGCTTTGGGTGTTTCGCTTTTACATCTATACGGTCTTTCATCAAGAGCAAATAATTTCAAAGATATTTTTAGAATTGTTATTAACTTATTATTAGAAAATTTGAACGTCAAGGAAACCTGCAGCTGTAAGCAATTTTTTTGGGAAAAACATTTTTTTGAAAAACCCTTTTAAAAAGATTCACTTTCAAATAAACTCTTTCTATTTGGTCTTCACTTTTTTATGATTCATACTGAATATCAATGCAAGACTTCACAGCTCAAAAGACAAAAGAAAATAATACTAAACAAAATCCTTAATCTCTAGAAAACAAAATGTTGCAATAATTTTGGGGAAATTTTGAATGTCCATGAAACCTGCAGCATTAATTTTATTTATTTTTTCATTTTTTTAAAAACCCTTCAAAAATATAACAGGAAATTGCATGGCCTTTGGCTTCACCTAGTCTGCCTGCACAGACTTATATTTGACACTGATATACCCCTTTCATAAACCTATCCTCCAATTAGCCGCCTAAGAGTAATGCGGATAATTCAATAAAATTGCGTTCATAAACTCCGAAAATAATAATCCGCACTATTTTTACGAGCGCCAGTCCTGAAAAAGGAGGATAATCATCATGGCAACCGCACACACCCCCTCCGATGCGGTTGCGTTGGAAAAGGGTGACCTTGTGACCGCTCCATGGCAATTATCCGCATTACTTTCAAAATGCGTTCATAAGGTCAAAATCTGGTCCCGATGCTGCTATTATGCGGATAATAGCAGCATCAAAATAATGCGGATAACTCTGGTTCTTCCTTCGATTTTACGACCAAATTATGCTGCTATTAGCCGTATAATTAGGTTTATGAAAGGGGTATGACACACAACAGGTATAAAGTGACCTCAGACTAGACTCCAAAGACTCTTGTTTCAAGTACAGCCAGCCATAGTACATAGTGAATATAGTCTCATGACTCCAGACTCTGCATCATGCACTACAGTCCGACCTCTCTTATCCGGCCTCCCCTTATCCGGATCTCTCTATTATCTGGACGCACACTTGCCAAGATTTTTTTTTTTATTCAATCTAGTACCGGTACGTGGGGAAATGAGATTTCAATCTAAACTCAATCCTCATACGTAAATTCACTTTGATTACATGCATGTATATTTCCCAACACAGTCACCCTACACCAAACATATATTTCATTAAAATATCTCACCCAAATCACCAAAAGAACTTTAGGAATGATAATTTCCAGTAAATCAGGGTGCAGCGCAAACATTTCATCACGTTTCTCTTTTTGCTTCGCGGGAAAAACAACACATGTCTTGCTAGCTAACTTTAGGCCTCAATACGGACAGCGCCATCTATCATGTTTGAGCCTACAGTCAGTGTAACAATGGCTGACATATTGCGAAGCTGCGATACCTGCCGCGATGATCTAATTTTAAAACTTGGTTTCATCGAGTCATTCTCTTTCTTTTGAGGTATGCTCGATGTAGGCCCTATACCTCAGTCATTTTAGCAGGTAAATTATCCAAGAGTTTTGGCCATCGATCAATTTCATTTCCATAAAACACTGCCTATAATTTGCGCTGACTCTGCAGTGACTATTGTCTTTACTGTACGCCCACTACAATAGTGTACATGTCGCTACCGCGGGTGGCCTGGGGAGGCAGCCGGCAGCGCAGCTGCGTGTATTTAATATTGGGTCTCCCAGATCCAAATAAATCCCTTATCCGGATTGGTGCTGGTCCCAACGTGTCCAGATAAGAGAGATCGGACTGTATGTGATTTACGAAAACCAAGAGTCTGCGCCTGCAGACTAGGCTTCAGCTACATCCTTCTGAATAGGTAGGTGGTTTCAAACCACCTCGATCACAAGAATCCCTGTTGAATTACGAAAACTTTTTTCAGGCAAGAAAATACCCGTTAATTAATCTCACAGTCACTCCGCCCCAAAACATACCTTTGGGGATAAGTTTCTGAAGTTACGAGCACGCGCAGTATACGGTCTGATAAGCAAGCAAGGCGCGAGAATAAAAAAAATCACCAGATAGCTGCAGCCACATGGCATCCGCGCCCTATAACAAGCTGTGCAAAAAGTTCCCGTCATTTGCTTTCACCATGCCCAAATATCTGCGACCTTGTTCTTTTATTTTGACAAGTACCTACGATTTAGCGGGTATTTTTTTTTTCGGGGAGATAACGCATAATTTGCTTTTACATAACCTGGAACTGACAAGCTTTGAGGAGGTCTGAAACCACCGAATGTAATTACCAATGGTAAATGACTGAAAATTCCCCTTGCAGCTCAAATGTGCATTTTGGGAGGGGGGGGGGGGCAACTTCATATTGCACTAATAGAGAATACGATCTCAGAAATGCCAACTTTTGGAAATCAAAATTAGGGAGGATTTGCAACCGACACCAAATTATGTGCGCATAGCGCACATCTCGAGCGCGGAGCGCTCGACCCTTGCAGCCAGGGTCCAGGGCCCACCTTAGGGCCCTGGAAGCTCTGAATTTCTAGATGCTCTCTGGTGCAATCTGACCCTTATTTTGGAGCATTTCACACATTTTTAAAAAAACATTGTTCCCACTTTTTTAACATAAAAATTAAGAAAAATATACATTTTTAGTTTTACATGTAAAAAAAATGAGGGAACAATAGAAGAAAAGTACCTGTTCAACAATAATAATAGGGAGGAATTATAATAATCCAGTAAAGAAAAGCTCAGCGCAGATAATGTCTTCCTCCACGCCGATCCCTTGCTTGGTGAAATAAGTCAACAGGGTAATTTACTAATAGCTGTAGCTAGAACTTAGAAGATCTCGTCTTCGTGATGTCCGTAATCCAAAAATGTCCACGCTGCAAACTGTGCAAAATGCATGGTAAATTCCTCTTTCCGACTTCCGAATACACGGGTAATGGAGACTGTATTCAGTCTTATACTTCTGAGACCATTTCTTGGTCTTTTGTTGATTTTCCACCATTTTGTGTCGATATCAACCCATCAATACGCCAAAATCTCGCACCGATAATCCACCGCACGAGTCGACAAATCCAGCGGCTGCAAGCGCACACGCCTCACGAAGCTAGCCGGGCCTACTGGCCTGGTGCACAGTGGATTCCAGTTGGGCATATCACATGCACCAGCTTTTCGCTGATCCTTATTGCCTTTCACACAGAATTTAGTAGCAGCGAACGTAATGGAGTTACTACATGCTAAAGTTAGCAGACGATACATGTACTTTCAATCCAATTTGATCAATGCAAAAAAATTGGAATTTCGGGAGGATATGGATGGTAATCGTAAGGGCGGGAGTTGGGATGAATTTTCGGGAGCCTCCCAATGAAATCGGGAGGGTTGGCATCTCTGCGACCTTCATCATTTATAAAACGCAGATAGCCTGGATATCTTATAGCTGGACTCAATATGTTAGACAAATAGAGCGATGTACATGTATGGGATTTAACTGTTCGAATATCAGCTGACAAACGTTTTTTCACTGGTCATTAAAAGATCATTGTAAGAACAACATGGGCAAAAAGTAGCGATGCAAAATGCAGTTGGAAAGCAATAACGCTAAATGAATACATCTCGCATTCCAGGGTGTCATATTGAAATCCATAAAGCTTTGAGATACAGATCAAATTTTTGTTTCTTTCTAGTTGGAAACCCCTTCCTTCCCAGGGCAGCTTTATCCATTTCTTTGTTCATTTTAACCATCTCACGACCGACCAATGAATGATACTATTCGGACCAAGTAGGGATCAAATTACAGCGTGAAAATTGAAATTTGATCATAGCCCCTGCAAAGAGGGGGAGAAAGAGAGATGGAGAGAGGGAGAGAGCGAGAGAGAAGGGGAGAAATGAAAAAAAAAATGAAAGTAAGTAGAAATGCTACATCATCGGAACAAGCTTCCTTCCGGTGGATAGTGATAATGGAACAAGGCTCTTCATATCGCTCCAATAAAAGCTTTTCTTTTTTTATTTGTTTGGTCTTCAATCTTCGCTTGATTTCTTTTAAATTCCTCTTGGGGTGCCTTTATGCTCAGCTTTTTGAGCGCCATTAGGCATTTTCGAAACATGTTCACAGGCTGTTCAAAAGTGGTTGTGTAACATCTACCCTTCGCGTTACGTGGCACTCAAATCAATAAATTACAACACAAAAAGAGCATTTAGGGCTTAATTAGCCTTTTCTATTTCTGGTTCATTGAATATAATTACTTTGTATTTACATGTAAAATATATACATGTAACTACAAAACAGTACAAACTACAAGTGCAAGAAGGAATATGGCGAACCGTCTAAACTATGGCACATCTGAGCATTGTGGTACATGCCTGTGATCCAAGCTACACGGCAGTTGATGCAGAAGTCATGCCATAGGTCGATCATTTATGATTGATACACGTCTGTTTGTCAATCAAATTACAAATATTCTCAACTCCTCCCACAATAGACCAAGAATTATTCAGGCTCTCCCCTCCAAAAAAACAAATGAACAAGAAACAGATGGACAGACGGACAGACAAACAAGTGAATGAATAAATAAATGAATATTTATAGAAGTTTTATAACTGGTAGAACAAATATGTCCAAACACCTCTTACCATCTTTAAACCTCAGGTATAAACACAACCAAGGTCTTTCTCTTCTTTTTTTATAATAAAGTCTGATAAATAATAAGGTTGCATCCTGGAAATGGGATCAAGGCATCTACAGGTTTCAAGTTTAAGCAGTACTTCTCCGAAATCAATACAACTGTTCAACCTCCAAAAATAATGTATGAACACAGCAAAACTTTCACTCTCTCTCTTCTTATCAATAATGACTGCTAGAAAATGGTCGAAGTTGCATCTCATACCCCTTTCATAAACCCAATTATGCGGATAATAGCAGCATTATTTCCATGCTGCAATTATCTGCATAATAGCAGCATCGGGACCAGATTTTGACTTTATGAACGCATTTCCAAAGTAATGCGGATAATTGCCATGGTGCGGTCACAAGGTCAGCCTTTGCAACGCAACCCCTTCAGAGGGGGCGTGTGCAGTTGCTAGGACAATTATCCGCCTTTTTCAGGTAGGGCGCTCATAAAAAAATAGTGTGGATTATTTTCGGAGTTTGTGAATGCAATTTTTATTGAATTATCCGCATTACTCTTAGGCGGATAATTGGAAGATGGGTACATGAAAGGGGTATTGGTGATGGGATATGGGTTAGGGTTGGGTTTCAAGTATAAGCATTACTTCTCTGAAATACTCATAACTGTTTGACCTCCAAAAACCATGTATGAACACAAAAAAAATTTTTCTCTCTCTCTATTCTCATTATTAAAGACTGCTAGATAATGGTCAAGGCTGCATCTCGGTGATGGATGTTTCATACAGCATGCATAGGTTTCAAGTATAAGCTGCCCTTCTCTGAAATAATTAATGTTTGACCTCCAAAATTCATGTATGAACACAATAAAACTTATTTTCTCTCTCTCTCTCTGTTCTTATTAATAATGACTGCTAGATAATGGTCCAGGGTGCATCTCGGTAATGGGACGTTAAGGCATCCTCTGGGAGATGTGTGGCGAGGAACCGGAAGCCACATAGCATCTCTTTAGTGGTCAATCCAAAACACTTTGACTGCTCATTCACTAGGGCCGTCTGCACCATCCCGAGTTTTCAAATTAGTGCGCTATTTCTGATCTGGCAAATTATCCCGATCTGAACAATCTCGAGATTATTTGCAATGCAGACGCAATTATCGCGCTATTTTGTAGGATTAATCTCGAGATTGCAATCCCAAGTCAACTTGGGATTATTTGCAAAATAGCACGCTATTTCACGAATTATCGCGCTAATTCGTAGGTGCAGACGCGCTCGGGATTATTTATACACGGCAATGCATCGATGCCTCGCTCGAGCAGGAATTGCTCTTCTTGCGATGGTGGAGACGGGGTTTCTTGAATCTCGAGATTAATCGCGAAGAGGGCCGATCGGGCTAAAATCTTGAGATTGGGCAAACTCGGGATGGTGCAGCACCGCCTACTGCTACAAGGGTGTCATAACTCACTGCACTTAAAACATTGCCAGTTGCGTTAGGCCTATAATGATCTAAATATTAGTCTGAGAACCCCACTAAGGTCCTCAATTTTGACCCCTTCACATACCCTGGGGATGCCAAAGTCATAATACTAATTGCTGTCTTTTGAAAAATGGGGAAAAAAGGATTTTGGGTAGAAAACAACGCTTTCATTTTTGTTTCCAATAGACACAGTTTAAAAAAAGCATTGGGGAATTCTTTTTAATTGCCCTGCATTATTTTTGTTTTAAAGAAAAAATAGATATATATTATATATATATATATATCATGCAAAAAAGGAATATCGGCCATTTCTGCATACCCACTGGTAAAAAATTCTCGTCAAAATCAGCATTATCATATTGAATTACATGTACATGTACTACAACAGCAAATCATATGATACCTGTATACTCTTAGTACAATGAACTTGATGTATCATGCTTGTATTCTTTACTTAGGATATATTCTGTCAATCAGAATGTAATTAAGGCTTTAAAGAGATTATAGACATGTATTCTGAGACAATTCAGCTTGTATCTCTCTTGTTTCACCAGCCACAAACCATCCTGATGGAGTCACGGTCTCTTCAGTGGCTAACCTACCCTGGAATTGACCGATTCGCTAATGGAGCATCGCAATGATGAACATGTAACACTTGTCATCACAATTACACCTCGTAGCTATCTACACTTTACTTTTGGTCCCACAGGCACTATGGGGTGGGGGGACTCGTGGGCACACCTCCAGGGGGAGGGTAATGTTTATACCCCCCTCTCGCAACAGTTATCTTTGATCCAATAGGCACTTAGATGAGGGGGCGGGGGGAGTGTTGATGGGTAGATATCAAAGGGGCGATGTTTATTACCCCTTCTCATAATGGCTCTCCTTGATCCCACAGGGGAGGATTAATTGGCAAATGGGGGGGGAATTATCACGCCCCTGTCTCGCATTTAGTAATAGGCACTTCAGGGGGGGCAGAGATCCTGGGGGAAGGAGGGGGATAATGCCTATGCCCCCTTGATCTTTTCTGATAAAATTGTCCCCCAATCCCCCCCCCCCTTCAAATTAAAAAAAAAATCGACATAATATTTGTTTTATTCCACTTCAAACAGCCAGATTTTAAACAAGTTACTCAGTGATTATTTATGGGTCACGTGTCTATTTTCCAACTTTTTTTGGGAGGGGGTTAAAATATTTTAGTTTACTTGTGACTAGATGGCCCATCCTTGCTATAAATATATAGTTACATTCATAATTCAAAACATTTCAATGTGGCTTACCGGGTCATCCTCGGTTTTGTTGATGAGGTAACTTGAATCTGGGAGTAATAACCCTGACTGAGCAATCTGAATGAAGAGTAATTAATATAAAGAAAAATGGCAATTAATGGGAAATCATAGACAGAATAAAGGCTTGCAGAACAAAACAATTACAACAAAAGAACAACAACATGTATACAAGAAAAATAAAATGATTAGGCTAAAGAACTTTTGACAAATTTTTGTCATCATTTCACTTCATCTTTCCTTTTTTCCAGGACAGAGAAATGAAGTGAGAACGACATGTATACCGTGTTTACACTTAATCGGCATTTGGTTCAGAATCAAAAGCCGATGCAGAATCGGCTTTTGGTTTGCGTTTACACGTTGTTACAGCTCGCGGTTCAGAACCACGAGCCGATGCAAAAACCTGAAATGATATGCACACCAACAATATACGTCATGATAAAGACAACGCTGGATCAGTGCCCTTACAATTACGTCACAATGGTAAAGTAAATGAAATGCACACAAATTGCCTGTGTAGAATCGGCTCTCTGTTTACACGTAGTAAAAAAGCTGATTCTGCATCGGCTCGCGGTTCAGACCCTACTACTTTGGTGGTGCAAATTGCTGGTTCTGAACCGCAAGCCGATGCAAGTTACTCGCGTTTACATGCTATGAAAAACCCGATGCTGCATCGGCTCGCGGTTCAGAACCGCAAGCCGATTCAAATGCCGATTAAGTGTACACACAGGAATAGAGACAACGATATATGGTGAAGGGAGGGGGGTAGAGAGACCATGGCATGGACCTACTAGAGATCAGAGACATAGATGAGAGAGGGTGAATGATAGAGCGAAGCCAGCAATGGATGGAAAGATCTCCAACACACACACCATCACACATTCAATTGTATATTGTTGCAGATGTACTCACTTGCAATATGTTTCTTGATGAATTTTTGTCATCTCCAGCAATAAACAAACTAAAGAAGGGCTGCTCGCTGTATGACGTTCCCAGGACCCTTATCGTCTCGTTGAAATCGTATGTGCTTAGGTTGAATGTTCCTGTGACGTTCCAACCTCCTAGCTAAAAATAAGACAAAAAATACATCAAGCATTAATATAAAAGATCAACCATATAGAAAAAGCAGGAGCTTAAAGGTCAAGCCCAGCATAGAAAAGAATAAAGAAAATTCAAACAAGCATAACGCTGACAATTTCATCAAATTCAGACATTAAAAAAATAACAGAAATTTAATACAATTTAAAATTTGCATTAAAAATTTACCTAAGCAGTTATATGCACAAATAAATGGTATGTAAATGAGAGAATTGATGATGTCACTATTTCTTTGGGTTTATTTACGTATGAATTAGGCCCCTATACAATATTCAGATTTTTAGATATCTGACAATAGAGGCCCTCTTATACCACAAAATGTTATACTAATTCAACATGTTCAGGAAGGAATAAAACTTTGTTTTATATTTTTTATACACTAAAGAAGAAAATTTGAATATTTCATATAATAAAATACATTTTTTAAAATAGTGGGTGGGTGACCTCAATTGGTCTGTCATTTGCATACTGACAAGGATATAAAAGTCTATTTTGTCATTTTGTACAATTAAACAAAACTTGAAAATATCTTTAACATTGCTGAGTTGGACTTTCCCTTTGAATAAATCACTGTGAGCTTTGAAAAAAAAAACCCAAAGAAACAGAACCCTTTAAAAAAAGCGAGCTCTACAGATATTTATCACAAATTTCAATCAGGTATCACTTCAATCAGGTTTTGAAAACACAACATCCCACACAAAATGTCAATTTATTGCGGACATTCAACTACATGTCATGTACCTAGGGGCACATATTAAAGAACTTGAATTACAAATTTGCAATAACAATTTTAAGCTACTGAAATCATTTGATTTACTACGAGTGAACTTGCTACACAGAAGTTAAGCATCTGTTATGAAGATTTCTTTATAAAAGTCTCTTGTGCCCACTCCCCTCACCACTTGCTGGTTAAAGGGAAAGTTCACCCTAAAGAAAAGTTTAATGTAAAAATTAGCAGAAAAAAAAAAAAAAAATATTGAAAGTTTGATGAAAATCCATTACAGATAAATTTTGGATTTGTGATGTCATAATCAAGCAGCTGCACCATATGTTATGTAGTATGAATTGCATAAAATTTCAATTTTATAAAATGGCTCATGATGACTTTTTTTCAATATTTCTGAGAAAAAGTCATTTCATTGATTTCTTACCATACGATGTGTAACAAAGCTGCTCGCATATGACATCACAAATCAAGTAATTAAAATTCTAATAACTTTTTAATTCTTTTATGGATTTTTCTAAAACCTTTGGCAATATTTTTTATCATTTTTTCTGCGATTTTTACAATAAACTCTTTTTCAGGGTGAACTTCCCCTTTAATGCTGACTCTTTTGCTGGTCAATCTAATTAGACACCTTTCTCACTACGTTCCTAAAACTAGTTTACTGGAAACTAGTTTAACGTGAAGTGAGAACGGTCGAAGCGGTCTTGGAAGCGATCTTCCACACCAGTTTGGAAAACCACCTCGCAATGTAGTTTTAAGCGTACGTGAGGACACAACCATTCTTCTGGAAGTGATCTTCACCCATTTTGAGCACGCTACTCCACACGACAGGTGTAGAATGCCTACGCTGCGGTTCCAAATTTTGCATGAAACGTGTCACCTCAAGAGCATTTCCATAGCAACAAGAAATATTTCATACATTTACATGAAGTGATTTTGGAAACCACTTTCGTTAGATCAAGTGGGAACACTAGCAAAGCAATCTTCCAAACTGGTTTCCTGAATCGGTTTCCAGTAACCTAGTTTTAGAAAGCGTATTGAGAACGACCTCCAAGACTCCGATTAAAAAAAGACTTGACAGGAATCAAGTTGTAGAAGCCCGTATAAGCATAAAAGCTTAGCAGGTGCTGAGGCCCAGAACCAGTAATTCAGGTGTGAAGTCAATTCATTGAAATGAGATAGGTTCGGTATTTTTTTATGCGAAAGAGATGGAAAAAAATCAATAAGTCCCAGATTCATCTCTATGACGAATTGTGTATGATCCTGGTTTCATAATTTACCACATATATGACATATAGAAGATGCCCATTAATGATTGTGCACTGAGACCTACTGTACTAGTACTTGACCAACCTGAACAAAAATAGGTTTGAAATGTACATTTTCTGTATTAAAACACAAACCATTATTTACATGTTCTCAGATTGTAATTGTAGTTTGAGAATGTTACTATTTAATGAGACTTTTTTGTAAGAGTTAATGTAAAGAAAATAGGTCATTTATTTAGTGAAAAAATATGTTACATCGCATGTTATGAGTACCATTTTAATTATTCTGGTCATTATAAATCATTACATTATGTACATCATGTACTTCTATTGAATCTTTTAAGAGAAACTTGAAAACGTATTTATTTCTGTTTTAGTGTAACTGTAATATTGGAGAGCAATTTCAATTGATTATGCGCTAAATAAGTACCAATTATTATTAATTATCTTTATCAGTACCATCATCTATTTCGATATCGATATTAATATCATTGTCATTTTTTATTGCCAGTATTGTTATTACCATTACTATTATCACTATTATCAACATTATAATTGTTATCATTATCATTAAATAAATTAATTTGATATTCTTACTCTTGTCTAAAAAGTTAAAGAGATAAAAAATATGAAATATAAACAAATATGGGATTAGCTCATTTTCTACTTTACAAACTATCAAGTTTGTAAAACTATCAAGTATAATAACTGAGATTTGCCTGAATTCTGCTAGCAACTTGGTAAATGACTTAAAGAGTTTACGTCCTCCCAGTTTCCTAGCACATGAAATGTCAAATACTCAATGGCTAACCCAGGAACATGGTATCCACTATGACAAAATACTTTTTTTTTCTTTCTCAGAATCAGACAAAAATAACCACTCAAGTAAATTGGCAGCCCTCGCTGTACACCATTCAGCTATCATCCAATTTCGGAATGCTGGTTTTCTAATCAAGAATTACCATTTTGGGATGATCTTTAGCTTTTCCAATCAAGGAAAAGCTTATCAAATTTGCAACTGTTTTCTGGATTATATTTCTGACCTTACGGATGCAATGAATTATCTGTTTCTCATCTGATTTTCTTTTTTGAGGGGAATAAGGAAAGTGAATACCAACATGGGTTTGTTTACAAAATACATTGATAGTCCTGGGGTACTAATTTTCATAGGGGAGGGGCAAGACCATTTATCAAAAGGTGTATGTTTCTTCGTCTTGTTTTCTTGGCTGTAATAATGATAATGATATAGGATTTGTATAGCGCACATAACTTGCCAGGTGCTCAAGGCGCTCCTATATTACCCTGGCTAAGCTATAGTCTACTGATTCTGGTACACACAGCTTTTTGTGGAATTACTTCCTGCTGGTAACCATTTACCTCACCTGGGTCTAGACCACGATGCCCCCACATACACTGTAAAAAAGATGTTTAAAATTTCAAGCATGTTGTTTAAGCCTGTCATTCTAACAACTACTGTTAAAAACTTTTTACACAGCTGTTTAAACTTTTCAAACAAGTTGTTTAAAACGTTTAAACATTTTAAACAAATTTTAAACAACCTGTTGTTAAAGTGACAGGCTTAAACCACATCTTTTTTTTTCTCACTGTGTATAAAAATGTAAGACATGATCATGTATCTTTAATTTTCATGTCCCTTTAATGATGCTCATAACTAGTAGAAAATGTACAGGTCTCAAGGATACGTGAACCCCCCCCCCACACACACACACACACACACAAACACACAATCACACATCCTTTCACCAATTAAGGATTTGTACAAACTAAACATAATGTTTAAAATTTCATACACCACTATAAACCTTGCAGTAGTTGTTTAACCGTTTCAACAACTATGCATCATTTACTGATATTGATATTAAAAATCAAAGTTTGTGCAAAACTAAAAGTTGTTAACACTTGTTTAAACTGTTCAAACAATGACTTAAGGTTTGTATAATAAACACTGTTGCATGAACGATTTAAACAGCATTTCAAGTGTGTAGAATCATATGATTTGTGTTGCTGTTCATGATTTGAGGTCTGGAGGACTACTTCACTTTCAATGTCACATTTAGAGGTTTCCTATTCATCCAGCTGTGTATGATCCAGAGGTAATCTCCTTATAATGAATGTTTGATAGAATAGCAGGCTACGTAGCACATGTGTTAACCTTGATTTCTTGGCCTCAAAATACATATCAACATGAACTCTCACATTCCATGTCATGTCCACACCATGTTGGACACCATCAAGGATTATACATGCTTTTCTCAATATCTAGGCTCTGTCGTACAAATCACAAAGAGTTCATTGATCCTATCATAATTCTGTCTCTTTGACGTATTGCTTGTATTTCGTCGCATGCACCACGAACCATTCTCTCTGTGCACTTCAATGCGAAAGTTAGTTTTGCAGAAAATGCATTTAAAGAAAACCTTTTTTAAAACCAACAATAAGTGCACCTACAAGGAGAGCAAATTATTTACTGGTGTCTTTGTTCGATAGTTCAGGTTCTTAAGTTTCATCTCGTATCTTTATATTTTCTTGAAGTGAATTACTTACGCCACAATGGGCATCGTAACAGAGAGGACGGTTCGTGGAATAGATACAGTCCGCCGTCATGCCTTCGCGATTTCACCACAAACCATCCGCTCTGTTATGATGCCCATTGTGGCGTAAATAATTCACTTCAAGAAAATATAAAGATACGAGATGAAACTTAAGAACCTGAACTATCGAACAAAGACACCGGTAAATAATTTGCTCTCCTTGTAGGTGCACTTATTGCTGGTTTTAAAAAAGGTTTTCTTTAAATGCGTTTTCTGCAAAACTAACTTTCGCATTGAAGTGCATAGAGAGGATGGTTCGTGGTGCGTGCGACGATTTGCATAATTTCATAAAAACAAATATGTGACTTGCCATCACAAAAGCAACAATAAGTTGACCAAAATGAATATTGAGATTTTTACTGAGCTTGAAAATTCATTTTCTAACCTTTATAATGATATACATATGTATAAGATGTTCAAATTGACCAACAATAACTATTACAAGTACTTAATTGAATGCAGAGGAAATTCAGCAACTGTTTAAAAAGTAGGGAGAAAACAAGGTTTGACGTTTGGGGTTCACTTAAGCATGAGATGTGCATACTTTCAAGCAGTCTGAAAAAGTACTGTCCACAAAACTCTTGTATCTTTTCTTTTAATCAACTTCACGACTTCAAATTTTCACACTATATAAAGAAGAATTGCTCTTTCAGATGAGACATTTTTTTAATTTTTGGACATTGGAGACTAAAGACAAACTTACCTGGCGACTGATTGGTGGTTTTGGGGTGGCAGATCAAATATGTATTCTCAGATTACCGATTATAGGTATGGCACGATTAAAAAACAACTTTATGCAAGACTGATCATCAACAAAACAGACCGTTCGACAGTGGATTGGTGCTGATTAGAGAGTGGCAGTCATGTGCCCTCTATGTTAGCTTTGGGAAAGAGAACTTTCACACACCAAGGTCCAATCTGGAATAAAGTGCCATATACGCAGGGATCCTTTTAATAAAACTTGTTATAATAACAAACAAGTTAAAGTTACTGAAATCATTCAATTTCATTGGCGGATAGTTGTTTTTAAAAATTGTGCACTTGTTATCATGACAAGTCTTTCCAAAGTTCTCATGACACCATGCTCCTCAGTCACCCATCTTTTAAAACAAAGATCTACATGTAGGTGATCATGCCTTTGTTATTGCTGCACCCAAACTCTGGAATAGTCTCCCTTCCTTATTGTTGGCAACAAATCTAGTAACTTGTTAAAAGCTAAACTAGAACTATCACTGAGGGTGATTAATACCCCCACCCCTTGCTGTTACCATGGCAACAGTTTGCAACACAATGTGTTGGGCAAGATGTATTTTTTCCATGTGTTGAACACATGGAAAAAATACATCTTGCCCAACTTTACCCCAAGACCTGTGTGAGCAAAATATCATGAGAATTGGTGGAATACTGATGAAGTAGTTCAAAAAGCAAGATTTTTGCCTAATTTTTGGCATATAAAATATTATTACCATGGCAACATGATTTCCGACACATGCAAAAAATATGTCAAATACATCTTTACCTCAAGACCACTGTGTGAGCTACATTTCATTAGAAATGGTTAAAAACTGAGGAAGTAATTTGAACTGCAAGATTTGTACTTTTATTTTTGTCAAAATATACCGTTACCATGACAGCACAATTTCCTACACATGCGAAAAGTGAGTCTTGCATATCTTCATCCAACACCAATAGGTGTTCCAAGTTTCATGAGAATCAATTCAACACCGAGGAAGTAGTTCGATGCACAAATTTGCAACAGACCGACGGACCGCCCAACAGTATGCTGATTCCTAAACCCCTTCCAACTGTCTTTGGCGGGGTATTAAACCTACATTATTCAAGAGTTTAAATAAATAAGTCACTTTTTATATATTTGTGGCGACAGTAGGCATCCTTATCAAGTAATTTTGTGTATTTATGTTGTTAACTATTTTACCTTTTAAGTATTGCAATATGGGGTAAACACATATAGAAATTGTGTAATATAAACGTACAGCACTTATTATCATTCTTATTATTATTTTTATTATTACTATTATTATTATTATTATTATCATTATTATTATTATTATCATTATTATTGTTATTATTATAATCATTATTATTATTATCATTATCATTATTATTATTGTTATCATTATTATTACTATTATTATCGTCATATCATTATTATTATTATTATTATTATTACTATTATTATTATTATTATTATTATTATCATTATCATTATCATTATCATTATTATCATTATTATTATTATTATTATCATTATGATTATTATCCTTAATGTCTTCATTATTATTATTATCATTATCATTATTACGAAACATGACCGGGATTCCTGCTATGAGATAATTAAATGATCAACGGAATGACACCAATTATGCTGTCAAGTTGGTATTTCTGGTCCATAAGTCAATCCTAATTGTTGTTTTTAACCTCTGGCCACCTGCCTCCTAGCTACGCGAATGACCCAGTTGGACATCAAATTTGATTACTGGTTAGCAAAGGAGAGGTGATGGCATGGCACGCATGTATTATGAAAAGCCTTCATGTGATCTGCGGACATTGATAGGTCGAACAGCATGATGGGAAGTGCTTTGATATTTACCTGCCGAGTTCATTTTGGGGGATCGGACAAGTTTGGTGGTAATGACAATTCATGTTCACCCCTTTATTGAGGCATTAGTTGATGATGGTGGGGGTGTTGATGACGATGATGATCATGGTGATAGTGTAGTGGTTGATGATGACGAAGATGATGATAAAGATGATGAGGAGGATGATGATGATGATGCTGATGATGATAAGAATGATGATATTGATGATGTGAAGATGATAAGGACGATGATGATGATGATAAGGATGATGATGATGTGACGATGATGATAAGGACAATGATGGTGACGATGATGATGATGATGATGATAAGGATGATGATGTGACGATAAGGACGATGATGATGATGATAATGAGGAGGAAAAGGAGGAGGATGGTGACGAGGAGGATGAGGATAAGGATGAGGAGGATGAGGAAGATGATGATCCTAAAGAAAGTAGTCATGATGATGGTGATGATAGTAATTATGACAAATATTTGTGATAACTGATGATGGTGATTACAATGACACTAACAATAAAAAATATGACAATGGAATTGCATTATCAATTCCCGATACTTATAACTCTATGAAAACTGATGTACAGATGGGGGAAGGGCTGGGGGCATGGTCCTGCAACATTTTTTTAGGACTGAGAAAAAAAAGTAAAAAAAGAAAGGAAAGGGAAAAAGGGTGAATTTCTATTAAAATATATAATGTCAAAATTTATCATGACATTAGATTTTTGTGTTAAACTCTTTTTTTTTTCAAAAAATTTTTTCCCCCACATGCCACGTCTTCCCCCTCCATTTTTTGGGCTCACTACGCCTCTGCATACATGCATGGATGCATAGGTGCCGTTTCACAAAATATTCACTACAAATCTGGGCGATGTTTGCCCTGCTTTTGGCGGCAGCATGCACACCCTCGTGTCAGGTTCCGCCAGGCGGCCATCCTGTATAATTAATCCCTAAATCTTGTTACACCGCCTAATGGTTTGAACTGACCTGTAAATTAATGATGTCCACCAGAGGCTTGGCACCAAGTTTTTCTATTACACTATCCTCGTCCATACATGATATAAAGAAGTCTTGGGCTTTTAACTCTGCACTGCTCGTCGTGTTCAGCTCACTTTCTGTGCATAAAGATAGAAAAACAAATCATTAACTAAGGAAAATAGGATGTCTAAGTAAATTCTAAATGCACATGTTGGAAGTCAATACTCCATGTACTCGCTTTAGAGCATTCTGCGGACTAAAATGACTTGCACTTTCGCCCTATTACAATATGTTGTAATCTACTTGTGTCAAGTAATGCCAGTCTTACATGTAAATGTTGCACATTATTATCATCATTATCATTGTCATCATCATCATCATCATCATTGCTTTTATTATATGTAGCCTACTTCTAATGACTCTACAATATTTTGATTGTTGGAAGGAATTGTATTTTTTTTTTTAATCTGCATTTCCATGAAACCCAACAGTATTTTGGGAAAGTTCACATATTTCACAGGAGATTTAGTGCCCTTTAAGTCCAATGGGACAATGGATATGGCCTTTATAAATTATTCCTTTCTTTTTGAGTACTTATGATTTGGTGGCATCAAAAATGGAAATAAAAGAAAACAAACCAACCAAGCAGACTACAATAGTATAATGCCCTGTCCTGGCCAACGAATCACCATTTTTCTTATATTTTGTTTTTTCATCAAAACATAACACATACATGAAAGAAGGATTGTGATATGACCAAACTGATTGCAATGATTTTCTGAAATTCACAAATTGAGCAATTTCTTGTCTTCTTGATATTTTCATATCAAATTGTCAATTTTCAGTCTTACAGCATTTGGACAGCGCTTGGTAATGTTTTTATCTAGGTTTGTTACGTTTTGTTTCATTTGTAATTTTGTTCATTGTTGAAAATGTGATTTTATCAATGTAACTCTTTTTTTCAATCATTTGTATTTTTTTTTACATATTTCATTTGATTGTAATCCTCTCTGTTTGGATTGGAATCAATAAAATAAGCTTGATTACGTGTATATCATTTCGAGCCTCCATAATTAGTCATGTACGATAATGAAAATGCAACTGTTGCCAATCTGATGACAAGAAAGCTGAGCAAACAAAGCTTCAAGTAATCATAATTCCTATAATAAATTAATGAAAAAAAATTGAAGTCAGCAAAACAGGGTAAGAGGATGGGTTGGGGAGAATACACAAGTCCGTATTCCGAAGTCAGGCTTAACTCAGAGCATGGTCTTCAACTCTGTGCGAAAAATTATTGGAAGCCAAATAAGTATGTCAAAATTTTGTTTACATTGTAATGTCTAATGTTTACTGTGCCCTTTCCTTAGTCTTGGATTGCGAAGACAACTTTCCTATTTACCCTTGGCTTCATAAACTGTTAAGAATGATCAGAGATTCATGTGAGCTGAAACATTGAACCTCCACTGTTAGGGATTTATGCAACTAATTGGCTATCCCTAGTTAAACCGCATTGCAGCCAATATGTTCACATCAGATAAAGATAACATGGGATACCTTAAGCCATTTATATGACAAAATTGTACATGTACATGTAGGCTATGTTTACATCGCAATATACAAGGTCAAATGGTCAAAACCGAGAACAGATTGTTATTACTTAGTAATTGTGGACAACACTGTTTAATGAGGCCAAGGTCAGACATGAAGGTTCCATAATGACCCAATATGCTCTAGTAGTAATAACTCAACCATAAATTTCTGACATAAAGCAATGCAGTGTTTCACTAATGCTTAAGATTGACTAAACTTGCTCTCAATCATGGCAGGCCATTAATGCCCTTTATTCACCCTCAATATAAGTCGTTATGGCAAATCATAGTCTTAAATTATTTGGAAATGTGTTCTAAGTCTCCTGTTAAAAAGGAAAAAATGATCCACCATTTTTCTTACTGTGACTTCCATTTGATGAAAGGATTTATAGTGAAAGTAAGTAAAAGTTTGAATATATACTCCATGTAATTTTTCTTTTTCATCTTGATCTACATTGCAAAGTCGAACATCCTCTCTGCCACGCATATTTCATGAAATTGAAATATCTGATTAATATTGATATCAATCACAGGTTAATGGCAGCCTATTGGCTGATGTAATGAGTATGACTGATGTAAAATTTGATATATTTCTAAATATTACTTGTACGGTATACCAACCATTCACATTTATGAGATCATTTGGTTATTAAAACCCACAAAAATGAATCTAAATATTTATAAAATATAACAAAGATCATTTCTCTGCATAATGTACACACAAATCATGTTTAAAGAAAAAAAAGAAAGTTGTTGCAGCATACAATTATTTACTGAGAAACTCTTTTAAATCAAGGTAAATTGTCATCATACTATCTAGATCTGGTACACTAATCTAAATTTATCTCTGTGAGATCACAAAATCTTAGCCCAAAACTGATAAATCAGATGATCACTAACACAAAAAAGCATATGTGGGATGGAGACAGTGTATTAATATTGCTTGGAAAAATGCCTGACATTTGACGGAATTCCATGCTTATTTTGCTAATTTCTCGGCAAATACACATTTTCTTTCAGAGCTATTTGCCACAATTTTTTTTTATTTATAGATACAAACACTTGGGCGGTCATTTTATTGGATTTCAATCTAACTCATATTGAGATTGTCACCATAACTGGTATTTATCTTTAAAACTCATTCTTGGAATGGTCCTTCTAATAAGCAAATGCACAAGTGCAGGAAAAATACAGTCTATAGGAATGTACAGCATTTCAACAACCAAAAGCTGCAATTCTAGCCCTTTTCTAAGAAAATTGGGGGGACAATGAATATGAGGCAGGATTTTTTTTAAATTGGTAACCCAAGAACACTGCCACCAAATCCTTTTGGTCACATGACTCTACAATTCCTGAAAACAAGATCAAACTTGATGCGCTGTGACACCAATTCAGGGAGAGGAGACACGACTGGATGGTTTTGGTAATAAATTTTTCTACGGACGTCTGATCATCTCGTAGTATTTGGGAGGACAGCCCTGATATTTCCACACATTTTGTTCACGCAACAAATGAATAATTGTTGGCTTTTATTTCTTATCCTATTCTTAGAAACCGTGTCTAGATACAAAGGTACACTTTAAACATTCAAACTTTAAAATAGAAATGATTTTGAGCATTGTGAAGGAGGAAGGACAAAAATATCATGAAGGATTTTACAAGGAACCCTTTATGAGGTTCTTCTTGGAAATAATGGGACCCTGTAATATGCTTTATAACATCAAGAAATCACATAAATTGTGTAAAGTACATTAAAGGGGGAAGTTCACCCTGACAAAAAGTATATTGTCAAAATAGTAGACAAATTAATGAAATATATTGTTGAAGGTTTGAGGAAAATTGATTAAAAATAAAGAAAATTATTAAAATGTTAAGTTTGTGATTTGTGACATAAATGAGCAGCAGCCTCATGTTATGTAATATAACGCATGAATGTTAAGTTTTTTTAATGGTTTAATGATGACTAAAATATTTCTTCTTTCAGGAGCAGCTGTGAAATAATTTCTCTGTTGATATACTTAAAGGTCATGTCCACCCCAGAAAATTAATAATTCTTTGATGGATTTTCCTCAAACCTTCACCAGTAATTTCAATTATTTTCCTGATATTTTTACAAAAAGTTTTTTGTCAAGGTCAACTATGGCTTTAATAAAGAGTTCCATAAAGAAGCGAAACCGGTTCTAGAGTACTGTTGAGAACAATTTATCATTCTTAAAACCTTAGCAAATTCTAGATAAGGGACAAAGAAATAATCAAAGAGAGAAGCGTTACTCTGGACAAGGCTATATCTTTCAAAGTGGTGATTTATTTTGCTACAACGTGATCTTGACTTTGAAAGCCTGCATTAGGATTCTCTAAACAGCTGTAATTTACATTCCATAAAAAACCCAAAGCACAAAATAATTGAGATAAGGATTTTCAAAAAATATGGGCAAATCCAACCTAGTTCTCCTGTTCCCTACCATTTCTTCCTTCCAATACCCAATATATCTTCAAAAATTCTGTTTTTTTTTTTGGGGGGGCAGCAGTGATTGGCGCCCCCTTTCCTACCCATTTATCCAACCGTAACATTTAATCTCAATTAATCATCCAAATGAAGTCTGGTGAATAAAGAGGTGTGAATGCATTTTATCTAAAAAGGTATTTCAAAGATGGGTTCATACAAATTCAACAAGGGGATCATTGCCAAATTGTCTGATAGTGCATTCCATTCTAAAAGTTATCTCTTACAAAAGTTCCATATAATTTATGATTTATTTCAAGCCAATTAGCTTTTTTATCACCAATAAATCAACTTGTTAAAAAGTCATCAGATGCACCTGAACAGAAATTCTCCTTTAAATGCCGCTCCATGTATTATAAAATAGGCATTTATACAGGGCCACCTATCAAGAAATATTCTATACTGAGGCGCGTGATTATTATTACCCGGCTTTAGCTCGAGCTGCCTTTCAGCACTCATGCCTTCAAGAAATTAATCCTGCCGGGTACCCATTCATCTCACCTGGGTTGAGAGCAACAAAATGTGGATGAATTTCTTGCTGAAGGAAATTACGCCATGGTTGGGATGTATCAATATGATCAAGATGTAATATCTTAAAGAGAAATGCCAGTAGTTGCAGTAAACACTGATTTTATGAGAAAGTCTGTAAAACGATGCTTAATTGTCAGTATATCATCAAGGATCTAGATCTGGTACAGTCATCCATAAACTGAACTTTGTGAAATCTTGAAATCTATGCTGAAAAATGTTCACACTGAAGATCACCAACACAGATAAGCGCATGTGGGACAGTGTATAATAATTGCTTTGAATGTCGGGCCCGACGCTTGACCCAAATCATGTGCTTATTTGCTGATTTCTCAGCATTTACACAATTTCTTTCAGAATCCTTTGGCACATATGTTCTATTTATACAAGTCAAGCAGACACTTTGGTGGTCATTTAATTGAATTCTGTACGAACTCATTTTGATATCATTACCAAAACTGGCATTTACCTTTAAATGGTAAGTTCATATTTATGGCGGAGGAACTGAACCATGTGTTGCCTCTCATGTGATTTTAGAAGATTATCCCATTTCTCATTTTTCCCTCGATAAAACTTTTTAAAGTTTATGGGATATAACTGTTTGCATGTGCCTGTGTAATAAAAAAGACAGATTTGTTTCTTGATATATTGTGTGTTTTTTAAAGTTTTCAAAGTTCCATTCTTTTTAATTCAAATTGAAAAGCACAATATTTCAAGCAGCAAATGAGAATTAAAGAAGCAGGAAGCTCTGTATTGTCTGAATTTTGTCAATACCATCTCGCAGATATGATAAAATGCAATTACAATTTACATGTGGAATAAGGTGAAAGTAATACAAACGAGAATGCTCGAAACATACTGGGGGATATCATTCCACCAGGGATAGATTCTCTTTAACTCCCAATGCAATCTCTCGAGTTAGACAGTTGTCTTCGTCTCAGTGTTGTTCCCTTGGAAGTATTTTCCAATTAAACGTGATCGCAAAGTGAATGCTTTGATTAGCGCAGCCATCGATCACCCGACACTTCTTTCTCATTTCGCCAGAGCGTGATACACCAGACGTGGTGTATCTCTCCGGTCTTCATTCATGCCTCACATTAGATCACTATAAAGACCCTTCTCCAGTAAACTGACTGTCTGCCTTGTTCCGAGGAGTCATCTTTTTCACTCTAGCTTCTCCGAGACGGTGACAACAAGCTCTACTCCCTGATGGAAAGTAGCTTCCTATTTCACTTAGCTCGCAAATCAAACACGTTCACGTAAGTCCTACAAATCAAGTACCTTGACATGTACAAGGGTCCCAGGTACTCACTTTGGTGTGGGTCAAAATATGGTCAAAACCCAGGGCAAGGATGTTCACATATGTATTAATAATACATAAGTGACATGTACAGTGCTGGTAGCTGGGCGATATTTTGATTATTATCGAAATTATGGAGTATTGAAAAATACTGCATGATTCAAAATGGTTTATGATTATGTTTATATATCATGGGAACAAGAGATGACCAAAATATTGTTGAGGATGAAAAGTTAACTACTATTCCTGCTCTGTATTGCTTCAAGACCAACTCAGGACTTTAAAGTTGGTGCCCAAATGCCCGCTTTTCAAACAAGCACCGATGAACGCCTTGCTTTCTTTTCCCCCTTTCCTGCTCTCACAGAATGGCAGCTTATAATGCATGTATATGAGTTTTCAGACAAGATGATATATTGTATTACCAGCGATATATTGCTGGCAAGAAAGATACATGGTGGACCGTGAAACCTACTACACTAACACGATATATTGCTGGTGATAATTAATACAATGAAATAAACAAGTGGAATGCCTCTGGCTGTCTCACCTGCATCACACGATTCAACATAGCAGCAGTGCTGACTTTGAAAACTACTATAAATCGCACAAGATGTTCAGTGATACTTGGTTACTCTTATTTCCACGTTTTATGAACTAAACCAATACACTTACAGAGATAGGATGGTAATTCAACAAATACCCCCAATGTTACCAAAGTTCATTGACCTCACATGATCTTTGACCTTGATCATGTGACCTAAAACTTGCACAGGATATTCAGTGATACTTGATTACTCTTATGTCCAAGTTTCAAAAGTCAGATCAATAAACTTGCAAAGATAGGATGTAATTCAACAAATACCCCCAATGCGGCCAAAGTTCATTGACCCTAAATGACCTTTGACCTTGATCATGTGACCTGAAACTTGCACAGGATGTTCGGTCAACTTCGGTGATACTTGATTACTATTATTTCCATGTTTCATGAATCAGATCCAAAAACTTTTAAAGTTTTGATTGTAATTCAACAGATACCCTCAAAATCGGCCAAAGTTCATTGACCCTAAATGACCTTTGACCTTGGTCATGTGACGTGAAACTCATGCAGGATGTTCGGTGATACTTGATTAACCTTATGTCCAAGTATAATGAACTAGGTCCATATATTTTCTAAGTTATGATCACATTTCAAAAACTTAACCTCGGGTTAAGATTAAGATTTTGATGTTGATTCCCCAACATGATCTAAGTTCATTGACCCTAAATGACCTTTGACCTTGTTCATGTGACATGAAACTCTAATAGGATGTTGAGTAATACTTGCTAAACCTTATGGCCAAGTTTCATGAACTAGGTCCATATACTTTTTAAGTTATGATGTCATTTCAAAAACTTAACCTCAGGTTAAGATTTGATGTTGACGCCGCAATCGCCGCCGCCGTCGGAAAAGCGGCGCCTATAGTCTCACTCTGCTATGCAGGTGAGACAAAAAAGCAGCCAGCGCTAGACATGTTGATACAATGGATGATATGGTGATCAATTTGGTTGGCATGTAAGTCATATTATGAATATAAAAACTTACTTTGCAGTGATGAAAACAAAGACCAGAGAGGCATGTTTCTAGCAACTCAAGGCTATAAAGTTCACCCTGACAAAATCACAACTGAAAATTTCATCAAAATCAATTAGCTGGAAATAAGAATTTAAAGGGATGCTCCAAGCTGAAAATAACATGATTTCAACAGATAAAGAAAAACCAGACAACAAAAATTTGATCAAAATCGGACAAGAAATAACAAAGTTATAGTATCTTAAAGATTTGCATTACTCTTGCGAAACAGTTCTCGGCATGTCTTCATGAATATTCAATAAGCAAATGTCATATCATCACTAATTCTTTGTATTTCACTATATAAAATTGGGTTTCTTTAATTTTTTCTTCCATGAATTAAAAATATTGGATTATAATGATAAGATTCTAATTCGTCATTCTCAAGTCCGTAATAGTCCTTCATCGTCATCAATCTGGCTTATTTAGCACCTTCCCAATGTGCTGGTGTAATGTAGATCCCTGTGGTTTCACAGGCCTAATTCATTCCCCATAGACTCATGTGTTAAATTGGCACTTTAAAAAATTCATAAAAAATAAGGATGAAATTCGGGGGTTGAATGTTTACTACCAGTGGATAGGATTTATATCTGGCAATCCATATCTGACCAGAAAAGGGTCCCTCGACCGGCTCATTTTAAAAATAAATTGGCGTGTTTGAAGACACCTTCGGGGGGAGCAGATTCATCACCTCAAACAGCAAAATAGCCCTAATCCTTCCGCCAGTGAAAATATAGTCCAAAATTGGTGATATTTCTTCCCAATTTGGGAAAAGGAAGTTCAGTAATTACCAAAAATAGAATCAGTGTTAAATGGACAATCATATGCATACACTTTGTCAATCAGCCATATCAAAATAAAAAAAATAGCAATGGGTTGGCTCGAATGAATATTTATGGCCTGCCACTAGTGATTAGGCCCGTGAAACCCTGTGGTATCTTCAAAACTATGAAATCATCTACCTGCTACAGTCAAGACAGCCACTTCTGTTGACCAGTTCACGAGAGCCATAAATCCCATACTGTATTTTGCTAAGAGGATAATGAATGGTGAATTGCCAATTTGTCCATTGCCAACTCGTCCTTCATTTAGTCTAATGCCATTCCATCCATCAACATTTCGTCTAACAACCATTTGGTCAAATAACCATTTGGTCTAATCATCACTTCGTCCAATCATCATTTCGTCTATGATGATGTTGTAACCCGCAAGTGAAAACCCGAACCGTACCGTCCCGTATAATCCAATAATTTGCAAGCGAGACCCGCTGACCCGTCGGGTTTTAACCCGCAAGTCAATTTATCTTTGAAAAATGAAAAACATTATTTCTGCAATCCCCACACTATACAGGCTCAAATCAGGAAAATATATGTCTACTATGATGGGGTGTCCAAACTTCGCGCACTTTTCAAAAATATTCATCAGGCTTAATTTTGTCCACAAATTATTCATAATTTATACAAAACCAATTCAAGAAATAGTTACCACATTGACGGCAAGATCATAAACTATAAAATCATGGACGAAAATGTAAAGTAGGTCACTGGGTTTCGCCGGTATCGCGATCTCAAAATTCTATTCCGATCGGCGAATGTGGGCTGTGCAGGAAAACCGTTCAGAAAAAGTGTGACCTAACTTCGCGCACCAAAGCTTTCGTGGAGATTTAAACAAAGACTCAAGCTCAAAAAGTGAAATATTTATATCAGATTGATGGCAAAATGCTATGGAATCGGTCAGTACCACATTTAACTCAAATTTTTTATGATTCCTGCTTGTAATATGGTGATATCGTGATGCTTGTTGCTTTCTTCAAAACGGGCGCTAACGGTGACAAATTTGCCGATCTTTTGCCAATATTTTCATGAATACTGGACTAATCCTAAAGAAACTTTCAGCGAAGGGTAATTGTAGGTCGCTTTTCACATTGATGATGTCAGATTTTAAGGATATTGGCTAGTTTTTGAGATAATAAGCGTCCGCAAAGTTTGGACACGCGCGAAGTTTGGACTCACTGCCATACTACCTAGCCTAGAGTGAATTTACTTACAAATTGCAAATTCGCCTTTTATTCCGGAGAGATAATGTTTTTGGGGTGACTTTGTACCACGAAATGGGTCCGCTCTGATCTCGAAATTGAAAGCATTACGCAATTAACGCCTCGGATCGATCGGAGCTAGCGCTAGCGAGCCGCAGCTCAGCTGCAGCACGCTAGCTAGCCCAGGCTGCCCAGCAAGGATCGGCAGACGGCAATGTTGTTTTTCAGTCCAGGTCGGTCCACAATGCGACTCACAACAATCATAATTACAATATTCAATTCCATGGGACCTCGTCTATAAAGTAATCAAAATTGCAATAAATACCTGGAAAATGATACAGTCAATTTTTTCTTCTCGTTTATCTCTATATAATTTCCTTCTCTTTTTGTATTTCATTCGATAATATGGCCGCTAAAACTCGATGTTCAGTTTCCCGTCGCCCGCGTTATGAAATTTGGCCCGCGTTTGAAAATCAAATTCTGAAAATAAACTATTTGGATATCTAGATTCAAAACTGATTTAAAACATTAATATAAGCTTTTCAGTAAGACAATTACTTGTATATCTTGTAAATACCTGCAAATCTTTTCTTTCTTTTTTTGTGAATGGAATGACGCTGCATGCTCAACCATAACTCGAGTGATGTTCGTGCAGGCTCCACCACTTCAACCGTAGAAGTGGTGGAGCCTGCACGAACATCCCTCGAGGTATGGTTGAGCTACCTCAATAAATCCCAGTCTAGTAAACTCGCGTTGGTGAGTTATCATACGGCCTAGTACTCATCCAAAATAACTTATCTTATTTGCTAATTATAACTTAAAAATCATTTGTTTTATTTTTCCAGGGGATGAGTTAAATATCAGACAAAAAATCATCAAAGCTTACCGTAATCTGTTACAGGGCCGACGGGAGACTCACCCACGTACGCATTGGCGCTTGTGCTAGCTAGTCTGAGCTCTGTCTCTCTGCCAGAGCTCTGGGGGACAATTCGCTCTGTAAAGGCCTCAATGATGGTGATTTTCTGCTTCAGACAGAGTTTATATTTCGGGTATATTTTTCAAAACTGCCAATGAAGTTTGATGATTTCTTCATTGTCATGTATATTTAAGTTATTAATGAGTTCATTCTCACCAAATTTAGACTCCCCCATAGAGAAATACAATTTTCGTGGAGATCTGCGTTTTCAAAGAACTTCAGGAAAAGTAAGGGTATGTGGGCCTTTATTACATGGCCAAGTACTGGAATTAGATGGAGTAAAATTTAGATATTAAATTCATTTATATCAAGTTCAACTCACAGTCTCACCCACACAAACACACCCACATCCAAGATTCTAGGCATGAAAAAAAACTTTAAAAATCATACAATATTAAACAACAAGTAATAATTAATTTAATAAGTGAACAGGTATTCCTCAAAATACAAAAACGTAGCATTTGAAAAGAGCCCCTGAAATATTGCAAAAAAAAATGAAAATGGAGCCCCCCCCCAAAAAAAAATGATTAATTTTTCCCTGGCTTCAAGTTCCACAGAATAAAGTGCGTTAAAAGGTTACAAAAGGTCAAACTTTCATCTTCTGAAAAATAATGAATAATGAAATCGGTTCCTCATTATGAGCTGGAAAAAATGGGACGGGAAACTCAACATCGAGTTTCATTGGCCCATGCGGTTGCTTTTGACTGCGCTGCATGCACGCACTGGCGCTGGCCTTTGAAAGAGAGCAACTCGATGTATTTATCATGTTGAACTGTCTCAGACTCAGTCCTGTTCACTATTCACAAGACAAAAATACGCCGGCATTTTTAAAAGGAAATATCTACGTCTCTAAAAGAATCTGCCACGTAAGAAGCACATGATCTTAACTCAATTTTCACTGTGAATGTTTTTATTATGCGTCGTTTATTCTCCCTTTTTTTCGCATGACGGTCTGCGGGTTTGAGAATGAACTCGGCCCGGCCCGCAACCCGCGATCGGAGGCATACCGGCAGGTTAACCCGTACCGCAACGGGTGCGGGTTACAACATTAGTCTATGACCATTTCATCTATAACCAGTTGGTCTAATACCCATTTTCTTTTCATTCATTTTGCACAATTAACACTTTAGTCCAATTAGACCATATGACATATATGGAGTAAATGGCCATTGGACTAAATGAAAGTAGACCATGTGGTTAGTAGTCGAACTGATATGGTAGACCAAATGATAATGGACCGGTTGGCAATGGGACAAATTGGCATTAGACGAATTGGAAAGAAACCCAATGAATTGCATGGACTACACTGATCATTCTGAGGTGTTGATATATTGTCTTAGAGGCTGTTCTCACTACGTTCCTAAAACTAGTTTACTGGAAACTAGTTTAGTGGAAACTAGTTTAACGCGTAGTGAGAACGGTCAAAGTGGTCTTGGAAGCGATCTTCCAAACCAGTTTGGAAAACCACCTCGCGATGTAGTTTTCAAGATCGCTTTGCCTCGTTAAACTGGTTTTACCGTAAGTGAGGACACAACCGTTCTTCGGGAAGCGATCTTCGCACATTTTGAGCGCGCTACTCCACACAACAGGTGTAGAATGCCTATGCTGCGGTTTTGAATTTCGCGCGAAACGTCTCACCCCACTGAGAGCGTTTCCATAGCAACAAGAGCGCTTTACGTGAAGTGATTTTGAAAACCACTTTCGTGTGATCAAGTGAGAACGCTAGCAAAGCGATCTTCCAAAGTGGTTTCCTGAATCGGTTTCCAGTAAACTAGTTTTAGAAAGCGTAATGAGAACGGCCTCTTAGTGGCTCAAACATGGAGTATTCAGTATTGTGTGTGCAGTGCTTTGTAACCAAAAGGAAAACTAAAGAGCTCTACATCAAATGATTATTGGATTGGGTTGAATTCATTCAAATACTTCAAATCAAGGTTTTTTAAGCCCACTTTTATTATATTCTATATCAAATGACATTATTGAATCTTCCTCTCTTTTGTCCTTTGTCTTATTTGCTGAAGACATATATCAGTATATTTTATTTGCACACGGACCAGAATTCGAGGACCAGGGCATTGTGGCCTAGTGGTTGAGACTGCCTTCTTTCAGTCTGAGGAACATGGTTTGATTCCAACCCATGGTGTGTTTTCCGTCAGCAAGAAATATACCCTTATTGTGCTGCACTCGACCCAGGTGAGGTAAATGGGTACTGACAGGAAGTAATTCCTAAAAAAGCTGTGCACACAGGAATAGGTAGACTATAGCCTAGCCGAGGCAATATAGGAGTGCCTTGAGCACTAAGCAAGGTGGATATGAGCGCTACGCAAATCCTATATCATTATTTATTCATTACAGAATATAGCAAAGTGGGGTCCGTTGCAGAAAGAGTTGCGTTTAAACGCAAGTAAAAATATCAATCGCAAGTCCCAAATGCGCGCTGTTGATTGGTTGAAAATCAAGTTGCGCATGATATTTAGAGTCACGATTGATTGCAACTCTTTCTGCAATGGGCCCCAGGGGCCCGTTGCAGATTTTAATAAAAGCAAACAGACTTTTCATAAATACCTAAAAGAAAGGTCTGCCCCAGACCGGCTCAAATCTTAATCATGAAGGAAAGTGGGTTTAGCTCAGAAATGTTAAAGAGTTACACAATTCTTTAATGAAAATGTTTCTATTCATTCAAATGAAACTACATACATGTACCATGGCCATTCAAAGAATACTTACCTAAAACATTCTTTAGAACGAGCCTGTTCTCTTGCCATAGCAGACCGAACGTGCTCCACCTGTTATTTCCTTCTGGTAAAGGGTTATGTTTGTCCCATGTCCCACATGAGTACTCGTAGAAATCTTCACAAGGATCTGCTGATTTGTCCATTGACATCAGAAGGCTACTCGCTACTGTTATGCAGGCTTCCGTTAGACAAAACTCTGAAAAGAGAAGGCAGGGAAAATTGCTCCAAATAAAGACCGTTTGGGAACTTCACTGTATTTACCTCAAAATCTGGAAATATGATGAAGCTAATGGTTCTGAAATTCTCATGTAAATCAAGTAGAGTGATTTTAAAATGAAAGTTAAAGGTAAATGCCAGTTTCGGTAACAATATAAAAATGAGTTCATACAGAATCCAATGAAATGACCACCAAAGTGTCTGTTTGTATAAATAAGAAATATGTGCCAAAGGATTCTGGAAGAAATTGTGTAATTGATGAGAAATTAGCAAATAACCACATTCAGGTCAAGCATCGGGCGCGACATTCAAAGCAATAATAATAATACACTGTCCCATGTGCGCTTATCTGTGTTGGTGATCTTCAGTGTGAACATTTTTTAGCTTATATTTCAAGATTTCACAAAGTTCAGTTTATGTAACTGTATCAGATCTAGATCCTCAATGATATACTGACAATTAAGCCTGGTTTTACAGACTTTTTCTTGAAATCAGTGTTTACTGCAACTACTAGCATTTCTCTTTAAAATCTCAGTACTCACATTATTCTTCAGTGCGCAAACAAATGCCATTGAAAACAGAAAGAATATATTCATGCAGTTCTTGTTAATCATTACGAACTCTCTTGGAAAGTGCGGATATCCCAGCTGGGCGTTCCAGAAAGCCACACGTCCGAAGCAACCTCGACCTGTAAGACCTTCGGAAGAACAGTCGAATACTCCGGATAACCAGTCTGAAGCTGCGACAGCCCAACCTCGCCGGAATAGGACCCTTGTTACTATTCCCTACATTGTGGGTCTATCAGAAAGGATCAGTCGCACCTTTGGTAGGTTCGGAATCTCCACCTCACATAAGCCGCATAGAACACTGAGACAATTGCTTGTGCACGTGAAAGACCAACCGGTCAAGGATAAGAAGCGAAACGTGGTGTATGGTATTAGATGTGAACAAAGGGAATGTCAGGATTCCTACATCGGTGAAACTCAACAATCACTGAGAGCAAGGATGTACCAACACCGTAAATCTACTGGTCTCGCAGCCATTCCTGAATCGGCGGTTTTCACCCACTTGAACGCGACGGGACACACTTTCAACAACAAGGACGTGGTGATCCTGGACAAAGAAAGCAGGTGGTTCGAGAGAGGAGTAAAAGAAGCTATTTGGGAAAGAGTGGAAAAGCCAACATTGAATCGGAGAGGTGGTTTGCGGTTCCAGCTGTCACACGCCTGGGACCGAATCCTACGGGAAGTTCAAAGCCGTCTCTCACGGGATTAACTTCCGCCCCTGGTGAACCAAGTGACGCTACTGTCGGCTGACTCTGGCGCGGAGTCACTTGGAAAGACGTGATTGGCGTTCATTCGCCTGATGAAGCCAACAGCGGTTGGTGAAACGTCGCGACGACAGAGAATTGTAAGTCAATACTTTCAATTTTCAACAAATTCCAGTAGATGATTCAATTTTTGACTGTTATTCTTGTAAATCATACTTGAATAAAAATCCTAACTTATTTAGCTTTTTTCTCTTCTGAGTTGTGCTTTTCAAGGGGATCGAAGTTCACCCTGAAGGAAAGTTTGTTGTAAAAGTAGCAGAAAAACATAATAAAAAATTATTGGTGAAGGTTTAAGGAAAATCAGTCAAAGATTAAGGAAATTATTCGACATTCAAGTTTTTTACATAAACGAGCAGCTGCTATGTAATATAAATTGCATAAATATGAATTTTGAAATGGTTTGTGACGATTTATTTTTGTTTTCTTTTTTAGGGACATGTGTGAAATGATTTGTCTATTGATATACTAAATGTACAGTAAAAATAATTTTCAATTTTCTTAGAAAATGACATTTCATTGACTATTTATCATTCAACATCTAGGAATGCTGCTTATATATGATGTCACAAATCAAACGATTAAAATTCTAATAACTTTTTCATTCTTTGATGGATTTTTCTCAAACCTTTAGAAATATTCTATTTTTATAGCAAATTTTAAGTCAAGGTTAACTTCCCCTTTAATTTACTCTGTATTCCTCTAATTCTCCTCCTAACCCCCCCCCCCATCCCTTTCATAAGATTCAATAATCTTATTTTCCAGAAATATAAATATTTCATTCAATTTCGATTCTATATCTCCATTTTAACTTCATATTTTGACCTCCCTATGACCAACCCTAATGGACATCCAATGCCACTGGTTTCAGCAATAGATTACTAGGTGGTTTCAAACCGCCTCGATCACAAGAATCCCCGCTAAATTACGAGAACTTTTTAAGGCTACAAAATATTCGTTAATTATTCCTGCATTCACACCACCCCGAAACACATCCTTCGGGATAACTTCCCGAAGTTACGAGCATGCGCAGTATGGTCTGGTAAGCAGGCAAGGCGCGAGGTTCAAAATCACTAGCCCAGCAGCCACCCACGCCGCCGCGCCCAACAACACGCTGGGCTAAAAGTTCCCGTAATTTGCTTTCACATCGCCAAAATACCTGCGACCTTGGAAAAATCCCCATGAAAGTTCTCCTAATTTCGCCAAGTACCTACTATTTAGCGGGTATTTTCTTTCGGGGAAATTACGCGTAGTTTGCTTTCACATTACCAAAATACCTGGTATTTTCTGATCGGGGTAAATTTCCCGATCAGAGAATACCTGGAATTGGCGAACTTCGAGGCGGTCTGAAACCACCTCATCTCAATACATTACGTCATTACGTACTACCTTGAGCTGGCTGAATTTTTGAGATCATATCCTGCTCTAGTTTTCAGACACCATTTCAATTGTCTTTTATCTAGAATTGTTGAGGAAACAAGACTGGGATAAATCCCCTGGTGACTCATAATTATTACTCATTATTTTTTTCCAAATGTATCACACCAAAATTTGTTCAGTTATCAAAAAAGAAGAAAAATGCTGTGGTGCACGTTATATGTATCTCCCAATCATAGGCCTGTATACATGTAAAGTTTAAAAACATCTCAAATCTGTAACAAGCTCAAAGATTGATGAAACAATTGAATTTGTAAAAGTTATTGCACAAAGATCGTTGCAATTGTTTGTGAATATATGTGAGGAACACAGACCTAATCATATACCCTTTTCATAAACCTATCCTCCAATTAGCCGCCTAAGAGTAATGCGGATAATTCAATAAAAATTGCGTTCATAAACTCCGAAAATAAGCCGCATTATTTTTACGAGCGCCCGTCCTGAAAAGGCGGATAATCGCCATGACAACTGGACACGCCCTCTCCGATGCGGTTGTGTTGGAAAAGGGTGACCTTGTGACCGCACCATGGCAATTATCCGCATAATTTGGAAATGCGTTCATAAACTCAAAATCTTGTCCCGATGCTGCTATTATGCGGATAATAGCAGCATCAGAGTAATGCGGATAACTCTTGTCCTCCTCCAATTTTACGACCAAATTATGCTGCTATTAGCCGCTTAATTCATTTTAATGTGGTTTATGAAAGGGGTAATACAGACCAGTTGTGGTAACGATCTCAAAAGGAGTTCTAACAGAATCCAATAAAATTACCACCAAAAAGTATAAGTGCATAAAAGAAAAATATTCATTCATTCATTCGTTTATTTCCATTTTCAACAATTACAGTTTCTTCTGTACATGTTGACATATTTAAATAACAAAACATATTTCAAATATTCCTGTACAGAAAATTATATTCAAGATTATTACAAATCAGGTTGGAAATGGAGGAGGCTGCTAAAAAGCGGAGCTTGTAGAGTGCAGCCTCCTAATAAATATTCTTGCAGTTGTTTAGCATATAAAAAAATAAAATAACGACTTGAGCATGACCAGTTGAATTAAAAGGAAAAATGGGAAATAAAAATAGAAAAGGAAATAAGAAAAAGAGAGATTAAAGGTCTCCAGAATCCAGCCCCAGCACTCACAGACGGACCTCGCCGATCAACAGGGAAACGAAAGAGATGTAAAAGTGTACGTGACATGATAAACATGTTTGATTAAAAAAATACAAGAGTTTGAGTGATGAAGAGTTAAATTCAATGGTTATCTTGAAGAAATTTTTTGAACTTATATTTGAAAGAATTAAGGCTTGGAGATTCTTTGATGTTACTATTAATAGTTCCCCAGAGTCTAGGGCCTTCAAAAGTAAAAATTGAATTTGCAAGGATGGTCCGGGGTAGAGGTAAATGAAATTCATCGGATTGACATGTGGGATATTTGTGAAGGGTTTTGTTTTTGTTAAATGAAGAATTAAATATGGGTGTTTGTATTTTTAGAATGTTATTGTTTAAAAACAACTCATCTGTGTGAGATCTCCAGGACAAGTTGAAAATAACACGCAATGCCTTCTTTTGTAAAAGCAATATTCTATCTAGGTAGGTTGAGTGTGTGTTTCCCCAAACAATTGCTCCATAATTTAGATATGGTAAAATTAATGTTGAATAAAGCATTTTTAGGGAGGAAGTTGGAAGAAAAAAATTAACTTTGTTGTAAATTGTACGACATATATAGAGTCAATATGAGATTTCCAAGATAATTTGTTGTTTATTATGAGGCCTAAAAATTTTGTTGTAGTAACAACTTCAATTTCTACATTGTCTAATTTGATATTAAATGGCAATTGTTCTAAAGAATTGCTAAAAAGCATGCATTTCGTTTTTTGAACATTAATTGACAATTTGTTGGCCCTAATCCATTGTACCAATTTATCCAGTTCAGTGTTCAGTACATTAATTAAAATATCGGGGTTAGGATGAGAGTAGAGTACATTTGAATCATCTGCAAAAAGGACATAAGATAATATTTCAGAGGAGTTCTGGATGTCATTTATATAGATTATAAATAAAAGAGGGCCCAGGAGGCTGCCTTGGGGAACACCCCAGTTAACATTTTGTAGAGAAGAATTTTGTTCATTTATGCTTACGAATTGTTTGCGATTTACGAGGTAGTTTCTGAACCACTCCAAGGCCTTCCCACGAACTCCATAATTTTCAAGTTTGTAGAGCAAACTTGAGAGAAATGGCTCTTGAAGAAAAATATGTAATAGCTGAGAAATAATGAGCAAATAAGGATGGAATTCCATCAAATGTTGATGGTAGCTCAAGCTAAAGCAAGGTAATAATAGCAAGTGTCCCCCCCCCCTACCCTGTCTCTGCTCCATTTCCCATCTGTTCTTGTAACTGAGCATCTGTCCTGCGGACCCAATAAAATCATGAAGGCTGGCTTCCACTTCTATCACTGATCATTACTCATCTATTTCTGGCAATTTTTCAACTACCCCCCCCCCCCCAACCCTCCATCCTCTCTCCAAAACTCAAATCAACACTCAAGAAGGCTGCATATTAATTGCATGGTGTACTCGGCCCTGACAGGACTAATCTATAATATAAATCTTTTCATCAAACGAAAGATCTGCATCAGCTATTGAGAGACGATGATTAAAAAGGGAGAAGGGATTTTACAGAAGGAAATCTCTCATAGCTCTATTCTTTAAGAAAATAATGAGCAGGATATTTTCTAGGCCCCTGGTAGACTTTTTGACTAATTTCCAATATTGATAGTTGTTTTTAAAGAAAGTTGATTTCCCCCACAATGCCATAAAGAGTAGAATCAGGGGATGTTACAATTGTTTTCACTTCAGACTATGAACTATGTAGACCTTACATGTATTTGTGACTGGCCACCCCCAAAATCAACAATAAAGTCACTGGGAAGGTTCTGTAAATAGCTAAAATAATGATTTGGTCTACCAATAATGAATATTAGAAAATTAGCTTTTAATATCTAAAAAAATAATTTTTCTTCTTCATACTGTAGGCATTTGAAGTTGTAAAATAAAGAGATACAAGGGTTTCTTTGAAGCCACTATTTCTAGACTTCTTAGAAATTTCACTGAGATTGTAACATGCACATGTCATGCTTGAGTGAACACTAAACTTGTTTTCTCCCTATTCTTTTAATAAATCTCTCTCTGAATTTCTTCTGCATTCAATTAGGGGCTTAGTTGATCAATTTGGGCAAGTTAAACGTCATTTTAAAGCTTGGGATGTGTCTTCTCAAGCTTGATAAAAATCTCATGATTATTTTTGGGTGACTTTATACTGTTGGTCTTAAGGCTGTATGTCATATTTAAAGGACAAGTCCACCCCAACAAAAACTTGATTTGAATAAAAAGAGAAAAATCCAACAAGCAAAACACTAAAAATTTCATCAAAATCGGATGTTCAATAAGAAAGTTATGGCATTTTAAAATTTCGCTTCATTTCACAAAACAGTTATATGCACATCTCGGTCGGTATGCAAATGAGAAACCGATGAAAGCACTCACTCACTATTTCGTTTGTAATTTATTATATGAAATACGAAATATTTTTTATTTCTCGTCGTTGTCATGCAAAATGAAGTTTCATTCCTCCCTGAACACGTGGAATTCCATTATTTTAACATTTTGTGCTTCAGGCAAGGAGGTCCTAATGGCCAAATTTGTAAAACTTGAAATATTGTATAATTCAAACAATAAAAAACAAAAGAAATAGTGAGTGAGTGACATCATCGACTCTCTCATTTGAGTGTAAGTGGCTCGTTCATATAACTATTTTGTTGAAAATAAGCGGAATTTTGAAATGTCATAACTTTCTTTTTTTACATCCGATTTTGATGAAATTGTCAGCATTGTGCTTGTCTGATTTTTCTCTATTGATTCAAATCAACATTTTTCTGAGGTGGACTTGACCTTTAAGATTCTGAGACGGCTTTGCATCATGCACCAAAAAGGGGAAAAATAGTGGTAAAGGACATGGTCAAAATTCAGGTTTGCATACCAACAATCCCTGTAATTCAAGAGGTGGTAATTTCTCAGCCTTTTAATGGTAATTTAACATTTAAGGTTTTAGAAAGCAGACTTAAATTGGAGACCAGATTGAGATAGAGGTGAGACCACAAATGGGATCTACCATGATGTTTTTCCCTCCATTGCATTAATTGAATAAAATCAATTCTTACAGAGAACGTTTCGAAGGAAGTGACATTTCCATTTTTCCCAAAGATGGCTCTTAGAAAAAAAGAAAGTGGAATCAATCCGGAAATGCAACGTTTGTAAAGACTAGAGAATTGCAGAACAATGCAAGTAACTCTGGCATTTCAGGTTTGATGATTGTTAAAGGTAAATGCCAGTTTTGTTAACGATATCAAAAAGAGTTTGTACAGAATCCAATGAAATGACCACTAAAGTGTCTGTTTGTATAAATAAAACGTCTGTGCCAAAGGATTCTGGAAGAAATTGTGTAATTGCTGAGAAATCAGCAAATAAGCACAGGATTCGGGTAGAGCATCGGGCCCGACATTCAAAGCAATAATTATACACTGTCCCACATGTGCTTATTTGTGTTGGGGATCTACAGTCTGAACATTTTTCAGCATAGATTTCAAGATTTCACAAAGTTCAGTTTATGTAACTGTACCAGATCTAGATCCTCGATGATATACTGACAATTAAGCCTTGTTTTACAGACTTTCTCAGGAAATCAGGGTTTACTGCAACTACTGGAATTTCTCTTTTAAAGGGGAAGTTCACCCTGACAAAAAGTTTATTGTAAAAATAACAGAAAAAATATAAAAAAAATATTGCCGAAGGTTTGAGAAAAATTCATCAAATGATTAAAAAGTTATTAGAATTTCAATTATTTGATTTGTGACGTCATATGCGAGCAGCATTCATACATAGCGAATGGTAAAAAATCAAATAAATGTCATTTTCTCAGAAAATTGAAAATGTTTTTCACTCTACCTTTTGTATATCAATAGACAAATCATTTCACACCCGATCATGAATAGAAAACAAAATTAAGTCATCAGGAACCATACAAAATTTGAAATTCATGCATTTTATATTACATAACAAATGGGGCAGCTGCTCGTCTATGACATCACAAATCCAAAACTTTGAACTCTAATAACTTTCTTACTTTTTAACGAATTTTCCTGAAAACTTCAATATTTTTTACCAATTTTTCTGCTATTTTTACAACAAAGTTTTCTTCAGGGTGAACTTCCCCTTTAACATCCATAGACATTGGATGCTCTTTAGCAGCCATTGACTGTAAAGCTGTGAAGTACAACTCTACAAAATATGTCATTTCCTATATATATATCTTACTATTCAAGGGCGTGTTGAATGTCCATTTTCAAATTTAAACAGCAATACGAATCATGATTGGAAACTAAATTACGAAGTGGATATAAAGAGAAACAAAGTGTGTGTTCATTGATATGACATGTTTGTCAAAACTTTATAGGGACTAGTATAAAGACTAGAAAGTTGGCGTATCCAAAGGACACAGATGCCCCCCGTCATCTACCTACACACCCAAATTTTTTTAAAACTGTTAAATATTTCATAAGTTATCATGCGGAAACTAACTGGCGTATTTTATGAGCTGTGACCTTTGACCTGCGAACTCCAAATTCGAACTTAGTCTGTATTACATTGTATGGTGTCATCTACCTACACAGCCAAATTTGTTTAGATCTGTTCAATAATTCATAAGTTACCATGCGGAAACCAACTCGCATATTCAATGAGCTGTGACCTTTAAATTTTGACCTGTGGACTTCGTATTTAGCCTGTATTTTGGTGCCATCTACCTACAACAACCAAAATTTTAAAATCCATTAAATACTTTTTGAGTTATTGCACGGAAACCAAGTGGGGGATGGACCCGATGTTACGACTGAGGGACAGACTGACGGGGGCAACTCTTAATGCCCCCTCCAGACTTCGTCTGCGGGGGCATAAAAAGACTAATAGCTCAACCCCGGCCGAACAAGCCATCCACTGGTCCTTACAACCTAACTTCTTAATTTGTTTTGTTACCCATTGTTTCAGGCTTGAAACCGCTATCTGAGCGGTACATGTAGTAACAAATCACGGAACGCATCATTCGCATCAATGAACCAACGAAATCATCAGGCATTGAAAGTGCGGATTGATGCATCGGCAAGCTCATGAATAATTTGTATCAAGCAATGAAAGTCAGGTTCCATAAGGCCTCGTCGTTCGATCTTGTGTTCACCCGAGTTTCGCAAGCTCTCTTTGACCATTTGTCTTGTTTCAGCCACTACTTGACGAAGGATGAAGCCATGTAACAAGGCCATGTCAAAAGGCTGAATCATGATTTGAACATGTTAGCATTCCATTTACATGAGAGTAAAAGTCTCAAATCACAGACATGTTAAACTTAGAATAAAGGGGCGTTTTAAGGCACGTTTTTTGAAGAATCAAGTACGGAAATGGTCAAGTACGTAAGTGAATCATGATCATTGTGTTGGCATCCAGTACAATCACTGTTATTCATTCAAGCTATCACAGAAGCAATGCTAGTCAGTTTGTGATTCTAGGGTTCTTTGGGTGTGTTTAAGCTTCCATTGCGTAGACAGAATCAGTGTTTCCAAACGTTGTTTCAGATCGCCGATCGTAAACGTTGTTCAGAAAGTGCTTTTTTTTTTAAATCACGATCCTGCAGCTGGCTCGCATCGCAGGCTCCGTTGACCAGGAAGGGGAGGTCAAATCAGGCGCACTTTTTTTTAGGAAGTTGTTTTGATGATATATTATAAAAGAAAAGACAGATAAACAATAATTCTTAAGTAATCAAAAGGTCAATGTCCTATGACGATAATAAACATGTGCACCGTGATTCACTGCATGCGTAACCAGCCTGGTGAGTTCGAGAGGCCTGGAGCAAGTCGGTCTGTGAGTTTGGAGGTTAGAACCATGCGGCCTTATTTGCACCTGAAACATGACGTCATTTAAACACGTTTACGATCGCGGTCCTGTTTATACTTCCCCAGAATGCCTGATTCTGGTCAAAAGACGTTTACAAACGTACCTGTCTGTGAATTTATGATCAGCGTTCTGAAACATCGTTCAAATGAAAGTAAGCATGGATGCAACCGTGTTTGCACTAATCACGTATGGAAACGCTGATTCTGGCCTGAAAAGTGGAAGCATACCGGTAAACACAGCCTTTAATGCATAACATTTCTGTACACAATAGCACTGATGCAAAGTACACAGACGTACTTGTCCTTCATATCTATGAATAATTCTCTTGCAATTCTGAAGCACCTGTAAGAGGTATGCTTGGTGCATCGATCTGGGAATACTAGTGGGTTGCGTGGTTAACAGTGCACACAAATTCATCTCGATAGTACATCTATATTCTTCACGAACCTTGATGTACTTTTGAGAGTTTGTTCCTAATCATCACATCCCATCCACTAAAAATAGCGCTGTAAACCACACATGCTACGTTTGACAAATACATTGGAAATACCTATAAAAAATGAACAACCACAAGCATATTATACAACAAATGTCTATTTGTGAGTACTCTTTCCTGATTGGCTTTAAACGCTTTCACACAAATGAAAGAGATACTTTGCCCAACCAGATGATCTTACATCGTAAAACAAAAACTGCACGTCAAATTCTATAATATTTGGCTTGCATGACTTGCGTCATATAATAAAATTTTACAACATTAAAGCGTTGCCCAAGTCTAGACCAGCAATAATCCGAAAGGTGTAACTACAGGACAAGAATCAAGAAATGTCTACAAATTATGTGAAATTCTCGATTCCAATTCAATTCCATTCATTTGCTTGTTTTATGCAAATGAAAGAGATACTTTGCCCAACCTGATGTTCTTACATCATAAAACCAGAACTGCATGTCAAATTCTATAATATTTGGCTTGCGTGACTTGCGTCATATAATAAAATTTTACAACATTAAAGCGTTGCCCAAGTCTAGACCAGCAATAATCCGAAAGGTGTAACTACAGGACAAGAATCAAGAAATGTCTACAAATTATGTGAAATTCTTGATTCCAATTCAGTTCCATTCATTTGCTTGTTTTATTCAAAATCAAAAACAAATTTTACAAAAATACAAGGTATACAAAAAAGCAAAAGCTACATGTAATAGAATGCGGAGAGAGTTGAGAAGTACAAAGGCTTATGAAATGCTGCGACCAAAGGTTTGGCTTTCATCTACAAGAGGACTGGAAGGGGGCAACTGACCCCCCCCCCCCCATGATATTTCAGGTACTTGGTGGTACAAAAAAGGGGAAGATGACAAAAGAAAGGCAGCAGGAAAATATATACATGTAATAAAGAGAAGGCTGGGCCCCTAAAAAATGTAATGAAAATCAGTGTACAATTGCACATTAAAAGTGGCCTAAAACTCACATCAATACTTAATTGTTGGGAAAAAAGTATTAAAGGTCAAGTCCACCCCAGAAAATTATTTATTTGAATCGATAGAGAAAAATCAAACAAACATAACGCTACAAATTTCATAGAAATCGGATGTAAAATAAGAAAGTTATGACATTTTTAGTTTCACTTATTTTTCACAAGACAGTTAAATGCACAACTCAGCGAGAGAGAGTCGATGATGTCCATCACTTACTATTTCTTTTGTTTTTTATTGTTTGAATAATTTACAATATTTCAATTTTTACAGATTTGACAGTAAGGACCAACTTAACCATGAACTGTTAAAGGTCAAGTCCACCTCAGAAAAATGTTGATTTGAATCCATAGAGAAAAATCAGACAAGCACAATGCTGAAGATTTCATCAAAATCGGATGTAAAATAAGAAAGTTTTGACATTTCAAAGTTTCGCTTATTTTTAACAAAATAGTTATATGAACGAGCCAGTTACATCCAAATGAGAGAGTTGATGATGTCACTCACTATTTCTTTTGTTTTTATTATTTGAATTGTACAATATTTCAATTTTTACGAATTTGAAGATTGGGACCTCCTTGCCTGAAGCACAAAATGTTAAAATAATTGAATTCCACGTGTTCAGGGAGGAATGAAACTTCATTTCACATGACAATGACGATAAAATCAAAATATTTCATATTTCAAACAATAAAAAACAAAAGAAATAGTGAGTGAATGACATCATCGACTCTCTCATTTGGATGTAGCTGGCTCGTTCATATAACTGTTTTTGTGAAATGAAGCGAAACTTTGAAATGTCATAACTTTCTTATTTTACATCCGATTTTGATGAAATTTTCAGTGTTACGCTTGTTGAATTTTTCTCTTTTTATTCAAATCAAGTTTTTGTTGGGGTGGACTTGTCCTTTAAATAATGGTAATTCCACATGCTCAGGGAGAAATAAAACTTTGTTTCACTTGACAAGGAGAAAATTAGAACATTTCATATAATAAAATACAAAAGAAATAGTGAGTGGGTGACGTCATCAGTTTGCCAATTTGCATACCAACCAGGATGTACATATGACTGTTTTGTGAAATTAAGCAAAACTTCAAAATATCATAACTTTATTTTACATCCGATTTTGATGAAATTTTCAGTGTTTTGCTTGTTGGATTTTTCTCCTTTTTTCAAAATCAACTCATTGTCGGGTGGACTTGTCCTTTAAGCTATATTTAATTTTGGCTTTTTCAAACTTTACTTTTGAATTCATGATTTTTTGCATTGAATTTAATGTTAAATGAACAATGAAAATGGAACATGATCAATATGGTCTCATGCTAAAGCCATAATAAAACATACATACATAGGTCTATATGATACTCTGCATTTACATCAATTTTCTCACATTGCTACTTTATAAGCAAGCTCCAGTTTCCAATAGAGCAAATCAAATTTCACACCTACCAGCAGTAGAAATGTCACAATGACCAAGCATTTGTCAAAATTATTTCCAGGACATTGGCTTCACACAAGTGCATCTGAAAGTTAAAGGGAAGGTTACCCTAGGTGGTTTCAGAAAGTCTCGAAGTTTGTCAGTTCCAGGTACTTTCTGATCGGAAAATTTAACCTCGATCAGAAAATATCAGGTAATATTGGCAATGTGATAGCAAATTACGCGTAATCTCCCCGAAAGAAAATACCCACTAAATATTAGGTACTTGTCAAAATTACGAGAACTTTCGCTGGGATTTTTCCAAGATCGCAGGTATTTGGCAATGTGAAAGCAATGTACGGGAACTTTTAGCCCAACGTGTAGTTGGGCGCAGCCTTGCCTGCTTATCAGACCTTACTGCGCATGCTCATATCTTCAGGAACTTATCCGGAAGGATATGTTTCGGGGCGGTGTGAATGCAGAAATAATTAATGGGTATTTTTTAGCCTAAAAAAGTTCTTGTAATTTAACGGAGATTCTTACGGTCGAGGCAGTTTGAAACCACCTACTGACACCGTTCTCACTACCTTCCTAAAACGAATTTAGTGGAAACTACTTTGACATGTAAAGAGAATGGTTGAAGCAGTTTTGGAAGCGATCTTCCAAACTTGTCCATAAAACTGTCTCGCGATGTTTAAACTTTGACCACAATACCCCACATTTATCACTATTCAGATCATCATTTGTCACCAAAGTTTTCAGTTTTTTTTTTTTTGGGGGGGGCGAAATCACCCCAAGCCCTTGGTAATGTCTGCCCTGTCACCCCACCCCCCCCCACCTATAGATATTTAACTGATGTTGTTTAGATGTTTGACGAAGATTATTTGATACAGGGGTAGGGTATACATAAATCAATATGTATTTGAGTGGTACTAATTCGAGACAATAAAGGATCAAGCCGGATTTGTCTTAGACATAATTAATCTCTGTTGTGGTTAGGTTTCACTCAACTTGATGGAATTAAGTACAGTCCTACAACATGTGTGGGAAGGGTGTGTGGGGGTGATGAAAGATCCATTCTAGGTAAGTATATAATAATGTGTGCGTCATATTTTATGAAATAAACACCTTTGTACTTAAATTGCAAATCTACCCTTTTTTACTCCTACTTTACCTTATAAATATGTCACAAAAAAGTTGATCACCATGAAATTATTTGTTTGAGACTTAATGCACAAGTAAATTTTCAAACATTAATTGGTCCATGGGTATCCTACCATGTACCTATATATTGTTATACAAGAAACAAGAAATAAAAATAGTGTAAAATCTTGTTAAACTGTTCCATATCAACTGATCCAATAATATCCTATCATATACTGTTAATTGCACAGAATAAACCTTTTTTTTTTAATCTCAACTTCATTCATCAATATTATAAAGAGCCTTCTGGCAAGGTAAATGATGAAACTCTTGTAAGCTAGTACATGTACATGATTGATTACTTCTCACAGGAAAACTGATCCCCTATCAATTATCCTCAAACTTAAAAGTAATATGTTTTCAGTTAATGATTAAGGTACATATTTCTGCCGACGCCACTAGTCAAGGTGTTGAAGTGCCACTTGGTCTAAGCATACTCATTGCTATTGTGAACAGTAGGAGGCACCAGCCCGAGTTTCCTCCATCTTGAGATCTTAGCCCGACTGGCCCTCTTCGCGATTGATCTCGAGATTCAAGAAACCCCGTCTCCACCATCGCAAGAAGAGTGATTCCTGCTCAAGCGAGGCATCGATGGTCTGACGCCATGAATAAATGACGCCATAAATAAACAAGTGAGTTTGCACATGCGAATTAGCGGGATAATTTGTAAATAGCGTGCTATTTTCCAAAAAATCAAAAGTTGACTTGGGATTGCAATCTTGAGATTAATCCAGTGAACTGGCGCAATAATTGACTCTCCATTACAAATAATCTAGAGATTGTTCAGATCGGGATAATTTGCCAGATCAGAAATGGCACGCTAATTTGAAAACTCAGGCTGGTGCAGACGGCCCTTATCATTCCTATCATGGCATGACATGCATGTATGTCGAGATCCTGAATATGTAGGTCTCAGTTCATTCACTCTGACTCCACAACAAATTGTTCCTTTAAAGCGACGGTGTCCTTTCAAAAGTTCAAATCCAAGTCTACGATAATCCATTCTCAATACTAGGTAATAGGAAATGGATTCAGCCCTACATCAACCAATACAAAGCAGAAACCCAGATCTTAGATTTTTATTTCTAATCAAAACACCCAGAAATAGCCCAAATTAACAGACCCAGGATGACATTTGGAATTTTTAAGCACTGACGTCATCGAGGAGGTTGGTTGCACGGGAATTGAATAAGAAGATAATATTTTTCTGACGTACACTAACAGCAAGACCCTCCCCATCTGAGAAAGCATTTAACATGACAATAAAAACCACTTCCAAGTGGTCCAAAGAGCAAGGGGACTTTATGTTTCTCAAAGTACACTGACCCGATATACCCTGTTGAGTTTCATATGCGCAAAAAAATGTATAATTCATCGTATGGAAAGTTCATCATTTGTAAGAATTCTTGGGCCTAGGATTTCGGTGATAAATAAATAAAACTAATCAATTTAAGTAAAGAAAAAAATGAAATGCATAATTGCAAAGTGTTTTTTTTTCTCTGTCTCTCTCTCTCTCCCTCTCCAATACTGCAAGCTAATTAGGGCCTACACTATTAGAAATAGGCATTGGCATGGCCATGGCGTTACATCAAAATATATCGCAGCATTCAAATCTGGGTTAGCCCTTTCACCATGACCATATTTTTAGGTTAAGTTGTAATCACTAAGAATAGGCGGCTTGTTATAAAAGGCTGTGTAAATTTGCGGCGTTGCACATATGTTTTGGGTAAATTTTTTACGGGCAGCATGAAAGCCAAAAGTAAAAAAAAAAAATTGTAACTCTTAAATGGAGTATCTGATCTTTAATCAGCTTCAATATTAACTTATTTTTTATGGATCTTTATCACTTGTGTAATTCTTGGTAGCTTTGTACTTTGAAAGAAAGGAGAACTTGACCGACTGTCTAGCTTACACTCCATTTACCCGGCCAATTAATTAATCACGCCAAAAGACATTAAATGATGAAATTTGCTGCTAACCTGTTTGGCGTTCAACATTCAAGGGATAGAGCCTCGTTGATCTGGCGCTGCGCAGCAGCTGCCGGGTCCAAGATCAAGTGGGCAAAACAAATTTTTGGAGAATTTCATTTCTTATGTCTATTTTGAACAATGAAATAAAATGTGGATTTTAAAACTACTCCAAAAGCAGAAAATGTCTCCATGAGCTTTACATTATTAGCTGAATCTATATCGAAACTATAGAAGGTATAAATGAAGAAAAAGTATGCAAAGACTCAAAAGAGTGAGAGAGAGAGCAGAGTCACTAAATATGATCTTACTGTCAAGACTAATATGAAATATAAAAAAATTAATTACACTGCGTGATTGGAGAATACTTTCGCATGTCGAGAGTTTTCAAATCAATATCACAATTCTTTATTGAAAGTAGAGAGTAGCTTTAAAATTCAAAGAATAATAGCAACAGGAAGACGATTGAATACAAGAAATCAGGATGCCTAAACCTCAAGGCACTTCTTAAGGTCTGTATATCCTCTCTAAGAATATGAAACCTTCACTAAGGGCTCTCAGGGAGATTGATGGCTGATTAAGTATTAAAGAATACAATTCATCAATCTCTGGCCTGGATTTGACCATCATCACAAAATTAAAAGACCAGTGGCGAATGAACGGAAATTGATTTGGACAAAAGTCTAGGGAGGTGGAGATATTTTGTCAGATATTATTGCCATATGAAAAAAACATTGCTAGAAATTGGTTTCTATTTTAAGAATATAGTAACCGTATTTACCAATGGTTAATGGAATCTCTCAGCACAGAAATTAGCAGAGAATATATTCATATAAAGCATGTGTAAAAAAGAATGCATGTTTGCTTCGAATTGTTACATAAATCAAAGTAAATGAAAATAAAGGGGTTATGTTTTTGGTATAAGAAAAACTGTATAATAATCAGAGGACACATTAGACATATGACAGATAAATTGCTCTTTTTATTCATCATTTTGATGGATCCCTTTAAAATTAGCAGGCAAAATCACCACACATGGACTTGCTGTATTGTGCACATTCAATAAACATCTCATTATGTAAGCATATTGTAATATGTCATTCCTGACAGCTCCCTTTAACTTCAAACAAAATTAGATATCAAGATTAATTAACTTACCATGTTTTCTTGTGGTAGCCAAGACGATGGCGACGATAACGACTGTGAGTAAGAGAAGAAGACATACGACGAGAAGTATCCTTTCTAACGTGCTCCTTTCCCACCAAAGTTTGACGCTCACCGACTGCCCCTTCCATTTGGTCTCGTTTACCCCTCTCCCTTTAAGATGCTTGAAGCGGACCTCGGGAGGGGCATTTGAAGCTACCTCCATTTTTCCTGATGGATTGTGAGTGGTGGAAGAATTGTTGGTAGCGTTCGCCGCCGACCCGTTGTTGGCTGTGTGCGTCTGTGACGACGGATCTTCCTCAAAGACATCGTCCCCACCGCTGAGCGATGAGCGCTCATACTTCACCATCTGTACAGGGCAGGAAAGGGGAGATACAAAGGAGACGATACATTGTTTAGCGGGGATCCAAGCAGCTCGAGCTCTTGACACCAATCAAGATTTTAATGATCTCTACCTGGTCTCCACATGTGAAAACAACCTAAGGGTCCCTGCATCTTATCGCTTCAACTACAGGGTCATGCATTTTGTGGTTGTAATCAAACAAACGCGTCGATTCGGTGGAGTAGCGGAGGAGATGGCGGTACTATTTGCAGGATGATTTCCCTCCGGATAGCTTGTTAGACGGGGTTTCCCCCCTGGGAGAAATGGATCAATCCAGTAAAGTGATGTTAAATACGCTAGTGAAGTGCTGGAGTAAATGCAAACCAAGGGAAGCTAGAGAGTACGGAGCCTGGTATCATAACAAACTAGGCAAGAGATGTCAAGTACCTATCATCCTTTCTCTTTCGACTCTCACCATGTCTCTCTCTTCCTCTCCCCATCTGTCTCCCCCTCTACTCTTCTTTTACATATTTCTCTTCTTCCTCTGTTCTATTATCTTCCTTTCTATTCTGTTCTCTACTCTCTTTTTCTAGCATCTGATTTACCTTTATTCTTTTCTCCCCCCCCCCCCTCCATCCTCCTCTTTTCTCTTCTCTCTCCCCACCTTCTACAGAGGAATACAATTCATTAGGTTCAGATCTTTTGTAAAATGCATTTTTTGCACACGCACTCACATGACCTTCCCTATCCAGATGTATACAATTTGGGGAAAATGATTAGATTTCAGTGAACTTATTTCATCTTATTCCAGTTTCAACCCTCATCAAATTCATATATTCCACATCAATGATTTGTATTACATGCCTATAGATCTGTAAATATTATTTGGCTTTTTTTGCATAAAACAACAATTCAGACACAATAGACACATGTAATTACTCTTACAGGGGCTTATATCATACAAGCTCTGATTTTCAGTTGGTCCTCCCTCCTTTACAATTTATATTTTATTTGAATAAATACATGGATCTATTGCAATAATAGGACAATCTTATATGTACTTCAAATGTGACTATATGTTACTATTTCAACTGTATAATAATGACAAATTGAATGTGGAAATTCAAACAACTGAATTTAATTGAATTTAACTGCTAATACCTCAGGTATTAACAAAAATGAAGAGAGTTGAGGGATGAAAGCTATAATCAATGCACATTGCTTTGTTTCATACACCTCCCTCTGATTTTGTGTTCTTCGCCTAAGAGCATTGCTGCTGATTTGAGAGTGTTTTACGGCTGATCTCACCAACCCATTTGATTACATCTTGAAAGGGTGAACACAGAACTGACAAAGTGTCAGGTCCACTATATGCTTTTCACACTATACTTTTTTTCCTCAGGTAGGGCAAGGGGGTTTCACACTAGTGCACTTGGGCTATCACGGTAAATAAGGAGGGTTAGCCAGCTTATTGCAGTGCTAGGAGATGCAGTGTGAAACGAAACCGGGCTAAAGAAAAGTGGGGCTAAGCATTAGCAAATTGCAGAAGGCGAAATTGCATATTAATCATACGCTGTGTGGCAAAATTATCAATATTCATAAGCTTTGCAATACTCCAGGGTTAAAGTGTTAACCCCAGCTAAGAAAATTGTATGGGATTAAGAAAGACAGTGTGAAACCAAAAAAATGTAGTATGGGTTTAAAGATAGTCCGGGTTTAAAGATAATCTGGGGTTAAAGGACAAGCCCACCCCAATAAAAACTTGATTTGAATAAAAAGAGAAAAATTCAACAAGCATAACACTGAAAATTTCATCAAAATCGGATATGAAATAAGAAAGTTATGGCATTTTAAACTTTCGCTTATTTTCAACAAAATAGTTATATGAACGAGCCAGTTACATCCAAATGAGAGAGTTGATGACATCACTCACTCCCTATTTCTTTTGTATTTTATTATATGAAATATGAAATATTGTTATTTTCTCGTCATTGTCATGTGAAATGAAGTTTCATTCCTCCCTGAACACGTGAAATTACATTATTTTAACATTTTGTGCTTCAGGCAAGGAGGTCCTAATCGTCAAATTCGTAAAAATTGAAATATTGTATAATTCAAACAATAAAAAACAAAAGAAATAGTGAGTGACATCATCAACACTCTCATTTGGATGTAACTGGCTCGTTCATATAACTATTTTGTTGAAAATGAGCGAAACTTTGAAATGCCATAACTTTCTTATTTTTCATCCGATTTTGATGAAATTTTCAGCATTGTGCTTGTCTGATTTTTCTCTATTGATTCAAATCAACATTTTGCTGAGGTGGACTTGTCCTTTAAGGATGGGGTTAAGGAAATGCAGTGTGGAAAGCATATAGCTAATATTGTTACTTCGGTTTCACGTGGAGTCGGTGTATTATATAAGGTCAGATGGTTTATTCCTCGCCAAACATTATTTACTATATATAATTCTATCATACTGCCTTATATTTCATATTGTAATGTTGTATGGGCTTGTCAAAAAACAAAAATCACCTCTTTATTTCTTCTTCAGAAAAAAGCTATTCGTATTTGTACAAACTCAGACTATCGAGCTCATTCAAACCCATTGTTCCACAAACTTAGAACCCTAACCACACATGACATTCATTACCTTCAAATTGCTCTTTTCATGTACAGATTCCAAATCCGCGAACTTCCTGACAACCTTTTAAAAATGTTCCGTTTCAATACATCTATTCATAATTACCCAACCCGAACCTCCACAAATATTCATTTAGAAAACCCAAGAACAGCTCTTGCCCATAGATCTATTCGACATACTGGCCCCGACATTTGGAATTCCCTTTCTATTTATATTCGTTCATGCCCAACAAAAAATTCCTTCAAGAGGCAAGTTAAACATTTCCTTATTTCAAAATATGAAACGCAAGGTTGATAATAATGTCATGTATGTTTATTACCACTGCATGGTTACATAATGTACCACCACACATATGAAATTCATTTTATTTACTATTGTTTATATTTATTATGCAAACAAAATAACTCACGCACGAGTCTTCTTTATCAAACATGTCTTGTTATATATTGTTAAAAATTCTCCTCAAATTTTATCTCTTTCTATTCAGTTCTTTCTTTCCCACTCTGTTCTTTTCACCCCTCACTCTATCTCTCTTGCTCTTCTTTTTACTCTTTGTTGATGTTCGCATCATTGAATATATTATTTTAGCCAATGTATAATTATGTATCTTTGTATTCTTTTTTCTCAATGGAACATCATTTTCAAGCTCTTAGAGCTTAAGATGCTCCATTCATGTATATATATAAAATGATTATACTAATATGAACATAATGTAATGTTTAAAATGATGTATGTATATGAATAAAATCAATCAATCAATCAATATTAGTGGAGTGTTATTTATGAGTGACAGACAGTTGAACCTGAGCAGGTAGTTTTCATAAACTTGTGGGCCGTTTCATAAAGCTGTTCGTAAGTTAAGAGCGACTTTAAGAACGACTTGTGATCCTTTCTTTCGCGCAAAACCATCGCCAATGAATAAACTATTTACCCAAAGAAAGGATCACCAGTCGTTCTTAAAGTCATTCTTATCTTACGAACAGCTTTATGAAACACCCACCAGGGGTGTGAGTGGTCACAATAAAAAGATCTGAAAAAAGATGAAAGGTGTTGAAAAAGTCTGAAATAGAAAGTATTTGCATGTAAAAATTAAAAAACAGAGGCCTTAGTCTGTGTGATATTGTGTACATGTATGTTTCAAATCTGAAAGGATATAGTAGAAAATTTGTAAATGCTGACAAGCAAAAGACCAAAATGATCAAGTAGAATATACAAAGAGGTTTTTTCTTTCTTTTTTGTATAGTTTATTAATTGAAAAAACCTGGTGCTCAGTTGTTCTTGTATTTGAAAATTAGAAAACAATTGGTAGATTTCATACATTCAAAATTTCTGGGCATGGAAGGATGTCCCGTAAAAGCTGCGTTTCCAAAACAGCGGCAACTATGAATGAATCAGGGTTAAAGATACTCAATCACAGCGTGTCGCATGCTAGTAACTAGCATGCAACTAGCAGGGCGCTTGCTTAATAAGCAAGTGCATGCTAGCGAACAGTCCCTGCTCACAAAAAAATCGCTTAACTATAACTCTAGACGTATATTACACGCTTATTAAGCTAGCCGCATGCGAGTTACTAGCATGCCACAAGCTTGTCGCACGCTTGCCGCAAGCTTGAAAATTTATGTGGGGGATATACACAATAGAGGGCCAGCTAAGAATAAACTTGTTGCTGGATTCGGTATAAGCACACCAATGTTAATGAAAAAGAAGTAAAGGACTTTTAAGGGCATTCAATTTATGATACACAGGTTCTATAAATGGCACTAATCTAAATTCTAATAAAACAAGCAACAATTGAGAGAGATACGCTGTACATGTACCCATCATTGGACTTGTGCAGATGTACACTGTAACGCATCTCTCGTCACATTACAATTATAACATACGCTGATATCTTGCATACTTACAATTTGTAGGTTGATTTCTTCCTCACTCAATAGAGAACAAGAAAATAATCAAGCTTTTCACTCCAAAGCCTTCTCCTCAAACGAATTGACAGAAATAAGGCACAACCACCTACGAAATTCCAAATTATTTTTAAACAGTTGGAGCAATATGGCCTGCAATGTTGAGATGCTTGATGAACAGGGAGCGACTAATACACTCAAGAAAGTATCAGCAAGATTGCAGGACATGCAGATGTAGCTGTTCCTTAGAGAGATACACAAATCCCCTTTCAAGTGAACTTTAATCGTAATCCAGCAAGGCTTAGAGTTAAGGAATTCGCGTGGGTCGAAATGGTTGCCATGGCGATTCCTCTCTTCCACTCAATGAATAAGTCTAAAGGTGGTTCTATTTGTCTCTGTCTGTTAACACTTGTTTAGGGAATAGATCTCTGTCTAAGATGGCATGATCAAATGCACATTACACCCACCCAAGTCTTTTCATCCGTGTATTGATTTTGCGATAAAAACAAATCAAGGCCCCATCTCACAAAGAGTTGCGATAGATATAAATGGTGAATGAGCTTATAGATCTTAACAACATAAGGTAAATTGCAATTCGAGTTCGATTTTAATCAATCACAGCTCTTTGAAAGAAGTGGCCGAGATTTTATTTCCAGGGTCCCATAACATAAAGGTTAGCGGTAATTCTTACATTTGATTGCACATTGTAGTCAATGCAATTAATCGGAGAAAAAATGTTCTACGATCATTGCTAAGCTTTTGTTATGTGCCACTGGTCTGTTAATAAGTTAATTATGTTCAATTCTAGTAATTCCTTGGTTTATTCATCGCCGATGCACAACCTCAATTAAACTGATATAGCTGTTTAAAATGTAAAACACCAAGTGCCCTATTACATAAATCGCTGAGTGAAATTACACACTAAAAGCCTTGGTACAATTCCTGTACAAGTGACATGCTCTAGACAATACAATACTATCAAAATAATTGATTTCAAGATTTTGACTTATATTTGGGAGCAATCTCTGACCAGTTCATACATTCAAGGTGTTTTCTTGATAAGCATTGGCTCTTGAAATCGTTTTTTTATTCCTAGAAACAAAATATGAAATTTGCAAAGTGCAACAAGATGAATTTAAGAGAAAAACATAAAATGTAAGACTACCCCTGGATAAAATGTGCCCTATAGTGTTTAGTTCAAATATTTATACATTTTCAGGAAGGAAAAAAACTCATTGATGCTTCACGCACATAAGGTGGTTTCAGACCGCCTCGAAGTTCGCCAGTTCCAGGTATTCTCTGATCGGGAAATCTACCCCGATCAGAAAATACCAGGTATTTTGGTAATGTGAAAGCAAACTACGCGTAATTTCCCCGAAAGAAAATACCCGCTAAATAGTAGGTACTTGGCGAAATTACGAGAACTTTCGTGGGGATTTTTCCAAGATCGCAGGTATTTAGGCGATGTGAAAGCAAATTACGGGAACTTTTATCCCAGCGTGTCGTTGGGCGCGGCGGCGTGGGTGGCTGCTGGGCAAGTGAGTTTGAATCTCCCGCCTTGCCTGCTTATCAGACCACACTGCGCATGCTCGTAACTTCGGGAACTTATCCCGAAGGATGTGTTTCGGGGCGGTGTGAATGCAGGAATAATTAACGGGTATTTTTTAGCCTTAAAAAGTTCTCGTAATTTAACGGGGATTCTTGTGATCAAGGCGGTTTGAAACCGCCTATTCATGATATCTTTGTACTGTGGGCCTGACAGTTCAAAGAGGAAGAGAAACAACTTCTTACCTTGATTACTGAAAACAAACTTCCTCTTCTTATCTCTTTTTTCCTGCGATCATCAACATTGAATGAGCAAGCAACAAGAGGATAAGCCAACACAAAGACTCTCAGTCTGAGTATGTTAAAACATACTCTTTTAAAAGAAAGATTTGACATTGGGCTGCTTGATCCTCCAAAACATGGAAAAACCCAACACAAGGATCTTTGTATAAAAAGCATACCCTTATTTTTTTTTTTTTCTGGAAAAAGATAATGTTACATTGAAACTTCTGTCAGTGATATTCAGAGGCTAAGTTGCTCTCAGCCAATTTGCTTCAAGAAATGATTCTCCATCAACAAGGAAATCAAGCAGAAACAAAATCTTCTATAAAAGATCTCTTTTCGACCCTGTTCTCATTGATTATACATTCTAAAACTAGTTACTGGAAACCGGTTCAGAAAACCAGTTTGGAAGATCATTTTGCTAGTTTTTTCACCAAAAATCACCCCAAAATGATTTTCGAAACCACTTCACGTAAAGCGTTTTGGTTGCTACAGGAATGCCCACACTAAGGTCATGTTTCGTGCAAAATGTGTAACCCCAGCGTAGATATTCTACACACAATGTGTGGAGTAGAGCACACGACATGTGTGAATATCACTTCCAGAAGGAAGGTTGAGTCCAATCTAGTGCTTAAACCTGTAAACGAGGCAAAACGATCTCGAAACTACATCGCGAGGTGGTTTCCAGAACCGGTTTGGAAGATAGTTTCCCACACCGCTTTGAATGTTCTCATTACACTTTATTTCCACTAAACTAGTTTTTGGACTGTAATGAGAACTGGGTCCAAGAAAACGTACCTTGACTTTTTTTGAAGAAAAAGATTTTATATCAGATAGTATTTCGATGTTCATATATGATATCCAATTCTTTTGGTCAGTACAACAGCATGCAGCAAGTGTAAATCACTAACACATCAACATGGCCTCCTGCACAAAAACATGACTCCACTTCTTGCGACAGAGATTTGATTTCAAAAATAATTACCAGCATCTACGTGAACATCTAAATCCTTGGTGTCATAAAGCAGGTTGTACTTCGGTCTCAAGAAAACAACAGTTTATTCAAGAGGAAAATTTTGTGAACCGCCCACTGACCTTGCAAAATACATGCAGGAGCTATTCGGGGTTTTTTTCTTGCCAAGACCTTTATTTGGAACAGTCTCTTTACTCAAAAACTTCCTCAATCTTTTCCTGGTTGAAACGATTTCAGCTGGTAATCGTTGGCAGGGGCTGCGGAAGCGAGGGGGGGGGGCTGGGCGGTTTCAGCCCCCCCACTTTTTTCAAAAACCGTGTAGAAAAAAGTAAAAATTACCGTAGAATTGTGATTTTATGCATGGTCAGCCCCCCCCCCCACTTTGAAAACAGTTCCGCGGCCCCTGGTTGGTTAGTTCATACAATGATTCCGACCATGGTTGTTGAGTTGTTCAACGTGTACCAAGGACTCATGTCATGTACCCACAAATCATTCCCATGTCTGACCATTGATACAGATTTTATGTTTCTTGAAATGTATGCTGAACTTCAAAGGTCAGAATATGCATTCTAAAATGTGTAAGATATCATATACATCATGTACAATGTTGTATCCTTTAAGATTTTTTTTTCTGAAATAAAAATAAGGTCTATGATTGGCTTTTTTATAATAAAGGATAGTTTAGGGGGAAAGACTTAAAACATGACATTAATTGCATGAACATCCATAATGGTAAAAATGTTGAACAATGAAGTCATCTCGAGAGGGAAAATATACAGAGACATAGAACTCTCCACCCCCCCCCCCCCCCCCCCCCGGACCAAAAGTTATAGCTCTTTTTTTAACCGAAGATGCTCTATATACCAAAGCATAAAAAATAAAAATAAGGTCTATGATTGGCTTTTTTATAATAAAGGATAGTTTAGGGGAAAAGACTTAAAACATGACATTAATTGCATGAACATCCATAATGGTAAAAATGTTGAACAATGAAGTCATCTCGAGAGGGAAAATATACAGAGACATAGAACTCTCCACCCCCCCCCCCCCCCCCCCCCCCCGGACCAAAAGTTATAGCTCTTTTTTTAACCGAAGATGCTCTATATACCAAAGCATTATGGGGAAAATGTCCTGTAATATGACATAAAATTACAAAACATTTTATGTAATCAAATTGAAATTTTAGGTACTTTAATATTTCAAAGTAAAAAGATAAAAACTCAAAAATAAAAAAGATAAAAACTCCAAAATAAGATCATTCTCAAGATAAAATTCTATTCTGATCGATCCTCTGTATGGAAAATACTTTAAAAATACAAATACACAAGTCTGATTTCAAGTATTGCTTAATAAACCAATAATAAACTGTAATACGGGACTTACAGAAGTTGTGGTTAAGCATTCTCATACTTAATAATGAAGAAGAAACTATATAAGGGATAATTTGTGGTGAAATTGCCTCAAATCCATATCGAAATAAATCATGAAGGTTTTGTGGTTAAAAAAAGAAATCTTTACAGATAAAAGAAGAAAATCCTTTGGAGTTTTTCAAGTCTTTTGTTATTGTAACACAACCATGATATACATGTATGTATCATTGTAGACTGTAAAGTACTAAATCAATATATTCATGAAAGCGATTTATCTATCAAAGCGAGATGGATAGAGAGGGAAAAAAGAAAAAAATTATTAAATACTCAGAAGGGAGATGAGACGAAAGGTATGGAGGGTGTAGATTGGGTTTTAGTATTAAAATGAGGACAGAACATTTTCCATTCTCCTCCTCCCCCCCCCCACTAACAAAAAAAAGAGAGATTTCAATTTATCTATACTCAAATCATATGATTTTAAACCTAGATCAGTTTAGATAATTGGAGTACAAAAAAATCCACAAAACAATGGAGAACAAAAGACAAAATGTCTTATGTTTTATTTTGATAGTGGACAATATTTGTAAAGAGAGAGAGGGTAGAAAGAGGAAGGTGAATATCAAGAGAGGGGAAGGGGGCAAACAGAGAGATTAAGCAGGTCCATGGATCAGGGGCAGATCCTGGGGAGGTAATTCTGAACATTAGGTGGTTTCAAATCGCCTCGATCACAAGAATCCCCGTTAAATTACGAGAACTTTTTAAGGCTAAAAAATACCTGTTAATTATTCCTGCATTCACACCGCCCCGAAACACATCGTTCGGGATAAGTTCCCGAAGTTACGAGCATGCGCAGTATGGTCTGATAAGCAGGCAAGGCGCGAGATTCAAAATCACTAGCCCAGCAGCCACCCACACCGCCGCGCCCAACATGCTGTGCTAAAAGTTCCCGTAATTTGCTTTCACATTGCCAAAATACCTGCGACCTTGGAAAAATCCCCACGAAAGTTCTCGTAATTTCGCCAAGTACCTACTATTTAGCGGGCATTTTCTTTCGGGGAAATTACGCGTAGTTTGCTTTCACATTACCAAAATACCTGGTATTTTCTGATCGGGGTAAATTTCCCGATCAGAGAATACCTGGAACTGGCGAACTTCGAGGCGGTCTGAAACCACCTATTGTCTTTTCTCGATATTTTATCTTTTCTCAGAGATAAGACGAAATCAGGATTCTGGTGGATGTCATAACTTTTGTCACAATAATTGTCATAAATTTTGTCTCATCTCTTTGGCACGCACTAAAAATACGCCCCTTTAGATGCGTGTAATCCTTAGATATGACAAAAGTTATGACAGGGGGGTAGCCGACATAATTTTGTCATATCTTTTAGTACCAAATATCCCGATACCCTGCTGACTGAATATCAAGCATAGAATGATATCATTTAAATTAGATTGTCTTCCATGACAATTCTCAAAATTATTTTACCATGCTACAATTAGTTAGGCCCGACATATTAATTCTTCCTTTTTTCTGTTTTCCTTCTTTTTCTACTTCTCTAAAATCCTTCACAGCTCCCTGTCTCTCTTTGTAATGAAGCGCATCAATATTAGCGTACTTGCGCGATGCCAGCAACTGTATTGGGGATACACCCTACCTGTCATGGGGCCTTCCTATTGGCTAGAAGGGCTCCCACTTGGAACCAACGATGATTTTGATTGGATTGCTTCGGAAAAGATGGGCGGGAACTTAAAGAGATATGACAGGGAAAAGACAATGTTCAGAATATTGATTTGTGACAATCACAGCAGTGTCACATCTCGGAGAAAAATGACAAAATTTATGACAAAAGTTATTAGTGTTCCAGAATACCACCCCAGGATTTTCCAAATCGGAGGGGAGGCACATTTTTCCCCCAGGGGAAATTTGACAAGCCGCCCCCCCCAAAAAAAAAAAAACAGGTTGTCACTAAAAATGAAGGTCATTATGTCCCAGAAAAAGCAAATAAAAGGTATCACTATTAACAACATATTTTCCCATTAGAAATATTTTCAGTGATTCTCAAATGGAGGAGGGCACTATAAAGGACTTATTTACACTGAAAATATTGACCATGACTATCAAGGGGGGGACACACTTGTGTATGAATAAATATTGCACACTTGTATACAATAATAATAATAGGCATTTATATAGCGCCATCTATCTAGAAATAGGCACTGATCTATTCTGAGGCACATTGTTGTTATTATTATTACCCCCGACTTTAGCTTGAGCCGCCTTTACATTTCTTGCTGAAAGAAATTACTTCATGGCTGGGATTCGAACGCACGACCCTGTTTCAAAGTCAGAAGACTTATCCTCTGGGCCACAATGCTCCACTTGTATGAACACAACCACGACATATTTACATTAAAAATATTGATTATGACTCTAAAAGGGGGAGGGGGCGGAAATGCCCCCCCCCCAGCCCCGCCAATGTCATGGATAGAGGGGCAGAATGAGACATAGGGAGAGATATACGAATATACGAATGCAACAGAATGGACACAACATGGAGATAGTGAAACAGAAAATAAGAAAAAGAGAGAGCCTGACAGAGAATGTGTGTCACTCCAGCAAACTCCCACACTGTCAAACGCTGCCCTTGGCTTTGCACCTCATCCTTCGACAGATTATCCCCCAACCTCCGACCCTTAGGGGAGCTGATTCGCTATCCACACATGAGTTTGTGGTCACTGTTAAATTCTGTTCAAAATCTGAACCTTGCTGGGCAACATTGAACTTTATAGGCATGTGATATGCAATGTTCATATTCACTGGTGCAGAGAAATGAACCTTTGGATGTATAACATATTTAAGAGATATGATTAAATATTTACAACCGATTTTTGCTGAAAATGGTAAGAGTTTTGTGACAAACCTACTTTTAGGGATACACATACAAAGAATAATATCAACTGAAAATTTTATAGAAAATCAATATAAAATTGTCAAAGTTAAAGTTCAAAAGGTGTGCAGACATTGGATACCCCCCCCCCATTCATATAGTACATACAGAAAAAAAAAATTATATGGGAACTAATGAAAGTCTCATTTAATCTGAAGTTCAATTGTAAGGTGTGCAGACATGGGTCATTCCCCCCCCTTCCGCTTCATACAGCTGGGAAAAAAATCTTGGGGTACCTCTCATTCCATAATAATTAAATTGCGTATACATTTGTAATACCAAAGCTTCGTTATTCCGAAGGTTCAGATATTCCGAAGGTTCGTTAGTTCGAAAGCGAAATAAGCTTTGTTGTTCCGAAGGTTCGACAATCCGAAAACGAAATAAGGTTTGTTGTTCCGAAGGATCGTTTATGCAAAAAACAAAATGAGGCTCGTTGTTCTAATGATCCTTCGGAATTACGACTCTCATTTCGTTTTCGGATAAACGATCCTTCGGGATTACGACTCTCATTTCCTTTTCGGATTAACGAACCTTTTCAGAATTACGCCACAAATGTTCGGATTAATGTGCCCTTTTTCATTTTCGGATTAACGAACATCAAGGTACAGGCAATTCACGTGTAACCATTAAATTGATCTAATTTTGATATTCAGTAGGCCTATACGATATTTTAACACCCATACACAGGATCCCTAGCCCTACAATTGCTTTTTATCTCATTAGGGCCGTTTGCACCATCCCGAGTTTTCAAATTAGCGCGCTATTTCTGATCTGGCAAATTATCCCGATCTGAATAATTTCGAGATTATTTGCAATGGAGACGCAATTATTGAGCTAGTACGTAGGATTAATCTCGAGATTCAATCCCAAGTCAACTCGGTAGTAGCACGCTATTTCACGAATTATCGCGCTAATTCGTAGGTGCAGACACACTCGGGATTTATTCACGGCGTCAGACCATAATGCATCGATGCCTCGCTCGAGCAGGAATCGCTCTTTTTTGCGATGGTGGAGATGGGGTTTCTTGAATCTCGAGATTAATCGCGAAGAGGGACGATCGGGATAAAATCTCAAGATTGAGCAAACTTGGGATGGTGCAGCACCACCTATTCCTCCTTTAACCGCCAAAGTGAAAGGATCCTCAATCCGATCCAATAAATGTCAGAGCTCCGTGGCTGCTTGGAATCCCTACCAACTGACTTTTGAGTGTAATGGTCAAAAAGGCTCACGGCAATGCAGGGCTACAAACAGCTGCAAATTTCAAGTTTAACTCTTCCAGGGCATTCAAGGTTGTACTTGTCAGAGGTTTCATAAGTTGAGCAGATGTTAAACTAGAGATGGCGCTGTGACCATCTTTCTCAAAGAGCCATTGATTTATTGATGCTAGTTGCGCATAATGAACTGAATTTATTACCAAATAATGTCAAAATTCATCGATACAGGGTAAATTGTTATATGTACTTCATTGCTATAGGAATCCACAGAAATAGCAAGTACTAGGAATCCACAGAAATAGCAAGTACTGCTAGTGGGAGGTGGAGCCCCCTATCCTACGATGTTTATGTATTTGTCGGGAAGTAAAGTATCAAATTTGAAAAGATGACAACAATTTTGGTATGAAGCCATTCTCAATAATGAAAAGGAATCTTCTCAAAAGACTGGATCAGGAACTATTAATGATTATAACCTGAATGAAGCATTTTGGAGACACTACACTGTAAAAACTGCGGTGTTAAAACTGACACCAATTTGTGTTAATAGAGAACCACACTTAAAAATCACACCTTAGAGATTAAACATAACACCAAAGAGTGTAAATGTAACAACAAAAAAGGTGTTGTAATAACACCACTAGGTGTAAAACTAACACCACCAATTTAACACCGGTGTAAAATAACTGGTGTGGTCCTCTATGTACACCGCTTAACACCACAGTTTTTGCTGTGTATAAAAAGACTTATTTTGTCTGTCTGATTGTTTAACTTGACACAAAATATGTCACAATGGTCCTGCCAGGGTTCAGCTGAATGACTGGGGACCATATTATTCATACACCCTTCCTCCGCAAATTCGTCATGATCCTATTGTGTGAATATAATAGATCATCAATCCATAATATCCATATTCTCATTTCATCAAACCCAAGCGCAAGTTTTGTGTACGCTTTAACTGTATGTAAATGCCATGCATGAAACACACAATTTGCATTGTACACTTTAAGTCATAGGCAGGAATAATTCAAGTTAAAAAATAACTTCAAACGAGAAGGACCAACAGGCAAACAAATATTCGGGAGATACCACACTCTATTTCCCTCAGTTGACCTATATTGCCCTCTTCCAAGACTCGGGCAATATGACTACGGGAGATACCACACTATATTTCCCTCGGTAGACCTATATTGCCCTCTTCCGAGACTTGGGCAATATGACTTCGGATGATACCACATTATATTTCCCTCAGTAGACCTATATTGCCCTCTTCCAAGACTTGGGCAATATGACTACGGGAGACACCACACTATATTTCCCTCAGTTGACCTATATTGCCCTCTTCCAAGACTCGGGCAATATGACTACGGGAGATACCACATTATATTTCCCTCAGTAGACCTATATTGCCCTCTTCCAAGACTTGGGCAATATGACTTTGGGAGATACCACATTTCCCTCAGTAGACCTATATTGCCCTCTTCCGAGACTTGGGCAATGACTTTGGGAGATACCACATGATATTTCCCTCAGTAGACCTATATTGCCCTCTTCAAAGACTCGGGCAATATGACTTCAGGAAATGTCCACTATGGGGTCTCCCTCAAAGACAGTCAATAAACAATTTATCATTAGAATAGATCTTCTTTTAACAGAAAATAAGATTATTACTCTACATGATAAAGAATTATAATGATTCAGACACAAGATGGCAGCATTCTACTTTCTACATCTTCCAAGACAGAGTAAGAATTATCTTGCTTAGATGTTGAAGAAGTCTCAATATGGTGGGAAAAATGCTGGTTATGACAATGATGGTGGTGATGAAGATGGTGGTGAAGAAGATGGCAGTGAAGAAGATGATGATGACGACGACTATGGTGATGATGATGATGATAATGATGATGATGAAGATGGTGACAACGTTGATAACAAGGATCATGGTGATGATGATGATGGTGTTAATGATGAATATGATTATGATACTACTGTATTTAAATGGTGACAATGACGTTTGCTCATAATTAGGATGACGTTTGCTAATAATTAGGATGATGTTTTATGTTCCTGACACTAATGATGATGATAATGACAATGATGATTACAAATATTTTTTTCTTGTCCCATTTCATGTTTATCCTGTCCCGTCTTCTTTTACTCTTTCAGTTCATTTGTAATATTTGCTTAAACTGTACACTGCCCCCACAACCTTGGTATTCTTTCCATCACCCCCCCCCCCTTGCCCCTACCCCTTCAGAGATCATCCATCTAGAGCACTTCTCTTGATTGTACGGCCCTCCTACATGAGCTATACAAACAGGCAGAATGGACATTAAGAACCTTGACCTTTACACGATGCTAGATATAGCTCTATGCATCACTTACACCCAGACCATGCATCAATCTTCCCTTTCTTCTGAAGTCGGTTCTAATTAGACAGGTTTTCTAAAATACGGTGGCAATCCTTCTTAAAAACAATAGTTCCAATTACATCTTCGTGGAATGCTGATGATGAAGATGATGATGATGACGATGGTGATGATGATGATGATGATGGTGATGACGATGGTGATGATGACGATGGTGATGATGACGATGATGAAGATGATGATGATGATGATGGTGGTGGTGGTGATGATGATGATGATGATGATGATGATGGTGATGATGATGATGATGATGATGATGACGATGATGATGACGATGATGATGATAGTGATGACGATGGTGGTAATGATGATGGTGATGATAATGAAGATGGTGATGACGATGATGGTGATGATGATGATGATGGTGATGATGGTAATGATGGTGATGATGATAAACAGTTTTTATGTGAAACAAATGTAAAAGCATTTGTAACTCAGCCTTTGGCTGCAAGAAATGTTTTTAAGTATCAGTAAAGACCATTATTATTATCATCATTTTTAAAATAATGATAATTAAAAGAGAGAAAGGATCGGATATGCTTCATCTTACCCCAATGTTGAAGAAGTAATAGCCTCTCAACACATGTCAAGAAAATAAAAGGGCAATAATAAAATAAAATGAATATGCGTTTCATGTGTAGGTGGTTTCCTTCTTCTTCAACTTTGATAATGATGAGGAGGAGGAGGAGAAAGATGATGAAGATGATGATGATGATGATGATGGTGATGATGATGGTGATGATGATGATGATGATGATGGTGATAATGGTGATGATGATGATGGTGTTGATGATGATCATGATGATGATGATGATGATGGTGATGATGGTGATAATGGTGATGATGATGATGGTGATGACGGTGATGATGAGGAGGATGATATGGATGATGATGATGATGATTTACAAATTATTTCTTGTCCTAAATCTTGGCAATAGATAAACCCCTATTTCAAAACAAGCAATACCTCCTTTAATAGGCATCCTGCTCTAAGCTGTTCAGGGTAACTTTCACAGAATAGATTGGGCTTATGGCAATACAACCACTGATTCACCATACACTCAATAGGAATCCTGCTAAGCCTATCATGAATATTAAAGTTAAACGGAGTGAATTATTGGGCTAATGGTGACACACCCACTGATTTGCCATATATCCCTGGGGATCAAGTTATGGCCATCACCTTGTATTTCATCTACTCATTCCTTTTCTTCCAATCTTGAACTCAGCAATAGCTAAATCCCTACTTGATTCTGGCTTATAGCAGCTTCCAGAGAAAAACTGCAGCTTTCATATTTTTGTATACATTGACAAGAAAAGAATGGATCTGAAAAATAAAAAAACAGTTTTATTCCAAGAATCTGATAAATAAAGAATTCCATATGTATGTAAGGTTATTTTCAAATCTTACATTTTGTAAAATTAAATAGTTTTTAAAAACAGATCACTTTCCACATAGAAATATTCTTGAAGATCTATCGATTTCATTGTCTCAAATGTACACAGAAATACATCTACTCATGATATATTCTCTCCAGAAGGTTGTAAAATAATTTTGAATTTAAGAACTTCACAACTCATTTTTTCTCACTTCCAATACAATCATCTGTAATGTAGCAAGTGATAGAGCAAGATAACCACTTTATCTTTATTTTTCGACTTCTTCAACATCTTAAATAGATAGACCATTTTTAGTCACTCTTTTCTAATTTATTTTAGATTACTTTTATATCAACCTATCATTAACACTATGGAAAAGGAAAATTATGATTTCTTCAAATCAAATTCCTGTTTCATATTAGGCCCAGTCCACAGTAAAACAAATAAAATCATAATCGATTTTTCTTAAATTTGCATTTTCATGAAGTAGGCCCGTTTCGGGTACACGTGTACACGTGTACACGCACGGTCAAGTCAGTGCACGTGTACTAAATTCCATCACCGTGTACACGGTAGCATCTGCATAAACAAGCTCACAGCCTCACATTAAATCTTAGTTCTCAGACACTGCACATGTTTTAATTACTAATATGTCAACATATTTCAATTAATCCAGAGTGAGTTCACTTCCAAAATTGCCAATTCAATCCACATTCTTTCTGGAGACTCACGTTTTTGTACCACGAAATCGGCACGAAATGGGTCTGCTCCGGTCTCAAAAGCTCGAAAGCGTTGCTCAATCACACTCAGAGTCAATTTGAGAATCATCAATTGCGATAGCGATCATCGCTACAACTTACGTGTTATACGCTCGCACACAGGCCTACAAACAAACGCTCTTCAAATTGGCAACATAATAATGAAAATTAATCGATAACTTCAGTTACACTTATTCTGCAGCGATCTGTGCATGCATGTACGGTACAGTATACAAAATGCGCATCCACCGAGCGTCGGCGATAGGTAGGGCCCTGCACTGATTTTCTTTTGCATTCTTTATTAATTTAATGCGCTGCTAAGCCGAGTAAACTTTTAATTTGCACCAATTTTTGTGGATTGATACTTCAAACTTCTCAGGTAAGCTTTAAAACCGTAACTTAGGCTATATAGACCCCTTTTTATGACATATTGATGCGGGTCCGTGTCGACATGAAAACAGAACTCGCTCTCACATTGTTTACAACGTGTACACGTGTACACGACCGAAAAACACGCCGTGTACACGTGCATCAAAAATGGACTTTCAAAACGGGCCTATCATGAAGACAGTACATTAACTGCAAATGACATTTCCAATCGTATGTCCTTTATCGAGTCTCCATGAAAAAGGTAAAGAGTTGAAGACATGTATATCGACTGTAAATGACATTTTCAAATCTGTATAGCCACAGATTCTACAATTCAACTGATAGCGTTCGTTCGTAGACTTCCAATGTCAAACATGCCTCTATCAACACTAAATGTAAATCATACTCGAGCGCAAATCCTCTACAAATGGAAGCAATAAAGCAAAAACAAGTCTGATGCCACACTGCATGATAATAAATCAGTCTGCATGATAATAAATCAGTCTGCAGTTAATGATGTAAGTATAAACTCTATTTCATTTCATCAGCACACCGCCCACATTCAATACCAAAGATAAGGCAACATTTCAAATATTGACATCCTAAATGTGAATCATATAAATCACAGCATTTGTCAGAATTAATCATCCGTTCGACCATCACAATGAGGATGTGATGTCTTTCTAAAAGCTTCCATTAATTACTATCCACCCCCTCCCACAATGAGCATGTCTGCTTCATATGGCTCAGCATATAAGGGCTATGAGAGAAATATTCTCTATATTTTAGCATTTAAAAATACTGATATTCCTTGTGGTAAAAACTTTTTTTACCTTCACTTGACCCACATGCCTGAGATAACTCAGACTCAGGTGGAAAATAAATATTAAAGGTCAAGTCCACCCCAGAAAAATGTTGATTTGAATCAATAGAGAAAAATCAGACAAGCACAATGCTGAAGATTTCATCAAAATCGGATGTAAAATAAGAAAGTTATGACATTTCAAAGTTTCGCCTATTTTCAACAAAATAGTTATATGAACGAGCCAGTTACATCCAATTGAGAGAGTCGATGATGTCACTCACTCACTATTTCTTTTGTTTTTTATTGTTTGAATTATACAATATTTTAATTTTTACGAATTTGACGATTAGGACCTCCTTGCCTGAAGCACAAAATGTTAAAATAATGTAATTCCATGTGTTCAGGGAGGAATGAAACTTCATTCCACGTGACAATGACGAGAAAATAAAAATATTTCATATTTCATATAATAAAATACAAAAGAAATAGTGAGTGAGTGACGTCATCAACTCTCTCATTTGGATGTAACTGGCTCGTTCATATAACTATTTTGTTGAAAATAAGCGAAACTTTAAAATGCCATAACTTTCTTATTTTACATCCGATTTTGATGAAATTTTCAGTGTTATGCTTGTTGAATTTTTCTCTTTTTATTCAAATCCAGTTTTGTTGGGTAGACCTATTCAATGGTTGAATACAAAATGTGACATCCCTCCCCCCCATAAAAAAATGCACATTCCTACTAAATAATTATTCTTATTCTATTCTTGACCTTTATTTCTTAATACCATACTAGTTTATGGGATACAGTGGGTCAATATTATAAAAAGTCTGATTTTTAAATGACTGTACACTTTACGGTAACCAAACATAGGTTCACAATGATCATAGAAGTACATGTATTTGTAACTCTGCCTACATGTACATCAACCTTTCATACATGTAAGTCAAATGATCACCTAACCAAATTTTTCAAGACCAGATCATTAAAATCAACTAGTGTTGCAAACCTGTTCTGAAACAGATTTCTATCATCCCAAAAGATTTGACTTAGTCAGAGTTACCTGTTTTATTTATAATAGGATTAAAAGTCAAAATCACTTTTCACAGCTCTTAATCACATTGTTACTTTTTAACCTAGCAATTTCGTAATTTTTATTTTAAATACACACACAGTCATGTATGTATATATTAAATCCATGTGCATAACATGTACATGGGTGCACAATGAACTAAGGTGGTCTGAACAGAGGTTATTCATGCACACGTGATTCCTTGCCCTTCCTCGCTCGATAAGGAGACATAGCCCGGGGATATAACGATACTTGATTGTCTTTGATGCGTGCAGAATAAATCTAACTCCGGGCAGTCTGGAGTTCGATCCATACTTAATTTGCGTTGACATCTGGACGGAGATATGATTAGTCTATAAACTGTCCAGATGTCAGCTTTAATCCAAAGCAAAGTGTCTGGATGATTACAAAATATAGACTACATGTACAGTATGTACACAATTCTCTGCTATCACATACCTTGTTACTTCTTACCTTCATGCATGCATACAATACATTGATCAGCAATTCTTCTAAAAAATTAAAGCCTGAAATTTAGAGTTATACAGACCTTTCACACTGGAAAAAAATTGTAATTTGAATGATTCCGGTGAAAAATAAAGCTAATGACAAATTTTTAGCATGTGTGAAACCAAGCTAGAATCATGAATGCTAATCACAATCACGATTTAAAATTCTACTCCGGCGGTAAATTCCAGTTAAGTTTAACTCAAATTACGGTACAAATTTTACATGTGAAAGGCTGGACCTCCAAAACATCTTTTTGGTGGCGTAGCTTTCAAGCACTTCCATAGATACATACAACTGTCATGCACTCTTTGTATCGATGCAGTGCTTTAGTTGAAAAGTCACAAAAAGAGACTGTTCTCACTACGTTCCTAAAACTAGTTTACTGAAAACTAGTTTAGTGGAAACTAGTTTAACGCGTAGTGAGAACGGTCAAAGCAGTCTTGGAAGCGATCTTCCAAACCAGTTTGGAAAACCACCTCGCGATGAAGTTTTCAAGATTGCATTGCCTCGTTAAACTGGTTTTAGTGTAAGTGAGGACACAACCGTTCTTCGGGAAGCGATCTTCGCACATTTTGAGCGCGCTACTCCACACGACAGGTGTAGAATGCCTATGCTGCGGTTTCGAATTTCGCTTGAAACATGTCACTCCACTGAGAGCGTTTCCATAGCAAAGGTCCAATAATTCTAAGGACGAATTTCAATCGTCAATACAATGATGATTCAAGATTCATGTCTGAAAAGGACTATACTCAAGACTCTGAAATACTTATTTCAACATAGAAAGAAAGTCTACCAATACAGACTAGCATGCTACATGGTTTGGAGATAAGGGAAGTGCATATCATCATCAGCAGCATCATCATTACGATGTGCATTATATTGCTGAGTAAACATGAATGGTGAATCAGAGCTAGTTCAAGACATAAGCTTCAGTGCAAAATGTAAACTGGATGTACATGCAAAACAGATCAATTTTTCACACAACTATCTTAAGAAGCATATTGAAACAATGTTATTACATTACTAATCTGGATTTTTTTTTATTCCTTGAGCCAAATCCCTCCAAGCAACAAGAAGATTTGTAATAAAATCCTATTTAAAAAAAAAACATACCAGAATTACTGTTTTATCCAGGCAAACTTTGTTCACGAGATAGATTTTGCAATAGAATAATATGCCAAATTATAGACATTAACATCAAGATTTATAACAAATAAATCACATATGACTTTCACGTCAGCCATTTTTTTAAAGCCTGCTGTCTGTAAAGATTTTGGTTCATGGCATTGCCTACATGTACTTGACATCAGTGTGAAATAAAAATTGTAATTCATCTAAAATAAAGAAAATTGTAAACTCAGGGGGGGTGAGCGAGACTTTACTTTTTATTGATTGGGACCGGGGGAGTTAGAATTTTCCTCTTCACCGATTAGGACTGCTATTATATGGATGACTTGAAAACAGTGGGTGGAGACATATAAAGAATTACTTCCTTGTAGAAGTAAATTCAGTTCCTTCTCATATTCTCAGACTTTTATTGTTTTTTTTTAATTTTAGGAATTATAAAAGGTAAATATTCCCACATTACTTTATGGTAATATTCAATAGGAACTAATTCCCCATAATTAAATGGATCAAATTCAAATCCACATACAGGGCCCCAAGTAACATATTGTTTCATGATCACCCTTCAATGGGTTTTGATATGTAAAAATTATACCGAAGACTGTAAAGCCAAGCAATTAGATTAAATACCTCCTTATAATCCTCATGAAGTCATTGCTTTCTCAAAACCAAAGCTGCTAGGTCATACACCATAAATCATTTTACAGCAATCATCAATGACAGCAAACTCATTAAAACAGTATTATCCAGGAATACATGTAGGCCTATGTATGACGAATTGTGTTTGATGCAATAACATGTAAATTGGTTTTTCTAATTTGCTGGGAAACTGAAACCAGGTTTTCATAATATCATCGGAAGCCCATTAAAGTATTTACAGTGAGCTGGTCAAACAGTATCAAGTCAATATGAATCTTAAACTAAAACCTATCTTTGGTGAAGGATTGGTAAACATGAATCATTTAAAGTGGTAATTGGATGTTTTCAGTTGTTAGAATTCACATTTAATGGTTAGTGGCCCTCTTTCAGTAATGTCATATTTCTATTAAAATTTATATGACACCTAGATAGATCCTTGTCATTTGCTTGGTTGTTTGATATCAATCATTCAGCTCATCTTACAATGAGTTCATCATCGGTGCAATTTTGAGGCTACATATCGTTGAATGGGTCATTTCACCTTTCACCTCATGAAGTATTCTGTCCACCGCACTCATAAACATTCATTATTTGTATAACAATGAATAGAGAATTGATTTTTGATCCCATTCAATGCATGGAAAGAGATTTTAATTTAACAAAGACAAAAATATTTGATTTTGATAAAATTGATTAATCAATATTTTATATTTTTCTATTTTATACCTGTATCCTTCATATTTTAAGCATTATAGGGCACACTCATTTCTAGTAATGAATTGAAATAGCCACATGGACTTGGGGAGGATTTTGTCGGCTTCCGCAAGAAGGGACTTTGCGAGAAAGTGAGCAAATCGTACGTTTTCGAGAAAACCCAAAATTATGTTTTGACCTTACTTTTGTGCTTTTGGCAGCTAGTGTATTATTTTCTGTCCTAATTCTCAAACTTTTAGACACAGCAAGATATTGTGTGATTTAAAACACTCACAGAATCAAAACCATACATGTACGCCCTGTTTCCGGGAAAAGAAAAACGCGATCCACTGATCAAGTTGAATGTGCAATCCACTTCCCGGAGAAAGGAAGCAAGCGTGAATCGGTCTATGCGCGCAAGCACCTTGAGCGAAGAACTGTCTTTTTTCAGGAACGAAAATGCGTGATCCAGTTCCCCCAAAAAGGACGCATCTATGTGCGTAGAGCACGTTGGAATGTTTTTGCTCACTATGTCATAATAACATTACCTTTAGGGTCGAGACTGGTACCAGAAGAAATTTCATAACATGCTTTTTCCGTTTCAGCAATAAAAAAAATTTGAAGAAAAAGTCCCTTTCCTGCAGGAAGCTGATGATTTATCAAACATCTTTAGTTTTAAAAAGAGTGATAGTCTTAAGGAGAAAAATAATATTCTATAAAGAATATCAACAAATCCCTATGAAACTTGAATTGTAAAAATATGATAGAACAAGAACAAGAAAGTGGATAAAATAATATATTGTGTGAAATGATTTAATGAACTCCCTGAATACTTTATTGAAAAACAAAACTTGCTTACATCATACTTATATAAAGACAAAGATATCTTCAAGACAATCAAATAGCTATTGTATGCATTGGGGGAGAGTAATTATTTCATTGATGCTTGAGTACACTGAATAAACATGTAATAATGATTAAGTGTTGTAATATTATAGAGTACAGTTTGATTTTAAATGCCAAATAAAATTGAAATTGTGGCACAGAAATCAGTTTGATATGATATTCCATGCCAGCTGGTCTATCAAACCCATAATAGTACCCTGAGAAAGGCTAGAGGCTTTAAATATCTATTTGAAAACAGCTTTGGAGTACAACATAACTTATAAGCAATTTATAGGCAATCAACCACCACAAATTATTTGTAAAAATCCTAATAGAAAAGCGGCTGAAAAAAAAACCGACCAACAAATCAATGATCGTCTGCCTTATAGCATGATACTTACATGTTCTATTTAAACAGAATTTATTGACTAAATCCACTACAGAGTTACAAAATGCCAAGGGGGATAAAATGGAGGAAAATAAAGGAACAAAACATGAGGACGAATCGATACAAATCTGATGTATGCGAGGGTCCACCCTGTTTGCATGTACGAATCCCTCGAAGGCTAAGATTAGATTCATGGTTGAATGTCTTGCGCCTACTTTGCAATTCCGCACATGAGCCAAGTCATGTTCTTCTACTGTACACATTAATGATGTGAACATTCAATGTGGGTACATGTATGCACATCGCTGTAAAAAAACTTGAGCGCGAGGCTTTCCACATAATAAGCTCAATGCAAGGATAATGGTTTTAGTTTGATTTTCCCTTAATGATCGATGCTTTACAGCTGTAATATTTCATGTTCATTTGCTAATGTGTTGTGCATCTTATTTTACAGCATTTGCGTAAACAACCTGTCAAAACTGATTTTTCATCTCTTTATATCTTCTTTATGTCCTCTCCATTCCTACTCCATGTTTCAGTTTCATTGTTGTCCTCTTCCCTTTTGTAATTTGTTACTGTTGTCACCTCATAATTATTCCTCTTTTTTCAAAATTTAGTTCCTTTTTATGGTAAATTGCGCTTTATCACATACACGTAGTATGAAATATATGATGTCTGATGTTGATCCTACATATAACTTGAGTATACAAATTCTGCCAAATACATGTATGCATATTTAAATTAAATCACAGGTCTCACTTTTATCCCATTTAGTAATGGATGATTATTTTTTTAATAGTATAAGTAAAAAAAAATTGATAAAATACTATAAAAATAATTCATCAAAAATAGGAAATTGTCATCTACAGTAGATAGTAACATAGTACAACATCTAGGGAGCTTTCCATGATCCAAGTGTCTTGTAAATTTTTTGAACAGCAAATCAGATGCAAAGATGTCAGTAGCTTTTTAGTGGTGGTGAGTGGCAACAACCCCTGGAGTATTACAAAAGGAAAATTTACTGGTGTTTACCAGCAAAAAGCTGTCCTGTCGAGTTCTTGCGGGAGTTACCATAACGTAAACGTAAAATACTTCAGGATTTCACTCCACCGACAGCTCTTCCTTCATTGTAACCATTTTCTCCCTCCCTTCTTCCATCTCTCTGTCTCCCTTCTCTCCCTCTTCTTCCTCTATACTTGTTCTTTCTCTCTCTCTCTTCTTTGTCTATTCCCTCTCTCTTCCCCTCTATCCCCAATCTCTTTCTCTGTCCCATTTAAAGCTCTGCCCAACTACAGATGAAATATCTCTCTCCCTCTCTGTCAAGAGCCACCCATTTGGCTCCATTCCCCATCCCCAATGCTCCCTCCCCCCCCCCCCTCTGCTGAGGAGGAAGACTGTATTGAGTACAGAGAGTGCACCTGCCATGGGTAACACCACCAAAGACAAGGTATTAGGGAACCTAGATCGCTCTGATCAGGTAACAGACGCACACACAAAATACCTGCCCTTTATGATGGATAGGGCTCTTAAAAGCTTCATCCATACTAGGTCCATGCTTCATCTAACACTGGATTTAAAGGATTGGGAAGCATGAATAATACCCTTTTCATAAACCTATCCTCCAAGTAGCCGCCTAAGAGTAATGCGGATAATTCAATAAAAATTGCGTTCATAAACTCCGAAAATAAGCCGCATTATTTTTACGAGCGCCCGTCCTGAAAAAGGCGGATAATCGCCATGACAACTGGACACGCCCCCTCCGATGCGGTTGTGTTGGAAAGGGGTGACCTTGTGACCGCACCATGGCAATTATCCGCATTATTTGGAAATGCGTTCATAAACTCAAAATCTTGTCCCGATGCTGCTATTATGCGGATAATAGCAGCATCAGAGTAATGCGGATAACTCTTGTCCTCCTCCAATTTTACGACCAAATTATGCTGCTATTAGCCGCCTAATTCATAGTAATTGGGTTTATGAAAGGGGTATTCGAATTTTAATGGAAAACTGGGGCATTCAATGGTAAAAAAAGACAGAGAAGTCTCTGTAAGCTCTCATGATAGTAGAAGATGTACAGAAACCAATCTGTAAGAAGCTGTATGGATACCGACTGATGACAGAATTCATGAGACTTTAATATGTCTAGAAATTGCAAGAGGGTCCCCGATGCTACCCACTATTTATTTCATTTTCATTGTGGGACATGAAATACAAAACAGATCACTCTCAACAACCCAAAACTCTCTTTAGACTAATATAAAAATATTGTACATCAATTGGTATTCCCAACAATATCACACAAAATAAATTAAATTAATCCAGAAAAAATAAGAAGAAATACCCCTATCAATAAGGCAAATGAATATAATAACTAACAATTTATAAGGATTTTGTAATGGGTTGAGGGAGTTGTTTCCATTTACAATTCTGAATAAAAACAGAAAGTTACAATTAGACTGACAAACTGCATCCATCATTTTGGGGGGCATATTTGCATATCAAAGATAACAATACATTTTTTACAACTTTGGTTGGTTTTTCATTTCCTGAATTTAAAGACAGAGTCCTGTTCGCATTTTGCATTCATGAATAATGCGGCCAGGTTTTCACAGCATTGCACCTCCCATCAACACACGGATACTCTTGTGGTCTGGGCCTTTAAACTGGCTGGGTAATACTACACCAAACACTGAAGATTAAGTAGAGCGCATAATTGTTGTCCGCAAACAGAATCATGAGATGAAACTTCGCTCCTCAGCCACCGTAAAACAAGACAGGGTCACTTTCATCGCCAAGCACGGAGTGACAATGCCGTCTGTGCTTGCATAACTAATTTAAAGGAAGGAGCGTTTCAAGGTGATCATACTTCTTTGTGCTCAATGATTGTTTTCATAGTGCAGGGCACCAAAGCTCTATACGTCTCGGATTCAAAAGGATCAATATTGCATCTTATAGGGCAGTATCTCATTATGGAATTGAATAACAATTGCATCAACATAGATTTTCGATCCTATTTGTATGCAAACTATTAATCTCAGATATATTATAAAAAGAACCAGAGCACTTACAATGGGGCCCCCACATGAATACATGAAAAAAAACAAGATGTTAAGAAATTAGAGAATTATACTACTATACGTATTTATATGATACATTGATAATTATGTATACTCTTCTTGTACTAAACAACAAATTAAAAATCACACTTTGCTTGCATTTCACTTTGCTTTGAAAGATGAAAACTCTTGAGGTTGACAAAAACTTTTGGGATTTGGAGAGTTCTGTTTGCAAAGCTGGTAACCACTCATAAGAAAGGAAGTTATTACAGATTGGGTGTTCTGTCTAATACTATACATGTACATGTACTGTACCTTGTGTGTTAGATTTATAGTATATAAGATCAAAATGGAGTAAAAAAAAATTGTTACAGATGAAAATGACATCATTTATGAAATTTGCCATTCTCAAAAAAAAAGCCTGGCTGCCTTTTGCTCAGTTTGATGAGAATAGGTAAATTGTGCATTATGCTAGAAATAGCTTTGACTAGCACATAATAGTAATTGGCATTTATATAGCGCATTATCAATCTACAACTGTTCAAAGCGCTTCACAGCTTTATTACCCGGTCACGGGATTCATAGCATTCCAAGCAGCCTGTTAGGCGCAAACTTGCTAAACCAACCACAATGACGGTCGTTTCCTACCGGTACCCAATTTTCACCTGGATGAGAGTTGCAACCGGCAAAGTGGGGATTGACGCCTTGCCAAAGGACGCTAGGCCATGGTGGGATTCGAACACACGACCCTCTGATTACAAGGCAAGAGTCAGAACCGCTACGCCACGGCGCTTCCACATAATGGAGTATAGGTGTCATCATTACATTAAAATTTACAGGTTGAACAGTTGAATGTTGTACATGAAACAGAGTCAGTCACACTTTTCTAATGTCAGAAGTCAATTCAATTTTTTTTATTCTATGGGCAGAAAATTTTGCAAATTCAATATGAATTTGAATAGTCAATAATAAATTATAAATCAAATGCAAATTGAAAGAGTGAGTGCCAACATGTACATACTTGATATGGGCAAAAAATTCTTTGGGAAAAAATTTGAAAAATCAATAAATGAATTTTAAATTAAATAATAAAATTTTGGTAAATCATATAAAAATTGAATGCTTGCTCATTGCGTATTCATAGATACTTGCACCAAATTGTTTCACCTAAAAAATGTATATGAAACTTTGAAGTGTCATAATTTCTCAATTTAATATACAAAATAAAAAGTAGGGAAAGATGACTTGCTATTGTAATGTATCTTCAGCTATGAAAACTAGGAAATTCACTTTGACCATAACAGTGCAAAACTTAGAAATTCAACTTTACTTTGATATTTTCCATTAGATTTTGATGAAATTATTTTTGTTTTATTTTTATCTATTCATATCAAATAATTTTCAGCTGGGGTAACCATTTATGCAACTATTAAGCAGTCACACGACAAATCAAATAATTTTCAGCTTGAATAACCATTTACGCAACTCTCAAGCACTCACAAATCAAAGATGCTTTTGTGACATCCTCAAAGAAATGAAAACACAACTTTGGTTATTCTAGGTATGGTTATCAATCAAAAAAGTACATGAGATCAATCACGCTAGACAAGCGACTAAAGCAAATTAGATTTCACACCGATCTGAAGTGATATATGGCTGGATTGAAAAGTGCACAAACAAAAGCTTTAAAATCTAGGGAAAAGTGCAAGCTGACATTTCACATGGAAAAATCTGGATTATTTTTAAATGCTTGTCAAATGTGAGGCAGGCAATGGGGAGGGGGAATTAGTCTGCAGGCACAGACCCTGATTGAAACTTTGACCAGCAAGTGGGTCTTCACGCAAAGACTAGCACATACAAAACTTGCTGTGAGCAAGAGGGCCTTCAGTATACAAAGCATGAGTAGGCTGCACATTCAGACCCTTAACTTGAGTGAAGGGTTTGCACAGAAGACTAGAGGGGGATTGTCTCAAGAGATTTAGATTTTGAGAGTACCAAAGAAAAGGTATTGCAAGGACTTGCACAAACTGAGAGGTTTATTATAAATTGTTTGGTTTGGAATGTGTCTATTAAAGAAATGTCATGTCACTCTGAAAAAAGCAATGATAGTGATAACCCTCCTCCTCCTCCTCCTCATCATCATCATCACCACCCCCATCAAAGTCATCATCATCATCAGAGTCATCATCATCACTATCATCTATGATCATCATCTGATCATATACATGTTATCATTGACCTCATAATTAGTTTTGACACTTTTAATCGGATATTGATAGCATTTCTCATCAAAGAATATTAGGGCTTCAAGATCTAAATGTTGTTATTTCTCACATGATCACTGAGCTTTGAGAAGATATTCTTATTGTCTAATGACATCTAATATCCCAGTAAAATTAAATGTAACTTGAGACCACCACCATCATCATTTATGTAAAATCGTTTTCATAATTAGTTTTGCCATAATTGCTAAAAATATTTGTAGATACATGTATATTGGTAGCACATCCCTTTAAAAACATTGAGTTTCAAGGGAACTTTTCATAAATTGTTATTGTTGACAATGTACCATCACATGTCCAAGTCGAATCCAACGTAAATTGAGACCTCCACCATCACCGCCAATATATTTTACCAAGAATAGTCTTTATAATAAGTTTATAGTTTCGTCATGATTGTTAAAAACCTTTGCAGATATATTGATGGCATGTCCCTTTAAAAACATTGAGATTTCAAGACGAAGACATGCTATTTTCTTAACATGATCAGTGAGGTTTCTGAAGATATTATCCCGAACAATATTGTCGATGCCGGCACACATCGCAGCCAAAGCAAAATAAATTTCCAAATGTCATCAGTAACTTGAGACCACCATCGACGTCTGTCACCCGGGGCTGTCCAAAACAACACCCAACGCAAATTGGATGAGTGCTAAAAATTCATTGATTGATTATACAAGGAATATAATGCCACGTGAAATTGTTGTCTGCTTCATTTAACTGTAATTTCTTCAATTCCACTGCTTGAGTATTCAAAGGAAGCGTTACAACTCCACCCTGCTTCTATTACTACTTTTATACATCATTTTTATCTTCCATCTATTTCAAGAAAGGTTTTCGCCATTTCTTGTATTCCTGTAAAAAAATCATTACTTAATCATTTTCTTTTTCATCTCTATAGCAATAGATGAATTGATGATTTTAATATCCCCCTCTCTCCCTCCCTTGATTTCTCTCCATTGCTCTCTTCTTCATTCTATCTCTGTCTCTCTCTCTCTCTCTCTCTTGTTTTTCTCTCCTTTTTATTCCAGAGAACAAACAGATCTTTTACATATACATGCATTCCTCAACAAATGAAATTAGTAAGGAATCAAATTATTGTATTTATTCCTGTTACATACATTCTTTACCATCAGTTCTTTCTTCACACCCCCCTCCCCCTTCAAATCAACCTTAATGTCACATCCATACTCTCACCCACACACACCACAAAGAACCTAATCTTTAAATACAAAAAACCTACATATGTAAACACTGTGAAGCATTATTGTCATTTAGAAACAACAAATGCAATAAATAAATCGAGCAGGAGGCATAATGAATCCTATGCCAAAAATGTGAGAACGACGCTTCAAATCAACCTTAATATCACATCCATACCCTCACCAACACACACCACAAAAGAAACCTAACCTTTAATACAAAAAAAACCTATATACATGTACATTGTAAAGTGTTGTTGTCGTTTAGAAACAGCAAATGCAATAAATAAATCGAGCAAGAGGCATAATGAATCCTATGCCAAAAATGTGAGAACACCCCCCTCCCCTTCAAATCAACCTTAATATCGTATCCATACCCTCACCAACACACACCACAAAAGAAACCTAACCTTTAATACAAAAAAAAACCTATATACATGTACATTGTAAAGTGTTGTTGTCGTTTAGAAACAGCAAATGCAATAAATAAATCGAGCAAGAGGCTTAATGAATCCTATGCCAAAAATGTGAGAACACTGTCACGCTGTCGCAGGCACCACATTGCCCCACAAATCAAGAAACAATTAGGGTTACACGTATCTGACATGGGTATGCTAGCAATTCTATTTCTTTATGGCCTTCTCATTAAAGACAAGCTTCAGGTATGAGGCCGTGTATCTAATTGGGTCGATGGGAGAAGAGAAATTTGTCCCATTACTATGCGTAGTGGATAAGGTCGGACAAATTTTAATACCTTTAATGCCACTTACATGTAAGACATGTCACTTGGAATGCAAGTGTCAAATTGTTATAAAGTGTAAAACTGAAAAAAGCAAATATATTTCTGATCCATTAAGTTACCCCAATCAGAAACAATCATGAAAAATATTTGTCATAAATAAAGATGCAATGAATACAAAGCACTAGTTTGTCAAATAATCCACTATTATCTGCACATTTGTAATATTTCCCAGGGAAAAAAAATTACACAGGGGGTCGGAGTGAATGGGCCCTGAAATGCCTAAATGAGTCCTAGAAATTACACATTTCAAAGTTGTGTAATGAATTTTAACCGATCAGTGGGCTCAAAAAGTAGCCCAAGAATCTCATTTTTTTTCATTTTTTTTTCTCAGAAATGTACATGTAGTGCATTTTGGTTTGGGCTCATGATAATTTTTTTATGACACCATGGACTCTACCATGGTAGATGATGTTACTATACTATACCAACCGTACCCTAGGAACTTAAAGTGGGAATATTTGGTAACCTAAGAATATGTTCCCTGCTCAAGAGAGAGTATCCCCACATGGGGTGATGGAGATGGAGTATCTTCAATCTGAAATTATAAACACCAAACACCATTAACCATAATGAAATTAATGGTTACACTTTGAAATTCCGAAGGTTCGTAATTCCGAAGGTTCTTTATTCCGAAGCTTCGTAATTACGAAACACATAAATTGCCTATACCTCGATTTTCGTTAATCCGAAAACGTAAAAGGGTTTGTTAATCCGAACATTTGTGGCATTATTGCGAAGGTTCGTTATTCCGAAGGTCAGATAATCTGAAAACGAAATAAGGTTCAATGTTCCGAAGGACTAAGGTTCGTTGTTCCGAAGGTTCGTTAATCCGAAAACGAAATAAGGTTCGTTGTTCCGAAGGTTCGTTAGTCCGAAAACAAAATAAGGTTCGTTAATCATTGCTAAAGAACCTTCGGAATTACGAACCTCACTTTGTTTTCGGACTAACGAACCTTCGGAATCACAAACCTCATTTCGTTTTTGGACTTACGAACCTTCGGAATTACGGACCTTCAGAAATACATACCTTCGAAATAACGAACCTTCGGAATATCCGAACCTTCAAAACAGTGAAGCTTCGGAATTACGAATGTATGCGGAAATTAACACCAAGGTTGAGCGATCTGATGCGGATGAAGAACCATCTTGTGCAGAAAAAGTTACCCGCTGTACTAAAGAATACATTCTCTCACATAGTTTTTCACAGTGTTTGTGTGTTCAAGGTGTGCTCATAGTGTATTCTACTGTGTGTTCACAGTGTGTACACGATGTGAAACCATGTTTGCTCAGTGTGAAGTGTGGAGAACAATGTGAAAACATGTGTGTTCAGTGTGCACACTAAGAGCTCACATTGAACTGTTCACTGTGTGGAGGAAATTGCATAATGATGTTAAAAGTGTTTATTGCTTAAATTAACACTGTGACTCTCTTATTAAAGGGGAAGTTCACCCTGAAGAAAACTTTGTTGTAAAAATAGCAGAAAAAATAGTAAAAAATATTGGTGAAGGTTTGAGGAAAATCCGTTAAAGAGTAAAAAAGTTATTAGAGTTCAAAGTTTTGGATTTGTGACGTCATAAACGAGCAGTTGCCCCATGTATTATGTAATATAAAATGCATGAATTTCAAATTTTGTATGGTTCCTGATGACTTAATTTTGTTTTCTATTCATGATCGGGTGTGAAATGATTTGTCTATTGATATACAAAAAGTACAGTGAAAACCTTTTTTAATTTTCTGAGAAAATGACATTTCATTGATTTTTTACCATTCGCTATGTAGGAATGCTGCTCGCATATGACGTCACAAATCAAATAACTGAAATTCTAATAACTTTTTAATCATTTGATGAATTTTTCTCAAACCTGCAATATTTTTTATTATTTTTTCTGCTATTTTTACCATAAACTTTTTGTCAGGGTGAACTTCCCCTTTAACTGAGACAATAATGTGAACACATTGTAAACACTTCGCACTGTAAGGTAGCCACAGTGCAAATTTATAACTCAGAGTTGAATTTGGGAAATTCTAATCTCATATTCTCACAGTCCACTATATGAACACAATGTAAACATGTCTCGCTAAAGAGGTATCCACACTACAAACACACTGTGAACACACTGAATGCACTGTGAACACTCTGCAAAAACACTGTGAACACACTGTAACATGTGGAATGCCTCTGGCGGTCTCAACTGCATCACGTGATTCAATATAGCAGCAGTGCTGACTACTACATTGCATAACTCGCACAAGATGCTCAGTGATACCTGGCTACTCTTCTGTCCATGTTTTATGAACTAGACCAATTCACTTACAGAGATATGATGGTAATTCAACAAACACCCCAACATGGCCAAAGTTCATTGACCTTACATGATCTTTGACCTAGATCATGTGACCTGAAACTCGTACAGGAGGTTCAGTGATACTTGATTACTCTTATGTCCAAGTTTCATGAGTCAGATCCATAAATTTTCAAAGTTATGATGCTAATTCAACAGATACCCCATTATGGCCAAAGTTCATTGACCTAGGTCATGTGACCTGAAACTCGCACAGGATGTTCAGTGATACTTGAGAACTATTATGTCCATGTTTTATGACCAAGACCAATATAGACCAATATACTTTCAAAGTTATGATGGTAATTCAACAAATACCCCAAATTTAGCCAAAGTTCATAGACCCTAAATGACCTTTGACCTTGATCATGTGACCTGAAACTTGCACAGGATGTTCAGTGATACTTGATTACTATTATGTCCAAGTTTCATGAATCAGATCCATAAACTTTCAAAGTTATGATGGTAATTCAACAGATACCCCCAATTCGGCCAAAGTTCATTGACCCTAAATGACCTTCGACCTTGGTCATGTGGCATGAAACTCATGCAGGATGTTCAGTGATACTTGATTAACCTTATGTTCAAGTTTCATGAACTAGGTCCACATATTTTCTAAGTTATGATGACATTTCAAAAACTTAACCTTAGGTTAAGATTTTGATACTGATTCCCCCAACATGGTCTAAGTTCATGACCCTTAATGACCTTTGACCTTGGTCATGTAACATGAAACTCAGGCAGGATGTTCCGTAATACTTGATTAACCTTACATCCAAGTTTCATGAACTAGGTCTATATACTTCCTAAGTTATGCTGTCATTTCAAAAACTGAACCTTCGGTTAAGATTTGGTGTTGACGCCGCCACCGTCACCGCCGCCGTCAGAAAAGTGGCGCCTATAGTCTCACTCTGCTATGCAGGTGAGACAAAAACACTGGGAACACAATGCAAACACATTGCAAACACACTGAAAACACACTGCAAACACACTTTGTAACTGTGTGTACTTTCCTGCAGGACGCAGTCTTGGATACCGACACACTTGTCCACACACTTACTTCATATCTTCTGAAGACCCGAAGGCTAGTTCAGATATGATGCAACAATGCGTGCAATGAAGCACAGCAACGACTCTCAGCAACACCTCATAGCAACGAATTTCAGCAACAACTCTCCACAGGATATTTGAGCAAACACTTCTAGTGACAAAGCTTAACAACAATCCTAGCCAATGGGGTCATGAGGCATCAAACAAGCAGTTACAGCTGCAAGAAACATAATTGTTGAAGTCTGGCTACAAAAAACTGCATCCCAATCAAAGTCTCAAACAGTATTTACTGTAATGGCTCGTGTTTTTTGCAATGTCCTTTTATAATTTTCATTCTTTTCTTTTTATTCCTCACCGTATCTGAACAAGTCTTTGATGACTCCTTCAAGATTTTTGCAGTGTCCTTTAATTTTCATTCCTTTTTTTTCTCACTGTATCTGAACAAGTCTTTGATGACTCCTTCAAGATTTTTGCAATATCCTCTAATTTTCATTCCTTTTGTTTTATTTCTCACCGTATCTGAACAAGTCTTCAATGACTCTCCTTCAAGATTTTTGCGATGGCCTTTAATTTTTATCCTTTTTTTCTTACCGTGTAAGTCTTTAAATACTCAATCTCAAGAGTTTTGCATTTGGGCTTTAATTTTCATCCTTTTTAAATCTTCTGTGCTTTACTCCAGTCTACCCTTCTTCCATTCACTCTTCCTTCTCAAAACGTGGCATTTATGCGCCATCTATCTATATGTATATGAACTAGTATCTAGTGACTCTTCCTACCCTTCCTAGAATATCAAATCAAAGTATCTGCACCATATTCTAGAAATTATTCCATTTGATTGGCTGATAACCAATTTGTCATAGAATTCAGTCATTGCAACTTTGTTTACGATTGATACCACATGCCATGCAACCAGGGTCCCGTAACACAAAGATTAGCAATTGATCGCTAATTTCAAAGAACAATTCTGATTGGTTCACAATCAGTCTACTAAGCAAAATACGCATGCTACGAGGATCTTGATTGGTCATTTCATTTAGCGATTAATCGCTAACCTTTGTGTTACGGCGCCCAGGTCATGTTTACATCCTCTAATGAGCGCTCAGCTGCTCATCAAATATGACCAACTTCTTCCAATTAATCTTCTTTCTCTTGATAATTCTATTCTTTTATTTTAAATCTCCATAGGTATTGATAGTTTTCCTGACATGCCTGGGTCCTGAATACATAAAATAGGGACAGGTTGTTTGGGTATGAAATCTCCACAAAAAAATATATTTCTTAAAATTACTTTTAGTACATACAATCAGATTTAACTGCATGGCAGTACATGGCAACATAAATTAATCAAGCATGGGAGATGCTCTTTCATATTAAGTTTTCCCAATAGGACTTCTCCTATAGTTGGCAATCCTACCAACAAACCCACTCAATAGGTGGTTTCAAACCGCCTTGATCACAAGAATCCCCGTTAAATTACGAGAACTTTAGGCTGAAAAATACCCATTAATTATTCCTGCATTCACACCATCCCGAAACATATCCTTTGGGATAAGTTCCTGAAGTTACCAGCATGCGCAGTAAGGTCTGATAAGCAGCCAAGGCGCAAGATTCAAAATCACTAGCCCAGCAGCCACCCATGCCGCCCGCGCCTAATGACACGCTGGGCTAAAAGTTCCCGTAAATTGCTTTCACATTGCCAAAATACCTGTGACCTTGGAAAATTCCCTGCTAAAGTTCTCGTAATTTCGCCAAGTACCTAGTATTTAGGGGGTATTTTCTTTCGGGGAAATTACGAGTAGTTTGCTTTCACATTACCGAAATACCTGGTAATTTCTGATCGGGATAAATTTCCCGATCAGAGAATATTTGGAACTGACAAAATTTTAGGCGGTCTGAAACCACCTCATATTAAGGTTTCATTATTGCCCATATCTGTGGATGAAAGCCAAGAGAGGCTTAATCCTTCTTCATCTCCCTGGCCCATTTTCAACCTCCACAAAGTAAAGTATAATTTCCCTGAAGAGACGATGGATATCATTCAGCCATCCCCCTTATCACTGACTGGCATGCATGTAATTTGTCTTTTCTTCTTGATCTACTCAAAATGTGAATGTGATACACAAATTAAATATGGATAACCCTCCATCAAATTGTTCAAAAATATGAAAACGGCATTGTTCAACGTTGTTTAATCCTGTCAAAATGATTCTCTTAATAATTCTCACGACATAGTCCTCTGCTTTCTTCACCCCCTTCTGTCTACCCCCTCCCCCACCCCCTCCCTTTATCCCTCCATTTTTTCTCTCTCTCTATTTCTATTTTTTCTGTCTCACACTATTCTATAAACAAATTTCTATCTCCCTCCCTGCTCTCCTTTTGTATTTCTTTTCTGTATTCCTATACTTCTCTTATTTCTGCCCTATTTATAACTTTTCTTCTTTTTTTGGGGGGGTTGCAATTTTCATTGCATCCCATATTGCACCCCTCCCCCAATAATATCCTTTACCTCCTCTTTTCCAAAATACACAATAGTTTTTACGTTCCCTATGAGGAATCCCCTATACCCATGCAAGACCTACAAAATATTATCAAACTGAGAAGAACATAGTTCCCCAGGGAGACCCTGATCACATTAATCATGCACGTTGAATGCCGCACAAGTTCAGGCCCGTTTTCAGCGTGAATTCATTACGGTCAAGATCCATGAATGCTAATGCAATTCTCACACCCACATGTGCCACGATACTGTCATAGATTGACATATCAGACCATGAAGACTCTCAATTTGAAACCTACATAGATGGCAAGATGCTGGAATGAATTTCGCTAGTCCCACATGTGCTAATTGTAGACTCTGTCTTTCTTCACAACAACTCCATATGTTAAACGACACAAGCACATCGGTGCAATTATCAAACCATGAACATACATGATTAAATAATTGTATAGATTCATTTGCACACCTGTATAAGACGTTAAAGCAATTAGGAATGCTAAGTTGAAGATAGATTATATATCATTCTATAGATGAACATGTTAAATTGGCAGACAAATAATGTGATACCGGTATTCATATCACATTAGGATTTTTTTTTCAGACCACATGGAAAGAAATATGTAGAAATTAAAAAAGAATAACTTTCTAAAATATCACAGTACAAACATGAACTAAAACACTACACCAAAACACTTACAAAACTCAAAAGCACGATGTGTGAAAAACTACAAGCAATAACTGAAAGTTGCATTTCATTCATTCCAGAAAAAAATTCATGCAAGTTTAATGAAATGTAGCAGCATTTCTTCCATAATAGATTAGATTGAATATGCAAAATTGACTACAATTTGAATCTATAGGAATACATGCAGTGATTGCAGTCTGATCCTTGCTTACAATTAAAGCAGCCCCTCCCTCCAAAAGAAGCATTTCTGCAGCATGAAGACCCATGCAATACATGCATTATTAAATTATTTCAAAAAGGAACATGCAGTTTTAAGCTAAATGCTACAAGGAGCCATCAACATGTATACATGAACATTGCAAAGTAGAGATGGTCTGATACAGGAAAAAAAATGCAATAATAATGAATAATTTATATGAGCTGCAAATGAGGGCAGGCAATTGCATGCAGAGAATGAATTTTTAAACAAATGAACAATGACTATTTTGATTTATGATGTTGGAGTTGATGGAGATCTAATTTAAATAAAATTGTCAACAGAGCTAGCATGAACATGCAAGAGTTAATCAAATATCAAATGTGATAGCACTTGATGATAAAATCATTTTGAATAAATCAAAATAACTAAAAGCATTATGAGTCAGCAATTTAGGAACATAATCAATATTTCATTTTTACTTTTTTCCCCTGCTCTTTACAGAGTAAAGCCCATTGCACACTACATGATCCGTTGCTACCCGATTTTCAAAGAAAATTTAATGATGCATGTGATAATTAAGGACATTCCAATCTATAAAAAAAAGTTATAAATACATGTAGCTGATGAATAATGCAATTGAATCAAGACTCCCTGTAGGAACTGAATTCCAAATCTTAATTGAAGCAGATCTGGACTTTCTCTCCAGCCACAAGGCTTGCAGTAAATTGTTATTTTAGTATGCCAAGCACTATGCCGAACTTCATATTGAAATAAATTCTTGGAACTTTCAACCTTAATGCAAAATTTTATTTGATAAAAAAATCGCATAGTACCAGATTATTAGTACCAGTACGCATATAGTAAGTCGACTATAATTTCTTCTTTTCCAAGGGGGATCCACAATTTTACAAGCTTTGCTTTTTAGTGGATCCCCCTCATTTCCATATCCATTTATGCTCTATATTATACTGGTTTTTTTTTAAAAAGTAAGAATGCCCTTCTGTAAAATTGTATTTGATTTGTATTGTTTTATATTACTTTGTATTATGTTTTGAATGGAAATGAAATAAAAGAATTGAATTGAATTGGATTATGCAGTGTATGGAGGGAGGGCTGATATGTACATGTATGTCCAAACACATTATTTTCAGATGAATTCATATGATAAATGAACGCCCATGGCTCAATGTAAGAAACACTTTCTCACAATAACATCACCTTCAGTACAAATTCTCAAAATTCACTAGAAACACAAGAACATATGTGTCATTTCCAAGTTTGAAATTACATGTAGGAACCACATATCAATAATACAAAATGAGCAGCATTGATTTTTTTTGATAAATCAAACTACAAACTGAAACACACACAAATATTTTGTAAAATTCACATTAAAAGAAAATCATTTGTTTGATCACCACTCATGCCACTATTGTTGATATAACATATCGTTTTTGTGTGTAATGTACCACCAATTGTACAGTGTGTTCCAGCAAAAACAAATGTATGAGCATATTTATATTAAACAGTCACTTACCTTCTATCTGCAATAATAATATTAAAAGTTGAAACTAACTTGAATTACTTTTTTGCTAGAAAACACTGTTTTTGTGAAATGGAAAAAATCTAATGAAATTGAAAATGCTGCTTTGAAATTAAATTTCAACCATTTAATCCAGGAATTTGGTCATAAACATCATTCGTACTTTGTCTAAAGTTTCTTTTATTAAAATTTGCCTTAACTTTCTTTGGACAGAAATTGCAAGGCAGCCACTAATGGGGTGTTGCAAGAAACTTGCGATCAATTGCAAGTCTATTTTGGTCCCTAAATCAATCATACGTCTTGCAGTTAATTGCAAATAGTGACTTATTACTGAACTGCTCCTTGAAAAAAGAAGTTTAATCCGATTTGCTACAGCTTACATTGATCTATCAGTTGCAAAATTCCAACAGGATATTTGCAAGCAATTGCAAAGATTTTCTTGCAACACCCTGTTAGCCATAAAAAGGCATACATGTGGAGCTCTGTGACTTCCCGGAATAGCACGTGTACATAAATGAGCTTAGGATGAAATTAAAATGAAAATTGAAAGCAATTTTGAATGGAAACACACCATTGAATCGTGCAGTTTGATGGGCATTATGGGAAGACATCAATGTGCGTGAGAGAAACAGAGAGGAGAATGAGGGAGGTTCACATTCGGCTTGCCTTGTAGTCGTTAAAGTGCTTGAACATGGACACTGCCATTGACTTAGCCATTGATCGCTCTGATCCACGCGGTATGAAAGAGTGCGAAAACGAAACGAGCAAGACCTTCGGAAAAACCAAGAAGATTGGAGGGAGATGAGAAGGGAAAGAAAGAGAGAGTGGAAACAGACAGAAAGAGTGGAATAGAGAGAAAGAGGGGGAAAGAGAAAAAATAAGAGGGGAACAAGTGGATTCACAAGAAAGAGAGAAAGAAAGAAAGAAAGAAAGAAAGAAGGAAGGAAAGAAACAAAATTAAATATAAAAGAGAGCGAGAATTCAAATTCAAAAGAGACAGAATGAGAGAAAAGATATATATGTAGTAGTTGAGTAAAGAGGGGCAATGAGGTATTAAACAGATATAGAGAGGGGTAAGAGAAGCAATAAAAGATGAAAATAGGAGACAGGTGAGAAATGATAAAATACAAAAAAGAATAAAAGAAGGAGATGGAGAGAAGTTAGAGGGGGGAGAGAGAGAGAATTATGAGTTAGTAATATTGTTAGTATGATGAATATATGTTTTTGTGTTATTTTTTGTTAATGATTAATAATTTAGTTGCCCATCTAATCAAGATGCACATACATGTATCAATGAAAGCAAGTTGCATTTTTAATGCTAAAATAATCATCTGAACACAAATTGCAATTATTATTAGCTGATTTTATCGTGGAGCATTATTGTTGTACTTATTCATCAATCCAATGGTAATGAGATAATCATGGGTTGACGGGGTATGAAGTGCTCAAATCAAGGATTAATTATTCAAACTTTGATCAGTTAATATACATCTGGTGGGTGTTTCATAAAAGCTGTTCATGTAAAGTTACGAGCAACTTTAGAAACGACTGGTGATCCTTTCTTTGGTGTTGATAAGTGCTGATTAGTTCTTAAGAAAGGATCACCAGTGGGTCCTTAAAGGGAAATGAAACCTTTGGAAAATGTGGACTTGTCTGGATACAGAAAAAATCAAACAATACTATAAGAACAAAGAAAATTTGAGAAAATTGGACAAATAATGAAAGTTATGAGCATTTGAATATTGCGATCACTAATGCTATGGAGATACTCCATTGGCAATGCCTCAAAAATGTGTGATGTGACATAGCATGTGAACAACTTACACTTTGGTGGACTATAAAATACCCCAAAATGTCTCTTTTTGCTCTTTCTTATGGTGATACAAACTCAATACATCCATAATTTATTCTTTGAAAATTTGTATTACATGCCCTCCTATAGAAAAAATACATGATCTAAATAGATATGATAAAAGAGGCAGTTTCAGTGAAATATATACGAAATGCACAGGGAGAGTTGTTCACAAGTGACATCACACATCTCTGTCGCATTGCCAATTTGAGGATCTCCAGAGCATTAGTGTTCGCAATATTCAAAAGCTCATAACTTTCTCATTATAGTCCCATTTTTTCTCAAACTTACATTGATCTGTTTCTTTGATTTTTCTGTTTTCATACAAGCTATCTTCCAAAGGTTTAATTTTCCTTTAAGAAAGGATCACCAGTCGTTCCTAAAGACGGTGGTAATCAACAGCTAAATGAAACACCCACCTAAACAATTCCAGCTTGATTAAATGATGTTCAGACCATTTCAAACATTACAAATAAAGATGTTCCATATCAACAGTTCTTGTTGAGTCCTGTAACATAAACAATCAATTTTACAACATATTAGATAGTTGAGGAGAAAATTAACTTTGACATGCATGTCATGGTTTTTTTTACAACATTAATGATAATTGTCTATATAGGTGCTCAGTACATCTTGTGTAATACATTCATGCAAGTATTTTAATGTTACAATGTATATATTAGATATACCTATCTGATCAATTTGGCAAGAACTGCTTATAAAGTGCGTATCAAAAAAGTTTACACTTTGAAAAAGCCCTGGGAACTCAAAAATATACTTGTAACATGTGGATAAATGTTTCACATACATGCATAATCTTATGTTTGGGTCTCATCTATCCAATGAAAGTAAAAGGTGGTTTTGAAAACCAACGGTCCAGTCAATGGTTTATGCAGATTTCCAGTATAATTAACGCTTAATTTACCACGTATCGGGTGCATGTATAAAACATTCCAATGCTGATGTGTGCTTTTGTCACAGTGTGCCAAATTGACGCCTGTTACCACGGTTAGATACGCTATTTAATTCACGAGTCCACTGTTTTTATTCATGAGTCCACTCTTCAAACCTTTGTGAATTTAGGCAGTAAAGTTTGATTTGAAAACGTCATCAGTATTATTACATGTACGTGGAATTGCCCATGATCTTCTATACTGGTGTTTCAAAAATAGAAGAGCAGTGGATTTTGTTACTTTGCAGTTTATCAAGCATAATGTTGGATTTTAAACATATAGGCCTACATGTATACACTTACTTTTTATAAAATACGATTTTACTTTCTTATTTCTTTTTTATCCAATAATGCAACTAAATGATTAAACAAACTTGAAGACAACGTGACCTTCACATAGACTACATAGTACTACGTTTTCACTTCAAGTAATACAAAATATAATAAAGAAAGCTCAATTTAAAAAAAAAATAATAATAATGCAGTTCTTGTATAGCGCATATCTATATCATAACGTCCCTATGCGCTTCCAAAGGACTTAGATGTTATTACGTACCTTGGCTTTAACCCGCAGCCTTTCACAGCGTGGTGGCATTTTAAGGAATATAAATTCCTGCTAGAAACCCATTCATCTCACCTGGGTTGAGTGCAACACAATGTGGATGAATTCCTTTTTACGCCATGGCTGGGATTCGAACCCACAACCCTCTGTTTAAAAGTCAGAAGACCAACCCACTGGGCCACAACGCTCCACAATAAGATTATGAATTAATCAGAGATTTCACTGTTTGACAATACATTCTAGTCTCAAAATTCGAATTCTAATTTTAAGATATTGCTTGGTATGATATATCAAAGGAAGATATAAACTAGCTAATCAAAAACTTCAGGTGCAGTGCAATTAAGTAACAATTAATTAATATCTTAAATGGAGAGAGAATGCTATTTTCATTTAGATTATTTTGGACATTAAACATAATCATCACATTTTAATCTATGCAGTCGTTTGATCAATCAGTATTTATCAAATTGGTAGTATGAAGATGCATGCAATGAATAAGTGAAAAAAACATGAAAACACCCAAGACTATAAAAGATGTTATGAAATTACATGAAGTTATAAATAATAATGAAAAGACATTTATATTATAGTATTTCCACAATACGTTGATAAGATTTCTAAATTTGGTTTCCAAATTTGGTTTCCAAAATTTCTCTGCACTTTACAAAATCTAGAGCAGTGGTCCACCGGTTGTTTTCTTCTCCCGCGACGTATTACATATATATCTGGGTCGTAAGGATACAGTGTATATATATTTAAGGGCAATAAAACATCATCCCTGGTGCTTTCAAGGCATGCAAAAATGTAAACAAAACCTGCCATCGAGGCATGCCGCATGCAAGAATCCCTTTTGATTACATCTAAAGCAGAAGACGAAAGCCTTCAAAAAGGAACCCATTTCCCCTCGTTGACGGTTCGATCCACATGTGCACCCATGTATTACAACCACACATGGCACATCACACACACACACATGTTCACATACAGAGGTGCATGGGAAAGTCTTTCATCCCCCTTGCCGTCAACGATGAGGAAGAGAGAATGGCAAAAACCGGCATGAATGCAATCTAAATTATGTACTCACTCTCCAACTCAGTCGTCGCGTAGCATCCACTAGGAAATAGAAAATCACAAAATGTTTACTCCCAGCGTCAATAGCCGTCAGTTATCGCCACTGATGAGATTACACAATATCAACAGAGTAGGGGGTTCATAGCAAATGAATGATCTCAATGCAGGAGCTAGGAGAAATGCTACGTATTCTTCATTATATATCCATCCTTCGAGGCCAGTGACGCAGTGATGTTCTGTTGACGAGAGCTCTCTCTTCAACTACGTAGACCCATAAAAGAGGGTGCCAATCAAACTGAAAGCACCTATTACCAAAGAATTGATAGCAATGACATTCTACCATGTTTAACGTGTAGGGGCTTGTACAAGGCATTAATACTATAGTTTGTATACAGATCAAATACATGTAAATAGCTCCTGGAGAATATTCGTCCACACTGAATATTTTCAAAATCAATTTGAATCTAAATAGCTTTATTGGCCAGGAAATATCAATCATTTTGAACATTTAAAAGGAATAACAGGGCACTTTCCCTTCCCCTTCCTCTCAATAGGTGATTTCAAACCGCCTCGATCACAAGAATCCCCGTTAAATTACAGGAACAGTTTTCGGCCAAAAAATGCCCATTAATTATTCCTGCATTCACACCGCCCCGAAACATACCCTTCAGGATAAGTTCCTGAAGTTACGAGCATGCGCAAAGTATGTTCTGATAAGCAGGCATGGCGCGAGATTCAAAATCACTAGCCCAGCAGCCACCCACAGGTCCCGCGCCCAACGACACGCTGGGGTAAAAGTTCCCGTAATTTGCTTTCACATCGCCAAAATACCTGCGACCTTGGAAAAATCCCCGCGAAAGTTCTCGTAATTTCGCCAAGTACCTACTATTTAGCGGGTATTTTCTTTCAGGGAGATTACGCGTAGTTTGCTTTCACATTACCAAAATACCTGGTATTTTCTGATCGGGGTAAATTTCCCGATCAGAGAATACCTGGAACTGGCGAACTTCGAGGCGGTCTGAAACCACCTAATGATCTCTTCACATTTAATATCACAAAAGAATATGGGACAACACAGTAATCTAATTCAGGCAGTGGCCTTGGGCGCTACAGGGGAGGGGGTCTGGGTTACTGTGAAAATCCGGTTAGAAAAAAAAAGTACCAGGTATCTAAAAGAAAAGTCTGGTTAATGTAATCCTACATAACCCTGTTCATTTAATTGAAGAAAAAAAAATGCAACCTTTATTCCTCCCCTCCCCCCCTATCAAAATAAAAAATATCATAACCAATCTATCAACTCTGTTTTCCTCTTTGTACATTAGTGTTTTTACGGTTTTGACAGGCAATCACTTTCTTTCTTCCCATCCCCCCCCCCCTTCTCTCTCTATTGTTCTATTTTTTTCGTTATTATAAATACACCATTCTATTCAATTCAGACCCAGTTCTACTGCTGCATGCAGTTTCTCTCACGACACATCAAAACAAACCCCCAAAATATACAAGTTAAATTTCATACCAGGTTTAACTCAACACTCGCGTCTAGGAGCAAGCCAACATAACACAACTTCTCAGTCTCACCGGCACATAGAAATTAGAATTTAAAAGCATTAATTGATCGGCTGTTAGATCTCCAAGATTGCTCTGCGGGAGGAAGAAATATCTCATGTTCCCTGTCTCTTCTTTCGCAGCAAGAAGCAAAGCGTGCAGGATTTGTAAATAAATGCTATTGATTGAGCTGTTAGGGATGGTACTTCACATTTTTTAACATTTTAAAAAGGTCCTATTGACATTTCAAAGGCAAAGGTTTACCATGAAGAGAAGTGTACTCAAACTCAGTACTGTATCCTGGATGGGTACATTGTCACATGGTCTACACTAGCCCGCGATGTCTATTTACCATGGGGGCATTGTGGTCTAGAGCAGGGGTTCTCAAACTATGGAGCATCTCTATCCAGCCTGCGAGACTCTACTGGGTTTTCTATAATCACTAAAGTCACTATATGAAACATAGCTCAATATGATTACATTGTGTATCCATGAAACCGCAATAAAAGTAAGGCAGTCAAATTAATTTGACTTTTAAACAAAGTTTGGTGGAGTCTTTTCTGTCTGTTCTCGGGTCTGTTCTACTTTCTTATTAGATTAACGCGGCACTACATTGAAAAAAGTAGTTCACGTCAAACGTCGGATAACATGTTAGATTTGAAAACACATGCGCACACATTCCAACACGCGATCAATTTGGTTAAAACATAAACTTAATTGCCGGTTCAGTTTTGCGGATCTTCTCAGGGGTACATTAATCATCATTAAATTCTGCACAGAAAAGAAAGGTGGATGCTGAAAATCGTGTTTTCCACGGAGAATGGACAGACAAGTAGGCCTATGCATTCATTTGACCACAATCGAGCACAAGGCCAATCTTTTCTAATGTGTTGGCCAGTCTAAATTGATAAATTTATAGGCCTACTCCAAAACATTATCTGTCTCAATTCCAGGTATGTGTTAAAATTGACATCTAGGTACAATCTACATTCCTTTTAACAAAGAACTACAAGTACAATTTTGTTGTCATTACTATTGACTCTCGCTGTATTTTGAAATCTTTTCTAATTTTGCCTGTGTTCCATATATGAAACTGTTATAAATTTGTTGGACAAAAATTCTCCTAAAATTGCACCAGAGAGCATCTAGGACCCCGGCCACAAGGATCTTCGTGCTTCGCGTACATTCACCCTGGCCCTTTCAGGTTTATTTTTAGTCTCATCTGGCCCTTCAAAGAAAAAGTTTGAGAACCCCTGGTCTAGAGGTTAAGACACTTGTCTTTCAACATGAGGGATGTGGGTTTGATTCCCAGCAATGGCATGTTTTCCACCTTCCCGTTGTGAGACGGACGCTTTACCAACTGAGCCAAAAAAGGTGTGATTTCTTTGAAGAAAAAAATGAAGTTTTCGCATGAATTTTTCCAAAGTCACATTTATTTTTCAGTGAGGGAGCAAATTACTAGATTTTTGGATGTGAAGCAAAAAATATTTCAAAGCATAAAAACTGGCAAAAAAAGAGCATTTCCTGTTCTTAACATTTTTTTGCCACATAATCTCCCTTATTATGGCATTGGTTGCAAGCTATCAAACATATTTCCCTTTGTAAAATTCTTAAAAAGTTTAATCCAAATCACTGAAAAATGGACATTAATTTTGTAACATTTGATAGATCATTCCATGCTCTAGTTGCATGCTAAATCTATATGAACTGTAGTCCTACATGTATGTACTGTCTGTATGTAGCCTACAACGTACATGTACATGTAGGCCATATAAAATCTTCCAATTAGAATTTTTAAGGACGATGTACACTATACATTTTTGCTCAGAGAGACACAGGCCTGGAAAGACCCGCAATCATAAACATCTTTGTTTTTTGATTTTCATGATTATGGTGTTAAAACTATTCAAAAGTAGAAATACATGTATTTGCAAAATTTGAAAATTAATCATTGAAAAGAAAACAAATGTGAAAGCTACAGCCTACACATTCTTTATAGATCTGGCAATAGGAAGAGAAGATAATTATATGTGGATATGTCTTGGGGCGCATGGAAATGAAAGTACTTCAAAACTGAGAGCGACATTTACCGATGATCACATCATCCCCTACACGTACATCGCAAATGGATTTGGCCCGATAATAGAATACATAAGGCATACCATTACAAATAGGCATAATGACAATTAGGCATACATGTACAATATCTTATTATCAGGCCATTAATTGCATGTAACCATCCACAATCATTACTAGGAGTTACTGTTACAGGTACATGTACATATATATACAAAAAATTTTAAATTACACAATAAAGGCAAACATGTATGATCCTATAACAACTGTTTCTATTGATAATATTCACCAGTAGATAGGCATATTGAATGCAAAATTACATGTTGGCCTTATGTGAATCGTGAATCTTTCACAGTCTGCACATACATGTGGACTTTCATGTACAACAAAGTCCACGGTACAAGGCACAGCCCTGAGCACACTTCATGGGGGTGCCGTGGTCCATATATATACATGTATGTGTTGGAATTGATTTATATTTCATATTGGTTTACATAAATGAACTTTAAAATAAATGAACTCAAAGATTCTTGGTCTTGGTCTATAAATCTAATCAGAAAAAAATTATTTCAGTAGTTATCAAGCACAGTTCTGTACTAGGTATAGTTTTAATTTCAAAATCAACTTACAGAAGGATCCTTCTTGGGCAAAGGTCCTATCTTTGAAGATATTGATTGAATAGCTTGATCCATGGTCTCTCAGCTCGGATGCAGACCCCCAAATCGTTCACACAAGAAAAAATGACAGAAAACGTATATATTGCCCAACAAAGTTCACACTTTAGTGAATTCCTGATTCTTCTTGGTTTAAATTAGCCCCAAGGGCAAATGCGTAAGAACAAGATCTCCAAAATGAAACTTTCCAAAGTATTCGTAGGACAACATATGGATAGGGATCAGCCCAAAAGTAGTTTCATCCTCTGTCACTTCCTGAAGAATGAACGCCTCTCGGTCGACAAAAAAAAACATGATCTCGAGCAGTTGTTTTGTATTTCATTTGAAAGAAATACCAGTTTACACAGTACATATTTTGTTCAAATAGAGTACCAGTATTATTACTCAGCACAAGTTTACAATGAACAAAAGATTTATGCTTTGTTGCACCTTGTCAATACACCACTATGACGGGATACAAATAATCTATGTATCCATAACCTTTCCCCACATTTTTCAGAGTTCAGATTTCAGTGCCAAAACTGTAATTCAATTTGACGTTATTGTTTGACAGTCTGGAGCATGTCACATATTGATACACTCATGACACTGTGTATCATAAAAAATACATTGACTAGGATTGAACGAAATAATCATTCAAATTGTGACCTGCTACCCCAATAACTAAAAAAGAGTTGTCTAAATTGAATTCTTCGATTTTAATTGAGCCTGCAAAAATATATCAAAAGCTTACAATATATATTTGTAAAAAGTGATCAAACAAGTACTTTAAGATTGAATGAAGTAATCCTAAGAGCTTCGAGAAATAAAGGAGAAAACAAGAATTGAAGTTCCGTGTTCACTCGAGCATGACATTTGCAACTATTCAATCTTGGTGAAACCTCCACGTAGTCCAGACAAAAAAATTGTCCCAAGAAACTCTTGAACATGTATCTCATCTTTTATTCAATTTAACAACCTCAATTTTTTTACAGCATGAAGAAGAAGAATAATTCTTTCAGATGAGCTAATTTCCTATATTTTTTTTCATTTAGAAGACCAACTTCTAGCTTTTACCGAGAGTCTTCCCTGGTGAAAAATTGTTGATTTGGGGTGCCTGGTCACAAGTAATGCCTCCACTCACAATAATTTTTACAATACAATTTCAAATACAGAAAAATGCTGATACTACACCAATTTTCACATGATCATACACACACAATTATATTGTGCATCATTAACAAATATGCCTAAACCTACTTTCATACAATATTCAATATTTTCATTCAGTCAGCAGACTTCAGACAGTTTATAAACATGAATATCTAAAATTTGAGGGTTGAAAATTTGTGTTACCCTGCACCAGGAAATGAGAAGAAAAAGGGTAGTCTGATAATTATTTTTAAAGAAGCATGTTCCGACCAAATACAGGAGTGCACGTGAGGGAGTGCCAAATAAAGTATAAACAATTAACAAGTAATTTAATGTCACATTCCCAGATGCTTTAGTATGAGAAATTCCCTGTCTTGTTTAAAGGGGAAGTTCACCCTGACAAAAAGTTTATTGTATAAATAGCAGAAAAAATAATAAAAATATTGACGAAGGTTTGAGAAAAATTCATCAAATAATTAAAAAGTTATTAGAATTTCATTTATTTGATTAGTGACGTCATATGCGAGCAGCATTCCTACATAGCGAATGGTAAAAAATCAATGAAATTTCATTTTCTCAGAAAATTGAAAATGGTTTTCACTGTACCTGTTGTATATCAATAGACAAATCATTTCACACCCGATCATGAAAAGAAAACAAAATTAAGACATCAGGAACCATACAAAATTTGAAATTCATGCGTTTTATATTACATATCACATGGGGCAGCTGCTCGTTTATGACGTCACAAATCCAAAAATTTGAACTCTAATAACTTTCTTACTCTTTTAACGGATTTTCCTCAAACCTTCACCGATATTTTTTACTATTTTTTCTGCTATTTTTACAACAAAGTTTTCTTCAGGGTGAACTTCCCCTTTAATCTAGGCAACTCCCTTCCTCTCATCAAGTATTCTGTATCCCCTTTCTCCCCCCGCCCCACCCCTTCTCCTCTCACCTCCCCTCCCTAGTCTTCAGGAACAGAGACCCTGATTGAATCTTTGATCAACAAGTGGGTCTTCGTTTCCTACAGTGTAGTCTTCAAACAAGACAAAGCACTAATTTAGGCTACATAATCAGACCACTTTCCTAGAGTGAAAGATGACTTTGAACAACAAACTATCACATCTATAAACTTTCCACACTACCCCCCCCCCCTCCCCTCCCCTCTAAGTGTAATAATAATAATAATAATAGGTCCATTTATATAGCGCAGTTACTATGTGCATATACTCTACTGCGCTTTGATAATTGGTATCATATTATTACCCCGGCTGTAGCTGAGCCGCCATATTAATAGGCGCTAAAGTGTTCAAGGAAAAATCCTACCGGGTACCCATTCACCTCACCTGGGTCGAGTGCAGCACAATGTGGATAAATTTCTTGCTGAAGGAAATTACGCCATGGCTGGGAGTCGAACCCACAAGCCTCTGTTTCAAAGTCCGAAGACTAATCCACTGGGCCACAACGCTCCACATCATATGCATTTATAAAGTGGGCCTGATCTGTCTCCTTATGTCTGAAACTAAAAGCACCTGTCTCTTTCTCTAACCCAATAACATCAGTGCCCACCCTGCCCGGTTGGCACCTACATGTACATTAGGGTATCGGGCAGTATACCCAAAGAACAAGAACAACAAATAATATCAATGAGCATTATTGCACGATTCTTGAATGAGGCTTCCAATTTCTGATTAAGTCCTGTCATGGGAAGATCCATAAAGATTTCATCAATGCACGAGTCGAGAACTGGGTTCTTTCCACAAAGTCCTGATGAACAAAAAAAGGGGACTCTCACTCACAAACTTCAAAGATAAATTCCAGTTTTGGTAACGATCTCAAAATGACTTTTTTACAGAATCTAATATAATGACCACCCAAGTGTCTGTTTGTATGAATAAAAAATATGTGCCAAAGGATTTTGGGAGAAATTGTGTAATTGATGAGAAATAAGCAAAATAAGCGCGGATTCGGTCACTTCCGTCGGGTCTTTATTCCAGCAATAATAATACACTGTCCCACGTGTACCTATCTGTGTTGGTGATCTTCAGTGTGAATGTTTTCAGCGTAGATTTCAAGATTTCACAAAGTTCAGTTTATGTAACTGTACTCGGATCTAGATCCTCGATGATATTCTGACAATTAAGCCTGGTTTTACAGACTTTCTCATGAAATCAGCATTTATTGCAACTACTGGAATTTCTCTTTAAACAAATGTATGGCTTTAGGAAGTTCAAACCTAGCATCGAACTCTAACTCAAAATCCCTTGCTTTTCACGTCTCTCCTGCACACACAATAGGCGGTTTCAAATCACCTCGATCACAAGAATCCCCGTTAAATTACGAGAACTTTTTAAGGCTAAAAAATACCCGTTAATTATTCCTGCATTCACACCGCCCCGAAACACATCCTTTGGGATAAGTTCCCGAAGTTACGAGCATGCGCAGTATGGTCTGATAAGCAGACAAGGCGCGAGATTCAAAATCACTAGCCCAGCAGCCACCCACGCCGCCGCGCCCAACGACACGCTGGGATAAAAGTTCCCGTAATTTGCTTTCACATCGCCAAAATACCTGCGACCTTGGAAAAATCCCCACGAAAGTTCTTGTAATTTCGCCAAGTACCTGCTATTTAGCGGGTATTTTCTTTCGGGGATATTACGCGTAGTTTGCTTTCACATTACCAAAATACCTGGTATTTTCTGATCGGGGTAAATTTCCCGATCAGAGAATACCTGGAACTGGCAAACTTCGAGGCGGTCTGAAACCACCTATTATCTCTTGTCAAGCTTGTGGTCACCCTCTACATCATTGTGCATCTCCAAAGGATCAATTACCCTCATTTCTCACACCACACAGAATTGCTTTGGCCCTCTTTCAACATTGGTCTACCTCACCAACATTCCGTCACCACCCCGGTCATCAAATGGTATTTCCAACATTCAAGCTACACGTAACTGAGAACGGGGCCTCATCTTACAAAGATTTATTCATTCAATTACTCGTAACTCTACATGTATGGAAATCCATCAGTGTCATAATTTTTTCTACAGGAAATTGGCAAAATGGAATTTTTAAAACAAAGGAAAACACACCAAACTGTCAAGAAATTAATGAATTTATGGATTTACATTCTTAACTACGTGTAGAAATTTGTTTGAAAAAACATGCATTTAATGTTTTGACTTTGCTGGCTTTCCATAGTTGCAATTGATTGGATCAATCACAACTCTTTGTAAGCAGGCCCCAGATACTGCAACGTAATGTGGAAAGAGAATGTCCCCCTGAGCAATCCTCTTTCCATAGTTCGTTGCAGCACACTATACCAGTCTAGTAAACAAATATTTAAAAGACCTGTGGCCTGTTGCATAAAACTTTTTACCACTTACCAGAGAAAACTCTGGTAAAAGCTGAAAACTAAGGTTAGTCTGTTTTCTGCCATTGACTTTAATACAGGGCAAAAACTCCGGTAAAAACAACCTGAGTTTTCTCAGGTAAAAAGTTTTATGCAACGGGGCCCTACATGTACATGCCAGTATCAATTCTCTTTTGTTTAATGTATTTCTTTCTGTGATTTCAAGTTACCTGGAACACCTGGGAAGTTTTCATGAATTATTCATTCATGATTTCAATGACATATATTTGCTCTCATCCAATCAGAATCAAGGTTTTCAGTTGCTCATATCAGTGAAAATCACCCCTTTTTTAATAGAGAATAAGTTAGAACAACGCTTTGTCGTGCCGCTCTCAACAGCGCCAGCTACGAGCAGGCATGGCTACGAGAAAGATCTTCTGGACCCGTTGAATAAACCTTTTGCTATAAAAAAAACTCTAGCAAATTACAGATGGCAGACAGAATTATGCCATTGAAATTTACACATTAAAAAAATCTGGAAAAAAAAATTGCCAGATTTTTTTTGCAACATGGTCCTGAAATGGCTTGAAGCCTTGCAAGCAAAAGCTTTCCAAACAACCTGTAGATTTTCATGATTGTGGATAAAATAACGTTTACTCAATGTCTTCAAATTCACACTTAACAGATGAACCCCTCGGTTATTCATGAAATGCTTGCCTAAACTGTAGAGTGACTATTTGATTTGTGGTCAAACATGTGACAAATTGAACTGGAATAAAATCTCTTGAAAGAAGAAATTGAAGAGTGACTGGATAAATTCAGATAAACATTTGATAAAACCAATGTTGTCACTTGTGCACATGCGAAGGGTTTTTGATGCAGATCTTTGCATTTAACTTTTACTCCCAGAGACCCAAACAAATATTATATTATAGGCATTTGAAAAACCAAGCTATTTTATTTATAATTTATAACTTAATAATTCATTATTTAAAAAAAAGATGTGACACGGTATTGTAACTACAGGGCTTGGGGCGATTTCACTCCCTAAATGCTAAAATAGCCCTGGAAACTAGGGGCCGATTGCACGAAAGGGTCTTTGCAAGAACCGTCTTTTGTGTTACCCATTTTGAATAGATTACCTATTTATTTATCCGTAAAAGTAAACAAAATCTTTCTTCGTAAAATGTGATATCATGAAATTGTATACAAATTGTATACAAAAAGTTCTCTCCTACCCGTTTCGATCGGCCATTTTGTTACAATTCATAACAAAAATGGCCGATCGAGACGGGGTAGAAGGAGAGAACTTTTCGTTTTTTGAGGTTCCAGTCTGTACCAGATGTCAGAAAAACTGCCACTCGTTAGACCATCATCCATATAATCGTGGTAAGTGCTTGATTTCTGTTTTAACTATTAATTCGCAGAATTATTTTGACCATACTTCACGCTTGTCAGGTGAGTATGCCTTTACACGTAAGATCCTGGGCTCCCCCCCCCCCCTCCCCGCGTAGCGGGCAGGAGTTCCCTGGGTTAATCATAGTGTAATGAGAACGGAGTCTAACTTAAACTTTAAGCCAGGCCACTATTCTAGCAATGCAAAAAAAGGGCCATGCACCCACTGAGCCAGCGAGTGGGCTTCGGAGACCTGGGCCTACTTGATCAGTAAGCAGAGCAGATGGAGTTAGTACAAGTAGACCACACTCTCCTGCTACTAAGCTAGCTGCTGCTGGCGCTCGCCTGCCTCATCTCTGGCACTGGAGCTCGCATCGAATTGGTATAGCGCAGCTGCTGTGCCGGCGCGGCATGCATCATCACTCACTCAGTTTTGCATAAAGATAATGAGATGTTTCCAACAGAGTCTCTGTTACAAAAACAATATATTATATTTACCATATAATTGTCACTTGCTCGAGCAATGATGGATGTTTCCCTCCTTGTGTATTTGTGATGAACTTGTTGTGAGTGAATTAAATCTCTTTATTTTCAGATGATCTGGGAGATGTTGACGAGAAATCGCACCGGTGTCATATTCGCTAGCCTGATTACAAGACTCTATCATTATTAAAATTGTGCAATTTTGAGAATATAACTTACATTGGTTTCACTCAAAATATCCCATTTTATGATATTTTTTTAAAGGTTATTTTTCATCACAGTCAGTGTGGATATGAGTTCAAAACTTGGAGGAGTAGAACATATGGGCGCCATTTGCATGGTGAAATTAGTCTCAAGCGAGCCTATAATAATGCAACATTATTTTCGTGACTGATAAAGGCTTGCATCTAAAACATTTTCTCTCTCATTTCTTCCATTTCCTTTATTTTCCATTCATTTATTCTCCATATTGTTAGTGGAATTTTTCGGGCAACAATATCATGGGCGAATCCAGGGGTCGATCGATGGCGCCTCGCCCCAGCCCACCCTCCCCGAAATGGCGACGAAAAGAAACCAAGAATAAGATTTTTTTTTTTTAGTTAAAGGAAAGAAGAGGGGGGAGGAGAAAGATAGGAGGAAAAAGTGAATAAAACAATGGAGGAAAGAATTGGAAAATAGACCTTCAAAACCACTCGTGCTCCACAGGCCATTAAATCATAATTACAGGACAATTCCACCCCCAACACAAAGTTGATTTGAATAAAAAGAAAAAAAAATCCAACAAGCATAACACTGAAAATTTCATCAAAATCGGATGTAAAATAAGAAAGTTATTTTAAAGTTTCGCTTAATTAAAAAAAAAAGGTATGCACATCCAAATGAGGAGACTGATGACGTCATCCACTCACTATTTCTTTTGTACTTTATTATATGAAATATGATATATTCTCATTTTCTCTCCTTGTCAAGTGAAACAATGATTAAATCCGGATTATATGAATTAGCATATATTGTTTGATACTACGATATGGTTCAGTCAAGTTGGTCCTTACTGTCAAATTTGTAAAAAATGAAATATTGTATCATTCAAACAAAAAAAAACAAAAGAAATAGTGAGTGAGTGACATCATTGACTCTCTCATTTGCATGTTACTGAGTTGTGCATCACTGTTTTGTGAAAAATAAGCAGAACTTAAAAATGCCATAACTTTTTTATTTCACATCCGATTTTGATGAAATTTTCAGCTAGTTTGATTTTTCTCTAATTATTCAAGTCATTTGGCGGGTGTACTTGACTTTTAAAGAGAAATCCCGCTTTCAATTCTGGAGTCATTTTTTCTTCTTCGAGTTTCGGAGCTTCATTGTTTACTATGATAGTCAGCGGTCGCGCGGAAGCATAAAATTTACCAAATGATTGTGATTTTTTGCATGGTCAGCCCCCCCCCCCCCCCCTCCCCTTGAAAACCGTTCCACGGCCTCTGCTAGTCATATATCCTCTTCATGAATTCCGACAAAGAGTTCTAAAAATGTCAACTTTTCTGGTCAACTTGTCAAAATTTTCAGCTCGCTCTCGCATTAATTTATTGTTCAGTGAAATATACGCACCTTGTACTTTGTTATAAAACTTGTCGGAATTCGGGAACGTATCTCACTAAGTAAGGCGATCTGAAAAATAATAATTCACAGAATTCATCATGTTCATCAATTGTTTTGTAATCATAAATAATGCTTAGGCCTATATACTGCTCGATGAAACAAAACAATGAAAGTCAAATCGCGAGCAGAATAATTTTTGCACATTTGGTTGACATAATTATTTGAAAAAACGGAATAATTTAGCATCATGTTATCCTCATGTGGTTAACTGGCAAGGGCGCCGGAAGCGGGGGAGGGGCAGGGGGCACTTGCCCCCCCCCCCCCAATAAAATTTTAAGGGGGCCAAAATGAGATTTTGCCCCCCCCCCCCCCCATGTGCCCCCCTGAAAGTAGAACAAGGAGAAATTATTTAAGGACAAAAGCAAACGAAGGCAGTTTTCTGCCTGAAAATAATGTTGTCATTTCCATTGTCAAAAATGAAAAAGTTTTGTCCCTGACGGGGCAAATACATTATCATAGTAAGCCTTGCGTCTTTTGACGAACAGTTCCTCTGTGAAACATACCTTTGATAAGCCCCTTTTCCATCTTATTACATTTCAGACTAAAATTAAGCGAATGACAAATTGATAGTGGTCCACCAATTATTAGGTTTATAACTCTATGATGCTGGCTGTGTCGTCTAACAAACGCGCGGTCGCCCAGAAACGCTCAGACCGGACCCGATATCACTAACGCGCGTGAACACTAGTTACTCGAGCAAGATATGGAATCTATATGTCATAGCTGTCAAGCCCTGAAACCATATACATCTCGAGAAACTTGTTTCAATTATTTCATTTTCAACTAAATATAAATTGAGTTAATACAGTGCTAACAAGTCCGAAATACCAAGGTCATTTTAACTCAATATAGACATGTCATTAGAAAATTACACGCAGAATAATCATGTGTATAATTTATAATTTGTGAAAATGGTAAATCCCACTCGAAAGCAACTTGAGATAATGTTTAGACATGAAAAAAACAAAATCTGTGAAAGTGTCTTCTTGACCGGACTCATATTATCCGAGATATGAATAAAAATGTAAATAAAGAATATAAAAGAAAAAATAAGCGTTACAGTACTGCTCTACTATGAAAAAATCTTAAGATATTTTCATAGCCCCGTATTATCCTCTATTCCTTTTCATTGACATGATTGGAAGGCGTTTTGTCTGATACTATTTCAGCTCATATGATATAGCACTTATTATATTTTAGATTCCAAAACTTCTTCCCATTACCTGTTACTAATCAGATCGAGATGGCAGCTATGTTCTCTGGTTCATCCAAGCTTTCGTTATTCATGGACGTTTGCAAAAATATAAAAACAATTCGGGAGTGGGTGGGGCTGCAAGACTAAATTTTTGAAGAAACTTAAGAGCGAGGGGGTTTCTGGGGGAGCTTAAAAATTTTCTAAAATAAAATTAAAGGATTTCGTGCACACTTTTGGTGAATTTTTGCCCTCTCGATCGGCGGCTCCCGGCTGCGTATACGGTCATGTTTGCCATCTTAAAGTGTTTAAAAGGCCTATATTACATTGGTTTGAAACAATTTCGTTTGCAATAAGGCTCGTAATTTGCTGGACCTGCGACCCTGATCATGAAGAAACACCAGTCTGGGTCAGAAGGGAGGAAACAGAAGGAGCAAAAAGAACTCCAAGACTGTTTAATTCTCAAGAAATTTATTTTTGAATGCTATTAGAAACGCAACTTTTATACTCCATTTTTACACAAAGTCCTTACCGTGGGGGGGGGGGAGAGTCCCACAGCCTCTCCCACTCGCTCGCTTCGGTATCTCACACTGTCAAAAATATTGTGCCCCCTTCGGGATTTTGCCCCCCCCCCCAAAAAAAAAAAAATGAAAGTGTTCCGGCGTGCCTGTTAACTGGTTATTATCCCACTCATAGTTTTTGTTGTCCTATGACCTAAGATTATTTATATATAGGCCTATCCGCCTATATATTTTTCAGAATCCCTCCCCTTGCAGGGCCCTGGGAACAATTTTTTACAGGCGGTACACTGTAAGAACTGTGGTGTTAAAACTGACACCAATTGATGTTAATAGAGGACCACAACCTGAGGTGTTAAAATAACACCCTAGAGATTGAACATAACACCAAAGAGTGTAAATGTAACAACCATAGGTGTTGTTTTATTTTAAATCCTTGATTGTAGATTGCACGTCTTTCCGATTGAAAAGGTCGGTATAAAGACTTATGCATTTGTGCCGCCATTATTTAGCCCAACATAAAAGAAAGCTGTTATGTTGTTCCTAAAAAGATCCTAAAGGCTAGTAAAAGCGATAATCTATACAGATTGAGGCTCCAGTCCATCATGCAGCGAGACTACGAATTGTCTCGCGACACACTTCAACGGCAAAGATTACAGACTATCCTTTTATGAAGATTTTTTACAATTCAATTTCTTAATCTTTCTCGATTAAAGGGATGATCTGGGCTGAAAATATTTATATAAAGTGCGAATCAAAAAAAAGTTTACACTTTGAAAAAATCCTGTAAAATTATACATTTGTAATATCCTGAAGATTTTTCCACATTTTAACATTGGTACAGATCCAATGACGATATAACTGTCGAAAAATATTTCCGCTTGAGTGAGCACCACTTACTTTTGGAAAGTTAGTGAAAAATGATTTGTGCAGAACTTTGAAGTAGTTATGCGAATAAAGGTAGACCTTAATCATGAAGAACACGTAGAATTTAGCAATTAAAATTGATTTGAAGATATCTTTTACCTTTTTTTTACTTGTTTCCTTGCCCAAAACACTTCGAAGAGAGCATTTCACCCCACCCCTCTCCCCCACACACCGAGGCCGCCGTGACGATATTGGCTTTACACTGAGCTGCGATTTACATGGAATGGCTTAAGCTTGATTTTCATTTTGTTAATCATTGCCAAGCTTGGGAAAAGTTTGGAGAAACAAGTATTAAATGGAAAATGAAATGTAAACCTATACTTTCAATGATAAAAACTTAGTGAAATAATGCTGGAGATGTCTGATATAAACCTTTGCTCAGATTCATTTTGTTCTCAGATCCAGATGGTCCAAAAAGGGTTGTGCTTATTAAGTGCTGAAATTTCAATTTGGGTGGCAAAATTGTTACAAAATGCTTGAATATATCTGTCTTATTTCAGCTGACTAAAAGTGCAAGGGAAATGTATGAAAACTGTTTCGCAGGGTGAGTTTGATTTCGCCGTTTCCCCTTAACACAGCGTGAAAAACTAGCATTTCTGCGCAAACAGATTTCTGCGAGCTTTACAAAAATGGACAGTGCTCACTCAAGTGTAACATTCTGACAAAACTTTTACTTTCATTGGATAGATGAGACCCAAACCTAAGATTACATGTGAAAAAATTACCCACTTGTTGTATATTTTTTAATTCCCAGGGCTTTTTCAAAGTGTAAACTTTTTTTGATACGCACTGTATAGCGCTGTTTCATCGGAATAATTCAAATCTTTGAAATTCAATAACTATTTTGTTATCCGATTTTGATCAAATTTTCAGCATTTTGCTTTGTGAATTTTACCCTAATTTTTTTTGAGATATAGAGAGAATGGATAGAGGGAAATTGATTGTGTATAAGGGTGTGTGTATGTGTGTAAGAGAGAGAGGGGGGAGGGGGCAAGAGCGAGAGCTGGAGATCTCGAAATAGTTATATTTTATATCTATGTAAAATAACCTTCTCTCTTTCTTTCCATTGTTATAAGTGTTTTCTGTATGTAATATGTGTATATATTCTTGTTTGTGATTTGATGATTATGTTTGTGTTTAATTGAACTTTGAACTTTATTGAATAAATACCTTTTGGCCCCGATTGGGGCAAATAAAGGCTCAAACATTTGAACAAAAGTAACATATTTACAAATGGGTAATAATATACATACTACATGGTGAGCTCACACTTAAGTAGTTGGCCGACATGCAGCGGGGCGAATAGGTCAGAAGTCAATCGCAACAAACATGGATTATGTAAAAAGGTGGCATGTAAAAGGTCTAATATGATCTTGAACACCTGACTACTAGTATTCTGTAACCCGCGGCAGGTCACCCAACCACATTAAGCGCAGTTCATTATGTAGGGTGAATATACAATACTAGATGAGCATAACAGGCAAACTATCTTGCCTGAAAATGGCAGTACTTACACCATGGAGCTTGTAGCTCCATGTTTATACATAACATGAAACGGCAAGATAAATATAAATGAGAATTTAACGTATATACATTGTGAGACATAACTTATAGGACTATTGTGTATATAAGTCCACGCGTGGGGAACATTACTGTGTAATACTGATAGTGGAACATACGTGATACTGGGGTAACGTACCGTACGTAGGTTACCCCGAACCGTACGTAGGTTACCCCGAGACTGATGGGGGGGGGGTGAAGCTCAGGGTGAAGGTGGTGGCGGGGTCAGGGGGTAGGGATTTATGATGGCTACGAGGCCCTGTATTTTGTAATAATGGCATCAATCAATTTACAAAGCTTTGTCATTTTTTCTTTACTTACAGAATTAAACAATTTTTCCATCTTAAAAGTATTTGGGTTTTTATAATAATAAATAGGGAGAAGCTCCTTTCTAACATCGTTGAAGAAGCTACATTCAAAAAGGACATGGAATTCGTCTCCAATTTTTCCTTGATCGCACAAAGTACATAACCTCTCATCGTAACTAATGCTGGTATATCTTCTTGAGACCACTGGGAGTAGTGTGTTTGCCAGTCTAAATTTATATGGAAATATGGAAATAAATGAAATGAAATATGTGGTTGGGGTGGTTGAGACTCGTCGTTCTGATGACTAAAGGTGGCGCTATGCAAGTATAAAATAAACTCACGATTGAGCATTGAATATGATAACCATGTTTTCACTCATAATACTCTCTACATAAATTTTAACTTAAGCTCTCAACATACGAAAAATTCTTAGTTCCCTCGAAATATTTTCTTTTCAGAGAGGTGACTCTTAGCCAAAATTTTCGAGGTAACTCTTCGAGCTTTGTTCGTGTGTTGAGGGCAAATTCCCTGCCAAAAGTTTGGTTATTCAACCAACACAGATGAACTTTCATGATCGTATCAACTATTTAGTTTACGTGATCTCCAGAGTAAATTTTCAACGATAAATATTGCCGTATCTTATCTTTCTTCATGAATGAGACTTAAAAATAATGAAGAAAAAACACAAAGGAACTCACACGCACAGTGAAAACGTTTAAAAGTTTATTGTGACATGAATTACCTCGATCTGGTGATGGTTTAGTCTGCTGGGCAAACCCTTCACTCGAAATAAGGGTCTGAATAAGCAGCCTACTCATGCCTTGTGTACTGAAGGCTCTCTCGCTATTGGAACAGCAAGTTTTGTATGTGCTAGTCTTTGCGTGGAGGCACACTTGTTGATCAAAGTTCCAATGAGGGTCTGTGCCTGCAGACTAGTGATGGTTCGTGTAGGCTCCACTATGGCTCCACTACACTTCACTTGTCTGCTGTGCAAACCATAGGCGGCGGAAGAGGGGAGGGGGACAATCCCCCCTAAATTTTGTTGATAACCTTTTTGCTTGTCGATTTTGTTTCCTGCGTCCCCCCTAAATTCAGATGGACCCCCCCCCCCTAAAAAAATGTTGTGCCCCCTAAAATTTTGGTTTATAACCTTTTTTTTGGCTTGGCAATTTTTTTTCCTTACTGTGTCCATCCCAAAATTTCAGATGGAACCCCCCCCCCTCCCTGATTTGTGGGCTTCCGCCGCCAACGGTACAAACCCTTCACTCGAGTTGAGGGTCTGAATGTGCAGCCTGCTCATGTCTTGTGTACTGAAGGCCCTCTCGCTCAATGAATTGAAACAGCGAGTTTTGTGCTAGTCTTTGCGTGGAGACATACTTGCTGATCAAATTTTCAATATCAGGGTCTGTGCCTGCAGACTAACACTTCACTACCGCTACACTCCACTACACCTACCAATGTCGTGGAGCTCGCACGAACCATCACCTGAGGTATTCAAGCATAAACCGTAGTTGTTCAGATTGTTTAATCAAGTCTTATTTTTTTCCGAATTTAATTCTCAAAGTATAAGTATGGCATGTTAACCAAGTAATGTAAGGTTACATACTTAGCAGCGTTGTATGAAATTTCAAACATCGTTATTACTGTGCGGGATATGGTGTCCAATATTATTGACAATTGGCCTGATAATCATGATATTGGGATCTGTATCTTTGCTTGGAATGCCCTCATGTGCGTTCAAAATGCCAAATTTCACCTGAGAAAACATACAAATTTAATCTTTCCTATACTCTATAACACATCTTATTGGATACAATATGTTCAAAATGCTTATAGTTTCATTCATGGCCCTACGAAACAGGAGTGCTGGGGATGCTGAAGCACCCCAAGACCCCAAGATTTTATCATTTTTTTGGGGGGGGTTGCTGCATATGTTTAATCAGCTAATAGTTTTTAAGGGTTCAGATATGGAGTACCGGATAAAATTAATATAAAGTTGCGAGCAAGTGAATTAAAGCGAGAAAAACATTTTGATTTTTTTTATCACAAAACTCCAATATTGTGACAGATTTTGACAAAGGATTCAGAAAATAATTTTCTATTTCACTCTCTCTTTGCTTTTTTTTTAGGGTCTTGAAAAATTGCAGGTCTGTCCACGGGCCCCACCCTCATCTGTCCGCTAGGTTGGAATGCCAGAAATTCGACCAAAATAACTTTCATTTTGGAGCAAAACACCCTCTTCGGGGATTGTCTTTTTTTTCCGAACCAGCATCCCCTCTTCAATAATCATTCCCAGACCGCTGGTCGTGAAAAAGTTCGAGTCATAAATACATTTTATTTTTAATTGGTCCAATGCCAATTTGCCCACTTAACTATCATTTTGGTCTACCATCAGCACGTCCACTATCCACAAGGTCTAATTGTCATTTCGTCCACTCACCATTTCGTCTAATAAATAACCAGTTGGTCCGATTCCATATACAATTTGGTCTAAGTTGGGCTTCGTGTGAATGGGGCGATATTGATGAAAATAAAATATACAGTGCGTCCCAGAAAAAAAACGAAACCGATATTTAGCAATGATTTATCATAACTTATCATTAATAAACTAGACAAATGACCTACCAATATAAAGCTTAGAATCTCTTCTTTCATCTGATATTACTTAGATTATTCCCCATTCACGCATGAGTGAGCAAATACAATTTGAAGAAAGGATACCAAAAACTCATTCGGCGGGGGGTATCTGAATTTCAAAAAGAAAACCACATGCCTAAAAAGTTCAATATCTGCTCTTTTATTTGATACCTTAATCACAGAAAATGGTTAAGAAGTAAAAATGTTATGCTCCCTCAAAACAATGCTTGTATTTCCATAATTTCATTAAATAAACGTGTTTTCACCGATTTCCCACAGAAGCTATCGCATGGTTAACAAAAGATTCAATGCAGGCTGATCGTCAACAAAACGAAGCGTCGAGTGAGTTTGAACGCTAGCCTGTAAAACCTCTTCATTTTATGAAATTATTGAAATTCAATCCTTATTTCATATAGCCAGAACTTTGTTATTTCTCGACCATTTTCTGTAATTGAGGTATCAAATTAAAGAGCAGATATTGAACTTTTTAAAAATGTGTTTTTCTTTTTGCAACCCAGATACAGCCCGCAAAGTGACTTTTGGTATCTCCTATTCAAATTATTTTTTCTCACTCATGCATGAATGAGAAATAATCTAAGTAATTTCAAATGAAAGAGGAGATTCTAAGCTTTAAATTGGTAGGTCATTTGTCTATTTTTTAATGATTAAGTTATGATAAATTATCGATGAATCTCGGTTTCGTTTTTTAAGTAAAAAAAAGTGTTGTCAAAAGGGGGCACATCATGGTTTCGATGATATTTAAAATTACAAATTTTGCAAATTTTAATTTTTCTTCTCAAAAGGGGGCAAGTGCCCCCTGTGCCCCCCCCCCCCCGGATCCGCGCCTGGTCTCTATGGGTAACTGCAAACAGTCCTTCTAATAGAAAACAGGCCCCTTTTCGATCAGGCCAGATTGTATATTACAAATTTCTGCTCGCGCTGATCGCACACGCAGTAATTATTTTGTTAGATATGCATCTTTTTCAGGATCACAAACATTGCTCAAAATGTTCAATTTCCAAAATACATGAAATTTCCAAAAGATTTAGCTTGCACTTCGCGCTCGGTCGCCACGCTACCTCACGTATTTTTAGAATATACATTGCAGACCTATGCCGTCATACTGAGTTGCTACTCTTGTTTCCCTTCCTGCCCTTGCTTTGACTTCAAATTTTGGTGTAGGCCAGCTGGTGGATGCAGGGGGGCAAAGCCGCCCCCCCCCTATTGAGAGGCACAATTAGAATTTGTAATGTAAAAATGCCGTAAGAACAAAAGTGTGTCCCCCCCTTCGAAAGTGACAAAATCCCAATTATTTTTGGTTAATACCCCCTTTTTTTTGCTTGCTTGCTTGTCAAATTTTCCTCGAGAAAATGTGCCCCCCCCTTTCGAAAAATCCTGGATCCGCCCCTGGTAAAGGCCTACAGGATATTCTATTTTCATGCAAGAATGTGTTTTTTTTAAATAAACCTTATGCTAGCTGATTCGAGAGACTCCGACACTTACAAGCATATAAACACAATTTGATATGACACGACGCGTAATCCATTCCATAAAATGAATTATATCACTGATTAATAGATAACCCTATCAGTCATATTGCTATTCCTGTCGTGTCCTGGATATATTAAGATTTAAGTTTATTTGTTTAGATTATTTTTAGTTGCAATGATTATGAATTAAGGAACAGTGCGCGATAAGATAAATGATAATGGGAAAAATATCATTTGTATAAATTGAACATGTCTACTATGACTAATTATTCGAATGATTATGATTATCATCTTCTCCTTATACTCCAATATGCGTCAAGGTCAGAAAATAATCAAATACGCTCAAACCTTTGCAACATCCTTCAAAAGGGAACTTGAGTAGAAAAATGATAAAAATGATCAAAAACACAATTTCGAAGTCTTTATATCCTCAAAACAATAAAATATGGTCAAAATAGCTCATTAGTGACTTTGTTTTCCCAACTTTTCCCATAGAAAACACACGTTCGGTAATACGATACCTCTTTCAAATGACCAAAATATTTCACTTGCGAAGAGAGGTCCGATTGGAAGCTGATGTCTTAAAGATGAAAAACAATTTCTGCATATTTATATTTTCTAGGTATTTGTGTATTTATGGTGAAAGTTTGGTGAATCTTATTGGAATAATGTGTTTGATATGATCAAATTTATGAAGTGTGTTTGGTAATACGATCCACTACCATATCTGTAGCCATATCTTCTCATTCATTCGATTCTTCGTCTTCTTTTATTCCTCCTTCTTCATCATCAGCACCACCGTCACTATGCTGTCTTTCATCATGTTCATCTCTTCATTGATTAATTAATTAATTATTTCTTTATTTGTTTCTTTCTTTTCCTGTTCTTTTTTTTCTTTCTTTCTTTCTTTCTTTCTTCCTTCCTTCTTTCTTTCTTTCTTTCTTTCTTTCTCCCTCTCTCTTCCTTTCTTTCATCAATTCATTCATTCATTCATTATCAATTCATCAATTATTCATTCTTCAAATAATTAATTCTTTCATTAATTAATGCATTCATTATCTATAAACACATTCATTCAGCCATTCATTAACTTTTTCAATCAATTCATTATTTCATTAATTCTTCTTTCATTCATTCATCAATTTTTCATTCACCTTTTCTTTTTCGTATAGGAATAAATCACCCCACCCCCTCCCAATACACCGATTAAGAACGATATTATATAGTTAATAAATAATCGATACATGTTGGTAATATGAAAAGGGGGCAAACAAATGTTGACATTGACACTAAAAAAGAGTTATCTTCAGTTTTACAAATTTCACGTAAACAAATATTGGTTTTGAAGTAGCAACATACAAGTACATACACTGTAGATAATGAAAGCTTTTCTGTTGAAATGGCTGCTACATGGCATGTAGTAGGGGCTGTAAAAATTTATTTTACATACAGTGACTCAAGTGTACCACTTTACATGTATTTGCTTTTGTGCAATGTGACCTATAGTTTGAATAAAGTTCAAATGATCCACATCATCGCCCATTCCCACAAATATTCGAATCAACAGGTTACAGAAATAGTTTTAAAACACAGACAAAAGAAAATGTCAAACGTGTCTATTTTTAAATACCTATGAAAATGAATATCTCTCAAACGTATTACGCATTGATATATACATTTACGTCTGCAGATAGTGATTAGGCCTATATTACATTCCCTGCCTTCCAGACCCCCCCCCCCTCCCGATATCTCTTTCCGTATCTCACTCACACCCTCTCTTTCTCTACCCCCCCCCCTTCGGTGGCGGGTCCATAGGGGAGGGGTTTTAGTTAGGCGTTCCCCCATCTTGGGCTCCCTTGAATGAAAAAAAAAGGAGAGGGGATTAAACTCTTACATCACCTTCCCTGCTTAGTAGGGTTGGGCAAGCACAACAGAGGCGGATCAAATCTGGGAGGAGGTAGGATGCAGTATGTCCCAACTCATTGTCATTGAGTCAAACTAACTGGTCGACTCAACCCCCCCCTCTTAGCAAATAAGCTAGATTTGCTACAGCCCCAATCCCCTTCTGTTCCCCTCCCTTCTCTTCCTCTCCCCCTCTCTCTACCTCTCTGAGCACAAACAACCAAACACATGTCCCTTTCCTCCTCTGCATTTCTTTACAATACGTGTATATCTTCCCAATTTCTCTGCTGGAATGTACATTGTACATGCAAATCAATGACCCATAATATTTGTGGTACATTTTCAAGACACACAATATATATGTAACAAAGCAACTCCAAAACAGGTTTCAATAAATGATCGCTATATTATCTTGTTGCACATGTACATGTAACATCAAAATTACACCAATTTAGCACATGAAAATAAATAGTGTGCGAGCCACAGAGACTCATTAACAATGAGTATTGTTGAGTTCAAAATAACATTCCAATGGCAAGGTTATTTACACTTTTTTTCAAATCCATGTACAACAACAGATGAGAGAACAGAATTGATGAAAACAATGAAATAAAACAAATGATTGATTTAAAATTAAGAAAAAAAAAGTGGTGCATGGGTAGGCCTAAACACAAACACATGATACAGAACTTGCAGACTTTGTAAGCGATAAATTCATCTTGGGGGCTTTTCACACGTGAATCTGCACTCATCATTGTAATGATGATTGCTATTGTAATCGTGACTGTGATTAGCGTTCGTGATTCTAATCATGTTCTAGTTTGGTTTCACACCAGCTAAATCTTCGTCATTAGCCTCATTTTTCACTGAATTCATCATTCAAATTACGATTTTTTACCATGTGAAAGGGCAGTTGGTTTACAAGGATTCACAAGTTGCTACAGTTGAAGAAAAAAATGCTTGTGTAAATGTACATGTATTTGTAGTGGAAGATCAGAATAAATCGTGCTTCATTTATAGCATTGATTCACAGTTTTCTTTCATGTATTACATGTATGTACATGTAGGGCCTTTTCACACATGCATCTTGAATCATTGCAATAATGATTGCGATTGTATCCTTGGCTTTGATCAGGTTCATGATTCTTATCATGTTCTAGTTTGGTTTCACACGTGCTAAATATTTGTCATTAGCCTTATTTTCACTGGAACCATCATTCACATTACAATTTGTTACTGTTTGAAAGGGCAGTTAGACAGGTCTGTTGCTTAATGCCATAGAAGAGTTGCAATGAATTGCAAAGTAAAGAAATCCCATTCAGTTGGATTTCAATGAATCAAGGACTTGCCTTTTCAAATTGCGTTAAGTACATTCATTCCCACTCTACATCTACATGTACATGAAAGAAACACTCCTCTTTCTCCTCCCCCCAGTCTATTTCAATACCCCCCCTCCCTACATGTACAGATAAAAGAATTCATGGAACTGTCTAGACACTGAAGTAAAATATTCAACCAAACTTACATGTAAAGGTCAAGTCCACCTCAGAGAAATGTTGATTTGAATCAGTAGAGAAAAATCAGAAAAGCACAATGCTGAAAATTTCCTCAAAATCGGATGTAAAGTAAGAAAGTTATGACATTTCAAAGTTTTGCTTATTTTTAACAAAATAGTTATATGAACGAGCCAGTTACATCCAAATGAGAGATTCGATGATGTCACTCACTCACTATTTCTTTTGATTTTTATTGTTTGAATTATACAATATTTCAAGTTTTACGAATTTGACAATCAGGACCTCTTGCCTGAAGCACAAAATGTTAAAATAATGGAATTCCACAGGTTCAGGGAGGAATGAAACTTCATTTCACATGACAATGACAAGAAAATCAAAATATTTCATATAATAAAATACAAAAGAAATAGTGAGTGATGTCATCAGTTCCTCATTTGCATACCGACCGAGATGTGCATAACTGTTTTGTGAAATGAACCGAAACTTTAAAATGCCATAACTTTCCTATTTTACTTCCGATTTTGATGAAATTTTCAGTGTTATGCTTGTTGAATATTTCTCTTTTTATTCAAATCAAATTTTTGTTGGGGTGGACTTTTTGTCCTTTAACAACTTGAACATTTGAGGAAAAGTACATGGCTACATGTACATACATGTACATTGTACAATCCATAATGGTGGCCTACACATGTAATACATTATCAATGTTCACATTACATGAATCTTCAAGCGAATCAAGCCACTTGCAAACTATTTTTTTTTTTGGGGGGGGGACAAATGTGACCTAGGACCTACATTTACATTTTTGGCTTTAATGATTTTCTGAAAATCAAATGCCACTAATTAACAAGATAAACATAGAAAACAACAACGCAAAAATATTGCACATGCTAGCGCTATGTTTATCAACATTTATGAAATACCTGTACATGTAATTAACATAAACACATGCACCGTACATGAACATATACTGGAATTTCAATACATGGGCACTTTCAAGTCTGATACATTTTCTGATAATGCAAATCCGCCTTGCAAAAAAATTAAGGCATACATATTTTACACTTCATAATCTTTTATCTACATGTATGTAGCCTATACAATCATCATGCAGGCATCAATAACATGCTTTACGAAAGGTAAAGACAAACAATTGAAGCGATCACCTATAATGAGAATGTATACATCATAAAAAGTAGCAGCCCCCATTTAACATCCATCCATCATACCAAGTCTCCAGTCATACCTCTGTCTTGATGCATAAACGTAAACAATTAACGTATAACCCCCCCCCCAGACAATTTCATGATTACAGTGTAACCTTAATCGTAATATCCGATGGCAATTTTATTATGGCCATTCAGAGTATTGAACAGGAGTGCTTGAAAGTTACTTTAATCACTTTGTTTGGTGTTTGGCTGAGTATTGCAGATAGAAAAGTAATGATTATAACAAATCAATTGTTGTCCTAGTTATGTAATATATTGAACTACTGCATAGTGTGTAAGGAAATATGATACTTTTTTATTTATTTTTTGTTCCAATGCTGCCAAAAGAAATATTAACTTAGGCCCACTTGTTCACTGCTACCATCCTGCCTTTTGGAAGCGCATAGAGACATTATTCATAATTGTGATATGCGCTATACAAGAACTATTTATTATTATTTATTATTATCATTATGCCAATGCTGTATTGAGCACACAGTTTAAAAAATAGTTAAGTTACAATGTATCACTTTTGTGACCAAAATTACTAATTTCCATACAGTTGCAATTTATTTTTCATTAGTAAATTGGGAATAATTTTTGTATTCACCAGAGCGCTCAAAAACTTGAATTTTGGGCATATTTTTGTGTACGCCCTCTATTGGTGGAAAGTAATATGACAAGAAAATTTTCATTTTCAATCTCTATTTTTAATTATGAAAAAAAATTTAAAAAAATAAATTTACATAAGAGCCAAGTTATATGATTAATAGCTGTAATGAAAACTGACAGTGTAAGAAAATCAAGCATTTGTCCCATAGAAAAAGAGAAAATAAGCCAAACATTGCCACCCTTATTTTGCCACACATGGAGATGTAACTGAGTACAAGGTTATAACATAACCTTGTTCATTGAATGAGTGCTTACATGTAATTAGGTCTAATCTTCTACATGTATATCTAATTTTATATCAAAGTGTTTTACAACAATTAATTTGAAATATATATACAAGTCAGTGACACTTACGATTGTTATGAAGTCACATGAATCTTTGGCATTATACATACACTGTACATGTAGACTACCCTCATTATTGGACCAATAAATATAATGTCAAAAGAAAACAGTAAAAAACACTGGCTACAAGGACACATGATGTAACATTCTCTCATGGAACTATCATTGGAACCAAGGATAAAAAAAAAACAGTGCAGTATTGCAAAGTAATATTCATAGCCATCATGACCCCATCACAGAAGTTTTGCAGCTTTAGAGTACTAAAAGAATAAATGTTTTAGATCACAGAAGATATTCAGATATTAGGAGTCACCATGAGTAGATTATTTATGAAGCTAAAACTTGTGTAGACATCTCTTGAATGCACAATCTTTTAATCCTGTATTAAAGCATACAAACATTAAGTACTTAACGTTGTTGAGTATATTGTACTTTAATAGGATTAAAATGTTATGCATTCAAGAGATGTCTAGATACATATATTGTAAGCATTACTAAATGACCTCTTCATGGTAATTCCTGATTTCTGAATATACACTGTGGTCTACTTGAAAAGGCCTATATTTTATTTTAAAAAATAAATCCTTGCTTACGTATACCGTGCATCCCACAAAAAGGGAAACCTGTTTATAGAGATAAATTTTACAATTATTACAATTTATTGTGCTTTTACTACAAATTTGATACTTCTGGCAAGAGTGGAATCTCATCTTTAACTTGAACCAAACAGCTTTAATAGCAAATCATTCACGCATGGCTGGTTACAAACAATAAATGTTAATGCCTATCAGAAACGTTTGCACAGGGACTCAGGTAAGAAACTGAGTAGACTCTCATGTAGGTTTCAAAATGTAGAGGAATAATTGAATTGTATGAAGATCAATATAAATGGAATATCATAATTAATTTGCCTTTGAAGAAAAAAGATGTGGGAATTCAAATTTCTTTTTTTTTCTGGGAGACTGAGAAGCAATGTACATTACTCGAAAAAAAAAATCTTCAATTTGAAATTTTCAGTATTGGGCAAGAAATTTCTTTGAGAGATCATATGAATTTTTGAATGCATACGTGTACAATACTTTAAAACTAAGAATCAATGAAGCTTACAATTCACAATCAAAGAGTGTTTAACAACAAAAATTATTAACAACTTGTTCTTGTGGTGGAGGGCCAATGCATGTACCTGGGGGCCTGTTCATAGTCTGTAAGTACATGTGTATTAAGTTAAGAGCGACTTTAAGAACGTGATCCTTTCTTATGTATCAAATAATCACCGATGAACATTCAATGGGGAATATCATTTACCACAAGAAAGGATCACCATTTATTCTTAAAGTTGCTCTTAACTTTCGAACAGCTTTATGAAACACCATGGATCTGAAACTCATGATAAGCCGGTTTAAACTACTTCATAGAGAATCCCTTTAACAATTATTCATACATGTATACAGTAAAGGTCTGTACACTTCTTTTCATTTAGTGAGAATAGTTAGTTTTTAATTCATATTCCATACCACCCACCACCCCCCCCTCCAAAAAAAAATAAATGAATAAAATAAAATGAAACAAAGCAACATTCTCTGACACTAGGCTGTGAACCTAAAACATCATTCAGTTCACGCTACCATCGTAAAACTAGTTTAGTGGAAACTAGTTTTTAACGTGTAATAAAACAGTCAAAGTGATCTTCCAAACTGGTTCATAAAATCACCTCGCAATGTAATTTAAATGATTGCTTTGCCTCATTAAGCTGGTTTTAGAATTTAGTGTGAGACAAAACTGTTCTTCGGGAAGCGATCTTCGCACATTTTTTAGTGTGCTACTCAGAATTCCTAATATGAGGTTTTGAATTTCGTGCCAAATGTGTCACCCCAATGAGAGCATTCCCATAGCAATAAGATCACTTTACGTTAAGTGATTTTGAAAACCACTTTCGGGTGATCAAATGAGAACGCTACATGTAGCAAAGCGATCTTCCAAACTGGTTTCCTGAACCAGTTTCCAGGCGTGTTTCCGGCCGTGTTTACGTCGCCATCTTATATTGTACACATGCAACATGAATGTACATGTATACGTACCACAATTAAAGATGTACAGAAATTAACATTTACAGATATCATTCTAATTATCAGTTCACAACAACTGAATGTATCATGTATGGGTATTCATAGAATGTACATTAACCTCACAAAAAATAACAGGCAGATCAGCAGATCCAAAATTTCTAAAATTCTGAAAGGGGTATTTTTTTTAAAGCAAGCAAGCAAAAAAAATACATTAAATTAAAAAAGGTCTTTAACCAAAAGAAGGATATATTTTATCTTCACTTTCAATCAAAGGGATGGGGGGATGGCTTCACGTACAAAAGGGTAAGCAATTTACCTTAAAAAGGGGGCAATCCCCCCCTCAGACACCTGACAATAATTCAAGCTGTAGCTGCAAAACTTACCAGAAATTAATAAAAATCACTGAAAAATGTATCTCATTGACTTGAAAAAAAACAAAGAATTTTTATAGTTATTTTCTTTAAAAAAAAATCTCCCACACTGTAAGGTAAAGAAGTCAATAATGGTGGCTATTTTAGTTTTTTATGTTAACCCAGGAAGACTTCCCGTATCTGCAAACAGACAACCCAAAATATACAGCACACCAAACAGCAAATTCAGCTTTGCCGTCTCATTTGGAAGCTTTCCCAGTTTTCTTTGGCGGAATTTTTTCTCAAGTGTGAATGCCATAGGGAGGGTGAACAGGGGCAGGAGTAACCACTTGGAGAAATTCATCCCAACAACAGCGAAGGTAATGTAAGGTGTGAAAATAAGAAAGCAGTACAAGGCGTAGGAGGCGGTCTCCCCCAACAATATGGCTACAGTGATGACCCCTGCCTGCTTGTCGGTTTTCATGTCACGGGCGTTGTTGCTGTGAAGAATAGCTTCTGTGTTCAAGGCAAGAGGGATGGCATATAAAAGTGGGGTGATATTGAGATGTCCCACTTGGTTGACAAAGGCAAACATGACGGAAAGTGGACCAAACGTTATGAGGATGACAACATCGCCAAGAGCGAGGTATTTCAATCCGATGCCACCAGTGTACAGAAAAGAACTGGACAAACCTCCAAAGTAAAGCAACGCAATGTGTTCCATTTTAGCAGGTGAGAATGTTGCCACGACAACGAAAGCCACACATCCAAGAGCATAGAGTACAGCACCAAATGTAGCAACAGTGTTTGGCTCCAATCTGTGGTCGACCAATGTTCGGTCGTCGCTTTTTTTGCTATCAACGCCTTTCATATAATCGTAATATGTATTCACCAAGTTGCCAGCTCCATGAACAAACAGCACTGCAAATGAAGAAGCCAGGCATACAATAGGATTCAAAGTTCCAATGGATTTATAGGCCAGTGCTGAACCCAGCAGCATTGCAGTCAGTGAAGCACTGAATGACCACGGTCGGAGCGCTTGCACGTAGCGTCGAATTCCTATGCTGCCGAGCCCACCGGCCCGGTGAACTTTTCCAGAACCGTTCGAACTCACTGCAGAGGGCCCAGCGAGAACTCCGTTGTCGTTCACAATCACATTGTTGACTCCGTTGGTATTTTCATTAATTGTTCGATTCCCCATCTTTTTAATACTAAGTGTCACAATATCAGAAATTATTGAAGCTCGCTTGACAATGTCGCTTTTGCGAAAATCACGCTGAACAGAGGAGAGATCATGATGAAATAAAATCAGAAATGTCACTGCTCTTCTACTACACTGGTACGGTACCGTACGTCACGTCAGTACATACACGAAATTTGTAACTCGATTTCGTCAACTGATAAGGTGCAGTTAATATAACAAATTAAAAAAGAAAAAGAAAAACGGACACTTGTACTCGTGATCAAAGAAAAGGGGTCAGACAAGCAAACAAATATCAAGCCAGTTCGGAGTTCCATTCTGCGCATGACCAGAACATTCTTTCTACCTTCATGATCAGAAGAAGGTCATTTGTACTAAAGTGACATGGCGCTTTAATATCTTAATGAAATAAGCACCAACTTTGAAGTCTTGATTATTCATAATACTTTTGAATTGGGTTTTCATGATTGGATCCACAAAACCCAACGATGAGTCTACTATAGCGACTGTTATTTCACAGTTGGCCAAGTACAGTTATAAGAACATGCTCATGCATTCAAAGTAGAAATGCAACAAAACCTTCAAAGAGTGTCCATTAATGTGCTATTCTATTCACAGGGTCTATGCAATTTCTGCATCCTGCTATGCACACTGCAAAAACTCTGGTGTTGATTAAACACCAGCCCGGAATCTATATATGTTCACCAGAGAAGTGTTAAACACCGGTTTGGTATTGGTCTAACACTAGATAGGTGTTTAAACAATACCAATTAGTATTAGAACACCATCCGTTTGATTCCAAACTGGTGTTGTTTCAATATTTCTCTGGTGTGGACATAATAGATTCCAGGCTGGTGTTAAATCAACACCAGAGTTTTTGCAGTGTAAGTACTAACGTACCTATGGGAGGGGGGTAGGCAGATTGCCACCCCTGACGAGTCACAACCCATGCAAGGGACGTATCCCTGCCCCCCCCCCGACGATTCAACCCTGACGAACCACCAGTGGCCCCTCCTTTGAAGTTGAAGACCGTCTTTTTTTTTGCTTGCTTGTCAACATTTTTGGGCGGACGATTTTGCCCCCCCCCCGTGGAAAATCCCGCTACTGAGTTTAAGGCATGCTTAAATAGTATTTTGCTTTGAAATATGCTCATTAAAGAAATGAAAGGTCAATGGACCAAAATTGCCCATGAGGTAACTCCGAACTAGTCTTATATGCCTTCACGGTAAAATCACCGTCAACAGGGGCTGGCACTATACAAAGACAGGGGCGACTGCCCTTCGTAATTATTCAAGTGAAGAAAAAAAAGAGAGAAGAGAAAGCAGGTAGAAATAAGTTGGATAAGGAATAATTCAAGGCCAAATAATTACACACATGTAAAGAGGATACAGAGCAATGGGGGGGGGAAGAAAGAATAAAAGAAGAAACGGGATACGAAAGGCTAAGTAATGAAAAATTGTAATAAAACATATAAAAGCAGGAAGAAAAATGAATGAAATAAAACATATATATTCCGCTTCAATTTACAAAAAATGCTCGCGCTTCAAGCTTTTATAGTGAGGGGCGCATTAAAGAAAAGATATTATCGACTCTTCTATCATTATTGTGCTATGTATACTGCAAAGTGTAAAACTCCCTCTATGTTCATTTACCTGACAGGAATCTTGTCCTCCCATTTTTTTTATAATTCTGTTTATATTAAAGATATCAAGGAAATCACAATATTTACAAGAATCATTGCATGATAAGAGTACAAAGTCAAGGACACAAGAACAATAAATAAATACAAATAATGAAACATTGCAGAACATTCATAGCCTAAGATGGTCAGTGAGGGAATATTTTACGAGTCTTTCTCTTTTCCAGCTGACTGTTCGAGTGATCAGCACTCCAATGACATCCTAAGGCAACCTCAGGCATAAGTCGTCACCAGTGGCGTAACTACGGGGGGGGGGCATGGGGGGCACGTGCCCCCCCCAATCGGCTGGCCAAAAAAAAAGGGGGAAAAGGAGAAAAAGAGGGAAAAAGGAATAGAAACGTTGTGGGGGAAAGAAGAAATTGTTGTTTATCATAGTGTTATATTATGTTATATAACATAAGAAGCATTTTCACAACTTTATGAAACATTATTTGCTTAATTGTGTCTTCGTTGTTCCTGGTGCTCGCATAGACTTTTTAACGAGACATATAAAACTGATGTACTAAAGCCTCCGGTTTTCAAATCAATATACAACAAAATAATATATTTCCTCGCAATTAGAGTTATTATTGTTTTAAGTAGTGATATATTCTTCTTTTTCATGACTACTGAAAGTTATTGCCCTATTTTAAGGTCTTAATATAAAACATTTCCTGTCCGTGCTAACGTTCGCATTAGTGGATTGGTGAGATTTCTGCTCTTCATGAACTCCTAAAATCAGTCCTTAAAATGTCAATTTTTCTGATCTGAATATCAAAAAAATTTAGCTCGCGCTTCGCGCTCGGATCATTTGGTTAGTGAAATACGTGGGGTCTAAGTGAATTCCTACAAACAAGCCTTGGAATGCCCCTCTTCATGTCTGAATTTCCTAGATTTTCAGCTCGCGCTTCGCGCTCGCAGTATTTCATTAGTGAGATGCGTATGATAATCATGATTACAATGACTTCAAAAAGTGCTCCATGTGTTTAGATGTAATTCTAACAAGATCAGCAAGCGCTTGGCACTCGCATTAGATGACTATGGTGAGATATGTATACTCTGACTTAATGGATTCGTAACTATAGTCCTTAAAATATCCATGTTTTGGGGTCAATATATACAAAAATTTCAGCTCGCGCTTCGCGCTCGCATCATTTGGTTAGTCAAATACGTAGGGTCTTAGAGAATTCCTACAAACAACCCTTAGAATGCCCCTCTTCAGGTCTATATTTCCTAAATGTTCAGCTCGCGCTTTTGCGCTTGCAGTATTTGATTAGTAAGATACGTATGATAATCATGATTACATGACTACAAAAGGTGCTTCATGACTGTGTTTAGATGTAATTCTAACAAAATCAGCAAAGGATGGCACTAGCATTAGATGACTATGGTGAGATATTTATACTCTTAATGGATTCTAAAATATAATCCTTAAAATTTCCTTGTTTAGGGTCAGTATATACAAAAATTTAGCTCGCGCTTCGCGCTCGCATTGTTTGTTTAACGAGACAGTTAAGTATCATGATTACAAAACAATTTGCTTATAATGTCAATTTTTAGCCCTCAATATAAAAAATTTTCAGCTCGCGCTTCGCGCTCGCATTATTTAATCAGCGAGATACACATTCGTTTGATGGCACTGCATGTCCTTAAAATATCTCTATTAGGTCAGTATACCTGATAACTGAGCGCGCTCCGTAAGTGACCCGAAATTTTTGCTGGTGCCCCCCCCCCCCATGCCGTGACCCACGGTACGCCACTGGTTGTCACACTGAAACATTAAAAATGGAACACGCTTCATTTCTTCAGTTAATACACTCTCCTCTCATTCCTTCCCACCTTGAAGGAATTATCCTTTATTATTATACTGAAAAAAAAATGATTTAAACTAATTCAATCTCATTTTCACACACAAGCTAGTCAATATGGAATAACCATTTTTGCAACTCATCTAGGATAAATATTTTAATCTGGCTTGCAAAAAGTACTGTGCTGTAGTAATAATGGTGATGGCTAAATTATTGTAGTTAATCACTTAGAAACACACTCTACCATCGAACTACCAGTGGCGGCACCAGGATTTTAAAACTAGGAGGAATGATGGGCGGCAAAAGAAAATTTCTCTGGGCTGGGAAGCAAAGGCGCACAATTTTTTTTTGGCCTCTTACACAAAATCAAGCGCGAGTGAAAATTTTTAATGAGGAGCCTTGTGGCCCAGTGGATTATTCTTCTGACTTTGAAACAGAGGGTCATGGGTTCGAATCCCAGCCATGGCGTAATAATATCCAAGTCCTTTGGGAGCGCATAGGGACGTTATGACATAATGTCATATGCGCTATACAAGAACTGCGATATTATCATTATTAATATAGGCCCTTGAAAAGGGACCTGTTAAGGACTGTTTGCAGTGACTCGTAAAGATCGTATCTTGCCAAATAAATATTGTGAGCGCGATGCGCAAGTTGAACATTCTTTGAATATCCTGAGAGGAGAACTGGATGTTATTCAAGCATTATAATCATTAACAGGATGGTCATCTAACCAAACAGCTGAACATTTTTAATATCTAGCAATTTACGCATTCTAAACATGCAGAATGCGTAAAAAAAAAAAAATAATGGAAACTCGGATCACGAGAAGAATATTTGTGCTTATTGACTTTAACAGTGGACTTTTGATCCCCATGTTATCCTATAGAACAGATCAACATCCACTGTGAGCGCAAAGCCCTAGCAAAATTTAGAATTTTACATAATGACCAGAAAGATTTGTGTTAGTGACTAGTATTGATGGGAACTAATAGCTATGAATGAATGAGAACAGGAATTTCAAAATTTTAAGAGTGAGTATGTCGTTTTGGAGCTTGAGGAGGAAGCTTATACAATAGCATGTAATACACATTTTTTTTCAGTTTTCAAAATTTCGTGGGGGGGCAACGATCTCTACTGTGGGGAAAATGCCCCCGTGCGCCCCCCCCCCTTGGTGCCACCACTGCCACTGGTTGTGACACCTCACACTGCAAAACACCGGTGTTGATTTAACACCAGCCCGGATATGTCCACACCAGAGAAGTTTTAAACTACACCAGTTTGGATTTGGTCTAACACCAGATAGGTGTTTATAAAACACCAAGTAGTATTAAAACAGCATTGGTTTGATTCCAAACTGGTGTTGTTTCAATACTTCTGTGGTGTGGACATATATAGATTCCGGGCTGGTGTTAAATCAACACCTGAGTTTTTGCAGTTCAATAATGAAGCTGGATTGGAAAATACTAGTAATTCCAAAGACGTGGAGCAACTAAAATACGAGAAAAAAAAATCACAAAAAATACGCGTATTCTTTATATCAACACATACATCATGTGCGTTTCAAAAAGTATAGGGATAATTTTTAAGTTAAAGTTTCTTCTTCCTGATAAAACCAAGTTCTTCATTAGTTTTTCCATAATATAACATACTGCAATATCGTTTGGGCAAATAGTGATCTTTCTAAACTCAACGCAATGATACGTTACGAAAAAGGGTTGAAGATACCACTGCAACATTTTGCAGGTGCAACCCTGCACCCTACATACAAATATGTAGTTTTTTCTATTTGAGCAAAGAAATTTCATTTTGCACCTAAAAAGTGCAACTTTGCAAATTCAATGGTGCAAAGTTATTTGCATCCAAAAGACGGCAAATTTGCATTTTCCCTAAAAGGGAAAAGTCTGCACCCTAAAATGGTTGCAAAGTGTGCACCCTCATAGGTGCAAAATTCCGGCCTTTTCGCATTTACATAGACACTTCCGTATACAACACACCAATTCCTTTGACAATGCAAGTCAAATCACAATGGACAAATGAGAGGCTTTTGTCGAAAGTTGGACCGGGACAGCATTGTAATCTCTTGACTCTGGACAACGACATTTTTGCAATTGTTCGTCCGGTGCAAATCATGTCCCAGTCCTAAAACTTTCGACAAAAGCCTCTCAGCACTCTATTGTGATTGAATTGCATTCTCAAATGAATAGGTGCGTCGTAGAGAGCGTCTCCGTAGTAGATGCGAAAACTCCCTATTGATTCATATGAAGGGAGCAAAATCGAACCCTTTTTCCTCAGCCTGTATAGTCAGCTCCAACGTAAACAAATAATTTTGGCGGGAAATAAAATTATACTGTTGTAAAACATAGTAGGACTAGTTACCTCATTGAATTTTAATGGCGCCAAATACGCAGACGAGAACGACAAACATCAGCATGATGACGGATTGATGCACGACTAAAGGGGTGTTGCAAGAAAATATTTGCGATCAATAATTGATCGCAAATATTGAAATATTATTGCAAATATTCTGTTGCAATTTTACAACTGATAGATCAACGTCAGTCATAGCAAATCAGATTAAACTTCATGTTTCAAGGAGCAGATTAGCAATCAATCACTAATTTGCAATTAACTGCAAGACATGTGATTGATTTAGGGAATAAAAATAGATTTGCAATTGATCGCAAGTTTCTTGCAACACCCCCCTAAGTCGTAGAAATCAGTCTTATCTGTTGAATGAAGTCAGATGTGAAAATAAAGATGCTCTGTTAAATCTCTTATTTTTCGAGCGATGGCTTAGGACACCTGCACGGAGTTGAGGGTCTAAAACCCTTCTGTATATTTTGCACGATCAATACTCTTTCCCCTCATAATCGCTCTCCTCGTGTCTCTCCTTTGATTAATGTGGAAGCGTTGTGTTGTAGCGGTTCTGACTCTCGCCTTGTAATCAGAGGGTCGTGTGTTCGAATCTCACCATGGCCTAGCGTCTTTTGACAAAGCGTTAATCCAAACTTTGTCACTCTCCACCCAGGTGTCTAATGGGCACCCGGTAGAATGCGAAAGCCTTAGATGTAGTATGCATAGCAATTGAGTCTTGGAACTCTTGTTTGGAATGCTCCTCAGGGAGTGGAGAAGGTGCATATACGCAAGGATCCGATGACAGTGGTAATGTCTTTAAAGCGCTTAGAGACGTCATTCCGATGTATATAAAGCGCTATATAAATGCTTAATATATTTATAATTATTAATGATTGTCTGAAAAGCGAGTAATCTGCCACGTAGTCAATTTTCACCATCCCGTCCTTACTTATGAAAATAACTGGCCACGTTCCCTTCTGTGAGTATCTTCTATCGAGCAAACACACCGGTGACGATGTTACTAATTTGAGGTACTAAAATGCAGTCAGATGCTCAATTACTCATGGTAATTCAACAATAAACAAATACTATTCTCGGTACCTGGGACGAAAGTTTGTTTAACCATGTTAACTGAACGCACTTGCGGAGTACATGAAACAAGAAATCGTTTTATCATTTGCAAAATGGTGAAGTTATATAGTATTTCACTTTAAAATGTAATTAATATATTTTTAAAACTTTTTTTCTGAATGTAATTGAACGATTTTGAGTTACTACCAATTTATCATTCTTTTAAACAATATGTATTCATTATATTCGGTGGCATATCCAGCTTTAGTTTGCCGATTTGATGATGATATCATAGAATTTGAGACTGAGTAGGCATATTGCATTTACTTCGGAAGTAAAACGTTTCTTATCCCTTTCCCTTCCCCCAAATAAGTCTGCTCTAAGCGACGAATTTTTCTCCTTACATGAAAATATTGTTTGAATGAGTGAAAAAAAATTAAAAAGAGTAAATAAAATTAAACATGACATTTGAACTGTCTATGCCATTATCATATGAACGTCACATAGACCATAGGTCCATGCATATTGACAAAGTCCATGTGAATATTCATATAACATAAAACTAAAGAAGAAACAGATGCTATTGTTTTTTTTACAGTTTGATTGGCAGTTTTGATAATTCAGATGGTGGATGGAAAACATGACAATAAAACGACACGTCGGCAAAATTTGGGGAAATATCTCCACGATGAAAGGGCTGATTCTGCAATCATATTTTTATGCGTATATGTTTAAACGTATGGCTCGATAGAGAAGACTTTCATACCGTACACAGCAAAGTGTGGTGTTAACCGGTGTATATAGAGGACCACACCAGTTATTTTACACCGCTGTTAAATTGGTGGTGTTAGTTGTACACCTATAGGTGTTAGTACAACACCTTTTGTTGTTACATTTACATTTAATCTCTAGGGTGTAATTTTAACAACTCAGGTTGTGGTCCTCTATTAACACCAATTGGTGTCAGTTTTAACACCGCAGTTTTTACAGTGTATTATTCTGTCACATTCTCACATTCCATACATATTCCCAACATTCCCATGACAACGTAAAAGTGGAGGCTGTCGGTCAGAAAATATTCATTTTTTTAAAGAAATAAAAGTATTTTCACATCTTTATTAGATAACGGATGTTTTTTTCGTAGGCACAAGGGACTTTAGTGAATATATAAGAAAGAAGGCATAATTTAGGTAATTAAAAACGTAGTCTCAAATAAAAAAAATTATGAATAATTCAGTTTGGGTACATGTATGAAATGTATACTTATTAGTATATTATATATATGTAATTACAATGTATTTATCTGTTTTTTATTTACCTTATTTATTTATCTCATCTTATTTTTGTTTTGTGTTTGATGCTTTGTTTTAAGTTTCAATAGCTTTTTGAATTATTTTCGTTTAATTAGGACCTCCTGGAAGAACAGTGATATTTTGTAAATATCACTGAAATGGGCTATCCTCCATTGTAAATATTTTCATGATTTTCATGTATTTTATTTATGATTTTTTATATGGAAATGGAAAAAAAAATCTTATGTACTATTTCGGCTATTATAAACTTTTCTCTAGGCGGGTCATACATAACAGAATGTTCTACACAGCAAAAACTGTGGTGTTGACCGGTGTACATAGAGGACCACACCAGTTATTTTACACCGGTGTTAAATTGGTGGTGTTAGTTTTACACCTAAAAGTTTTATTACCACACCTTTTGTTGTTACATTTACAGTCTTTTGTGTCATGTTTAATCTCTAGGGTGTAATTTTAACACCTCAGTGTGTGGTCCTCTATTAACACCAATTGGTGTCAGTTTTAACACCGCAGTTTTTACAGTGTACCCTTCTCTATTCTTATAAGTCGGACGCCTGACAAGAAAGCATGAACGTCCTATTTGTTTTGACTCTTTGGTTTGACTCGCTCAAGGATCGAATCGACGAAACTCTTTTTATGAGGCGAGCGGTCAACTACTGAGCCAACGTAACCATGTTACCATGGTTACTCCAAGCTCTCCCGCCCCATCATACACGGCTCTGCTGTCATCAAAGATGACCTCGAATTTAGAATATTAGTGCCTCAGTCTACTAATTACAGGAAGGCTATTTCTATAAGTGGAATTTTAAAAACTGTGCCAATGTTTTATGACATGAGAAAGGGAACCACAAAAAATGTTTTGGAGGGTTTTGGGTCCTCATTGCACAATTTCAAAACAAAAATAATAATAGATAAATAACCCCACCAGAAAATCACGTTGAATGATTTTAATAGCATTACATTAGCATTTTTTATTGTACCATATTTTATGAAATGGGGTATATGAATAACAGAGAGAGAGAGGCTCACATGGGGGAGAGGGGGGGGGGGGGTCACGAGAGAGACATACTCCAGATCGCAAGTAAAAACCTGGACATCTGGACAGACAGACAGACAGTCAAAACAGATTACTTTTTACAAGAATGACTGAATAATCAATTTGATGTAGACGAGGCCCAATAATAATGACGACGTGCCATTTTATCATCACGTTTTCCAACACAGTATCTTACATTATCTATCAGTCTAACTCGTCAATCGAAATTAAACATCAATTAATGATTGATCAGCATGATGTAAGACATATTTATCTTATTTTTTCATGATACAAAAGTCACGAACATTCACACGTGAACATTGTTTAAAGTGACTTTCAACTGGTTTATGACCATGCCAATTCCCTTTGACGTCAAACATTTTAATGACCAAGTCGAATAGAACCTCTGTCTCAAATGTTTATACATTATTGTTGCATTTTTAATGATTAAAACTGTCATTAAAAGCCACACTTTATGAATGGGGATTGGTGTTAAAAAAGGGGTTTTCACTCTAAAATTAAGGTAAATTTTGTCAGAAAAAAAATTGACAAGCAAAAAATAGGGTTTTCTCTCAACAATGAATGTGGCCTCGTTGAATTCCCACTTTTCAGCATACCAACCTGATGTGTTGCCTACAGAAAAGTAGAAAATTTCTACTTTCAGAAACAAAAAATCCTGCAGCAGAGTCTTGAGAACACCTGTAATCTTAATGCACCGTTTATCTTACATGCATTTGTGTAAAATATAAAACTGTTCCCCTTTTTTTTTAACAGACATGTTCTGTAAAATTGTCGAAAATCTTTCCTGTTATAACAATTTACAGAATAATTTGGTTATTTCTTTCACTGTTTGCAAATAACACATCCTGATTATCTAAGTATGAGGACATGCCACATAAATATGATATGAAATTATTTGAGAGAAAATCCTTTTCCAGTCATATATAATGATTATACGTTCATTACATTTTTTTTCTTTAATTGTGGATTCATGAGGTGTCAACTTTTTTTTGTTACTCACACGGTATATAAGTCCCGAGTAGGCCTACTGAAAAAAAGTTGCTGCTTAAATATTCTCTTTAGAAAACACACTAAGAATAGCGAGTTTGTTTGATGGTTATCGTGCTAGATATTCGTGCAATGGATGTGGCAATTTCTTTACTTTATACAGGTGCGGGGAAAGGGAAGTAAAAAAAGAGCAACGTGGCATTTTTTTATTTACTGTTTAGATTCAGACGATCATTACGTGAAGGGGAGCGGAGCCATGCAGAGAGCGAGGGGGGGGAGACCAGTCAAACTCGTCATTGAAAGTGAAGGGTTAGACCCTTACCCCCCCCCCCCTTTGGCGGCGGAAGCCAAAAAAATTAGGGGGTGTCCAGCTGAAATTTTGGGATGGACACAGGTAAAACATTGGACAAGCGCCCCCCAAAAAGGTTATCAACCAAAAATTTTTGACAAGCAAAAAAAAAAAGGTTTTCAACCTAATTTTTTAGGGGGGACAACACACCTTTCAGGGGGGTCCATGTGATTTTAGGGGGGACGCAGGAAAAAAAATGACAAGCAAAAAAAAAGGTTATCAACAAAAAAATTTAGGGGGGCTTTAGAGTCGGCCCTCTCCCTTTGGCTGGTAAACAATTTTCTAGATTTGATGGGGGGGTGTCCCCATCCCCTCATCAGGATCTCTGCTCATGATGCATTATAGTTATCTAATAGGGTGTCTTATTAGTAGAGTCTTCATTCAACAGACTGTGGCTGCTCCAGAAATCAACTCGTCCGCCAGATATCAGTTCTTCATGATGCTAATCTTCTTTCTACTTGTTTGCGTTTTCAGCGCTACTCAACAAGTTCAAGGAGGTATCTTTTTCAGTTTGGGCAGTACACTTTCAATTCGATTCCTATCGATTTTTTTTGTTATAGATGAAATGGAGATTTATATTTCTTTGCAATAAGTTTTCGTTTTGTTTTTATTGTTTTGCTTATTCAATGGGAATTCAATTCGTTGACGTAAGCTATATTTGTCTACGATTTTCATTTAAAGAATATGCCTTCGATGTGCTGCTTTTAATCTGCCGAAATCAAATCAACCAAATGTGATGGTAGCACGACGCTGATTAGATTATAGCTTTCAAATGGGGATGTACATCCTTCTTTTGTTTTTTTTTATTTTCAAAAATAAAATTGAGGTGTCATCTTTATCTTTTTAAACAAATTTGATTACAATTTTCGTGTTTCTTTAATAACTAATTTTCCCTTGTCTGTATACAGAAATAACAGAAATACAATAATGTACATTGATCCCCTTACAATCACACATAATGGTTAGTTTCGGTCATGTATGCTCATTTGGTTTACGTAGCAGACGATGCAGCCTGCTAGTTTATGTACGCAGACACTATTTGCAAATCAAAATCGATTCCGGACTCGATACTAAATATTTTCCCTCTCAAATTGTAGCTATATTATAAATATCAGTAGACAAAGCTGTATAGTACAAGAACATAGTTATACTTTGAACATTAAATGTGTTAGTTATTTTGTCTAGATTTTATAAATTGTTCCAAATGAAAAGGATCTAGGAACGGAAACTATCATACATTAGTCACGTGACGTTGTACACAGAAATATGCCATGTTCTGCCTGCTCGATCTCAAAGTTTGGGAGAAAAATGAGATGTAACTATTATACCAGTCATGAAGTATTATACATCAACATGTAGGTAATCTATTTAGCATTGAGATGACAGTCAATCTCAACCGTTTTTTTTAAACCTTTTACGGATATTTCAATGGGAAAACAAAGATGCCAGTGTCTCGAAAATATGGGTGGTTTCGAACCGTTTGCCATATTGTGAACATGGGCAATTTCGAATGAGCAGCGAGACGTAAATAGAAATTAATTGTAATAATATTTACATCAAATTAATGGAATTTGATAATTTTTCCCCACTATTATCAATCTGGTATGATATTATTAATAGTTATACAAATATACACAGTTTATTCCAATATTACGCTCGTGAAAAACGACTGCGTTGAAGCTGTGTGTGTGGACTGTCGCACAGTCTAAAATGCACGCGACTAACCATTGTGAAGGCACGAAATAATTTTCATATTCTCCTTTCAGCCGATGTACAATGTGGTGTGCCGCCTATCCCTCCGAACGAGATGTCGTCTAACATTGTTGGTGGTGAGGAAGCTAGGCCAAACAGTTGGCCCTGGATGGCGGAAGTCATCAAGACTCCGACTCATCATTACTGTGGGGGCGCCCTCCTCGACGAGCAGTGGGTAGTCTCTGCGGCGCATTGCTTCAAAGGACAGTAAGAAGAGTCGAATGAGATTATGATTTTGTTACATATTCCCTTTCAATTTCTTTCGTGTATTGCAATTGTTTATGGTTAGAAGTTGAAGTTCCGATGTGAAGGGTGAGTAATTGAACTTTTTCTATGTGTGTTTGCAGTAGCTCCTTTGCATGTACACAGTTAAAACGCTTTTCAGCAATGTAAAACGTTCAATCGAAGTATAATTATGTTTGGTAGTCGATACAAGAGTTTAATCCATAACAACAAAGTTTATTTTTCAAGTTTAATCTTCAATGAATTAAGCATGGTTGTTGAAGTTATATTGATAGCTAATGTAAAGTTTATATAAAATATATAAAATTTGAAACAGCATCTTTACTGTACAATATATTTCATATTTCATAAGCCTTCATGAATATGTTTAAATGAAATGGAGTTAGTTTATTTGCAGAAAAAAAGTTGTTTTTTTTTTCGTTCCAGTATATCTGAGTACTGGTTTTCCTTAGGAGGTCATTGGAGCGCCAGTTACTACCCAAGTGATTATGAAACAAATCGGCAGACATGTAGGGCTTTGAAGATCATCCAACATCCGAATTACGATGAGAATGTGAGGGGGTACGACATTGCCCTCGTAAAACTTGCAGAAAAGGTCACGTTCAATGATTACGCCCAACCAGTATGCCTACCTGATAAAAGACCCGATGATGGGCAGATGGTCTATGTCACTGGCTGGGGAGACGTAGGTATGTAAACATAGGCGGATCCAGCTTTTGGCGAAAGGGGGTGCGCACTGCCGAGCGGCGCACATATTTTGCACTTCACCGGCGCCATAAAAGAAAATGTTGAAAAAGGGATAAAGTCCGACCCTGTCAAATATTTTTTAAAAAAGAACAAGATTATATCCAACAAAAAGATTATTGCAAATCGAAGCGGGAATTCTTTTGAGGTTCAGAACTGAAAACGGGACATTCTATTCACCTATTTAATCATGAAAAGTATGGAGTTTTGCTACAGAAATTATGCGAGCGCGAAGCGCGAGCTGAAAATTTTTATATTCCAATCTGAAAAGCGGACAATTTGAGCACGATTTTAAATAAAGAACGAGTTGTGTAGCTCAATCTCGCTTGCTGATTTCTGCGTAACATTACCATCTTATTGTATTTTTGCACATGCGGAATTATTGGGGCCCCCAACATTTTCATTGGTGGGGCGATCGCCCCCCCCCCCGGATCGACGCCTCTGCATATACAATGATACTACATCATGAATCATTTGGAATACATCACCAATCCAGGTTTATATATCATCATTCAAATTTCATGTACATGATGTATAGGCCTATATACAGAATTTGGTATTTATATATATATTGTGATGCTTTTCACTAAATCTAATGCAATTTGTAATGAGTAATTATTTGATGAAACTGGATATAATGATTATGACCTGAATTCAGAAGGAGATCCTTCAAGACAGAGCTTTGGAAATAGTTCTCCAGTTTTACAGGTATCGTTATCTTTGTTTTAAACTTCTTCCAGAGTGATCAGATAAATAACTTTTAACTTCATGGAAGATGAAAATAAATCAAAATTTATGGCGTAAACATTTAAACGTTAAAACAAAGGTATTGACAAACTGTATACATTGAAAATCATATTTAGTGGTTTAAGGTCTAACGAATATACGTCTGGTTGCGTAATTATACACTCCCGGTATAAGCAACGGGTTTTAGCTGTTTTGGACTAAAATATCGAATCATCTTTATAAAACATAGTAGCTGTCTTACACTAAAGGCCAAAGAGGTTAGGTGACTGACATTTACTTACTAAAGCATTGCAAAATAATATCAAAATTAAAGGATTTGCTCTACACTTTTGAATGATTCTGGGATTTTTTGAATAACAAATTAAAGATTTCATGACATCTGTGGGCAACTGTAACGAACAAGTCCACTCTGCAAGGGCATGCGATACGCTTTGTTATTCGTTATGACCATTCAACAATAAAATTTATAACTATAGGTGCCGCTGATCATTCTTGACCGGCGTCGATCTAGATTTGGTTGGCAATAGGCCCTTCTTCGTTATTCTTCCGGCGCCTATTTATTGGAATCATGCAGGGCCGCTGATCATTCTTGACTGGCGCCGATTTAAATGTAGGTGGCGCCGGTTAAGACAAAGGAAGCGCCGATTTGTATTGACCGGCGCCGATTTAAACAAGTAGTGCTGATTATTTTTACCGACGTCACGTAA